>NC_142721.1:13810797-14464957 GCF_055471065.1 Atractosteus spatula | reverse complement strand
ACCCCTTCATTCTAAACTCAAAATAAACTGTTCCACTCACAGATCTGCAGTAAACGAAGACAGCCGGGCTGCTGTTAGTTTACCCAGCTCGTGTTGAGCTGGAGTAGGCGAGATCATTTATGTGTTTGTGTGATTAGTTTTTAAATAATGGCATATGTTTATTTCACCGAGCAAGTATGTGAATCCTCATGCTACTACAGCATATTTGAATACCCAAATATTTGTCCCAGCAAAAAGTATGCCTACAGATTCTGGACGCAAGCTTAAGCAAATAGGAAAGAGAACGCGTTGTAGGATTAATTTAATGTACGAATTCTTTGTTGGTTTATGAACCTGTCCCATGTCCCATGGAATGGCAATGCAGGTTTCTTGGAAATGAATTCTAACCCTGTTTAGTTTAGTGTATATTTTAATTACTGATGATGTGCTAAAAGGGTATTTTCAACAACTGCACAGCATATTTCACTTTCAAGAGCTGAAACAGGGCTCCCCAAGAAAATAGTTTTAATTCTTGAGCATACAGACGCTGGTTTTAAAAGTCACAACATAAGAACAAATTGCTCCAGAGCCGGTGGGCAGAGTTATTGATTACGAAAAGCTCTTGCTGTGTATAATTACTGGAGGAGGATCTATTAAACAATAAGAGAATATATCCTCTGGTTATTTCTCTTCCTGTGTTCTTAGAATCAGGTTTCTGCTGTTCTTTGTCTGTGACCCAGCCTGACTCGTCTTTAATGAAGTCTAAAATAAAGAAGTGAGCGACACACACCAAAACTGCAGCTATCCAGAATTCCTCGAAGGCTTTGCATCAGGTAGTTCTGCCCTGCACTTTTTTTTTCAATGTCCTGGCAGATATTTTCAGCCACACCCCCCCCCTGCCGAAAGCGATCAATGTGCGGGTCATCTTGAGCATCTGTGACGCACTTGGGCGAGTTGGTAGGTCAGCACTCAGGAATATTTTAAGCTTGAATAGCATCCCAAACATAGATTTCATGGGAGCAAAGCGCATTGTAGCGCACATATCTGGAGTGCCAGAGACATGCTTCTCAAAGTGAAGGCGCCTGGCATCTTTGCGCTGCGATGACCCACCCTGGAGAGGCAGGTATGTAGGCAAGGCAAAGGAAAGAGACCCTTTCTCTTCCATCGTTCATGTCTTTCTCACTTACAGTAAGTTCTTCTTTCAGATGAGGAGAATCCCTGCATTTCCTCCTACAGAATTCATGTATTCTATTTAATTTCAATGTGCGAAAGGCTCGTGGGGTGAGGTCGATATCACTGGTGCTTTTTGGATGCAGAACGGGTGTGTAGTGTGATGCAGAACTGAAAAACATTCCATAATGTCTCTCAGATCTGCTTCTGCGCATACAACGTTTCACCACCAGGTGGCACTGTACACAATTCAAAAATGTTAAGGCCTGTGAAGCGCATATTACTGCTACAATCAATCCATCCACTTCTTTTCAAAATGTTTTTCCAGTCGTTTTCTTAATTGATAAATAAAATGATCAATATAAATTCATAGGTGCTGATAGTATTAAACTGCTTCATGAGAGCAAATGCTGAGTACAGTAATTTCATAAGCCACTTTTAAAAGGGACCAGGGCTGAGCTCTTATTTCTTCTGATTTGCAGTTTTCTTTAATGATGGGGATTATCTGTCTGCTGAGGAAGTGAGGTCGCTCATTTTTAGAGCCTTTGTACTTTGTGGTGATAATTGCATCTCAAGAATTCTTAACATAATCATCATGCAGGAACATCAAATATAATACTAATGAGAATGTTTTAAAAAACCTTTTAGCCATCAAACGTTTCCCCTATTTTGAAAAATAAAAGAAATATCAAGACATTCTGCGTGAGTTATCTTGCAAATCCCCCAGAAAATCTGTCACCGTTTCTGTAACAAGCTTAAGCTGTAGACCTCAATGTGGCCTGCTGTTGTGTCAATCCCAGAAAAAAAAAATCAAACAAGTATTTTTTTAAATCGTTTCCTGCTGTAAGGGTTTGCTTACTGGCAGAACTGAAATCTTGCAAAGAAGTACTGATCATGCTCATATAGCTTTGACAACAGTCTTTGTAGGACTTACTGTATGTGAAGTATCACCAGTAATCATTGATCTCAACAGACTTCAAAGGCAGAACTGTACTGACTGAGAATGGTAGATTCTTCTGCAATCTGAAATCTACATTATTTTCCCTACATCATCATATTATTTTACAGAGTTATGCATTTGTATTAGTTTTATTAGTTCCAAGAAAGCATGTGTTTAGTTATGTTGAGCACTAAATAATTCAAATATCCATTCATTCATTTTCTAGCCACTTTATCCAATCCAGGGTTGAGGGGGAGCTGGAGCCTAACATGACAAGCAGCAGGTACAAGGCAGGGCGCACCCTGGAGGGGACACCAGTCCATTGCAGGGCACACACAGACACACACAGGAACACCCTTACACCCGGGGCCAGTTTCCTCAGATGCTAATTAACCAACCAGTATGTCTTAGGACTGTGGGAGGCAACTGGATCAAAATACAAATAGGAAATATTCAAATCTACATTGAGTTGGTTTAATTCTACGATGTTATTGATGTCATATTAATTTGATTAATCATGTCATCTTGCAGACGTAACATTTTCAAAATGATGAATTTTTCTTATTCTCCAGCTAAGAATAGAACACAGTCCTTTAAATGTGTCTTTTTTTTATTTCATAGCTGGAAAAATATTTTTAATTGTTTTTTTTTTCTTCCACGGTTTCACTGTCTAGTAGCAAAGATTACTAAACCCCATTCTGCTAACCCATCTTCATTAATTAGGCCTTCCTGAAAGGCAGTGACCAAACAATTATTCCATTAAATATTTATTCCTTCCCTCATTGGCAACGTAGCATAGCATACTGCCTGAAATGATTTTTCTTTTAATAGCATAAAGGCATCAGTTCCTGCAGATGAAGCTTTAAAAGTTGTGCTTCCAAATAGAGACGGCAGTATGCGTTACACATCGCTGCAGGCACTACTCCAAAAACTGTTAAACAAACAATTTGTCAGGAATGATAAATAAGGTAATTCCTCCATTACTGGAAGCACAGAATCATGAAGACTTTTGCAGAGTGATAAGCAAGCTAGGGACAGATTCAATCAAAGGCTTTATGAGTCCACATAAATGGTATCAGGCTTGTTCTGTACCAGCTGCTTAAAGGCCATAGTATGACTGCATTGTAATTCAATCACACAGCAGCCTACCTGTCCAGAGTGTGTCTGTTCATTGCATAATAATTGTTTTGAAACGACCATATACTGTAAATGATCAATGAAAATGTGCCAATAAGTGTCATCGGCGCAACCTTCAGACGTGCCATTTGGCATAACTCACAATATGCTGACGCAGACCGACTCTTGCCCATTCATGCGTCAGGTGTTCATACAGTATGCAGTTCCTGCGGAAACTCAGTTCTGAAACTGACTTAAAGCTTCAGTTCAAAAGTCTGTGCAAGTTCAAAATACACATTTGTTGTATAAAAAGCAAATTGTACGAGATGCAGAGATCACTTTGAAAGTAAAGGTTGCTGTGGCAGGTCTGAATACAGTATATATGCACATAAATACATCATTTCTAAATATTTAAGCAGAGATTTCATGCATGTGTAATATTTCAGGGATATATAATATTTATATACTTAAACTTGTCAGTTTAAGAACATAAAAACAGTTACAAACTACAGGAGGCCCATCTACTGTAGTTTTTCATTCTGAAGGAGTCCAATATGTTGACTTTATTAATGCCCTTTGAGAGTTTTTTTCTGTCAGGTCCTATCTCTGTGTTCAGAACTAAAAAGTTCAGTTCCTTCAGCTGTCAATATAAGGCATTCTCTTAAGCCCTGGAATGCATCTGGTTGCTTTTCTCTAGAGTGATTCCAGAGCAGCAATATCTTAGTTATAAGGTGGTGACCAAAACTGTACACCAGGATTCTTAATGAGGCCTTACTAGTGCATTATATCATTTTAACATAATATCTTTTGATTTCAGTTCTACACGTTTGACTCTGTGTCCTTACATATTGCTCCCACCATATTGTTTAAAAGATGTACAAGATGTGTTAAAAAAGAGAACCTACAATACATTTTAGTAGCCTCTTCTAGCTCAGCGTTTCCCATTTTGTATTTATATCAATGTTTTTACTACCTGCATGTAAAATCCTGCTCCTGCCTACATTAATCTTCATCTGCTATGTGTTTTCTGACTTTTTTCTAACTTGAGATTTTTTTATATTTATTTTGATGCTTCTACAGTGACTGCTTTTTAAGCTGCAAAAGTGACTAGTTTACTAACTATTCAAGAATTTAGGTCATTTCCATGACTTATGAAAGTTAGTGGCCCTAGAACAGATCCCTGTGGTACTCCACTAATTATGTTACCTCTTATCCACACTCTCTGTTTTCTATCTATTTACCACATCTCAATCTATTCTATTCAATTCTCAAGAATATTCCGTAGAATCTTATTTATATATGGGTGAACCTATAATTTAGTGCTAATAATTGTTTCCATAACCTTTCATATAATAGAAGTTAGACTTATTGGCCTGTAATAACCAGGCGTAGTTTTGTCACCCTTCTTATGAATGGGCATTACATTTGTCATTTTCTAGTCCATAGGTGCTACCCCTGTGTTAATTGGAAAAGTCGCTACTGTATTATGGCTTATGTATAACACCTCTTGTTTCCTTCAGTACAATTTGTAAGATAAGATCGGGCAATGGAGTTTTATTCATCTGGGGTGCTTCTTGTACCTCAAATACTTCTGCTTGTTCTGTGCTAATAGTATTAGCACATAATATTATTAAACAGTAATACTATTTACCCATGGTATCTATTTCTTCTGTGGTCAACACCTGATTTAAATATTAATTTAGTACATCGACCATTTCCCTTTCATTGCAGATAGAGTTAAATAGACTAGCTTATTTGCCATATGTAGATGTACAATGGGATTCCTATTTGCACTGTTTTCTGAGGACATACACAGTACAACAGATAACTCCACACAATATAGCCAGTATATTACAAAACAGTAAATATGTACAGACAATAAAGAGATTACTAAATTACTCAGAAAAATAAATACTGTACATGGCAGAGAGCAAAAGTACAAATTGAACAGGTGCGTTGAATTCTGAGGTATTGCCGTTACTGTACTGTAGCTGGTGAGGATGCATATTGCAATAGTTCTTAAGCCTAGTGGGCTGTGCTTTAACGGTGCATCACCACTTGCCAGAGCTCAGGGTGGAGAACAGTCCATGGGTGGGCTGGTTAGGATCCTGAATGATGGATTGGGCTGTGTTGCGACAGCGGATGGTGTAAATCTCACCATCAGATCTCTGTGTGGTTGCCACAAGCCTATGTAGAGTGACTCTGTCATGTATGGTAGTACTGCTGTACCACACAGGGATGCCACTACTGAGGACACTTTCCTTGGTGCTGTGGTAAAAGTTCACGAGTAGCTGCTTCCTCATACTGCCAGTCTTTAGGCACCACAGAGAGTGGAGGCACTGCTGTGCCTTCTTCAGACTGGCCACAGTGTTGTGAGACCAAGCCAAGCTGGTGAAGATCTGCAACCTAAGAATTGTGAAGCAGCTGACAGTTTGCACTGTTGTGCCCTCGATGCTCATTGGGGTGTGACTCCCTCTGGGTCTCCCGAAGTCCACAACAAGCTCTTTTGTCTTGTTGACATTGAGGGTCAGACTGTTGTCAAGGCACCATCTTGTAAGATGCTCCACCTCACTCCTGTACGGGGACTCATCATTTTCGCCGATCAGCCCGATAACCGTGGTGTGATCGGCAAATTTGATTGGTTGCTGCTGGAAGTGGCTGTACTGTCGTAGGTGAATAAGGAGTACAGCCTAGGGCTGAGACAGCAGGCTTCAGGAGCTCCAGTGTTAAGGCTCACTGTGGAGGAGATATTGTTGCCAATTGTCATCATCTGAGGCCTTCACGAAATCCAGTATCCAGTTGCAGGTGGAGTAAGGATAAGCCCAAATTCCTGAGTTTCCAGACAATTGTGTTAAAGGCCAAGCTGAAATCCATAAACAGCATCCTAGACAGCATTAAGACAGTGCCTAAATGCTGTCTAAATGACACCTGTCTAAATGTTCGAGGGCAGTATGCACTGTTAGAGATATAGCTTCATCAACGGATATATTTGAACGGTAAGCAAACTTAAGTAGGTCGAGGGAGTCTGGGACAGTGCAGTTTATATAAGACAATACTAGGCTTTCCGTGCACTTCAAGACCACTGAAGTGAGAGCCTCTGGGCAGTCATCGTTCAAACAAGTTACCATAGTATTCATGGGCAGTGGCAAAATTGTGGTTTTCTAGAAACACTATTGTACAAATATCAGAGACAGAGAGGGGTTAGAAATGTCTGTATATACAGAAGATAACTGATCTGCACAGGTTTTAAGGACATGGGACACCGCCTGGGCGAGCTATTTTGCAGATTTTCACTCTTTTTCATTCTTGTTGCGATGCTTCCCATTATTGTCCTGGGTATATTCATTCTTAAGTGTTTCCTTTGTTGTTATAGTACTAAAAGAAATGTTATTGTTTATTTTCACTTCCATTTTAGTACTCCTTTCAATCTATCTCTTCACCTTTTAGGTATCCTATTTTCTACCTGTGCTTGAAATTCATTGTAGTCCTTTTCTTTAAATGGATTAGATTGCCTTTCACTTATTTTTTCCCTTAAATTTTCCTATTAGATTTATTGAACCTCTTGGGTTTTCTAGCATTGATTTGCTCATTCTTGGGATACATTTTGCTGTGTGATTCCAGCAGAATCTGTTTAAAAGTGTTGCCCTCCATTGTCCACTGATTCAGTATCTATCTTATCCTATTTACTGTATTATTCACTTCTGAACTCTGTCTTATTCTTTCAAAGTTTGCTGTCCTAAAATTGTAAGCTTTTCAATTGGTCTCAACCGGTACAGTTTTAAAACATTAGTGCACACCATTTTATGATCACAGTTTCCTATGGGTCTCTCACCTCTGTTTGTCTTGCTTGATGAGATCAATACAAACATCTCCTATTGTAGGCGTTCTGACAAACTAGGTAAGCTACTTGTCTAAACTAGAAGTAATATTGCTATCTTCTTGCCTACAAGTGACTTTTTCTTCCCTGTGGTACTATAGTCCTTTATTTCTGTTTCACACATAGTAGAACCACATCTTCATATAGATTATAAGATAAGGTCACTTTGTTGGCCCTATACAATTTCTTGCATTAGGAATTTGTCTTTTCGCAGACCCCAGCTTGCTCTCCATGAGACACACAGGCAGGAAGAGAGGAGCACAGGGTCAGCCATTTATACAGCACCCCCTTGAGTTAAGGGCCTTGCTCAGGGGCCCAATGCAGTAGGATTCCTCTGCCGGCCACGGGATACGAACCGGCAACCTTCCAGCCACAGGCGCAGATCCTGAGCCACAGAGCCACCACACAGATTATAGACCGAACATGTTTCCTCGCGCTGACAATAAAATTGACTACTGTACGTCATGGTAGAGATGTATATCTTTCAATTGTGCAAACAGTGGACTGCAAATATAATACTAAACAAAGAAGAATTTACTGAATTATAACGAACCAGAAATGCTTTTATTTTAGGGTTAAGGTTAGGCTACCATTTACCCCTTCGATATGTAGACAATCATGAAAACATATGCCAGGATCTCTTTCCCAAAGTGCACCTTGTATTTAATTTAGTGAAAAGGACAAAACGCAAGAATAAAAAATGATCTCAATGTTGTGCAAAGCAGCTGGAAAGTTCTGTTTTTGCAGTTCATCACGAGAATCAGGTTTCACTACAGTTTCAATCCTCTAGCTTTGCCTGTTCCAAAGTTCTTTTAAATCCAGTCTAGCTATAATGTATGTCATTTAATATTTTTAAATTCTTCTCCCTGGGTGAAAAAATCTAGTGTCTTGTTGACAGAGTCCACACTTTATGGCTGTTTAATGACTCTTTTAAAATTGCTGAACTCTTAAGTCTCAGTGCACGTCAGTCATGTAAACCTTTGCTTCCTATAAGCCTGTGGGCTCTGAAAGGACATTAGATTAAAGTGTCACAGTGCTCTGCATGGGCTGGACACCCTCCTTCAGCTTAACAAAGAGAGAGAAGAGAGGTCTGAGGCCTGCATGCTTTCATTTACCTCTTAATTGATAAAGTATTGCTTTAGGGCCTCAAAAATTTGAATATAGGTCAAGCTAAATGCAGGTTCCTGTGGTATGCTTCACATTAAAGGTTTTTCTAGATGCATATTGTATGGCATAAACATACAGTAGATCCCCGGTAGCAAAAAAAAGATAAATATTTCTTTTTCATTAAAAAGTGTTTGTGTGCATGTGAGGGTGAGATATTGTTCATGTGCATATGCCCTGTCACAAAAACTCAAAGGCATGATACAAAGTATGTCTTGGATAAGTGGAATAGCTATAAGAATGCTATCACAGGCCAGGCCCAGAGAGGGATTAAGGGAACCTGACTTGCAATTAAATTGAAAAAGTTTTATCCCTTCTTTACATTTTTTTTTATTTCACCTTATTGTCTTCCTATTCAATGCCGGCCAGACTTGAATCCACTGCAGTGGCTTATAATTAACTGAGCCGGTCAGTCAGCCCCATATTGCTCTTTTACATTTTGCAGTCTGGAAATGGCTGTATCAACATGACATTTGACTAGGCAAAGCTTTTAATACCCCGATGAACTAATAAGTTAGACGAGTCAAACAACTTCATAACACAGAAAAGGCCAGGTGCAGGACAAAGTTTACTTAGACCCCGATTACATCAAACTTCAACCTAAATTTGAAAACCCATTGTGTTTTGTTTTGAGATTATTTATTTGTTTTCTTTGCATTCCCACCAAACTTGGAATTGTAGATTGTTTCTCCTTAGGTCTGGGCTCATGGCGAATGGTCCTGTGCCTGTGCAAGGAGAAAGAGGATCGGCAGACATGCACCTCTGACCAAATGAGCCATTTGTGCTCTGATGCACTGTAAGCTCGACAGCGCCCAACGGGAGAGTGAGCACTGACTGGAGGAGGGGTTGCGTCTCTCACTGACATCACGCCAAGCCTGGGGGCACATGGGAAATTAAAGGAATCACTGTTCTGTCAGTATCCAAGAGATCCTGGTCGGCTCTTCTCCGCACCACTCCTTGCAGAGTTCTGGATCTTCTGTGTCACCACTTGGGACTCCCACTCATAGCATGTTGGTGACTTGGCCCAGGCATGAACGCCTGAGATCTGGCCCAGAACTCTCCACCTGTGTCTCTGCTAGGGCTTTCACAGACCAAGTCACTTGAGAGCCTCACACGGCTCCTGATGTAAATTTCAGGTTTTAACACTTTGTACATTACCGTGTACATTTTACTTTTATTGTCGTTTGAAATGCACTCTTCATTGGTGATTCTTTCGAACTATAAATAGTGTTGTAGTTCACCTTTAATTCTGTCATTAATTTAACATTTTCATGTGACGTTACTTAGTAGAATGTTTGGGTATATAGAGGCCCTGAGGTGTTAGGTGGTCACTGGGCTCTGGGACGTTGCTTTGAGATTTTTTGTTCTGTAACCTGCCTGTAAAGTAAAGCCCCCTGCACTGTCCAGTGTTGCCGTTTTGGGTTTCATTTGTGTTCAGATCCCTGGGCCCGTCTTGGTCAAAGGTGGGGTCTGTCACTGGGAGGGGTGTGAATCGCCCTTCCTAGGGCTAAGGTTAGCTACCGCTGGCAAGCTCGCTCTCTGAGGAATCAGTGCTCCCCGAGGGAAAGGGAGGGGGTGGCGGGGCGGGGCGATTTCTGCCACAGGTTCCTGTTGAACGTGGATTCGGAATGCTCCAGGGTCGGTCCAGCCTCAGGCCTGGCCGAGACTGCCTGTCCGGTCGTATTCCTCTTGGAAGGCAAATGCGACAAGGGTGCAACTACCAGGTGTGCGGGTACTTCTCCTTAAGGGGTCAGAGACCTGCATGGCTCTCCTGCTTGATTGTTTGGCAGCGGGAGAAGAGTGTGCTGGCCTCGACAGGTGAAGGCACTCCGGAGGACAGCAGCGTGTGATCCATGGGCAGACATCCTTGGGTTGAAAACCGCCGATTCCAAATTCCAGATTCCCAATCGGCCAGCTTTATCAAAATTCCGGGTTTCCCTTTTTTCTAAAAAAAAAGCTCTCTTGCAATGGAAAAGGCACTAAAACACTTGGTACTGGCAACACAGGGATACCTTGTTCTCAGACCTGGCGACCTGAGAAGAATCTGAGGCATCCAGACTTCAGTTACTAATGACCCTGTGAGTCACACCCACAACTGCGCTGAGAAACACAACATGCCCTCATTAGGTTTTGCTAAACTTTGGTATTTACACTGTCTATGTGTATTTCTTTGCCTTGCATAAGTTGCAGGCAAATGTTCCAACAAACTAAAGTCTTATTCATATTTAACGTCAAGGCCGCCCAATATATATTTGGCACGGTCCTTTGAGACTTCAGTGTAGGCGAGTTTAAAGAGCGGAGAAAGTATTTTTTCTCATTATTTAGCTTTACTTTTAGCACGATATAAATGCAGTGGGTTGCACAACTTTAAATAGATATGTTGACTTGAGTAATTATAGGCCTACACAAAAAAAAATGAGAAAAAAGAAACCAACCTTATTTAATGAATAATAAAACACCTTACATAAGAAATTTATGTGTCCTCCTTCTTAAAAAAAAATTGGCTGGTTCTGTGACAGAAAAAAAAATATTAAAAAATTGTTTTCCTTGTGATTTTGTATATTCACAGATTTTGTGTCCATATAAGAAAATGTGTTATGAAAATGTCAGTATTTGTGAGATTTGTTGTGTCTTTTTTAAGAAAGCTCAAATTCACACAAGGTGTCATCCTTCTGTTATAATTACTATTATTAACAGCAAATGCAGTCAATTCCTGCCCCCCTCCATCTCCAATAATGTTATTCAGTAATTTGTTGAGAGTAATTAACATAGTTTTTTACATACTGTATTTTACTATGGTGTTTCTCCTGTGTTTATTTCTCATTCATCCTAGCAAGTGGCAGTTAAGACTACTTTTGCACATTTGTACAACCATATGGTGTTGTAAAACTAATCATTTACACACTCTTTCTTAAATTCCTTATAGAAAATGTCTGGTCTATTCCGACCTGACTTGAGAAAACACTGGTAATTGTAATGGGAGGAATCTTAATAACGCTGCCCTACGTTCCAGTTCAGATATAGATTTTTAACTGCAGTTTTCAAGTTTAGTGTGTGTTAACTTCTGTAGTGAAGCTCTCAGTAGATCAACGGCAGACCGCAGTTCATGGGTCGGGGGCTGAGACAAGATAGCGAACTCACTCGTCATTGTCCTCTTCAGCAAAGTTAGAATCCTGACACCTTTATTTGCACGGTCACCCTGTGTTTCTCTGGGTTTAAGGTAGACCCTCTGAGTTCCACCTCTCAGGAGATGGATCGATGTACCGGATAGGTTTGGCTACTCTAAACTTTGCCCCTGTTGCCCTGTTCCATCCAGAATTCGTCAGAGGAGTCATAAACAAGTCCTGCCTTGTGCCCTGTGCTTCCAGGACTTGTTAGGCCTTCTGATTAAGCATGAATGGGTGAACATAATAATATACGTCTGTTAGAAAAAGATTAGTTACAAACTAAGCGTATGGTATGTTCAGAATGAACAGTGAAACACAAACCAGAGGGCACCTGGCTTCTTTCAAGGAACATGCTCAATCAATTAATTACTAACTACCAAATGGACTTGATGAGCCAAAATGCCTTTTCTCCTTTATAACCGTTCTTATGCTCTTATGACTGAATTTGGGGATGTCTGGCTGATCTGCAGGGGACGGGCAATCTGGAAGTTTGTTTCAAGATGAAAAGGGGGTGGCCTCGGGGCGCACGCTGACGTTCCAGGTGTTTTCCAGGTGTTTTTCTTCAGTTGTTATGACACAGAAGGGAAGAAACCAAACCCAGGGTGATCTGGGTCCTCTTCTTTTCTCGGTCTCGTCTCTGCGTACAGCTGGCTCTCTGAAGGAAAACATCGCCGCTGCTCATCCAGCTCAATGAAATGTGGTGAGGGCCGCCACCATGTGAGTGATTTGTATTTTATTTAAAAGGAGCGTGTCACTAAGTTTACCTGTGAGCTTAAGTGAGCTGCTTATTGGTCTGGAATAAGGGCTTTGACGTCAGAGAGTCTCGTCGTCCTGCCGGAAACCATTAACAACAGACTGCAGCCTTTGGCACTTCTGTTTTCGGAAACGTTTTTAAAGTTGCATGAATGCCGTGACCCATTAGGTTTGTTTTGTTACTGAAACAGTAACAGTGTTGTTACTGAGTGCAGTGCTGGGGGATCTGATTCTTCTTTCAGCTCTGTCCCAACTCTAGGAACGAGACACGTCCGTGCACCGGCCCTGTTCCCCGAGCCAGAGAAAACGAGAAATTGGAGCTCATGCCCCCTTACCCCAGGAATGAAGTGATAAAAGTGCAGTAAAACATGGTAAACGTAGGGGCAATATGGGAAAAGCAGGGCGAGGTGTGTTGTACACCACTGTGCCATACTGTAGGACGTCATGGCATGTGTATAGCAACATCCCAGAAAAACAGATGTGCTGAATTGCAATATCTACCTTCACAAGGGAAGGTCTAGGTGGTGGGTGAGACATACTGTAGGTGACTGCACTGATGACTTAGGTATGTATGCCTAGTGCATCAATTAAAATAAATCAATTAAAACTCAGAGCATTCTATTTATCCTGTTGCTTTATACATCCTGTAATGGTTCGGTCACTTCTGTTCCCAAAGTTGTTTAAATGGTAGTTGGTTATGTTACTGAAATAGTAACGGGCCTTTTCACTGTGCAACGCTTTAATTAGGAGCTCGTGAAAATGTAAAGTCTGTTTATGTGATAAATACATTTACAATAATATATTTAGATACGATAGTAGCAGTAATGATATCTGCCATCTTGACGTAAAAATTTCAATTGGGCTAAATGGTTTGGCAAGGTTCTAAAACATCCACGGCTTCTGCACTGTGATTGCAGGCTGGGGCAACCGTAGGGGCGGTTTGCTGAAAAGCAGGCTGCACAGAAGTCTGCCTGTGTCAGGTTGATTTCTCCCAGTATCTCCGAGCCCATTCTACAGTAATCATCCCATAGTACAGCATTGCTGGTTACATCTGTGACGCATCAGACAAAAAAAAAAACCCTTATACCACCTTACATTCCTAATTGGCATATTGAGACGAGGCGTGGGAGCTTTTTATTAAGCCTGTTTGACCACATGCTGGAATTTGTAATTATGGGGATGCTTTGTCAAAAACATTTACTGTCCTTTTCCAAGGCAGAATGAAGTGTGATAACTTTCTATTCAATTTTCTGTGGTTCTCAAGTTGACTTCCTTCTTAATTTCTTCTGAAACACATCCCCGTCTTGTGTCTTTGTATGAGAAAACAGAAAGGAAAGAAGTGCCTGAGGAATACTGTACATTCCCTTGATTATTTTTCTAATGTGCTGTTGAGGGTAGCTCCTGATTTGGTTAATGTGTGGCACGTGATTCTTGAGAAGTACCTTTCTAACCTCATGGCATAAGACTTGTAAATATATAAATCACACCAAGCCTTTTGGAGCTTTGACACCTCAGGATGATTCAGTTAAAATCTTTCAGCACGTATGACGACGTACGTGTCCCGACCGGTCATGTCGGCCTTTTTTCACAATCCCTTTTCAGAACCATATTATTAATATATTTCCTAAAGGTCAGTGTTCAAATTCAGCTGCGATTAGGTAATTACAGGCCTGACACATAATTATTTAATTGCGTGAATGATCGTTTAATTTGGGAGGAAAAGAAACAAAACAGAAGACAAAGGTGGAGTGGCTGAAATCCAGGTGCCCTGCCATTAATTTAGTCTGTGATTTCCTGTCATCTCACTTTGGGGAGTAATTTCAGAGGAAGTGCTTTTAATTCTCGCACTTCGCTATTTTGCTTTTTATATAGGCGAAGTAGCTTTAGATAAAAGGAAATAAAGACCTTCTGCCAGTCTGTAACATTTGGAGCTGTCATCTGACTTACTTCAATTACATCTTTCAAACTCCAGATATTTTCCCCACATGTCAAGAATGCTGCTTACAAAAGGTGCTGTGTCAAGCAGCATGCTCACAACAGTTCTGAACTAACAGAGATCATGCTGGTCTGAGAGAGCCCATTCAGAGAAAATAATCAGGTTGGCTATATTGAGCTATATTGAACTTGGACCACTCTGGAGAAGAGGTGTCAGAACTTTTCCCTTGATCCTTTTGGAAGGCTGGTCATTTTGTCCACATGTTCTTAAAATCAACCAGTCAACCAGTGCTTAAAATCTGGTAAGAACTGCACAAGCATCCAGAAAATCCAATCAAACCGTTAAAAGTTGGGACAGCTTCCTGTCTTGGACCTTAAGAAGCATTCAAATAAGGGAAGATTTAAGCTATGTCCAATAATATGTATGTTTAAATGTGTATATACAGGTATATGCAATCTTCAGCATATACAGGCATATGTTATTCTGACTGTCTAATATACTGTTGGTGCAACTACCACATCTGTTTTGCTGAGTCTGTGATGTCAAATGTTAGAAGTCTCTACTTGGGAAAATTGTTCTGTTTTATTTAGTTTGCATGAGAAAGTGTCACAACTCCAGTGAAAAAGAGCAGAGGCTGTTTTGACTTGTAGCTGTGCAGATATTATGGTCACTTGTCCTTTGACTTTGGGTTGATGTATCCTGCATAACACCTTTCCAGTACCTTCATAGAGGCCACATAGCATGTTAATTAGAGCATAATTCGTAAAGCTATTGAACTAGGACAATAACCTTATGAACGACGGTTTCATTAAACTTGAAAGGTAAATATAGGTTTTCATAACATTTGTCAAAGTGCATGTTATACATGTTTTAAATTAAGATCTATGGTTAGGGGTAGATTAGTATTAGGGTTAGGGCTATGTGGTGTTGGGTTTAGCAGCAGGGTTAGGTTTAGAGTTAGTGTTAGGGTTACGATTAAGGCTACAACTGGGATTGGAGTTATGGTTAGTATTGGTAGTAGGGATAAAGTCTAGATTAAGATCAGGGCTATTATGAAAATCTGTGTGAATGACCTATTATGTTGTTATAAAACAACAGTGAGAAAAGGTTCTGAATGCTGTTCTAGCATGTTATGTAGCTCTTATTAGGCCTAATTTAAAGAAAGCATGACCAAATACGTTTTGTCAAACAGCGTGGTGATGATTGATTGTGAGTGCAGATCGCCAGAGGGCATCCTATGAGATCTTTCATGAAAGTTGAAAGGCAGACCGACAGACAGCCTTCGTGTCGAAACGGCAGCAGAGGTGGCACAGTGGGAAACACAGTGACGTCGTTGAAGCGCGCCTTGTGTTTTGAGATGGAAGCCGAGACTCGAGTCTTGAGAACTCGTCGAGATCACTGTGGGCCACTTCTCTGGCAGATTGCCGGGCCCTTGAAGGGTAACGAAATCCAGATACAAACAGTACAAAAACAGAGAATCAAACACAGAGCACTTGTGTTTGTTGTAGGAGAAATGAAAAGCCTCCACGGGATGATGGCTCAACTGGTGAGCAGTGGGACAAGGAGTTGTCTCAAATCCAGCTGCTCCTCCCCAGACGCTCGCAGAATGAGCCGCTCTCGGCTGTCGGCGGAGAGAACGAAAGGGCCTGATGAACCATCTCGAGTCATCCCAGGGTTTGAAGCTTCCAAGGTTCGTCTCCGAATGAGAATGCATCAAGGTTTCAGCATCACCGACAGGACACACGTGCGTGCTTTTGAAATGCCACTTCTTTTTTGCAAACCTTTGGTTTGACTTTTTGTTCCTGAACCGGGTTGTATTAATGTCAATTAAAAAAAAAAATACAGAACACAACAAGAACAAAGCAATCACACGCCTTCCACCCTCCGTTCACGCGTCTAAAACTCTATCAAGCATCGAAGAGTCATCCTCCAGAGGTATATTGTAATAAGTGTTTGACCCACTGGTAGCCTCACCACACTGGTGATTTACACTCTTCATTGACCCGCCCTACTGAAACTTGTTCTGCAGTTAAAGCTCAAGAGTGATGCCACCAATGCCAAGAGATTTACCCTTTGTCATGCCCAGAACTGCCATCCTTATCTCTGACTAGGCTGTAGGTACCTCCAGCACAATATAAATGTCATCGCCAGAGAAAGACTAGGACATGAAGTGACTGGCACAATTTCCTACAGTCATTGTAGGTGTTTGAAACATGTATAATGTAGAATAAAAAAGGCTAAATGTGTCGCTTACCCGGAGGTGATCTGACAATGTCAATCTGACGGCAGGTGAATCTGCACGGAGCTCATTTGCTGTGAAGTCTCAAATCGAATGAGTGGCTGATTCATCTAGTAATCCGTCAGATCTAGTAAATCTACCTAGATCAACTTATGAGAAAGTCAGTCTGACGTACAGTATAAGCAGCGAATTTCTCAGGGAATAAAAATCCAAAACTGAGCGGCTTAAATCTCTTAGGCTCTGGCAGCTCTGAGGCTGCTGCTGCTTCCAGAAAAGAACAAGGGTGCAGGACCCAGCTTCCATCTCGTCACATCTTCCAATCGGAACAGTATCGACACGCGGTTTGACTTATACAGTAGGGCTGCTGTCATTAAAACTTGAAAGGATTTAAAGGCTTGCAGTCTGGAAAGCCGTGATGTGGGGGTGGTGGGCCTGTGTGTGTGTGTGTTTGCCTGTGGGGGTGGAGAGAATGCCTTGCACTAGATTTGAACAAAGCCCTGTAACCCTGTGGAGTGTGACAGAGGGAACCCTCATACGGCACGCCAGTCCTGCTGTCACCCATGGTGTTCCAGCCCCATGGGAATGTGTGAGGGATTAAGACAGCTCAGGGGGCGCAGGGATATAGTAGTAGTCTGGGAGAAAAGCTGATCAGCGATTACCTGCCGTTCTTGTGCCGTGCCTTCACAATAATAATAATAATAATTGCTTACACTTATATAGTGCTTTTCTGGACACTCCAATAAAAGTGCTTTACAGGTAATGGGGATCCCCTCCACCACCACCAATGTGCAGCCCCACCTGTATGATGCGACGGCAGCCATAGTGCGCCAGAACGCTCCCCACATACCAGCTCTCAGTGGGGAGGAGAGCAGAGTGATGAAGCCAGTTCATAGATGGGGATTATTAGGAGGCCATGATTGGTAAGGGCCAATGGGAAATTTGACCAGGATGCCGGGGTTACACCCCTGTAAAATCGCCAAGTCTCTTACTGGAAACAACTGCTCAGAAAGGTGTCCCCCATTCTTACCATAGTTTAGCTGCTTTTCCCACGGCAGGCGAGGCCAAGACTGTTTTCAGATCTCCCACCGGCTTATAGCACTTCTCGCACGTTTGCATCTGCTCCATGGACCGTGTCAAAGGGACACATCAAAAATGCATCATGGTCGCCAAAGCCCACTTCCTAGTCTACCTGACAAAGAACACAACCCCAAAAAGCTGATGTCCATAGCCAGTGTGTGTTATCCCCACAAGTATCCCAGCTCAAAAGGAGACAGGTGGCAGTGAGTGACAGATCAGGAATGACAAGACAGTTGTCCAGGAAGCGACAGAAAACTCTCAGTGGAAATGACATAAAGTGGTCTAAAAATGAGACTTCATACACACAATTTCTTCTGATAAGAACTGTAAAGACCCTTCTTCCTGAGAACAGTCTCAGTTAATTGCACTGTGTTCCAGGGGATAATGCAATGATTTATTATTAAATCCTATATTTATAAAACATTTCAAATTCTGCTTTTGTTCTTAATTAGTATGTGAACCTGATTAAAGTGGCCAAGGGTACAGCAGACCCCAAACCATGTAAACGGACTTAATGATGCAAAGCTTTCAAAACTTCAAAATACAAATGATATGTACAGTGTGTCGCGGTCTCTCTGTCAGACACAACAACAACATTTCAGCATTAGCTGATCACTAAGATCTGGACGCTTTCGTACGATCACGTTGATCTGCTACTTTAGTTCTAGATTTACACAACACGCAAGCAACAAAGTTCAGCAGCTAAACTCCCAAAACCTTAGGGATAAAAAGAAAAATGGTTTCTTTCATGGAAGCCAGACCATATGGTAACCAAATGTTAGTGTTATACTGCACCAAACGAGATGTAAACATAGGCCAGCACGTCTTCCTCAGGGCTAGAGGCCTGTCACAAGAGGTTTACACTCACGTTCTTCAGTTCTTCGGCTCTTATGGCGTTCAAAGTGAAAGCAGCTCAAATTGAGGAAAGGTTCCCCTTCCGGTTGCTTTTTTCTGCTGCACCCCCCCACACCCTCCCTCTTTGTTTAAATACCATCTTGCTTCCTCAGGCCCTGGTGGACTCTCAGTGATTTCTACTGGGCAGGGCAGCCTTCTCTCCCAGTGCCCCCGAAACAGCTCTGCTCCCAGGGTGGCAGACAGGCACCTCAGCTACGCCTCTTCTATACGCCTACTGATGCTCTCCCTTGTCAACAGTTACACTGGCTATTGCTGCTGGCCAGGAAGTGATGTCATCAGGTGGAAACCCAGCTTTCATCAGGCGTTTCCACCCTTACCCATAATGCCCTGCTGCTGGCAGGTCAGGGGTGATAGCCAGTCACTGCTCATCTCCTCCTGGCCTCCAGCTTAACTCCTCTCTCCTCTTCCAGAGCCAGCCTGAGGCTCTCTCCACTGCCTCTCCCTTCGAACGGCGGTCTTTCTGTCCCTCCCAGTCGGTCCAATAGCTGTCAGCATTCTCCACGCTGTGCTATTTTGATCATTTCCTTTGCTTTACTCAGGCAACAAATACAGAACATAAACGTCTGCTGTCAGAAGTCAAGTAGTGATTTAAAGCACCGGATCCTCCTGTAAGCACTAGTTTGTTTTGATGATCTGAGCAGGAAAAACACATGGGCCGCATGTAGTACAAGAAGGTGGGGATTCAGGAAGGTGCAGGTCGTGGGAATGTTTTTTGTCAGGGCTGAGTGCTGCAGATGATAGGTTTCAACCATCAAAGCAGCCTTTTTTATGTCATTAGGATGTAACTGGTGTACCAAGTCTCTGTAAAAGATAACCACTAATTATGACATTTATTTCTCTTGTATTGAAAATACCCGAGTTATTTATTTAGTTGCCACGTGACTGGCATTTTAAACTGCTGTAAAAAAGACCTTGCAGAGTTTCTTGTTTTAAAGTTATATGCCAGTTCACAAGTGCAATAAACTCTGGTTCTTCAACTGTGCTTGCTTTTTACTGGTAAGGTTTCAACATTTGTGTCAATCTTAAACCTGCCTGACACGGGAAATGACTGCCTGGCCACAACAATGAGGCTGTTGGCCCCCCAAAATGTGGAATGAGCCGAGAAGGTGCTTTGAGGGCAATGGGGGGGTGGGGGTGAGAGGGGATGCACACTAGAAACGTGTTGTGTTTCAGTGGCTCTGTTACCATTTATTGGGGTGATGTAATTAATGGAGTGCTGCAGGGGTCTGTACTAAGAGCACTGCTCTTTTTAATTCATGTAAACGATATACAGTAGATTCTGGTAGCGTTGGTAAACGTGATGAGTTTGCAGATATTACCACATTCTGAGGCTTGTCAAATGCTTTAGAAGCAGCAAGAGAAATTCAGAAATATTTATATATAGCCTTTTAGATTTAGATTTATGTATAGACTTTACATAGGTTTAACCCATTGGTCTCAAGTTTCAGGTTTCCAGCCTGTAGTTAAAATACAGAACAACACTGATTTCTAGCGCTCATGTCTGCAAGTGCATGTACCTATATAAGAAACAAGAACATCAATCTTCATGTTATCTCCATCGCCTGGTATTGCATGGGGAGACAAGTGCAACATCTCAGCATGTCGAGCTAGACCTCTTTTACTGAGCTGCCTCATATCCTTGCTCACGAAAAAATAAGGTGCGAGTGTTCCACAGGAGCTTTCATCAGAACGTGAGGACAGAAATTTTACAGTGCATAAGGGCCTCCCACATTGCTGCGGATGATTAAACTCAAGAAGACCCTGCTGCAAATGATCAAAGATAATGAAGACGTTTTAGTTTTTTTTTCCTCCAGACAAAACTAGCATTATTAATTCACGTCAGTATACTGTATGCTTGTGCCCTTGAACTTAATGTTTGCGGTTTTTGAAAACTTTTTTCATAGGCTACCAAGTCAAACATGAACTCGGACCCTTCGAAAAGAAGCCCCCGTTTTTGCGTTTAAATATAGCAAAGAGAGAGATATTCCCATCACAGTATGGATGTCTGGACTTGGACAGGAGTCATGGCATTCATCAGAGGCAGTCAAGCTGCCCTGCACTGCAGAGATATGGGAAAACCGCTCTCTGTGCACAGCTAAGTGGTTCCCAGCACAACGTTCCGTCTGTCTCTTAGATCTCAGTTCTGAGACCTAAGTATTCCGGGCACTGGGAAAACAGGTCTTAGCTGAAACTGTGCAGACTTCTTGAAAATGTTGTTGGGATGTGCTGTATTTTTTTTATCAGACTACTTATGATTACCTTAGCATGTCTTTATTTCCTGTCATCAAGCTAGGTCAAAAGCATTAATCATTTTAACCCTGGGAGTCTTCCGAGTGCAGTTATTTGTTCCCATGTGATTGATTCAAGGATCTGAGACGTGGGTTCCTGCCTGTCAACCTGGGGCTCCCAGTCTCGAAAAGCTCTCCTTCCTGCCCACTGCCTCAGCAAAACCTGTCCCTTTCTCCGAAAGTATTTATTTCCCTGACGTTTACTTTTATTTGCTGCATCTGCTTCTCCCGCTTGTTGACGGGCCGGTCTGACATGGCGTTGTGTTGTGTTGTGTTGCCTCTCTGCAGGGGACAAGTCCACCCCATGCTGGGGCGGTTCAGTGAACTACCCTCGCTCCTGGCCGATCGAGGACTGGGGCCCGGGGGCCTGGACGGAGTCCTCCTGGACGCGGGGTGCTCTTCGATGCAGTTCGACAGCCCGCAGAGGGGCTTCTCACTCAGCAAGGACGGGCCCCTGGACATGAGAATGGACGGGGACAGGTCAGTATCTGGTGCGGAGTACCAGATGAGTAAAAACGGTCTCCCCGTCCTGTCTGCTTTTCCAATTAATTAATAATAATAATAATAATAATAAAAATAATAATTTCTTACACTTATATAGCGCTTTTCTGGACACTCCACTCAAAGCGCTTTACAGGTAATGGGGATCCCCTCCACCCCCACCAGTGTGCAGCCCCACCTGGATGATGCGATGGCAGCCATAGTGCGCCAGAACGCTCACCACACACTAGCTATTACAATATCAGTGGGGAGGAGAGCAGAGTAAGGAAGCCACTTCAGAGATGGCGGTTATTAGGAGGCCATGAGTGGTAAGGGCCAATGGGAAATTTGACCAGGGTTACACCCCTACTCTTTTCGAGAAACGCCCTGGGATTTTTAATGATCATAGAGAGTCAGGACCTTGGTTTTATGTCTCATCCGAAGGACTGGCAGAATGTAGCCTGTCATCCTAAAACCTGATCTACCCTTCAACCAGCGTCTAGCGACTAGCTAGTAAAAACAGGATCCACACCTCCAGAAGCTCAGTTGCAGGAATGAGAACATGAGAGAGCTGCCGAAGAAAAAGAGGACACACCGGGCTGTCCTGCCCAGTGGAATGACAGTATCTTGCCGGTCTGAACCCCTTGTTCCTAGCAATTTTCCCAGGGGGCTGGTGTCAGCTGGGTGACTTGGCTTGGATGTCCCTGTGGGTCCCAGTTTAAACATGTGCCTCCCGAAACCATACTGTGTGTGTAATAGTGATATTATGGTTCTTCGAGAAAGTTAAAGAGCTGGGTAGTACAACACACAAGATGAGCAAACAGAAAGTGACTGAAAATATCTCAGGAAAAATGCCTTGCTGAAATCAAGAGAAAGACTGCACAGGCTGAAAGGCTTTAGTGAACAGATAGGTATTTACTGTAAGCAAGTTTTAAAAGTATCAGGCGTCTCTAGTGGATTTGGGCAATGACTTCCACAGATGTCTACAGCCTGGTCTTCAGCTCCTCAGCAGATCTTAGTTTAAGAGCTCAGACTATAGTCTAGCAGTAAGTCTGAAACTAGACTGTTCAATACCTTATACATGATCGGGAGAACCTTAGAGCCTACTATAAATTTCACAGGGTGCCACTGCATCCTACAGAGGACAGGAGTTACAGTATGTGCCGATGTCTTCTTTTAGTTAGTACACAAGCTGCTGAACTTTCTCACTCTACATACCAATGCCTGCTTAGTTTTTCTTAGTTTTGAAATGTAAATTCACTTCCTTCTTCATTACCACTTTTGTCTTAGGGTTCTTGTTTCATTGCTGAGTATGAGGTTGCCTATAGGACTGGGGAAAAGACAGAGACCCACAAGGCTGGAAGAAACTAGTTTCTCCAAGCGAGGAGTCATTTTCAGAATCGGAAACCCATTCCACTTGAGCAATCCCTGCTAACCTAAGTTCTAAGTTTCCAGACGGGTTTATTCTTTTTACGAATGTGCTGTTTTTGTTTTGGGTTGTTTTGTTTTTTTTGCACACACGCATGGCAGATTCAAGTTGTGGAGGGACGGGAAAATAAATCATGGATGATATTAGAATATCCCAGAGTAGTATTTAAGAAACCGGGTTCCTGCACAACTCAGCTTCATGGAAGAAAAAAAGGGTCTGCATTATGAGCAGACACCGTGGCGATTCCATTAACTAATGCACACTTCCTCTGGCACGCTTCCTCTAAAGTACGTTGTGGAAAGGGAATGCTTTTTGACAGCTACTATAAGATACTATATTACTTTTATTGAAGAGTTTCATCAAAGGGATATTTTAAGCCTCCCCACTAAGGCCTCTCAGATACAGAGGTGCTACGTCTTGCCTGCTATTCCAATTAGGCAGAAAGTAACCCCTTGTCCTAAACCTGATCTATCCTTTGACCAGACTCTTAGCTTTTAAGTCTGTAAAGCAGGTTGCTGGTATAAAAGACAAACAGGTTGCACTTGAGACGTGTGTAGGAGTAACAAAGAAATGCCATTATTCAGAGTCTTCACCTGGGGTTTGGATGTCAGAGGAGGGGAAGCCACAGTTTGATTTAAAATATGACTAAACAGATTGAAGAATTAGAGAATGGCAGGCAGTTTAACAACATGGCAGGCTGATTTTCTCATCACTGGGAAGGCTGGGCTTTTTCTGCAGTCTTGACACTTTTCCAGCTACGTGAGGATCTGGTACAAGGCTCAGGGATACAGAGGCTCCAGAGACATTTAATTTTGGTCCGTTTTTAAGATTTTAGGGCACACTTTCCAATGTTCTACTATTAATTATGCATCGATTTTACCAAAGCACGAATATTCAAAAACAATAAAAAGTATGCAGTACATATACATCATATAGATTATATCAAGATTGACTAATAGAACATAATATATAGTGTAATATGAATTTTATAGACTGCCCTCACTTTTTCCATCATTCAAGTGTTTCTAAAAGAAGGAAAAAAATTCTGTGTGAAAAACTGCCTGCTAAGCTAATTTCCGCAAAAAATGTATAGTCCTCACAGAACCACAATGGACCTTGTGCAGTTAACTCCATGAAAACGAAACAGAAGTTGGAGTTAAGCACCCATCTAGCTAACAGACGTCCGTGTGTTTTTAAACAGGACCAGGTGATTTGTCATAGCTTTCCTGCTAGTGCAATGCCATAGCAGAAGGTAGCTATTGACCCTAATGTATACCTGGTACAAGACCTTTACTAACCAATGGCACGGGACAACAGCAGGCTGAGCATGCCTGAACTACAGACCTCTCAGCTCTCCAGTCTGGTTCTGACAACATAAGAAAAGGTTACAAACGAGTGAAGGCCATTCAGTCGAGCTTGCCCATTTGGTAGTTGGCAGCCTTTGCAATTTCCCTTACGGCATTAATGAAGTATCTATCTAGTCATTGATTCAAGGCTCTCTACCAACCAGTACTTGAAAGAAGCCAGGGTATTGACTTAAACCCTGGGTAGCTTGTTCCAGTCTCCCGCAACCCTCTGGCTAGAGACGTGCCCCTTGTTCTCGAGATTTAAATGTAATTCCCCTCAGTTTTCCACTCGTGTCCTCTGGTTCATTTTTCACGATTTACTCTAAAAAATAGTGATTCTATTTATCACTCTGCAACTCACAACTGGCAGCCCCACTGAAGCTCCGCAGGTGTGAGCCTGGTCAGTACCTGGATGGGAGACCTCCTGGGAAAACTAAGGTTGCTGCTGGGAGAGGTGTTAGTGGGGCCAGCAGGGGGCGCTCACCCTGCAGTCCATGTGGGTCCTAATGCCCCAGTATAGTGACGGGGACACTGTACTGTAAACAGGTGCCGTCCTTCTGTTGAGACGTAAAACTGAGGTCCTGACTCTCTGTGGTCATTAAAAATCCCAGGGCATTTCTCGAAAAGAGTAGGGGTGTTACCTCCAGCATCCTGGCCAAATTTCCCATTGGCCCTTACCAATCATGGCCTCCTAATAATCCCCATCTCTGAATTGACTTCATTACTCTGTTCTCCTCCCCACTGAGAGCTGGTGTGTGGGGAGCGGACTGGTGCATCATCCAGGTGGGGCTGCACACTGGTGGGGGTGGAGGGGATCCCCATTACCTGTAAAGTGCTTTGAGTGGAGTGTCCAGAAAAGCGCTATATAAGTGTAAACAATTAAATTATTCTAAAGCAATCCATTTGGTTGGCTACCTTTGGGGGTTGAATACGTTTATCAAGTCCCTTTGTCGTCCTGTTTGTTCATGACTAAGTAAAAAGGGTTAAAAACGGTCTTGAGCACCAACTGGATTGAGGTCTCCCCGCTTACTCCCTGAAACCCACAACTAAAAATGCTTGGGTATGTAAATTTCAGACTACTCCAAATCATGGAAAGCAGGTAAATAACTAAACTGGCAGTGGAGCCTTCAACAGAGTGCTAAGAGAGTTTGCAAGTGCTGCAATGCACATTTTAAATCCAGCATGACCGCATTGTTTAAAAGAAAATTAAGCAAACACGAATCCTGACAGATTCAATCCTGGTCCTATCTGAGCACGTCCATTCACACGACCGCCAGACCTATCGTGGAAACAGGCCTGAGACCGGGTCTTCCTGTACAGAGAAGAGCGCCGCTGAAGCCCTCGTGCAGCAGGGGCTCCTGGGACTTTATTTGGCAAAGGCTTCTCTCTCGAAGGTCGCGATTCCTTGTCACGCCAGTCTGATTCTCGCCCTCTGGGAGAAGGATGACAATTAGCCACAGATGTGTCTCTCCACCATCGTTTTCACTAAAACAACGGGAAGGACACCTCGTCAGCCCCAGCGCTCGGAGGAGAGGGGTCTGAAAGCAAAACGAAGAGAAAAAACCGCCTCCCCCCCCCCGCCCCCCGCCCCCGCCCCCCCACAGACTCTAACCACTGCATTCCTCAGCATGCTAAAATACGATTTGATGTCTGTTTTATCTCTGTCTTCTTTCTGGTCTTGTTTTATTTGTTCCGATGGTTTTTTTTTATTCCAAAAAATTGGATGGTTCCGTGTCTTTAAAATAGCTGCTGTTGCTACACGGATTTTACCACCACAGGATGGGAAAAAAAGGACTTTTTTCATTGTTGCCGTTTTTGGTTTTGTGAAGACTATTTTGGGAGTGCAGTAAAATAGAACTCCCCCTTACTGATTTTAAGCTCCGCCAGATACCTTATTGCGAGGATACTTATGTATTTATATATGATTTATATATATATACATTCACAGCTTGTTCGTTTTTGCATTCGTTTTGCTTGTTTTCTATTTTAAGACCTCAAACACACAACTTGCAGGCATCAAGTTTTAGCTGTGTGCCTAAGCGCTGTGAAGCTTCATGCTTGTCAATGAAAAACTGATGTCAACAAACTAATTGGGTCCTTCTTTGTGCGTAGGTACCTTGACATGCCCACTGCTGCTGACGTAGTGAATGCTTTAGATCAACAGGCGCTTGCGTCCATCCTGTGTACATATGGGGAGGAGAAACACGCCAGGAAGATAGCTTCAGCGATTGTTGAGGCACGCAGCATCTACCCCATCACCAGAACACAGCAGCTTGCCAGTGTTGTTGCAGGTACCCTCATTAATTCCATACGGTGTCTCAGAGCGAAAAAAAAAAATTATTAATCCCGTCTCTCCCACTGGGATCTATTTGTACAGGAAGTCAAGCAGCATCTAATCCTGCCTATCATCCGTAGATCTCAGCCCTTTGTTTTTCTTGGGTCTGCCTACTAATGAGGTTATTATTAATAAAGGGGGAGGGAGGAGATGGTCGGATTGTTTTTGTAGTCGTACTTTTACCCTCCTTGCTCCCCTCCTTTTCTGTGTCTATGTCGATTTCTTCCCGAAAAAACACGCTTGTCTCCAGGTAGATCACCAAAATAAACGCTGTTGTAAACCCCCCCCCCCCCTCCTCATGAGGGTAGATGTGGCGAGCCTGAGCACATTCCCCCAGGGAGGTGGGATAGGAGTGTTGGGAGACTGGTTAAGGAGCAGAAGTCAATGTCGATTTCGATCCCAATCAATCTCTTGTGCCCGCGCTGCTCCGAGCCCCAGATCCGATACCGCTCAATACCTTAGCTAGGGATAGGCGCTTCAGGAAGGGGAGGCAGGAAAGGGAATGTTGCTCTTCCTTCGTCTTTGTGATCATCAGATCCCTTAACGAAGGCGTTGGGGGAGCCGATTTGCTTCAGATGAATGATTTGTATGTGATTTGCATGAAACGCAACACAATAAAACCAGAAGTAGTTCAGGTGGGTAGCTGCGTCAGCATGCGTCGGCTGCAAAGGAACAAGTAAAGGTCTATTCCCTGCAGAAAAGAGAAGGAAAGAAACACAACGTTTCGTCTGTGGAGCCTTCTTCAGGTGGGGCACCTTCCTTTGTCAGGTATTTCAGCAGAGGGCGAGCCCTTTACTTATTTATTATTCATACTGTTTTATATTAAGTGCACGTAGATACAAATATAACGTACAGTACAAGCAAGCTCATTTAGTCATTTAGCACGACTGCTGAAACCCCTTGGTATTTATCACCGCTGGCCTGTCACCGGTCTTCCACTGTGGCACAGCACAGGGACAGCAGGAACGTCAGGGCCCGACTCGGAAAGGGCCTGGCTTCAGCACAAAGCTGCAAGAGCCAGAGGTAGAGGCGAGAAGTACCTGCAGTTGACAGGGTGTTAAGGAGAGTTTGTGAGGAGCTGGCATAAGATAAGATGACTTTATTGGCCATAGACAATTTCTTGCATTAGGAATTTGTCTTTTCGCAGACCCCAGCTTGCTCTCCATGGGACACGCAGACGGGGAGAGAGAAGCTTGGGGTCAGAGCGCAGGGTCAGCCATTTATACAGTACCCCTTGAGCAGCTGGGGTTAAGGGCCTCGCTCAGGAGCCCAGTGGAGTAGGATTCCTCTGCCGGCTGCCGGATACAAACCGGCTGCCTTCCAGCACAGGCGCAGATCCTGAGCCACAGAGCCACCGCACATCACTCAGTGTGCAGGGCAACTGAAGATCTGTTTTTGGCTCATAACGGCTGATTTCACTTTCCATATAAATGAATGTCTAGCTATTGTATAATCTACAATATACATATAGAAAGAGAACAAGAACAAAGATGTTTGGTTTCTTTATTGCAGCTTATTGTTCACACATCATTCCTATTGTCTCCCTCCTTGGTGTTCTGCACATTTACTAAATGGAGTGCAGTCATTTTAGCTGTTTCTCTGCATGTTTATGGGTTAGACAGGACGTCTGTTTCGTCTGTGTGTGTTATTTGGCAGCTGTACTGTGCTTGTTCTACAGCAGAATGTGAATCCTGCCCTTTGGTAAGATAAGATCGATGCCTTGGTGATTTGTTTTGGAAATGATTTTGGTTTGCCTGGGCGAAGGGGAGTGTGCACGTCGGAGCCAAGGGTCCCCAATTTACCCCAATTTTCCGATGGGAAATTCAGTCTTTTGGCAGCTATTGATAAAGTATCCTCATCAATGTCAGGCCATTACAGAGTAAACAAAACATTGGCACGTTGAAATTGCGGCTCAGCAGCAACAGACACTGGTCAAACGCACAGCAAAGTTTGGATGGGGCACCTATGACTCATAGCTTTTAATTGCTACTGCTTTCAACATTGAATAGCCTCTCCTGTCATTTTTCAAACCCCTAGAGTTCAGGATGCCTCACACTACACAAATTTGAGCTTTCTGTTCTGAAAAGGTTGAAATGTACACATCAGTGCAGCTCTACGTGTGTCATTAGAACTTTGGGATATGACATTTCGGAGTTATAGGAGGCTTTGAGGAAGATAGTAGACAGACACGGTGCGTTGTTGTTGTCTGTGTTGCATTTTAAGGCACATTTCCTTTCTGTGTAGTTATGACCACTGTCTATCCCAGAATCCTTCAATCCTTCTTGGTTAGTTGCCAGTTCTAAGCATCTTCTGTTTCTTTAAAATGATGGGTTTTTTTATGATAAATGGGTTGACCTTAGTTTGAGAGATCCAAGGAAAGAATAAAAAATCATTTTGGGGGGAAAATCTTTAGTGTTTACAAGCTAACAGTGTGTCAGGATTCTGGCATTCACAACAAAAGGGAAAGTCATAGTCTTTTCAACAAATTTATAAACATGTCATGGGGACTCTGCTGATTTCTCTCTTACCACACAATACAGTACATTATCCCAAAAAGTGACACTGCAAAACTTCCCTGTACCTGGGATATACTCATGAAATTTTTATTTGTATTTTTGCCACCCTTTTCCTGAAATTAGAATGACAAACCCCTAATGTTATCAAATGAAACAAAATAAACTTTTAAATTATTATCCTGAAATAATTATTATTATCCTTCCATTGTCTTCCACCTTTATCTCATTAGGAAAAAAAACTGGTGTTAACTTTTCATGGCTGTAAATTTCTGAATGATGGTTTTGCTACACCAGTTTCTCATTTAAAACCAGCAGCTCAGTTAAAGGCTAAGGCTAAAAAAAATTTTGTCTAAAAAAATAAATAGGAAATATTAAAAGAATAAACAATGAAATGTTTTGGACTGGACTCAAAATGTCCTGGATGTCCAATATGTGTCTGCATGAACTTACATAAAGTAGTTTGTATTAGAACTGGTTCAGCACTTGTATAAATTGGTTCTCAGGTTATTCCTTTGGTACAGTAAGAAATAAAAGGGAGCAGACTTATGGCAAAAAAAGAATTGTTAAAACAACACTCATTTTCTTTAGGACTACATGAGAGAACTCTATGCCTCTTCTAATTTATTTAGCTCTGAAAGATTTGTGTGGGACAGCTTAGAAATACAGACCCAGGGTCTGGTAGCAAAAGTGGAACTATGTAAAAGTGTGCAGTTCATCCTGGAAAATTAGTCCAGTGCTTTATGTAAATGTCACGATAAGAAAGTTAAACAGCTGCATACGTTGCAACTTACTCCTTACAGGCAAACAAAGTAAAATACAGTAGAAATTCTAACACTGTGATGATCATTGATTTTGAATATACTTCAGATTACATTAGAAAATTACAACAGGAAAACTTACTGAGGAAGTCATAGTTCATTCTGAATGCTGCTTGTTGGGAGAGGATTACAGACAGCAGCACAATAATGCTTTCCGATCACTGTTGCTGCTCTCATTTATGTCATAGTAAATCCATTACCCCACAGAACTGCAGAAATGGAATACAAATAATATTGCAGAAAATGATGCAATATCCTACTATAATAAAAACCCGTTATCCAATTATACTTACAGTATGTATACAATATCATATTGTACATATAGCAAAGTCAACAGTAATTTAGAGCATCTTAATCTCTGTCTTGTAGAGCCATCAGTCAAAAAGATCCACATGTGACATTTTAATGTACACATCAGACAGAGCTCTCCAGGTTAAAAAGGAATGGTATCATCAGAACGTTATCATTTGGTGCCTCCTTCTGGAAATAAGGTATTTTTAATCTGGGAACTCCTGTACTTGTGTGTCGTTCTTCAGAACTGTGAGGGCTTGAATGCAAGGTTCTAATTCACAGAAGTACCCAGAGAATTCCACCCCTGATATGTAATATCTAAGCAAATAAGGAAAAAGGAAAAACCACCCATTCCGGGCGACACAAGTGAAAACAACTGCTGAGTTACTGCATTGTCTCAGGTTCTAAGAAAGAACTTGAGACTGTTCATAATTAGGCCTTGACGCATCAGAAATATTAATTTTTCCTTTTCTGAAATGCAAACACTATTGCTCTTGATTCTGAATACATGATGTTTCTTTTTAAATATTATCCAAATGTCCAAGTGCCCAAGAACCTCTTGCAGGTTCAATCACACAATTCAGTTTCACTGCATACATTTGTACAGTAGCCCTGCGTGTGGTAAACAGTAACAGCATTTCTCCTTGCGTGTCCATTGGTACTGAGATATACAGTAGTGCAAGCCAGCTGTGGGTAATAGGATATTTTGGAATGTTTTTTGGAACACTCTGAAGGGTTCTGACTGAACATTGCTGAAGGATGAGTTTGGGAGAAGGTGGCTCTAGTGAAATAAAAGTGAGATTGAGAAAGGTCTTGTGAGATAAAGGCTTTTCAGCACAAAGGACGGGCTCTTCTCCTGAAATAACAGCTGTGACAGATGCACATGTTGGATAATATTGTATCTGAGTATTATGTACTATGTAATATTTTTGTGCAAGTCCACCCTGTGTTACCTGCCCGCCTTACCAACTCTGGTGAGATTTCCTTCGTCAGTTCTGTGTCTTACTATTTACACATACATTTTGCACTGAGATGCTCCTCTTCCTGGAACAGTGAAGGCAGGAGAGTGGGTTTTGTTGTCTTGGGGCCTATTCATCAACCAGGCCTCAAATTGTTGCTATTGACGACAATTACCCTACTCTGTTGCAGCAAAAATCATGTGGGTCCCAAAGGACCTGTCTGCTGCCTCTTTTCATCTCCGGCTGTAAGTAATGATTTCTCTTCATTGTGTGGATGAAACATTCGGTGGATTGCACAAATGAAGATTAAGCCTTCAGCGCACACCAAAAAAGAAAATAAAACAATATCCGCAACAGGAGCAACTTTTAGTTCTAAAGGCCTAAGGTGATTTATACTTCAGTCTGCTTTTGCCACTATCTTTAATATACATAAAGGGAATAAAAGTGAGAAGTGAGGCCTGGAAATAAGTTTGAGATGAATTAATACCCATTTATAAATAGCATAAAACATCTATCCACGTGCATCAAATTCCGGTTTTGAAAACCTGTACTCCCTTTAAAAAACATTTGAAGATTTCCTGGCCCCTTAATGTGCATCAGACATTTGTACTGCGTCAGTGACTCTCTCTTTTTGCTGTCTGTTCCACCTTTAAGTTCACACAAGAGAATGAAAATTAGCTTCATAGTCTGTAGGAGTTATACAGTATATGCAATATGTAAGTATCTGTATGTAGGCATGCACATTTGTTTGTACATATGTACAGTACAGTATGTACTGTATCTGTATGTGTGCAGACATGTATGTACTGTATTTCATTGTGTGCACACATGTACAGTATGTACTGTGTATAACGTATCTGTATGTGTACACACACGTATGTACGAGCATCACTTCTAAAGCTGAGAAAACTACAGTATCTGTAACATCCAGCCAGGAATATCCCCCTGTCTTGTCCAATAAATCATTTGAGGCAAAATTGGAAACGATGCACGCTTCCTATAGCAGTACCAGTAGCAACCTCATTATTTAATTTACCCATTATTTAAGGGTAAATTAAGCAAGGCTCCGACTCCAGATTCTTTTGTTTTTTGTGAGGGAGAAGGCAATTAATTGAAATTCCCTGAAATTAGAAATACGGTAAAAAGCATGAGTTGTGCGGCAGGATATACTGTCGTTTCATCTCCCCTGACTTCCAGACAGAGGCACCATTAAGAGCTTCCTCTGCGGCAATCCTGTTAGTGTTTACAGTTGCATTTACTATTTACTGCTTCCTTCCCACGGCTGGGGGGGGGGGCGGGGGCACGCACCCCACGCTTGTGCCTGCTGCGGCGCGAAACGAGACCCCCCCCGTTTACGTGTGCGAGCCGTGCCCACTTGGACACCCTCCTTGGAGGCGATGCAGGGCAGTCAGCCAAGGAACAGGATTGCGGTCAGTAAACGGCCAAGTACTGTTTCAACCGGGAGGAAGACATCCCCTTAATGACTTGTAAGTGAAAGCTGAGTAACTTTCGAGGACATTTATCGTAATGTCTCTTATATATTTAACATAAATGGGTCTCTAGAGCGAAACGTAGAGATAAATCGGGCCTGTGGTACTGAAATGGAAAGAGTGTCCACTCTTCACTCTTCAGTAATGCACTCCATCTAAAAATAAAACCACGCCATCAGGAGAACTCCTGCCAGAGCACTGTGTAAGCTGTTGTGCTGAGAATGGTTCTGCTGCCTTTTTCTCCAGCCTGACTTGGTTGGTTCTTTGAGAAGTTAAAAATGCGTGTTTCTGTGCTGCCGAACGACAGTTACTGGGCCGATCCAGGGATTTCCTGTGCTGTTGCATTGATTTCAATGTGTCAGATATCAACGTACTTCGGGAGACATGAAAGTCATCGCTGCACACTGGTAATCAATCAGTTCGGGTCATGCTGGGACCATGGAGCATCTCTAATCTCTCTTTAATTTATCTCCTGTGTGCCTGCAGTGTGGTAAGCACATTCTGCCTTCTACACCAACTCAAGTGTCATCAGATGCACAGAAGTGCCAGGTCTGTTTCTTTTCTGTGGCGAAACGCCAGCGCAGTGGTGTATTTTCAGAAGTCTGTATTTTCACAAAGTATTTTCCTAAATTAAGAGAGAATGTGAGTTTACGTCGTGCACACACTTTCAGGCCCACACGTTTGAAGGCTAAGCTGTAAATCATACGCTAACAAAGCGGCAGAGTTTTTTTTTTTAGCTCGGTATATGGAATTAATTGATTCAGTATGTAAAGGACCAATAATACTAGGACTTTTACATATGAAATTATGAAATGCCTAATACCACTGAGCTATTCCAACAGCTGCTTTTGATTCCTTGGCAACATATCACTATAACATACCTTTCAAGTTCATCCCACAAGAACAGTGACCAGTGATTAGGAAAAAAGTATTGTTTCAGAAGACCCACTCTTTCTCCTGACCCATCATATGGAAGTTAGACATTAGACATTTATATCAGTGATTTATAGCATCCAACTTTTGTGTTTTATTAATTTCAGACAGGTGGTTCTAAGTTCAAGGCTATAAGGGGACCAGATTTAAGTGTTAAAAATCCTCAAAGGCACTGACGAAGTCAACACAGGGGATTACCTCAGAATTAACAGTGACAGAGGCATGTCTTTACACAAAGGATGGTGGGGGTTTGGAACAAGCCCTGAATACCCTGGTTACTTTCAAGCAATGTCTGGATCAAGACATGTCGGGCTCCTTGGATCAACTAACTGCTGCCAAACAGGCTGGATGGAGTCCTCTCATTTGTAAGCCTTTTTGTCTAGTTCAGAGAATTTCAAAATTCCTTATGCCGTGTCACTAAGAAACTCAATTTGACACACAGACATTGTAGTAATGACTGTTAAACTGAGAACATACACTGTACAGTTTTAGTGAAACAGGTCAGGAAGGATCATTCACATCGTTGCGTGGCCTGGACATTTAAAACCGAATGAAAGGGCAAGTGGTTAATGTTGAATATGTATTCAGAAGGATGGTTCCATTTCGTATTGATTCAATGACTCACCCAGACTCGGCGAGTGCTCCAGAAGATTAGAATTGCACTCTGGCGCACGGACAATGAAATTCAGGCTGAATTCTGCATGAAGACTGGGAGGTGCTGAAATTTCAAGAGAAGCCGTCTTGTGCTGCGTGGACTGCGTCTTGTTGTGGACGAAACCGGAGAAAGAGTCTTTTCATCAGATGAAGCAGTGCTCTCTGCACAGATCTGAACATGATTAAATAACATGCTCTTCGCAGGACACAAAGCTACTTTAAGAGAATAAGAACGGCTGCTTAAATTCCTCTGCTGTAACGATCGGAAATATACTAACACTTTAGTGGAAGATATGAAACGACAGTGGTACACTACTTTGAGACGTGGGTACTAGCAATATATTGTTTGACAGACTGAATTTTTGAGCAAGTGGGTTTGGAATGCTCTTTGATTGCATATAATAATACCACTGAAGGATCTATTTTAAAATGATTTGTGTTCGTGGGACTGACTTTATCTGGCTTAGATGACCCATGACAAAGTGGAGTGTTCAGCACAAAGCTGTGACACATCACTTTACTACAAAATAGAAATACATATATACACACACACACCCCTATTCTAATGTCTTAGTCAGCACAGGGCTTTGTTCTGTAGGACTTCTTTGTGACCACAGACTGGTAATTCTGAGTTGGAGTTGTGGAGGAGTAAAGTCAAATATCTTGGAACATGCTCACTCGACCACTCGAGATCAGCACTGCTTTTTGCTGAGCCTTTGTTTGGCAGAAGCCTGTGATGGACAGAGCTGTAGGTAATTTTCCATCGGCTTCGCTGGCAGTTTTGTACTTTCAAGAAACTAAAACAGATTTAAATAAACAAGCATGAATCCTGCACTGCTACAATATACAGTAAATGAGTTCATTGCGTTTAGTTTATACTTTTCATCCCAAAGGACTTTACCTATAAGAGGGGGATCACTTCATCCGCCTGGGTGACGCAGAGCAGTAGTTGTGTGCCTGCGGCCCCACTGCACAGCAGACTGGACAGAGGTATTGTCTCTATGAAGACAGAGATATTACTTCACCAGCTGAATTAAGGTGGAACGTTAAGGAGAACAGATTGTACAAACCCAGAGCAGAAAGAAGCCAATTCACCGTAGTTGTTGTAACAACCTTCTCTTACGGCCCTGGGAGCTTCAGTGGCCTCCTCACCATACAGGGGCACTGGTGTGGGAATTCTGGGCCACAGAAAACCACACCGGCTATTGGTCCACTATCACCACTTACAGCAGCAACCCGGGGTCACCCATCCCAGTACTGACCAGGCCTGGCTTTGCTGGGCTCCTGAGACCTGACCAGATCAGTCCCCAAGGTCACGAGGCTGCTGGTAGCCAGGCAAAGAGGACATTCACCCCTGCATAATGCGATTTCTGCAACAAGGAGTTGTTTAAAAATGGTTAAATTTAATGTGCCATACCATGCATTTTTTATATACAGTCCTTGATAGAGTCACAATGGGGTTTGCTTGCACAGTATCTTAACAGCCATTGGGCACTACTAACATGAAGTCTGGCGTGCGCTCAACAACGTTACTGCTTTCGAAAATGACTTATTTTCTTGGCAGGCTGTGTGGAAGTCAAGTGCCCAGAACAATATTCTATAGGTGGTGGTGTGCAGCTAGGGTGGAAAACAAAAAAAAACACAGAACCTAAAATCATAGGTGTGATCTGTCTCCGTTTTAACAGGCCTGATGGTTTTTCACCAGCTTTTCCTGAACTATGTCGATATACTGTACCAATGAACCCTGCAGCCTTGTCGTTATAATAATAATTCCTTACACTTATATAGCGCTTTTCTGGACACTCTGCTTCAAGCTCTTTACAGGTCATGGGGATCCCCCTCCACCCCCACCAGTATGCAGCCCCACCTGGATGATGCACCAGTCCTCTCACACACACCAGCTCTCAGTGGGGAGGAGAGCAGAGTGATGAAGCCAGTTCAGAGATGGGGGTTATTAGGAGGCCATGACTGGTAAAGGCCAGGGGGAAATTTGGCCAGGACACCGGGATAACACCCCTAATCTTTTGGAGAAACACCCTGGGATTTTTAATGACTGCAGAGAGTCAGGACCTCGGTTTTACGTCTCATCCGAAGGACGGCGCCTTTTTACAGTATAGTGTCCCTGTCACTGTACTGGGGCATTAGGACCCACACAGACCACCTGCTGGTCCCACTAACACCTCTTCCAGCACCAACCTTAGTTTTTCCCAGGAGGTCTCCCATCCAGGTACTGATCTCATCTTCTCCATCTCCAGGTGCCTTCCCTGCTGCCGCCCTCTACGCCAGGAAGGACCTGCTGCAGCGGCCTGCCCACGTCGCCACCAAGACCTTCCAGGCCCTGCGCATCTTCGTGAACAACGAGCTCCACGAGCTGCACGCCGGCCTGCAGGCGGCCCACTCCTTCCTGCGCCCGGGGGGCCGCCTGGCGGTCCTCACCTTCCACTCCCTGGAGGACCGCCTCGCCAAGCGCTTCCTGCGCGGAGAGGACGTGGCCGGGCCCCGCAGCCGCAGCGTCCGCCAGAAGATCCGCCGGGGAAGGCAGGGGGGCAGGGAGGACGGGGAGGAAGAGGAGGAGGAGGAGGAGGAGGAGGAGGGGGAGCCCAGCGGGGCGAGCGGCTGGTCTCAGCTGCAGAAGAAGGTGATGACTCCCCGGCCTCAAGACGTGGAGGAGAACCCACGCGGGCGTTCGGCCAAACTCAGGGCAGCCCAGAAACTGTGAGCCCCGGGCCAGAAACGGCTCTGACGAACCAAGCGGTCAAGAGGCATGCTGGGAATGGGACAGCTGCGGTCAAGCAGTCAGCTTGGGTGACGGCAGTAGCGTTCAGCACACATGGCCACATCTCTATGGCCTGCACACTCACTGAGTTGGGTCTTAAATGTCAGACCCTAGGTCCATTAGCTGCTAGTGAGCCAGTACTGCGCCTGCTTAGAGCATCACAAGCACACAGTCAATCAAACATTTTTTTAATAAAAGATCAAGAGCAGATTTTATGTTTCCTTAGTGTCTAGAGTGGTTTCAAGGGACAGAGGGCGATGATACAAAAATGTTTGTTTCCGTCATCAGATCTGGTGTTTTATTTGTCCCGTTTGATTCTCAAACTTCTCTGTGTGCGTCTGAATCATGGATCTGTGGGTAAAGAGTGGGAGAGATGCTGCAATGGTTAACACTTTCTTCCTGCTACACTTCGTTTAATACTGTATATATATTCTTTTTTTTTTTCAGTAGTAAGTCTGTAAAAATTTGTGGCCTGCTGAATCATTTAAGACCTGTTCCCCTCTTAGCATATAAAATTTATTCTATCAGTGCTGCAATGGTTTAGTGCACCACTAAACATCCGCTGTGACTTAGACACCCTGAAGATGTCTCGAGTCAAGGGGTGATTCACGTGCAAACACAATATAGAAATTAAGCTTTTGAATTTGTCTGAGATAGGGGACAGATTTTTAAATCTAATTCCCTCATCATCATGGCTGTCATTTTCTGACTTCATTAATCACCACGATTGATATAAAACGTTCTTATGTAACAAGCACGAACGGGAAAGTGAACGGGAAAGCACCACAGCAGTAACCAAAAAGTGGCTTTTATAATCAGAGACCCAGTCGCTGCAAACTGATGGTGTTGGATTTGGACACAACATTTGTTTCTAATTACCAAACCTGCAGGACTGCTATGTAGTGCTGTGCACCATGATTGAAATAGTTTTGCTCAGTTCAGCTTATTTTATTTTTCCTTTCTCTCAGCAACTCGTAAAGGTAATGGCGGTTCTCAAACCCTTAAAAGGCTTCGATGAAACACAAAGGGAAAGCCCTTCCAAACATCCCAGGAATGAACTGATGTGCAGTGGGCGAAAAACCCGTACAGGGGTTGAGACTGGACAGCACACAGGGTGCTGAATTTCTTTGTGGTCCTGCGTGTGCACCGGCAATCTTACGTTGTCTGGATTTGTATTTTCTGACACAAACTTCGCAAAGCCCATCTCGCTAACTCAGGCGAAGCCCTGGAAGAATCCCGTCTGAATCGTACTCGTACTCGTACTCGTACTCGAGAGTTTCTGAAGGAACGAGAGCTCTGCCCAGGTGAATCAATGCACCAGTGTGAAATTAATCTAAAATTCAGGCTAAAATTCATGAGCAGAGCACCCGAGTGAAGCTGCTGCCCAGCGATTCATCTTTCACACACCCTCTTATAATCTTAAAAGCATGCCTGGCACCAGAAGAAGCATTCCTGTTCCAAACTGCCCTGTTTTGTTTCGACATGTCAGAGTGGTGGTGTAGCGATCTGTGCACCTGCTCTCGAGTTCCGCCGTGCCAACTGGGTCATTTTTTAAGTTTTTCTAATCATTGCACCAGCTTCATTAATTGGATGAATCCGATGCTGACAAAGATGAGCTTGTTATAAGATCATTCGCACCATGATATTACAGCATTCTCGGGTTTGGAAAGACTTTTTATAAATAAAAGTCATCATCATCATCGTCATTATTATTATTATTATTTAGTGGCTTACTGATCTCCATTTGTTAAGCTGCTTTGAACATCACCTTTAAACACAAAGACTGCTTCCGGGGAAAACCTAAGTTTGTACAACTAATTACAGGCCACGAGAATCTTCCATACAAGTGATAATGCCAAACAACAGTTCTGGTGACTGCTAATACCAAACAAAACTGATTATAAGCAGAACAGCCTAAGAATTTATTTTTCTAAGCCAGCATCTCCATGGATTTAGCTCAAATGGAGTTTTCTTTTAAGGAAAATCTCTTTTTGTGACAAAGATGTGCATCAAAACCTCAATGCATGCAAAAGTGCGAGGATTAAAGCATTACTGTTATTAAAGTCAACTGTTAGATGGGTTTTAAGGAAGTTTGCAAACTTATCGCTTTGCTTAAGTCTCACATTTCCTCTGCTGTTCAGTGAGGTGGCATCGTATTTCAGATTGAGTTTCTTATTCTCAAAAAACACCCTGTTGTAAAATTGCAGACTCCCAGTTGTAATGAAACTGCATTCTGTATTTTATCCTCATGGTTCACCAGGTGAAGCAGAAATGTACCTGAATCCTTTATGCTCTGTGCTTTACTGGTTTTCGTTTTTTTGTGTGTTTTTCACAGTACCAGTGTTCATCATATCTTTCCATTGTTATGCAACCTTGTGCAAAAAGACATTTATCTTATACACAAATAAACAGAGGGTAGTGTTTGTGTTCCATAAAGCAATAGTGTTTTACATAAAGCAATTAGTTGTAAGCAGTAAATCATGCAGTCGTTTCTAAGTAGTAAATGGTGCATTAATAATACAGGCAAACAGAAATGTTTGAACCACCAGGACAAATAAACAGCAACAATAATGCTCTGTGAGGATTTGTCAACAACAACAACAACAGCGGAATCAACAGAAACAACACCAAACCAATAAAGCAAAAAATGTATACAGTATACACTGGAAGCTGCTGTACTGTTCAAATGAATAGTGCAACCAGTAACATGTGTTGCATTTTTAGTGTTCCTCAGTATATTTACTGTGTAGAACTATCTGAGTAGGATGTGCTAGGACATTATAGGAACAGAGCAGGAAAGCAGTGTGCTTTTGGTGGCCAGACACATTACGTGTTGGTAAAATATATGAGCTCATCATGATTCTGAGGCTTGGAATCTAAATTGACAGGCAAAGAAGGGGTGATGTGTTACAGACACAGAAGAAGTGTGAAACCCAAGAGGAAGAAATTGAAGATATGTTACGTTCTTATGTTCATAACGTAGAGTCAGGTGGAGCCTTCGGTCTTGACAGGGGAAGGTTAGCTGGGACAACACACCCTTTTGAACAGGATCTCTCATGAAGGAGTCTTCCCAAGGAGGAGTGCAGTTACAAGCTCTTCGCTCCGTCAATAATTAACCAGCAGCTTGTATTTATGGTTTGTAATTTTAACCAAGAAGGATTTCAGCCTATTCTTTGGGAATGCTGTCGCCAGCCGGCTGTCAGACAAGATGTTAAACTTCAACTGGCTGACTGGCACTCCACATGAATTTCAAATAAACAAATTGGTTAAATAAGACATATCCAAGGGATGCATTCTCATCACTCTCACTCTAAATGAGAGTACATTTTTGTTGTAAATGAAGCTTCTGTTTCCCCCTCCCTGATCTTAGTTTTCCCTTCAGACCTGCTGGGTTTATGACTTGTGATAGGAATCAGAATTATATGTAGACAATAAATTATTAAAAGCTACAAATTCAATTTAATATGACGTGCTTAATTGTCTCTCAACAATTATTAGTGCAAGGATGTAAGGATTAAAAGACAAGAGTTCAAAGTCTTCTGATGTGTTTTTTTTTAATTGCCAAATATTCTTCCAGTTTGGAATTGTCAACTGTGAATCGAGACAGCCTTTGACCTTTGCCCTTTGCCCACAGGGTATGGAGCTTTCTTCTGGAGTCTGCACTGTCAAGCCACTTGCCATTTTACACACTGCAAGGTCCTAGGTGCCTTACGGGAGAGTTCAAATTGATTGGCAGAGCGTCTTACGCAACATTGTGGTCTCACAGGGACACACGTGATCAGCGCTGCACAGAAATACTTCTCCTGACCAAACCAAGTCAGGTCTTAGCCAGCAGTGGAGCCACTTGCAGAATCCCAGTGTGTTAACAGTGCAGCCCAGGCTCAAAGCAGGGCTGTCTGGAGAGCTGCGTGACTCAGTGCTTGGAGCCAAAGAATCTAACATTCTTAAATTCATAAAGTGTTGTGCTTTCCCAAATACAGTACTTTTCCCCCAGAAAGTGAGAATGTTGTTGTTTTTTTAAATAGATTATTTCAAATTAGGTGGAAGTGCTTAGGTTCTATATTCTTGATTCTTTTAAGAAACAGGTGAAGGAAATGTAGTTTCTGTAAGCTATTAAAGTACCAAACTAGCATTCTTAGCTGTACCCTTCCTTAAATTTTTACAGTACATATTCTTATGTTCTTACTCTATTATTGTGATTCAGTTGCATTCTCAAAGAGAAGAATATTACATACTGTATGTGAAATCTAAACAGATAGGTGTTGACTTGTTTTTTTTAACTAAAACTTATTATCTTAACTTATTGTCCACTGTTAACTTCTGATTGTGGCTCCCTGATGTGTAAATATGTGTAAATTTGAAGGTCGTTTTAAATCTGAACTCCAATCTCATCTGCTTTTCAGATATTTATTTAATTGCTTCTGTATTTAATAGCTTCTTCACCTGAAAGGATGGTTTCTTTAGAACATTATAAATAAGCATGCTGCATGTTACCTTGGAAACTATACAGTAACTTCATCCTCATCCAAGGGAATGTTTTTAATAATCATACTGTAGTTGCAACTTCAGCTCCATTTCCAAGTTGGAAGCGTTCCTACTGAAGGGGTTTCTTATTGTTTTCACAGACATCTCAGGTTCCAGTTCTGAGACTCCATGTGAGGTGGGTTTGGAGGAGGCAAACAGACAAACAGAGCCCTTGCAAATCATGGGTTTTTAAGGTGGTGTTTAAATAAAACCTACTCTGCAATGCACAATAAGTGGCAGATTTAAAGAGGAAATGGCCCTAATTAGAAATGCATCAAACAGCAATTCACTGCTTTCTCATTTATTAAGGCTGTTTGCTCAGGGACTCCAGTCAGCCAAGAGGGAATGAGAAGTCAGCCAGACCCTCCTGAAATGTAAAGAGGCCTGTGCACCAATCAAGCAACAGGAAACAGGAGAGCTTGTCACGAGAAATGCATTTCTGCTCAAGTTGTTCTTGCACAGTACATTGTTGACTCCGGCAAGCATTCTGTTACACATGAAGCTCGGCTCAGGTACGATTCAGAACCACGTGATGAATGCAGAGCTGGTGTGAGTGCCTACAACCTTGGTGGGTGGGCTCATTTGTGTCGAATGTTCGTTAGTTATTTTTAGACGAGCGTTGCATATGCGGCTGATGCATGAGCCGGATAATGCGCGCTGGAGCGTGGGGAAATAAATCGAGTCTGTGTCTGTGTCTGTCGGAGGTGGTGGGGGGAGGTTGGCTACCTTCTCGAGGAACGTCAGTGGCGGTTCCTGTGCCAGCATTTTGCGCTGTGAGCAGAGCCTGCAGGAAAGCTGCAAGTTTGGCAAGCCTGTTCAGTGTGGTCTTTCTAAGCTCCAGTGTTTCTGTTGGTTCGAGATCTCTGGCGCACGTGGTGCTGAACGGGAAACAGAGACCCACACGGGGTGAGATGGGAACAGGAAATTGTTATCCGTCTCTATTAACTGTAATAAACAAAAAGTAACAGTGTGGGCCGGTGGATCCGGGATCTTATGTTGGGAGAACATTTTTTCCCTGTTTTACGTCAGTGTCTTTTAATGCCTTTTGAGTATTGACACAGTTCATTTAGCTGGTTCCTCAAAATGAGTGCGTACTAGCAGAACACCATCCCAACTCCCTGCTTCACCTGCCTAATGGCCTCGGGGAACCGGTGGGTTGGAGTGCAGGAGCTGAAAGAAACACCATGCTGAATGTGAAAAGAGAGAAAAAAAGATGGCATAGGATTCTATAAGAAACTTAGTGTCCTGCTGTGTCCTTTGAAAAGTTTGAAAACCACTAATCCCCCTTTAACAGACTGTGATCCAGCATGGATGTACAGGCATGACTGAAAAGTGTAGCAGAAAATTCCTTGCAACTCTATAAGTCTTTGCCAATACCTGCATGACAAAGAGACAACTGATCCCTGCTTGGAAAATATCATCAGCTTTCATTCATTATAGAACTTGCCCGTTAATGCCACTGATAGGCATCATCTTTCTCTGTCTCCATTTTTTATTAATTTTTCAATATGAATTCTATTCCACTCATACTGTAAATACCTCCTTACGGCACAGCCGTTATGCTAACTGATCTTCGCTTAATATACCAATTAAAAATTCCAGTCAACAAAACTTTGGCGGCGTTAATGAGAATCACTCTCAAATGCAGGCTAATTAACCATGATTAGGATCTTTTTAATTGTCCAAAATCTACTTCAGGAACAGGAAAGGAGAGGAAACAGGCTATCGATGGAAATAGAAGCTACGCAGAACCAGCCTGTTGTTCAGATTTTTGTAGTCTTGTCACCTTGTAGCAGGATTTGCAGTTGCAGTATTCTAGTTGGCTAGAATAAAGCTGGGATAAGGCAGCTCTTAGGTTGCACTGCTGGAAAAGATGTGTAGTATGGGTCACTAAAGAACCTTTTGCAATGCATTATTCTTTACAAAGAAATATAATCTTCCACATGGTCACTGTCTCTCTAATTGACGGCGTTTATGATATTTTATTTTACAATGTCAATACAGAACGCATTCCAGAAAAAGACACCTTCCCCAGTAGGATAGCCATCTGTTCCACTTACAATGTCTTAGACAGGGTATTGCCAAAATGTAGTATTTATTTTTTTAAATTATTGTTAAAAATATCATACAATTGTTGGGATATTCAAACAAATGAGTCAGTACAACTGTGTACTGTGGAGCAATGTACATATACTGCACAAATTGAGACATGGGGAAAACATTGACATTAACAATGAGAGTGCATACTTTAGGGTTCGATTTTAGCTCAGGGACCACTGGTTGTGTTCATGCTGGCTAGCATACTGTATGTGAAAGGACGTGCTACACACCTGCATGAAGCCGATTAGGTTTAGTTACTGTCCCTAGAAATGTGTTTTGTAATGGACCTGTTTCTCCATCCATCATCAAAAAGCTTTGCAAAAAAAAAAGCAAAAACATGAGAAACACATGCGTATGCTTTTCAGCACAATAATCCATCTATCCATTTTCTAACCACTTCTTTCAGTTCAGGGCTGTGGGCAGTCTGACCCTATCCGGCAAGCATCACATACAAGGCAGGGTACACGCTGTGCAGGGCACCAATACAGTCCAACACAGGGTGCAAACACACAGAGACAAGGACCCGCCAATCAACCCACCAGTTTGTCTTTAAACTGTGGGAGGAAAGTGGAGCACCCAGAGGAAACGCACACAAACACAGGGGGAACATGCAAACTCCATGCAGACAGCACCCCAGGTCTGTAATTGAACCCAGGGCCCCAACAGTGCAAGACAGCAATGCTAAACCCTGCCCCACTGTACCATTCTCAAGCAGAATCCACACAATTAGCCTACAAGTGAGGTTTTAGACAGGAGATGTTACAACAAGCGCCCCCCATAGGTGTTATGGACCCCAGGGCTAGGGTGCAACAGTCCAGGGGGATTGTGTCCACCTCAGGCACAACACAGTGCCAGCCTGGAGCGACACTGTCCACTGAAGCCCACTGACCACAGACCGAGAGCAAGGGCTGCTGGGATGCCACTCTCACCAGCTTCGGAGGGGATTCCAGTGGCACGGGATGGCCCTGGATTTTGGTGGCTCCCCACTTCCTGCGCTCCCATCTTCCTGCCCTTAACCACAGGAGCTCGGCTCCAGGAATCCCCTGGATCGCCCTGGACTGTCATGCCCCAGCTCTTGGGGCTTTAGCGCCTACAGCACCTGGGGGAGGGCAGCACTGGTCGTAACAGGAGAGAACGAGCTGACTGCCTGGCTAGGAGCTCATTCCACAGTCTATGGAGCAACAGAACAGAAACCCTGCCCTACCAGGGTCAGGATCCTGTTTCAGATACTGAAAAGAGTCCAAAGAGTCTGTGTACAGGAGGGCTGTACAGAGATAAAAGTTCACTGACGTCCAAACGGATCCCAACTGTTCATAATCTTGAAGGCCAACAGGAGTATCTGGAATTGTATTCCGTAATCCACACTGAGCCGGTGCAACAAAGTGAAAACAAGAGAGACGTATGCACGTACTGTATGTGAGATTTACTTAAGATCCAAGGAAACGGGCCATGAATGTACTGCAGCTCATCAAAATCAAGTGAACCAGCGAGCGCAGTGTTACATCTGTTGCCTTCACTGCATCAGGTTGGAAGAGACCAATGTGAGCCATGTTATGGAAAAAAACTGTATGTAACTCTGCAAGCACGAAGGATGTCATTGCTCCACAGAAAGGGGGTGTGGCGAAGGGATTTCAAGAGTTGGTCATTTGATTCACAGTCCCCTCACCCGTCTAAGGTCGACATTTTTTTTCGCATAGTGTGTGACTTTCAACTCAGACAGCTTAAGATGACTGTCATTAAGCTCAAGATGGGAAAATCCTTCTTCCTGGAAGTTCAGTTTGGAATATTAATTCATATATAATATAATCTTATTTTGAGGTAACAGTGCCTCACTTTGCTAGCATTGTGTTTTATTTCCATTCAGTACACTGATTGTGCAACTTGATTTCGATCACATGTTAATAACATACTGTGCAAGAACTTCAGTAGGCCTACAATATTATTTGGCAATATTATTTTGAACATATGCCTCTGTCATTCATTAAAGTGTACACAATAAATTTCCCAAATTACAATGATGATCGACGTTGTGATTTAATATAAGGCCCTTCAAGATTGTCTGCAATGTTTATATTTACATTTGGTAATTAATGGGGCTTATTTCTAATGTAAACTGACTGGGAGCACAAATTACCCTCCAGGCAATCTTATGATATATTACTGTGTATAAAAAAAGCAAATACAACCATTTTGACTATGAAATTGTAAAATTATATTGTTTATAGCTAATTCAAGGTGAGACAGTGAGTGTGGAGCATGGCAGTTAACATCACTGCCTCCCAGCTCTTAGATCTTGGGTTTGATTTCAGACTGGGGTACCTTCTCTGTGGAGTTTGCATGTTGTCTCTAGGCTCCATGTGAATGTTTCCCTAGACTGAAACACTAGGATACACGTGTGACAAAGTACAGTAGTGTGCTGTATGTGGTAATTCAGTTAATGTTGATAATGTAGAACAACCAGTCAGCAGGAAACAAGCATTTTCATTTTCTGTGTTGGCTGCCTCTTCTTAAACACTAAAACTGACATGATTCTGCAGCTCCTTGTGAAATGCTGCTTTTCCAACGTGATGATTAAAGTAATTATCTAGTGCAGAGAGGCTGGAAGGGTTTCCTTCAACACTAAAATGATCCTGTAGTTTTATTGTTTATCGCAACTGCTTCAGAATTATTGTAATTACATGTTTGAAATGCGTTTAATACGGTTTGAAAAAACGTTTCTTTAAACAAGATTGCCTGGCAGGTTAAGAGATACAGAACCAAGCAATCCGGCTGTATTGTTTGGTGCAATTTTCTGGAAGAATCCTGAAGAGCATTTCTGTTTTAAATTTCTTCCTAGCTCTTGAGAACTTCATGTAAATCAAAATGACATTGTAAGCATGCATGTGAATCTAATGGACTGTCATGTTATAAGCTAGCACACTCTGCTTATGTTAAATAATTATGAAATTACAAAGAAATTGTAAAACATCATACAGAAAAAAATCTCATTTGTTCAGACTTTATTTCTCACTAAAATGTCCCTGTAACAGATGTGCTGTAAAGTTAAACATAAACATAATTTAACAAGAGACCTGATTGTTGAATTGACTTGGTCGCTTTGTGTGATGTGAATTGCATTTGATTAGGAAAATACGAGTGATTATTATTTGGAAGAAACCGAGCTGGTACAATAAATTAAGCAGATAAAACAAACAAGGGCAAAAGGTGCAAGCTTCCAAAAGGCTCATTATCCTGAGGGCAGTTTCATTTTGCTTCTCCATAAGGCAAGTTCACTTTTAAGTTCAAAGAGATAAAATAGGATTCATTTATAATACAAACTCTTTTGGTATTTTATTTCTACATACAAGGGCTGTTCACTCTAGACCTAATACAGAAAGGAACACGAAGGATCATTGGTACAGCTAACCAATGTCCTGTGCTGAGTCCACTAAGACTTCAGATATAAAACTTTCCGGGTCAATTTGCACATTTTAGAGATGTTGTATTTTATAGGTAGACCATCAAAAAATCAAACATGATGCATTCATCAGATAACCTTGGCCTAAAGGGATTCTATCAGCGCTTGTCAAAACAGTGTTCAAACATTTACTGATGCATTTTATTATCAAATTTTTATTCTACCAGTTAGATGAAGAGCTTGTCATTCGTGTTCACAGAGAATACTCCGTAAACCATAATTAATCTATTTCACTACCTTCTGTGAGCTGCAAATTTGTAAGGTGGGTCAGGTGACTTCGATGACTATTTGCACAGCCCATGCTTGTGTCAAAGATATGTGGGATGAAAGGGGGGAAGGTAGACACAGTGGTGCAGGGGTGAGCGTTGCTGCCTCACAGTGCTGGGGCACTGGGTTCAATTTCTGGGATGCTGTCTGTGTGGAGTTTGCATGTTCTCAATATGTTTGCTTGGGTTCCTCCAGGTGCCCTGCTTTCCTCCCACACTCCAAAGACATGCTGATAGTTTAATTGGCTTCTGGTGAAATTTACCTCGTGTGTGTGTGTCTGTGTCTGTGTCTGTGTCTTTGTCTGGCGTCCAATCCAGGGTGTATCCTGCCTTTTTACCCGTTGCTGGCCAGGATAAACTCCAGCTCCCCCGACACCCTGTTTTGGATAAAGTGGTTTGAAAATGGATGGATGGAAAGGGGAGGCGAGTTCAAACAGGAGAAGCAAGGCAAGTGAGAAGACTTGAGGCTCAGTTTCCCCTGAGTGCCCACGTGATCGGCCTGCTGTGGGTATTTATCTGCAGGTACAGCCCAGCTACTGGTCTTAAAGAACAAAAGATGTACATCTGCGTTAAAAGTTGCTTTCTTCTTTGTCTGCTTTTATTTGTGGTTTGGTTTCTGCTTTTCTTAACACAAACAGCTCCAAGACTGCATTACGCTTATAGGTGGGGCCTCCTGTGTACTGATGAAGGTTAAATGATAAAAGTATGGTGACACCCCTGCAGTTATCAAGGTGATAAAAACTGTGAAAGCAAACAACTGTACTCTAAGTTGGGGCAAACCGTAGAAATAACACGAAACATTTAACATGCTAAACTAAAAGGACCTAGGATCTTAAAATTATATGCCCTAAGGTAGGTTTCCTCAGTATGTCCTCTTATAAATCTGCTTAAGTACAGTTGAGCTTCCTGTTAACTTGTGGGTACAAACAATGTCCCCATGAAATGGCTCCCTTTCTCCTTTTCTTAGAGCCAGCTGTCTGCGCTGTCTACCTGCAAGGCAGTTCCTGGTCAGTTTAATTTTATCAGCTGTCCACTGTGGTCAAGGAGGAGCAGACATGCTGGTCCTGTCTGCCATGAATCCACGGGTGACTGATAAAGCAACTAACATGCAGATCCAACATTCAGTTCTTCTTCCCAGAATTCACTGGACTCATCAGTTATCCCTGAATTTATACTATAGGAGTTAAGGAGACTGAGTTTTAGTTAACAAAATCATAACAGATGCATATTCATAATTGTTAATGAATGGAGTTAATGGAGTCTGTGGACTGGAGTTTTGGATTCACTTCCAAGAAATATATATATTCCAGAAATATATATTGTTGCCTTTAATCATTCTAAGATTAAAATTGTACCAATCTCTTCAGGTGTCCCCCTAGGCTTTATCCTAGGACCTGTTTTTAATTCATTTACCTCCATTAGGTAATCTCATGAGCAAAAAGAGGACATTCAGCCTTTCATCTCTATCTGATCCTCCCTGTGACATCTCAATTCTATCACAATGTGTGAGAGAAATCCAGACCTGGTTGAACTCAAAATTCCTTTCTTTAAATTTGACAAAAACTAAGGTAACGTACTCACAGGGAAGACACATGTCATTTATCACATTGAAAAAAATCTCGGAAACAGCAGTCTCAAGTTATGCCCGACGATGAGAAATCTGGGGGTCTTGTTTGATTCTGAGCTCGGTTCTGGTGCATAAATAAAAGCCTCTTACTTTCGCCTCAGAACCATTGCCTGCATTCAGTCTCTACTTGATTGCAGTGCTGCACAAACCCACAATTCAAGCCTTCATCACAACTTGGCTGTATTACAGTAATAGCCTTTACTGTGGCCTCTCTACCTGCTCCTTACACACCTATTCCCTGCAATACTTACCATCTCTCATGACTCCCTATGTACGAAGCAGGGCTTTATACTCTGCTGAGGCTAATTTCTTAGCAGTACCTTCTTATAGGTACAAGCTGCAGCTCTGGAACTCATCCTCTGAGAAATATCAACTTTTTCAAATCTAGATTGAAGACTTCTCTGTTTTGTCGGGCTTTTAATTAGTGTTTGCCTTTTCTGCTTTTCCCTGGTTTTTCTATCTCTGTATTTACTTCTTAGTTTCTTTTAAATCATTATTTAGTTTTTTTCTTTCTCTTTTTTGTTTTGTTTTATCCTGTAAAATGCCCCACATTTGGTGGGGTACAGTACATTGACACTAAAATAAACCCTTGTAAACAATAGAGTATACACATATAGTTGTCTGGGGGCATGTTGGTTTTAAGGGTGCTGTCTTCACGTTCTGTGTTCTGGGTTAAATGTCTTACTTGTAGGCACTTTCTGAGTGGAGTTTGCATGTTCACGTGGTTTTTTTTTCCAGGTGCCCTGGTTTCAGTTTCATCCCACAGTACACATGCTGTCCAGGTTCCTGAAGTGTCACTGGTATATGTGTGCAAATGAATGCATGTTTGTGTACAACGACCTGGTGTCCCATCCAGAGTGTATCCAGCCCTGAGTGCACTGTCCACCAGGACAGACTCACCGGGACCCTATATTGGGCTAAGCAGCTGTTTAAAATGTATAGATAAGGTAGTTGTCTAATTTAATGGCAATACTACATATCATGTGTATTGCCTTGTAATGGGTTTAGAAATAACATTGCAGACTGGGAGAATACAGCTTTACTCTACTAAACATTCAAAAGACCAGCTCTGTATAAATGTATGTCCTGCATACTGCATGTGTATGGGCCGTGAAAATTTGAGATTCGCTAAGATATGTTAACACTAAATTCTGGTCTATGCACCAGCTGTATCAGGATTTTATTTATGAATTTATTGATGAGGGCCAGCGAGTTTATTGCTGTTCTGCAGCTCGGAGATTCTGCCGGCATTCACAAAGCGTTCTACACTCCTGCTTCCTGCCAAGAGCAGCCTGTTGTTGTTATTCAGACCCATTGCTGCTGTCTACAGGATGGATGTGATCAAGTGCACTGCCTTCCTATACTGAAACCCCCCCCCTCCCCAACAAGCCTCTGTTAGGAGTGCAGTGCAAAATGCTAATCAAGTAAGGGCCACGTTCCCCGGCTATAAAAAGATTTCTCAATGAAAAGCTTTGAGGTCGGAGCCATTTGAATGATTTTTCTGAATGACGCAAGGAGGTACTCAGGAGAGTCAGATCAAATCCAGCTGAAGAGACTAAGATGTTAAATCAGAATGAGAGCGCAGCAGGGAACCCTGTCATTCACTGACTTTCAATTAAAACTTTGATAAAAATGAGACTTCTAAAGTCGCGGCCCTCCTGGGAACTTGGGAGCAATTTAAACTGCGCAGACAAGAAGGAAGCAGAATAGTTCTTGCCACTAACTTAAAATGTATTTTCCTAAAGTGATTTATTTAATTTCCCTTGTCCATTTTTTTTTGCAGTAGTGTGTTTATGAGCCTTATCCTGTTCACACCGTCACACAGACACACACACACAAGATTCTACAGATTTGACTCAGACGCAACATTTAGCACTGTCAATAATTCATACGCAGCTAATGCCGATGATAAATTAATCATTGCATTTCATCGCTAGCTAATGAAGAGGTGTGCAGTTGATCATACACTGGTGTCATGAAATATTTTGGCACAACCCTATTGCTCTAAGGGACATGGAGGTGGGAAAGCTCATGTGGGGGAATCTGTCTTCAGGAACAAATTATTTTAATAAACAGGACAACCTACTGTACAGCTGCAGCTGCCTGCCAAACACTGTTCAGTTACAGTCTGTTTTACAGCCGGGTGTGCTGGGACAATTTGGAAAAGTTCAGGCTTGCTAACCTACATCACAGTCCACACATTTCAGACTCACCATGCCTAACACTGGTACCACTGTGCATATACAAAGACCATGGGAGCCCCACAGTAATGATGATTTTGTTGATTCTGCCCGTATAGGTTAGCAACATTTCTTTCCTTGTTTTCTTGCCCCAGGGGTGACTGCCAGTCTTGGTTTGTCTGAGCAGACGCTGCTGCAGGGCAATTATGTTTTTTGGACAGTTGTCTTGCAGAAGTGATATTGATTTAAACAGACCAGGAAAGACAACTGTTGCTTCGAAGCACTGAAATTCTGCGTATCAAGACTGAAAAGGACTATATAAGTGTAAGGAATTATTATGATGATGATTATTATTAATAATAATAATTACATATAGAAAGCACCTTTCTGGGCCTCAAGAGATGAAGAAAACATTGCCAGAATAACAATTAATTACATATACCGTATACTATATCCCAGAGCACTTTAGATATAGGAGAGAAACCACTTCAACCTCCTGAAATCCAATCTTATTCCTGCTCACCATACTGGGACAATGGATTGGATATTAAGGTACAAAATGCTGAATGCTTCCCCTTAGGGCTGTGGTATATTTTCCTCTCTCCCATCAGAATACTGACCGGGCCTCTGAGATTTGAGGAGAAGTTTGAGGTAACAAAGCAAATAGGAATCCCACCATCAAACAGCATACCTCTCTCTGATGAGAACATATTTCATCTCCTCTTCCTAGTCTCTCCTCACGGAAAAAAGGTGCAAAAGGACTTCCAAGGTTATCAATCTGTAAAAAAAAATTAACAGAGTCAGTTGAACCACAGGACGAAACAGGAAGAGAGGATCAAGCAAACAGCTGCAACCAACCCCATCACGGAGGATCATGGGCAGGGGGCGGGGGGGGGGTTTGCCTCCTGAGGAACAGCGCAGTATGGAAGGAGGGGATCCCACCAAAAGAGAGGTTTTATTCCACAGGCACGGGTGGGAAAGGACAGACTGGAAAGAGAAGCGTGTCTGTGGCTTCAGTCGTGCAATTATTTCGCCTCTCGGGTTTGCCTAGCTTGGCCCTGGTCCCCACAAAGACCGGGAGGATACTTGTGTTGCCAGAGGGTTGCATCACTTATTCAGGAGCACTCCTCAGCACTGCCAAAGGAAGGGCTGTGTACGAGCTGGGATACTGGTATGCCCACAAGCCAGACTCTGATCTGAATTGCAAAACTTAGCCTCTGAATGAAAGGAAGGGACTTCAGAGCCCAGTCTGTGGGCCCAATCCACAGATGACGTCAGAGAAAGACCTATGCTGTCTTCAGACCTTGGCCTGATAAATGTGTATAGACGTGGTTTCACAGGGCTCTGAAACCGCAGCTTTGATTAGCAATTCTGTGTGATATTTATTAGCTGTTGCTTGCATTCGATCTCACAGGTTGCACAAGGAAAGAAACGTGCAATAGCCTTTGTTAGAGTGGGGAAAAATGGAAGAGCGCAACTCAGCAATACCGTTGGCATTGTTCAGAATAGGAAACAAAAGTTTCACCTCCTTAGAAAGATTTATGACTCCCGCAAAACTGAAAAGAGAAGAGTGTTCAGGGTACAAGTATGCAGTCCTGCCTCATACAGTAAGTCTCATTTTTGCAGGGTGGTTCCATGACACAACAGCCTTATGAAGCTCCATTCACCCCTGCATTCGTGTGCCATCATGAGGAATAGATATGAAATGATATAGATAAAGAGGTGGATATGTCCTCATCAAGGAAGTATTTTATGTATGTACAGTACATATACGTAAATGAGTTATCAAAAACAAGCTGCAAGCTATTCAGCCGATACCTTGGCTTCATTCGGGAAACAGCTGGATGAGATCCAGTCCATTCCTTGGATCTATCCACTAACTTCCAAATGGTCTTAAATGGTCCCGACCCCCCCACCTTGTTTGTAACCTTTCTTATATCTGATATAAATATTGAATATTCTTGGCTATTGTCTCTATTTATTGATGCAGAAAATTTAATTCTTTAACAGAGAAAGACAAATAGATTAGCCTGATTATCATATATTAGTTCATTAGAAAATGTCATAATTTCAAGAGCATAATTTCAGACTTTTTATAGTTTCAAATCCAAATGGTCTTATGCATATTTAATATACTTCTAAGTATATATATTATTTTTAATACTAATGCAAAGAATAGTACAATTGTACACAGTATGCATAATGCATACATATTTAACTGGACTTCCTGTCAGGGCTTGGGACAATAACTGCTGGCAAACAGCCATTGTATGAATGAGTCTGTCACTTTTTGATTGATAAGCATAGTGCACAGTCTGAGCATAGTGCATGCATTTCCATCAAAAATGCAGAGCCCTGCATTCAGTTCTGTGCATGTCCTGTCAACACAGCAATTTAGGCATCCATCCATTTCCATATCGGTTTATCCAGTACAGAGTCATGGGGGAGCTGTGGTCTATCCCTTCAAACAACAGGCGAAAAGGCAGGAAACACCCAGGGAGGAAAGTCGAGCACCTGGAGGAATCCCATGTGAACACGAGGAGAACTTACATCCCATTGTTTGACTTTCTTTGAGTTTTTCAAGATAACAACTACAGTAAGTGCATCAATAATCATCACCATCATCATCATTTTTAATAATGCAAACCCTGAAATTAATTCAATCTGCCTATATATATATGCCATTTCTTTCAATACTAGGAATTACTCAGTAGTTTTTCATTATAATCTGTCTAAAACAACAATGCCTGTTTTGTACAATTCAATGAAACCCTGACCCCTGGCCGACATGATCTATGAGGACAACAGCAGGATGTGGAAGACGTTTATAATTATCAGACAAAGCTTTCTAACAGGTACAGTGGGTCAGGATGGCTTTGTAAAGCAGGTGTGCTGACAAGCAGCCCTTTCTAAATACCCACTCTGGGCATAACTGGGGTATAAAGTCTTGCTTTAACGTACATTCCTCTGTGGACAACACGATGTGTGACTGTCTGTGTCTTGCTGTGATAGGTGCTGGCTGTCCTGAATTCCTGAACTGGATAAAGCAGTTAGAAAATGGATTGATGGATATTCACTGGTCATGGGTTCCATCCGTCACTTTTCCCTATGTCCAATATATGACTTCGTTTATTAATTAATAATAAAATCTATTACTATTTCAGTAATAGATATTATTGCCGGGGTGTAAATGTTTAAATGTGTAAAACATATATAGCATTGACCTGCAATGAGATCTTTCCATCTGGTTTGTTTTAATCACATAACAAGCAACATTTGCATTTGGTGTGCGAAAAAACCATTGTGTAAAAGAAAGAAATTTCATTTTGTTCTGGGCCTGAAATCGCAAGATGTGACAAAATGTGCAATAGGGAACTGAAAGGCTGCCTTCACTCAGGAGGTGGAGGGGTAATTGGTTACAGTATGGAAACTATAATCAAAGGCTGTGTGATGGCGGATTACTGGAGAAGAACACAATGATTTTCCTCACAGCAGGACTCTTTCAAACACTCACTGTAATATTACAATTTGCCTCTATTATATTTGTTTCACTGAGAGGGTAAAGTCCTACAGAGCACAGAGAGGTTACAGAAAATAACGTACTTGACAGCAGTCCGGCAGATAGTCATCAGTATTATACAAAGCCTGATATTAGGAGGTTTATTTTCTTCATGATAGACAGCACTACGCCCCCTTAGGCCATTCTCTTGCAGAAAACAGAAAGCCTTAAAATTTCCGATCCTACGTGCAAGGCCCTACACTGCAGTAAGTTATTATGACAGAGATTTCTGCACTTCTTCAAGTTGTGATCCTGACCCAAAAGACCAAATGCAATAAGTACTCATAATAATTGCCAGGGTCTGCGTGCTGTGACATGCTTAATGCAGAGAAATGTACAGTTTTGCATTTGCTTACAGAGAGTACAATATTGTTTCATTTAACTGAGAACAAAACTGCCTATATGTAGAAAACTCTTCAGACATAACATCATTTTTTTCTGGACAGTCCATTCAAAGCACTTTGCAGATAATGGTGATCCTCTCCCTCCACCAGTGTGTAGCCTCATCTGCATGATGTGGCAGCTGCCAAAGTGCACCAGTACACTCCCCACGCACCAGCTCTCAGTGGGGAGGAGAGCAGAGTGATGAAGCCAGTTCAGAGATGGGGATTATTAGGAGGTCATGATAGGTAAAGGCCAGGGGGAAGTTTGGTCAGGACACAGGGGTAACACCCCTACTCTTTTCGAGAAACGCCCTGGAATTTTTAATGACCACAGAGAGTCAGGATCTCGGTTTTTCATCTCATCCAAAGGACGGCGCCTTTTTACAGTACAGTGTTGCTGTCACTATACTGGGGCATTAGGACCCACACAGACCACAGGGTGGTCCCACTAACACCTCTTCCAGCAGCAACTTTGCAATGAGCTCCATAGATCTTGGATATTTTTCTCTCTCAGGTGATCATTGTAAGTTATAGTAATCAACAGGGAATTAATCATAATGTATACTATGGAATAGGTACTACAGTACCATTAAAAAGCACAGAACTTTCTGAGTGTCTTGTTAATGGAGAATCCATGACAGAAATGGCACTATTGGGGCTCTATAAATGCCTGAAAAACCCACTGGGGCTAAACTTGCATTTAAATACTGACAGTTTCCGATCATGCGCAATGGTGGGACTGTTAGATGCCTAGAGTCTTAACAGGATGCAGACTCCCATTTGCCTTCTACAGAGGCTAGCAAGTGCAATGCTTGGACCAGCTGGTCATCTCTGGACTTCTCTGGTCTCTGAGTGAGGAGGTATCTGTGAAGATTACAGTCAGTATCTGGATTTTGTTGCAGCTATATGGAGTCAGATGGTTTGCTCAGGCATGAGATGTGGAAGCTGATGCTGAAGAGTTACAGGAAAATTTCTTATTTTATTCAAACCCCTTTGAACCTTTTTAAAGATACAAATATTAAACTGGTTATTTAGAGATGTCCTATTCGTGGCACCATTCAAGATTCCAAATATTGACAATACCGAGAGTGGCAACAGCACTGGAAGGCACCCAGAGTGGCAATGATGCACAGTGTGCTGTACGTTTGCCAGTTAATTCACAAATTACAGGCCACAGCCTCATTTCAGGCAGTTAACCTTCTGAACCCTTCTCATTAAACCCTAAACTGGCACAGCGAAACTACTCTGAATTGATTCAGGGAGCCTGATGTCTTTGGCAGACATGAAAAATCTGTTTGGCATGCATTCTTTAATGTATTATAAATCAATGCTTTCAGGTTTCTGGGCTCTAGGTTTGCCTCATTGTTAAATTTCTAAAAGGGCCCTCCAGGACTGTAAATCGCTGCTAAACTGAGCTTGTGATTACATAATCTTACATGACGCCGTCACTTTTTTTTCCAAAGCTGTCATTCGCTAATAATCTGTCATTTGTTAATGGCTTCTCTGAACTGTGCTCTTGCTCATGGGCTATTTTCTAATGAAATTTCCTCTCCAAGCTCGTAACTTAAGATGAAAGGAACCCCTTGTTAAAAAACAGCAACGGCATGTCAGTGGAATTGAAACCTGTGCTCCCGACTAGCTCAAGTGGGCATGAGCACGCAGTCCTGAAAGTGTTCAATGCGTCCCATAGGGAGTGACAGACCCTCTCGCTCCGAGTCTCAGGCCGAGAGCCTGCTGTTCGCGCAGTGCAAACATCTCACTGGTCCTAAAAAAAGCACAGGCCCATTGAGCACCTAACCAATGGCGGCCTTACTCCAGAAAAATCTCAGTCCAAGTTTATCGAAAAAACGCTTGTTTTGCAGTTTCCTCCTTTACTTTGGCATTGAGACGGCTTTTTGCTAAGATTTAACTCTCTGTTTTAATCCCATCAGGTGACCGATAAAGCACAAAGAAAACAGTCCCAAAAGAACCATCCTCAATGAAACAAGTGAAAATTAGTTGCAATTAGTTTGGAATCGCCACTTATTTTTCACACTTTCTAAACTGGAAAATGATTTACCAGTTTATGTAGCTTTAGTGCCCGTACCTATAATCAAAGGCAGCACCTTATTCCTGAAGCAGCTGATGTTTTGCTTTTTCCTTGCTGTCACTGGCTTTATTTGGGTAAATGGTACGAGAAGAGCTGAATACTGTTTGGCCGTGCGAATGCAGGTGTCCCCCTCTTAAATCTTGAAACAGCGCAGCTCTTGCAATGGAATTCAGTGATCCTGAAGAAGACAGACAGAATCAGCAGCTGCAAAATCGAATGCTATGTCGCAAAAAAAGTCAATGTGTGCAGTGAGATTAAAATACTGAATTTGGTCACATGGGAGAAGCCTCTGTGCCTGACCTGACCATTGTCTCATGGTGGTTAGACTGCAGTGTAAATGGCAGTTGTTTCTCTCCTCCTGCTGGCAAACAGGATCCAAAAGCTTCCTTTCCATGAACATGCAAAAGGTAAACTTGTGCAATTGTGACATCACAGCAGTGCACGGCAGTGTGTGCCCTGATGCCCCATTCCCAATCTCATGAATGCAATTTCTCACCTTGAGGATTACACTGCATGGCCCAGCCTTTGACTGGGGGGGGTGGGGTAAAAGCAGCTCTGTACTAGTGTTACTGTACTGTATATCGTGGTTCACAGCCTGAAAACTCCCTGCTGTGGGACTAGCTTTTTGGAAAACTAAGATCTTCCTCACAGTTAATACTTTGTTCACGTTGAGTTGAGTAACAATGGGTTAACTCTTTCTGCACACACACTCTTTCTGAACATTGAATCTCCACCATTGACATTCTAGCTTTACCGGAAATTGCATTCATCAGAATAATTTAGGAAAAAAAAAGCTGCATTTCATGTGTGATCTCAGATAAATTGGCAGTATTACATTAGAAATGCAATGCACTAGGTGAGCAAGACAATGTCATTTCACTGATTTAGTCAATTAATTAACTGGCCTCAGAAAAACTTAGAATATTCCACTTGATTACTTGATTGATTTTTTATTTTTTTTTTACAGTGGGCCGAACGGATATTCTTCCTTGTTCGATTAAACTGTGTGTGTTTAATTATTGGAATAAAGGATATCCTAATCCTTGCATGTCAAGTGTAACTTCTGATCTTTACAATGTCAAGCGCAATTCTTTCTCTCTTCCCCACCCAGCCTGTACACAGTGGAAGGCAAGTGTTTTGACGTTCTCGACAGCGACAAGTGCTTGCACATCAAAGCTGATTAAAAGGTCTGTTCATCCTTGTTTGAGGCCTCCAAGTTTTTTATTTATTTAAAAGAATGGCCTTGTATCGGGATTCAATCCTCCTAACCTAACCTCATCATTGGCTGAACCCAATCTTTTTTATTTTTTTAGTGGGACTATACAGTGAAGACAGGTCATCTGATTTTTGTTACCTATTGAGACACAATGCCATTCAAGTCAGCAGTATGGTAGCATCTTAGAAACTGGGCATCTCTTCTGAACACCTGTGTTATGTGATGTAGTTTGGCAGGTTTTCTGCGTTCGTATTTTTACTTTGCAATGGATTCACTGTGTTGGTACTATGCTCTACCAGAGCTCGCCATTACATCATATTCTTTAACCCCAAATTCCCTCTCGGCACACTCCGTTCTCACCTTGGAGTATCGCAGTCAGACTTCATAAGGGAAGCCCTGTTGTAGGAGTCGCTTGTTTAGCAGAAAGAAGGGTGCATTTTAGATCAGACACTGAAGGAAGGAACAAAAGACAAGCAAAAAAGGAATCTGGAAGTGTCTGTCACCCGTGCAATATACAGTGACCCCAGGGGTCAGATCTCCAGTGTGCTGTTTGTCACGCTCGAAAACCCCTCCTCTTAAGGACGCTCCAGCCCTTCCTTGTTTTTCACTCATCTCCCGCACCTGCTCCCTGTTCCAGCCCCCTTTAAAAGCCAGACGCCTACTCTCTTCCGGGCTCTGCACTAGCTCCCGTACCAGGCGAGTCCGGGACCTGGAAGCGCCTGGTCCCGTCAAGGTTTTAGTTTCTGTTCCTGTTTCCGACCCGGTTCTTGTTTTTATCACGTCTGTCTTGAATGGATCGCCTGGCTTTGGACTTTTGCCCCGTTTTGGATTCCCCCTTTTGGACTCAGCTCTGGATTGCCTCGGCCACACCTCCCCCGACCACCAGCCACCATGGACATGCCCCCTGTTTTCATTCCTGACTCCCACATGCCTTTCCTCCGTGTTTTCCTCACTCATCCCCGGATTGTGTCGTCTGCACAGGGTCCGGAAAGAACGCTTTCGTGACACTGTTTTGTTGTATCCTAGCCATTATGGTAAGTATGGTAATTCCAAGTATGGTAATTCCAAATAGCAGCCTAATCCTATAGGATTGAAAGCACATTAAACTATATCTTTGCAAGGATTTTATGCTTTTCCATGTAATGGAATTTGGGGTCACAGGGATGATTCCCTATTATCCAGGTTCTTCTTGGGAAGCCGATTTCCCCTTGAATGCTCCGTATAACCTGCCCTAACCCCAGCCTGAAAAACACAATACATAGGTGATGCGATCAGCTCCCACGCTTTCCCGAAGAACAGGAGAGTGTCGGAGAATGGCAAGATATTTCAGGAGCTCTTGTGTGGGACACTTGACTAGACCTGGGTAAATGATTAAGTTCACACGTCAAGTGAAAATGACATCTCTGGGCTCCCCACAGGATTCATTCAGGAAGAAACTGTCAGAGTTCATTTTCTGCTGTCAGTGATTTGTGCAACTTCCCTATCCATCTGCATATTAAAAAGCAACAAGGTTTCTGCCGGAATTAGTTTGGAACTCTGATTTAATAACATTATCAACCATGCCGAGATGATTTTTTTCAGTTATCTCTGCCATTAATATTTGTCTTTTCACTTTTAAAAAGTTAGATATTTACTGTTCGTCAGAAAACCTCTCCTACTGATCCATCAAAATAGTAAGGCATGCTTCATTTCAAGGGTTGCAAGCATTTGAGAGTTGTCAGCATTCAAAACAGCCATTACAAAAACATTTTGAAACCAATGCAATGGCATACTTAACATTTTTTTTAATCTGTTGGGACAAATGTTATTAAGGACAGTGAAGAAATGGAAGCACAGCATTTCACAGAAGTGGTTCAAATATTTTAACAGCCAGCAGCCATATCACCCTGCAACTTACAACTGGCAACCCACTGAAGCTAAGCAGGTGTGAGCCTGGTCAGTACCTGGATGGGAGACTTCCTAGGAAAAACTAAGGCTGCTGCTGGAAGAGGTGTTAGTGGGACCAGCAGGGGGTGCTCACCCTATGGTCCATGTGGGTCCTAATGCCCCAGTATAGTGACGGGGACACTATACTGTAAACAAGTGCCGTCTTTCGGATGAGACGTAAAACCGAGGTCCTGACTCTCTGTGGTCATTAAAAATCCCAGGGTGTTTCTCAAAAAGAGTAGGGGTGTAACCCTGGCGTCCTGGCCAAATTTCCCATGCCTCCTAATAATCCCCCTCTATGAATTGGCTACATTACTTTGTTCTCCTCCCCCACTCCAACAGCAGGCGGAGCAACGCGCCGGTTGGAGTATTCCAGTTAATGGCAACGTCAGCTCAAAGATTTGGTTCAAACCACCAAATGGAGACGGTCGTGCCGACAAGCGGACCCTGCTGATGCGGGATTAACGCTAGGATGAAGAAGGTTCAAATATTTTAACACTGATTCCACTTACTATGCTCCTCTTAAAGTTCTGCATTTCACATACTGTATATCTCAATGATTGCCTGATGTGGCTCGAGAGTTACTCTGCATGTAATTCAGCATTGTCAGCGTCATGTGATTAGTACTCAGACTGTGATCCCAATGCAGGGAGTAATGACTCACTGTAACCACTTTGACAGCAAACAGGGTATGTATTACTTATATTAGATACAAGATAATACAAGAGATAATATAATATTAATATCTTGTATTGCATTGGACCAAACGCTATATCCTGGTAATGGTTGTGTGTTGAGATTCTTCTCATCTGCAGATCAACAACAAAAAAACAGAAAGGTAAAATAATGGAAAGAATAAGTTCCTTAATAGTTTTTGCAACCAAAATTCACGAGTCATGCCAACGGTTTCTGAACTGTATGCAACAAGGTACAATGTACATTGTACATGCAGACTGATGCAGTCGCACTGTGTGGCGCTGCTGAAACCGAAGGAGGGATGCACTCAGCTTGTAGGCCGTCAGGGCATTGTGGGAAATCCTGGACTGACATTTCCACAAATCGGAGCGTGCACAGATACCTCAGAGGCTTCTGCAAAAACATTTGGCATTACTGCGACTCATCTCGGCTATGAAGACACTATCTGGGGGCTTTCTCTTCCCCAGGTGAGGAATATTACATCAAACGCACCAGCTCTTCCCATGCGGTTGCATTCAGCACATCCCTTGAAGGAGCAACAAAGCACAGAGGAGCTGGCTTGATGGAGTCTGTGGCACTGCTGTCATCGGTGGGCTTTCTACAACATCTTCAAAAATACGCTTTTGAACATCAGAATCGACTCCCTCGGATTCCTTCTCCAGAATTAGGTTCATTTAGGTACATTTCCCTTAAAAAAGAAATAATGGGAATGTGCTTTTGTCACTCCTGTTTTGCAGAACAGTCTATTTTTAAGCTCTATATTCCATAACTAACTGTATATTCTCACTGTGAAGCAGGGTGACTAAGACTGGGCCATTAATTATTAAAGGATACAATTACCACTGAAGTATCAGTCAGCTATGATACCTTTCTGCTGACATTTTATGACTGAACAAAAAGATATGGAAAAATATATGCCCAGGGTTGTTCTACTCAAGCAGTGTCTGCTCTCAGTATTTAAATATAAGCATAGATTATGAGTAGCTGATCAAAACAGTTGCAAGTGGTAATTACTCCAAATGCATAATTGCACTAGGAGGGTAATTACCCACAATTTTCACAGCTGAAGAGGCCCACTTACTGTTTTATTAAATTTGATAATAATACTGCTCTACAACTCTGTGATGCTTTTCCACTGCTCTCTGCATTCAAGTGGAAATGAGATACAAATGATAAGTATAACACACAATTAATGGCAATTATGTTTAGAAAAACAGGGAATTTCATCTCTACAGCATGTTGAATTTGTTATTTGTAGTTAAATGATCCAGAGTACACCATTCATTCCCCTACAGTAGGAAGTGGGTAATAGCCAGTTTAGGCGCGATGTTGTGTTGCTTATAATTGTGGAGTACATGCAACCTGGCATTCCAGTGTGAATGTCTGGTTTTCTGTCCCTAATCCTGGGATTCCCCGCATTGACCCGAGGGGAGCAAGAAGGACCAAGCCAGTCCAGGGTACAAAAAGAGCCCTCCAAATCTCAGCATCAAGCCCCTGAAATTATTTAATTGAGCCGTATGAACACGATCTTTTCTGCTGATGGGACGGACCCGTGGAATGATAGTGAGCAGCTAGGATTCCAGCAAAGAGCAGACCCTATTGCTCTTCATAGGGAATTTTAACTGTGCAGGACATCAGCTTGCAACCAGTCACAAGCCCACGGGGCACTGCCCATAGTCACTTGTCAAAAGGGAAGGAAATAGCTAACACCTCTGTAAATTGACAGATTCTGCGTTACTAGCCACTGATGGCCAAAGAATAACAGATAAACAGACCTTGCAGAGGTACAGTAGCACACAAGAGAGAGAATTGTTCAAGATGAACAACAGGACCATAACAATATACTGTACAGTAGAGAGAGCAGACACTGTTACTGATGTTTGGAAACCCTGATGCCATCCACCCACCCATTTTCTAACTGTTTCCTCCAATTCAGGGTTGCGGGGAGCACCTGAGCCAATCCTGGAAAGAAATGGCCACAAGCTGGCATACACCCTGGATGGGACGCCAGTCCATCATGGGGCAGACGCAAACACAAACGCAGACACTCACACATCCGCACCAGGGCCAATTTTCCCAGAAGCCAGTGGGAGGAAACAGGAGCACCCAGAGGAAACCCAAATGAACACAGGGAGGACGCACAGACTCCACCGTGCTAACAAATGTTAACCACTGTGCCACTGTGACGCCCACCCCAGTACCAGGAATCTCAAATCGAGCATGTCGTGGGCATAATTCCATTATTCTTTATGGTACTGAGGTTACTGTTCCACAAGTCCAGAAGACATTCACCACCAGGCATCATACACCTATAAAATAGGATCTGGGACAACTGCTCAGTATGATTAATGACAGTGCAGTAGCTAAAAGTCAATACCCTGCAGTCTTTTGGACATTGCTGTGGCATCAGGATATAAAAAGATCAGGAATAAAATCCAGGTGCTGGTTTGGACAGCAAGTGAGAAGTCTCTCTCAGGAACCATTATCACACTGAAGTACAGTTTTCGATAAGTTCTCAGGCAGAATGATGAGTGCCTTCTCGATGAGAGCCTAGAGAACTGTTCACAAGAAAGAACGTTACTCGATGATTAGGTGCGCTTCAGGCTGTCTGATGAGGATGTAGGTCATGGGGTTCGTGAGGTCGTGAGACCCCATGATGTAGGTCATGGGGTCGTGAGACCCCCTTGCCAGAGGACAAGGGGCCTGGGACCCCCAAGCAGAGTGAGGAGATAGCCAAGGGGCAGCTGTGAAGGTGGAGATGGGGTGGAGGAGGGATGCAGGAGACAAATGTGGGTCAGGCTATGATATACAGTACACAATATAGGTTTCGGGAATGGTTTTCAAGAATGATTATGAGTTCCAGTTTAACAGCTGGGGTGAAGGTGGCTTAGTTTTTGGCATCCCCCTCTTGAATTTCCATCAAGAACTCCAGTCAGACCTTAGAAAAAATAAAATGTATCCCACATTCACTTTTGTATATTTTTTATCTGTGCTTTATGTTTTTTTGAGGAACCCTGGAAGCCCTTTGAGCTCCTCAACAACAACTTTTTAAATCAAATAATCCATTGAAATATCTCCCCCAACGTGGGACAATTGATGTCAGTGGTATTGGTGGCTAACATAGTTGCTGCAGAGAAATATAAACACCACCAACTTATCCCAGCATGAAAGAATAGTTGTCAAAAGTCAAAAGTGGCATTCTATTAGTAAAATTACCTTCAGCGGCTTAACGTTGTGTGATACTGAAAGAGGATTTAAAAAGATCTGGTTGTTTGAAGTCTTACTATGAGGTTGCTGTTCTGGCTACTTAATAGTGACAATAGGGCTTTGATCAGATCTCCCTCTTTGTGAATGCTGTTCCTGAAAACTGTTGAGGTCTTGGCTATCAGCGCTTTTCCTTTCTAAACGTGAAAGCTGTTCAAAGAGAACTATTATGCCGCAGAAATCGCCAAGAAACGCTTTGTTTAAGCGATTGCCTGTCATTACACACCGCTGTGGTTGAGTAATATGGCTGTGGGCCAGGAGAATCTGCCAGTTTGAACATAATAGAGGAAAAGTGTGGGAAGATAATTTCATCTTGTCTGGCCACAGTCAGCTTTCATTCAATTTTTTTATGTGCTCTTTTCTAACTGGACAAGAATGTGTCTTTTATGCATTTCTTTTTAAAAAAAAAACTCTCCAATGCCTCTGATTCATAAATCTATCATACAGCACGTCACAATTTACACCCCAGCACTTTAACTGGTGACATGGGACAATCCTGAAGATAGTGAACAATATGCAAAATGCTTTTGTTTTCGTTGTATTCAATGACAGTACCCGATTACTGTTACTTGAAGAATGTCTGGAGGAAATGCCCACAGTTACTGAAAATGCCAGCCAGAGAAATGATCCTCATGTGGCACAGAGCTGGGGGAATTCTGGAGGAGTTTCATCTGGGACCAAGAGCAATTGAAACAGATAATAATGGCTTTGATGTTGCATTAAGAAAGCAATATCTGTAACTCACAACAACCCAAACTGGAATGACAACTCACCAGGATCTCCATAGGACCCAAGGAATATTCTGACTTTGCACCTTTTGAAAGTACAAAAATGCTCCGGTAAGTAACTTTAAAAGGATAGCACAGGTTCATTTCAAAGGCTAATTTTAAAAGCACAGATTTTGTTCTAAACAGCTTTTTACCATCACTAAATCTAAGGTGTATTCACTGGACGATTATTCAAAAGAGGAGAATCTCCTATAAATAGCTCTTAGATCTGCTATTTAGTGAAGAGAAACGGAAGTGCAGTGAGCTTACCTTTACTTTTCAGGTGAAATAATACAAAGACTTCAGTGGCCACATGCAATTGCATAATGTTTACACATAATTTGAAACTCTAAAGATTTAAAGAATAAATTGCATCATTGCCATTTTAAAAATAAAAAAGGCATTTTCTGTTTGTTTCTTCCTGAGATCTCTACTGGTGTAGGGGACAATTGAAAGAGTCAAAGGATTGTTTGTCTAAAATTATGTTGCTTGATTTAAAAAAAAAATTCTAAATCTTGTATTGTGATACTCACTAGCTACGCAGATATAATTCGGACAGGTCCAGGATTTTGTGTGTTACTGACAGACTCTTATTTTAAACAGTCTTTGATATTCGGGAGTATTTTACAGCTGCCTTCGCAGAGCCCGGCTTGGTGACACCAGCGTGCAAAATCGCCTATTCAAAAAGTGTCCGAAAGAAACCCAGCCCTAACTTAGACCGCGTATCAGAGAACAAAGCAAAAGACGACTTTAGTAGGGGTGGGGGTCTTGTAAAATAATTATTCTGATTGTTCTGATCATCACCGTGGTCTTAATGAACACCCGTGGAAGGAAGGGGGAGTGAAGGGGTTACTGGCCGGGGCTGGGGCTGTGGTGCTCGGCTCTTTGCTCTGTCTCTCTCCGGCTGGGCTTCAGCAGGTACAAGGCTGGCTCACTCAATGGACTGTGCCTGACCCAGAGTCCCAGAATGACGTGAGCACAGCGCCCATGGGGAGGCGGTGAGTCAGAGAGAGGGAGCTGGAGAGAGTGGCCAAACAGCCATTAGCGCGTCATTGGTAATCCCAGCGACACCTCTTCGCATCCATGGCATTTGTCTCAATGTGCTGCTCTGAAGGCTGTCTGAGGGTATGTTTTATTTAAAGAATCGCCGGCCTCTTTGTTTGCCTTCGGAGAGACGTTTGCACGTTTTGCAGATTCCGGGGAGCGCACTCTCAGTGCTGACCTTCCACGGATCTTTCAGCTTCTTGCTTATCACAGACTGACGATAGAAAGACAACACCTGGGTCTATAACATTCCTACTTGTCAAAATGTGAGTAATGTTAATTAAAAAGAATAACACTGTTTTTATACAAATGGGGTTAGTGAAAAGAAGAACACCTATTTGTAATTTGCATTATAAGAGTTAGATGCTGTAGGAGTTTATTTTCCTTGACTCGTAGGTGATCAGTGACACAACATCTGTTCTATTCATCTGTCACTGGTGCCACAGAATATGGGATAAAGTTGCTGTATAGGGGAGTCTTGTTTTATTATATACTGTATGGGCCTAGGATGTGACTTAGTTTCTACGCCCCATTTTGCGTTGGAAATAGAAAAGAGAAAATCAGATTAATTAGGGCCAATTGCAGGGTTGTCCTCAGCTAATTGAGCACAAATATTGTTAACAGAGGTCCTTTGCTCAGTTTATTCAGTATAAGGGCGTGGCTTATACATTTTGCTTTGTATGAGAATACATACATTATTCTGAAGAGCAAAGCATGTGTTTTTTCGTTTCTTTTCTGGGTTAAAAAGCTATGGAAAATTAAAGTTAAGACAGCAAAAGAAAGTGCAGTGACAAGGAAACTTCAGGACTTCCATTTGGTAGAAGCAAAGCCCAATCTCGCCAATGTGCTAGAGGACTGGGCAGGGAACGGCTACACCCAGGGTGTGACACAGATTATACAGAACTGATAAAGGGAATGAAATGACCCTCATCTAAAATGTTACCCTTATTTCTTTTCCGCCTAATTTACCACAGGTGCACCTCTCCTCCTCCATAAGCAAAACATCAACTGAAGAACCAAGATGTGTATCTTAAACTGTTCTGTTTAAGGGAAAATAAAAGACTTTGGGGTTTCATTTAAATGAACCAGAACAACACAAATATGTAAACAATCTTAAAATGTGCATCATTTCATTTGAAGTCTTGCCCCTTTCTGGTGACACAAAGCCCACCATTGGTGTGTAACCCTAACAAAGCATCAAGCCCTCACAGAAAGGTACTCTCGAGTAGATAAAGAGTTCTGATACAGCCCAGCGGCCTCCCATAACACACGACTCATACAAACACCCATAATTCCATTCCCACTGTGCCCAGTTTCCCTTCATGTTAAACCACAGCCTCACCGCAAACTGAATTAGGATTTTGGATGGACACAACCAGAAACATTCAGGTAGTCACTACACCTTTTTAAGAGGACAACTTGAAGTGATGTCAACACGGTGGCACAGTGGATAGCATTGCTGCCTCACAGCACTGGGGGCCCCAGGTTCAATTCCACATCTGTAGAGCTATCTGCATTCCTGGTGTTCCCATGAATTTCCTCTGGGTGCTCCAGTTTCGTCAGACATATTAGTAGGTTCATTGGTTTCTGGGAAATTTCGCCCTAGAGTGAGTGTGTGCAGGTCTGTGTGTCTGCCCTAAAAAGGACTGGCATCTTGTCCAGGGTGAACTCTGCCTTGCCCCCGTTGCTTGCTGGGATAGACTCGGGATACGCCACAACCGATGTTCCCTCTCATTTTTCATGGCCTGTGTGCGCAAAAATTTCAAGTTGTGCAACTTATTTCCCAGTGACAAAAACTTGTGCGCACTTAATTGAGTGTCAAATTGTAAACCTGAAATTATTTTTTGTTAATATAGTCATCCTCGTATAAGCATAGAGATCCAAAAGACTGGGACAGTGATTCAACGAGCCCAGCCATAGAGTGTGGAGTGAGCATGAGCAGGGAGGTACGAGACCACGAGAGCAGAGATATCGCTGATCGAGTAGCAGTAACAACGCACACAGCCAGGTTGGGCCTCTCGCAAGCCAGTCTCACGTGGTCAATTTAGCGTTTTTCAATTGACGGCCGTGTTTGTTTTATCATCATCATATGTTGGGGGGGGGGGGAATTAATTTTTTGTGCGCAGTTCAATTTCCTATGTGTGCTGATTTCATAATCTGTGTGTGCGCGCACACGCGCACGGCTTAGAGGGAAGATTGCCCGCAACCCCGAATTGGAAGAAGTGGTTAGAAAATGGAAGGATGGAATTTGGAACGACATGAAAAAGCCTATCAGTATCTCTACCATGCATTCGAAAATACTGTACTTCAAAATGGACTTCCGATTTCCCAAATACTGTGCTAATATATTATCCATTAGTATGAACAGCCATACAGGGACTACTGCTAACAACAGGAAAATGTAAGGCCGATGATGTAACAGGGAGTGCCATTCTATCCTCTGCAGCAAATCCTTTATTTACTCACATAAAAAGAATATTTAGAATGACATTTTTAGTAACAACAAAACTTTTCATGCCGACAGTTTCATGGGAACTGAAATGACTTTTTAAAAGAACTTGGTAATGTGTTAATTACATTTATATTTTAATAAACTGTTCCTGCAAAGAATGTTATCACTGAGTTATCATTCTCTTTTACATTGCTAATGTGCTGTACACATTATATCTGAGTGGAAAACTGCTATAAGTGCACAGTATTAGAGTGAATAAGCTTCTAGTATTTTCCTCAGCAAATTGGAAGGTTATATAATTTCACAGAGTTTATACTCATTAGTCATGTTCTTTGTGTAACACAGGAAAACAATGACTGACATAAGCAGAAGGCATTGGAACATTCTCTTTCGATCTCTCTCTGTTTTCCAGTCGGAGAAGAGGGTTGTTTGTCTTTGTAGGTTATAGTTTCAACACGCCAGGATACAGTATCTCCCCTAAAAAGCTGAATCTTAGTATTGTTTAAACACATAAAATAAGATCTTTACAGAAACACACACACATGATTAAGGACAGAGCCAAGTTTTCTTTAAAGAGAATCACTTAATATGCTGACATTCGTGAAATGCCATTTCGCTCAGTTGAGATTTATATTACAATTTGGTCATGTTAATGTCCATTCTTCAGATAACTGTACGTTTTCAGTACAGAAACAACAAACCTGGAAAGATGTCAGCATGGGAATGCACTGCAGCACTAAAAAATGATTTGTTTTAGTGGCATCATAATTTCAGGTACAGTAATGGTAAGAATATCAACAGCCTTTTAATTTACACGAATCTAAGAACATGAGAAAAAAGGGAGTCTGTGTTGTTTCCAAGAATCACATCAAATAGGATTGCAGGCAGGTTCAAAACAGCTATCTAGCTGGTCCCAGATGCGTGTTCTGTTTTCTGTCCTAAAAGCTGCTAACATCTCTAGCACTGACTTGGCTGGTGCTGTTCACGATGAATACCTCAATCAAATCCCTACATAATCTTCTCCATTAAAATATTCAGTTTCCTTAATCTGTCTGACCTTTCATTTGAGAATAGAAAATAATCTGAAAATGGGTCCCCCTCTAGCGCAACAGTATCTTGCTTGTTACATGGTGACGAAAATCGAACACAGCACTGTGTAAGTGAAGTATCGCTAGAATATAGCCATAAATTAATTAGGCCCAAGAGTTTCACATTTCTACCTTTGCTGTGGGTTTTACACTCTTAAGCATTCTGTGGGCATTTTTATATCCTTTCACCAAACTATCTGAGGAAAGTGATGAGTCAACTTCAGCTGGCAAGCCATTTTCAGATATTTACTTTATTTTCTTTACATTCTTGCTATTTGCATCTCTTAACTACTCTCAGGTCTGTGCAATTTCATATGTCTCTCCTCACTTGCTGTGTATCAACACTTGTTGTGTGAAGCGTTTTGCAGGATGGCCTACTTTTGTGTTATTCGAAGATGTCGCAAGTTTGGTAACTTTACCAAAGACCCTCTCATAATATACACTAGAAGAAGCAGCAGTGCTAACCGTGATCCTTATGTTACTGTACCATTCCAGCCTGCTGTGACTCCTCTTAGTTAGTGTGAGTTAGTATGTGCCACCACAATGTCTGCAGATTGTTTGTATTGTGCTTCAGCAGGGGAAAATTCTGTGCAATTAATGTCACCTTTATTTTAAGAAAGTTTATGATTTAAAAAACACTCCTCAGTACCAGCCCAGCATTTAATCTTGGTCTACAACTGAGGTACTGAGTTCAAAGATAATGACTCCCTGATCTTTTTACCCTTATTCTCATATTGAAAGGCTTTTAAGACAAAGATTGTGAGTGCTTTGCTTTCTTCGTATTTGGTGATACTTCAGTGCACGTGCCATTATGCATCATACTCGATGTATGATTGTAACAGCGATTTTATTTTCTTTTGTTGTACAAGATAACACTATTATCCTTTTCGTAAATGTCTGAATTAAAAACGTGCCATCAGCCTCACTATCTAGGGCGTTGTCGATGTACATCGTGAACAAGCCGTGGAAAAAAGAGTCCTACCATTCTTTAGTTCTGTCTTCTATCCTGCATAAACACATTGCAGGCCACAACAGAATGAAGAATTCCACAAAACACTTCAGGATGATAGAGAAGGGTGTCTTTCAGGTTTAGAACCTGCCACAGGCAGTTTGAATTGTTTGGCATAAATTTCATCTCATAATACCGCCCTTTGTGATGATAGAAATCATATTTCAACAGACCGATTTCTGTGAGAACATCCGCTTTGTACAATATACAAATAAACACAAAGCAATACAAAGAAGCTCTTTAATTTGATGAGGCGTCTCTCATTTAAGTAATTCTGTGCACAACAGCTATATATTTGAACTGCTGAATAGTACTAAGAAAACTTGTCTTGTAGGAGAAAAAAAATCCACTCTTTAAAACACAAATAATTGAGACACAGAGGACTGTAACAACACAATTCGAACCACATTGGTGAACTTATGTTTTTTCAGGATGAACAAATGAAACTAAGTTGAAAGGCCTTGCAAAACAAAATGTATCCTTCTTTGGAGTTACCTTTCCTTCTACACAAGAGATGTATAATTATAATTCTTTTCTATAATTCAGTTTATAGAGATTTACAAATTCCTGCGATTAAGGGCTTTAAAAGATGATACCACTATACATGTGGCACCTGTTGAAAACATACTGTATTATGTCCTGCTAGGAGGATGTCAATTATTTTGAGCTTTTCCTTTTTATATTATGTTTTAGTTATATGGAAGGCTTCAGTGGCTTCCTTTTAATAAAAGACATTAAAGAATTGTTTCAAAGTATTGAATTGTATTGAAATTTCAACACAAAAAAGTGCATCATAGTACTATTTATGCTATGTGTCCACCTACCATTATCTTGACTAACGTGAAATTAGAGTAATTTGTTTCTCTACTTTGACAAGGTTTTTGGTTTGTTATCTCATGAAGATAACCTAATTTTGCTACAGAAGGTAGAATTAAATTCCACAACAAAGCATTCATTTCTTCTTTGGGAAGGGGACATCTTTGAGTAAAGATGCATACTATAGATTGATAATTCAATTAAAATCTCAATAATCCCTCAAAAAGTACACAAATACCAGCATCTGTAGACTCCATACATGTATCGGCATGTTAATTAAACTTTACTGACATAATCCGTGTTTATAAGTACGTCAGTTAAGAGATGGGTGAATGTGTGATTTAATTTAAACTTTGTACTAGAAGAACATCAAAAGTCACTGATGTACTGTACATTTGGGTGGTGCACACAGCAACTAAAGATTCGTGTTCTGGAGAACTTTATCTGGTGAAACATCTCTGTGAATCCCGCTAACCACACCTTGAAGAGCAATAGAGGGAGAGATGTCAGAGAGCCTGCGGTGATGGTGCCTCAGCACAGTGTAGTGGAGATCATGTGCCAGGCCCCTTTGGAAAAGATGACAGGAGCCCTGCTAGGAAAAAAGCAGCCAAGCTGCAAGAGATATGGCGCATTGCCTGTGCAGCAGTATGTACAGAATCCAGACAGGCAAAATGCCTAGTATTTCAGGATATTGAACTAAAAAAATACAAGACAGTATGTGGATGCAGCCTTTTGCCACTCTAGAGGGAACATACAAGCTCAAGTGCTAACACTCATCCGGTACATCTGTGAGGCTGTTCTTGTGCTGCAGCCAGGTGAGCCCCTATGCGAGTAGCTCTTTGCTTTGTGCCTTTGATAATGTCATTTACAGTGGCCTTACTTTCATTCTTCGTTACACTTCGAATTTTACTAATGCATTTCGTCCACGTCACAAGAACATTTCAAGGAGACCCGCAAAGTGCAGAGGAAGCTTAGATTGCAGGGGTATTAAAACCAGGGTCTGTGTGGCAGGGGTCTATTGAGTGTCACAACCAGTTCAAAGGCCCTCTCTGGGGTGACGAGGTGAGAGCACTAGGGGAGGAGAGATCATCAGGTGAGCAGCTGACTGTGCCTGGGACCAGTTGAACGGTGGAGTGCAACTGGGCAAATACTGCGGGGGTGTGTTGGGTTTGAGCTGGCCCTGGTGGGGCGTTCGCTACTTGTCAGCTTGGCGGAGTGGCCAGTGAGAGTTGGTGCAGACTCAGCATGCTGATTAACTGCCCGGATGTTTCAGACACCATATAGGAGAGAATATAAATATAATTAGAACGGACCCTTTGATTTTTTAATTTTAAATTTTGAGTCTAGGCTTGACTAAATGAATAATGTCTAGTGTGCATGTGTCAGTGTAATATGTCTGTCTTTGTTGCTTTGTACCGGGGCGGCATTGGAGGACCTTCTAAACAACTTTGTTGATATGTAAAAATAAAGTATTGAGTCCCGAATTGTGAATATTTAGTGCATTTGAGCCACAGTTATCATCTGTTCTAATCTGATATAGGGCTCAGGATGGTATGGTGGGCAAGGTGGATGGGGGTTGTGGGGAAAAAAAAACTAATGAGTAATCACAATATTTAAAAGAATAACAGAATCTGTTCCGTTCTTCTGCAGTATACTTTGATCCTATATTCTCATAGTTTTGTGACCTTGAGGGCCTTTTTTTTTCCCCAGAAGATTACAAGAAGTGTGCACATTGCGTTTTTTCAGAGGAAACCTTAAAAAAAAAAATTCAGCCAATAGCTTTACCGTTGCATGTTTTTGAAAAATCCTGAAGGCATCTGAAAAGAAATGACATACCCTTGTCAAATCAAATCAACACTTCTCTTCCCCTTGGCATGTCACACAAAGAGAATGGAGGAGCTCCAGTGATTTCTTTGCCCACTCTTGCTGATTCCTATTAATAGGAAACCACATTAGTACTACATTTCTTTTTATAGCATTCAGTTGTCAAGTTAACGACCCTCTGGCCATCATCAGAGCTCCGATCTGCAGAGCAGACTGCCATTTACAATCACTTTCCTATTTGCTTATTCTAATCTGTGCTTTATCAGTCGCGTACTGATCTGCTAAAAGGTCTTCCACTGGAAAATATCCCGCATTGCAAATTGCACACATCCTGGCTTCTTGTGAGCCTCCATTCAGAACCCGCTAAAAACTTTCAGGGGCATCTCAGGCAAGATCAAATGAAGGAGAAGGAAAGAAAAATCACTTTAATAATCTCAACGAGCAGGACATTTGAAGCGGTGCTGCAGTCCTTCCCCCTGTTTATCTCTTTATTAGCTGGTTTAACAAAGAAAGACCCCCAAAAAAGAAACAGCTCCAGTTCCTGTCAAAGCAGAAAGAAAAATGGTTAGAACAGGAGCTGTTTGAAGAGAAGGGACAGGTATTTTATAATTGTTACCATTTTGAACATTAAAAGGCAAATCTAGTTATTTCTCTAGTCATTTCATCTCACTGTGCTGCGCTTACATTTAGATACTGCAATTAGTGAGCACAGTTGGACAAGAAACCTGGACCTTTGCAGTTCTTTCTCTTTAAAGATCTAAGTTCAAGTGGATTAAATTATTGTACATCATTTTCAGCCACATAGTCCCTGATGTTCTAATTAAAAGAATGAACTATTTTATCATGCAGATCGTTTTCCCCCTCTCGGTATCCCTCGCCCTCTTTCTCATTTGACGTCTGGACTGCAGCATTAAATTCACAATCAACTTTACAGTAGGGTTGAATATTTTAAAACTTCCTGTTCAAAACTCATTGGGAGCTTTTTTTACGTTTTACATACTAACAAGACGTTTTATGTATCTGTTAATCAGTTTCACGAGGAATGACAACACCCCAAAATCGAAGCGTAACGAACTATTGTGGGGTGAATATTTGGCTTAACCCGCTTGGCTGAGGGCCGACCTCCTGGCCGTAGGACGAGGAGGCCAGGACCCCCCCGCAGGGTGACCAAGGGGCAGCTGCAGAGGTGGAGCTGGGGTGGAGGTGGGATGCAAAAGTCGCACACAAGGGAGGGAGATATCGCATTTGGTACTTATAGCGTTCGGTGGAGGAAGGACGAAGGGAGTGATTGCTAATCATCCAAACTCCATTTGGAGGGTAGCGTAGCACAGTGGATATGTCTCTGTACTCATCACTGGTGTGTTGGGGTTCACGTCTGTGCTGCAGACTCTGCTGTTGCATCTTGAGCTAAGTACTGTAATTCACCCAGCATTGCTCCAGTCTACCTGGCTTTTTTAAATGGAGACCAGCTTTTTCAGAGGGTAGACCCTACAATGGAGCTACAATCCTACGATGGTGTTCCATCCAGGGGCAGTCACGTGCTCTCAGTTTGTTTAACACCACGGGAACACGTTCTGGCTCGATGAGCCGTTGTGGCTCAAATAGAGACAGAAATTGCCTACTTACTGATCAATTACATTAGTACTTGCATTGATCATAAAGTAAAATAATAGAAAAGTAGGTATTCAAGTGATCTTTTTTCTAGCACTGCTGAATAGAATGTCCAAATACTCTTCTCAAGCTGTAAGTATATGTATACACTGTAATAGTAGTACAATACAAAGGAGTGAAGCTGAAATTGGTTCTTCAACCCTTCAGACATTGAACAGGCTGTTACTTTTAGCTGCCCTTTGTAGCTTTTTCTCTCTCAGAGGACGACAGCCCTGTAGAATTTCCTCACAAAGACATAACTACACAGACCAAATTGAACTAACACCCCCCAACACTGCACTCTTTAGTGCTGTCAATGAATGCTATTACTCACTAACAGAAATCTCAATAACTGCGGCCTCGGTAATGAATGGTTCATTCAGCCTGCTCCGTTAATAGTAGGTGTTTTAAAAATGGCTGGCAGCCATTGTAGGTTTCACTTGTGACTTAAAAAAAAAAACAAGGCACCTTTTTGTTCTGAGAAATGACAAAAAAAAGATGTCAAAACATACTGTACAGAAGAAATTATGGCAAATGAATCACTTTGTCTGGCAATTCACACCTTGATAAAATGTACCTTAAAAGGAACAAAGGCGAGAAATCTTCAATTAAATTCACTAGACATGACGCAGGGAAATTCATTTTGCTAATTAACGTTTGTCAACAGAACTGATCCCCTCGTAGAGCACAGACAAACGAGCCTGCTCAATTGTTTGTGAGCCCAACATGCCCAAAGTGTCAGGGGTAACCGCAGGGCTGCTGGTTTGGACATATGTGAGACTGTTGTCGAGTAATCCCGGAAAAGGTTCCGGAAAGTTCCAAATAGGTCACCAAATCCGAAAGACGTACTGTAAAGCGATGCCGTAGTCCAGAGATAGAGCAAGGATTTTCAAGACGACAAGGTTTAGAGTATTAATCCAAAGGGAAAAGCTAGGAAAGAGCTCGGAAGAGGGAACCTCAATAGTGAGTGGAGTGAGAGGGTTTAAGTAGGGAAGAGCGTGTGGAATGAAAATTTATTAATTAGTGCGCGGACGTTTAAGGTGAGATGGAACGTCGTCATGTCAGGACGAGCCTTCAGGAAGGGCAGCGGGAGAGGTCTCAGGACTTGCCCAGTGTGGCTCCATGCAGTCCAGGAGCTCACAAAAATCACAAGAATCATAAAAATCCCGAAATTAAGGTTACGAAAATAAGGTTACATAATAATAGATGCAATAGAAATTGAATAAAACTCAATATGAATAGAGCTGCTATGTGCCCATGGGGTATGCAATATATACAAGTAGTGCAGTTATGCTGAATACAGTGAAAACTGTGTCCATGTAGCCATTACAGGTGATTTGCTAAAGGATTGCAGGCTGGCTATTTAGCAGTCTTATTGCCTGAAGGTAGAAGCTGTTCCATAGTCTGTTGGACTTGGACCGAGTGCTTCAGTACCGCTTACCGGACGGTAGGAGGGAAAACAGTTTGTGACTGGGAAGACTGGGGTCCTTGAGAATGGACCTGGTCTTCTTAAGCTACTCTGGCCCAAACCATCACACTTGGATCTCTCCATCAGTGCTGTGTCAGGACTCATGGCCTGCAAGATGTGAGCCTGTCAGTGATGGGCTTACCTTGGCGTCAAGAGACGCCAGCAGGTGTCACTGCAACAAGCATCGACTTGGCACAGCATGGCTGAAATGGCTAATGATTGCTTCTTCCCTCCATTTGTAAAGGAACCATCTATAGAAAATGTAACGGGTTTATTCCATGCTGAAACGAAGAGAAAGGAAACACAATGTTTCACACCTGAAGAAGGCTCCAACGCTGAAACGTTGTGCTTCCTTTCTTCTCTTTTCAGCAGGGAATAAACCCGTTACCTGTTCCTTTGCAGCCTATGCATGCTGACGAAGCTCCCTACTTGAACTATCTATAGAAAATGTTCTTATTATCTTAATTTTTTTAACAACCCGGACACAATTATGGGAAAAGACAAGATAGAACGAATGGGTTTACACTTTGACATGAAGGAATGTGATATGAGGCAGAGATGGATGTAGGGTCAATCAAAGGATGAGGGTTATACTTCAGAAACACGATCTGAAAGGGTCAAAGCAAGTTAAACGATCCAATCCTTATCTAGGCAAAGATGGCCTAGACAGCTTAATAGAGAAATTGACCAAAAAGGGAGCCTAAGATTCAAAGATAAAAAAGGAGTAGACCGAGATTTAGACACTGCTGGAAAAAGACATTACAATTGCCAAGAAGGAGACACAATATTGCAACAGAGCAAAAAACATGCAAAGCATTTTCAGCACTTCAACAGCGGTACAGACCTGTAAAAGCAGGAGTAAATAGTTTATGAGATAATAGGGGATTAATAATAGAAGATGATAAAGACATAGTAAACATGCAAAATGAATATTTCATGCGGGTTTTTATAAAAGAAGATGTCAATAACATGCCCTATGATATAAAATGAGCTCCAGCTGTATTGGTTAATTTTAGCATTTACTGACACTGAGGTTCTGCAGGGACTTGGGCAGCTAAAAACTAATAGATCGCCAGGCACTGCTGTTACTTTCCCAGTCATACTTCAGGAAATAAGGGATGTTATTCACAGACCCCCAGCCAGGATATTTCAATTCTCACTTCGAATGGGAGCAGTAAGTACAGATTGGAGAATTTCACATAGAACACCAGTTCGTAAAAATGGAGACAAAACTGCGCTGCGAAACTACAGACCAATTAGTCTTCCTTTTTGCTACCAGTAAAGTTAGGGAAACGACAGTTCATATTCAGAAGCATTTGTAATTTGTCTACCTTCTTTGTAAACTGAGCTTCTCCTTCCATTTCGGTTTTTCACATTTCGTGATTTTGTCTCCAAGATTTCAATTTGTTTGGATCCTCATTCTCACCTGCTCTTTCTGCTGTTCCTTCGGTCGCCTTTCTTCTCTACTCCTTCATTACATATTTCTGTTCCCGCTTTCTTTCTCATTCACACACGGAGAGACTCCACAGCCCAGGCGTCTTTTCTCTTTGTGCTGTTCAGGCTAGAATTGTCCTCTGTTGTTCCTTCAGAGTTCAGTTTACGTGCCATACGCCCAAGTGCAATAGGATGCTTGTTTGCATGTATGCGCCAATATCAAGACATTCAGGAAATAGTCAGAAGACAGGTTTCCATGGACTCTCAGTCCATGGTCTTCCAGTCGGGAAATCCAGAATCCAGCTACCAAGACAGGTGCTGATACCCAGATCAGCTTGGTGACTGGTCTGGATGATGGAACTATAGTGTTAAAGGCAGAGCTGCAATCAATGAACAGCATTCTAACATTTGTGCCTTTATCATCCAAATCAGCCAGGGCACTGTGAAAAGCCAGGGAAGCAGCATTGTCAGTGGATCTGTTATGCTGGTATTCAAACTGCAGGTGGCCAGAGCAGGTACCATAGGGTTAAACGTGCCTCATGACCAGCCTTTCAAAGCATTTCTTTAAAGTGGATAATAATAATAATAATAATAATAATAATAATAATAATTGCTTACACTTATATAACGCTTTTCTGGACACTCCACTCAAAGTGCTTTACATGTAATGGGGATCCCCTCCACCCCCACCAGTGTGCAGTGTGCCCCACCTGGATGATGCGACGGCAGCCATAGTGCGCCAGAACACTCCCCACACACCAGCTCTCAGTGGGGAGGAGAGCAGAGTAATGAAGCCAATTCATAGTTGGGGATTATTAGGAGGCCATGATTGGTAAGGGCCAATGGGAAATTTGGCCAGGCCGCCGGGGTTACACCCCTACTCTTTTCAAGAAACGCCCTGGGATTTTTAATGACCACAGAGAGTCAGGACCTCGGTTTTACGTCTCATCCGAAGGACGGCGCCTGTTTACATTATAATGTCCCCGTCACTAGACTGGGGCTTTAGGACCCACATGGACCGCAGGGTGAGCGCCCCCTGCTGGCCCCACTAACACCTCTTCCAGCAGCAACCTTAGGTTTTTGCAGAAGGCCTCCCATCCAGGTACTGACCAGGCTCACACCTGCTGGGCTTCAGTGGGCTGCCAGTTGTGAGTTGCAGGGTGATATGGCTGCTGGCCAATGGATGTGAGCGATACTAGTCTGTAACCATTAAAACAGGCCACTGTATTTTTCTTTGGCACCGACATAATAGTGGTTTTCTTAAAACTCATGGGAATGGAAGATTGTGAAAGTGAAAGATTAAAAATATCCGTAAAAACCGTGGTCACTTGGTCTGCACATGACTTAAGGACCCATCCAGGATTGCCATCCGGGGCCGGTCGCTTTCTGTACGTCCACTTGTCTGGAAGTTCCCCTGACATCAGCCTCAGTGACCGACAACGCCATATCATCAGTGGCTGTGAAAACTGGCGCCAGCGGGTTCTTCATCTCCTTCTCAAACTGAGAGTAAGAGGCATTCAGAACATCCGGGAGAGAGAAGTCAGTATCGGTAGATGTAACACTACTTATTTTAACTTTATGATTTGTTATAGACTGGATACCCCGCCACATTTGGAGCACATCAAAAGAGACGGTTTGTATTTCTGATTTGTTTCGATAAACTACACAGTTCACACACTGGTGCATATCCCCACTCAAGCCTGTGTAAATTTGTAAGCGCGATGGCACAGCAATGCCATTTAGAGAGACAGCCAACATGGAGTTAGAAAAGGAAGATGTGGTTACCTAACATTAGTGCATGTGGCATGATATATTGGGATTGCAACAAGTGTTTTTAGAAGGTTCCTCAAGACGAGGTTGATACTCAAGTTCAAGTCCATGGCAATCCAAGGTAATATGTGCCTTGGATTAGGAACTGTTTAACAAACAAGAAACAACGCATCTTCTAAAAGGGGATAACATCTGATTGGGCAGGCGTGAGCAGTGCTACAAGTATCTGCTTTAGGTCCATTGCTGTTCCTGAGGATTTTTCTCAATGATTTAGATTCTGATGTAGTTAGCAAATGAGTTAAATTAGCAGACATAACAAAACAGAAAAATGGTAATTACAGAAACCATGGTAAAAGAATTTGCAAAATAAACTTAAGACTGGTTAGACTGGTAGTAGGAACATATAATATATACTGTACAATGCACTGTATATCCATATTAGTAAGGAGATGTAAGAAGCTACACACAAAAGTGATCTGAGTGTTTATGTAGAATCTTCTATGTCCTCATCAAGGCAAGGCAATGTTGACAAACAATAAAAAGGCAAATACATTATTCTGCCATGGATAGGAAAGAGTGCTGAATTTAAACAGCCTAAGGTTTAAGCCTGATTAATACACCCTTAGACTATTGTGTAGAGTTTTGCTCACCATACCACAGAAATGATATTATAGCTGCAGAATGAGTTCGGAGAAGAGCAACAAGAATGATTCCTGGTCTCAGGAGATTGTCATATATGGGCAAGTTAGGGGAGATAAATCTCTTCAATCTAGAACTAAGCAGATTGAGAGGAGATTTGATCCAAGTATATGAAATCCTAAGGGAAATAGATAAGGTTAACCCAGGCAACTGTTTCAAACTCAGTACTGGAACAAGGACACATGGCCATAATTGGAACCTAAAAGGGAATTTGTTTTGGATAATCTAAAATGCTTCTTTACAAAAAGTGTAGAGGTGTTCTGGACACCTGGAAAAGGCTTCCCAGTCAGTTGTTTGAAGCCCAAACTCTAGCATATTTTTGTGCAATGGCTACAAAATGGCAAGAAGGGCCGATTGGCATCCTCTCTTTTTTTAATAAAGGAAAACTATGGTTTTCCATTTCTTATGTTCCTGAAGAGTGTCTGTTTTCATTCTCTGAAATATACACAACGCACAACAGGAACAGCCTGCATACAAAATGTAAAAGCCTAACAAAACAAAATAGTTTAGATTAGAGTGAAAGTATTATTCTTATTTTATCTCCAGTCCACTCTAAATATCCTGTGTGCATGCAGCATTTCCATAGAAACCTGCATAAATATCTTTAGACACATATCATGCTCAGAGAATTCTTACAGTGATCTGTTTTTTTTTTAATACAGTGCATGGATTCAGGTTAAACTGTTTTAAGTGGTAGGTTATTCCTTTTTACACAAGTCAGCTGAAAGGCCAAGGAACAGAACATACAATCTGAAACTTTCATCACATAATTTGGTCTTGTTTTCTACTTATTCCTGCTCATACAATCTGTGCTAAGTACCTTTTTGCTGGATGAAGCACCAGCAACCTGGAATCTGCGATCTATAATCCTTGCTCAAAGATGAACTGTCCAGTGGTTTGATTGCTCAAACAGCAACGTCCGGGGTATCAAGATCGTTCAGCCATCTTCTTTGTTGACCAGGGAGTGACTCACTGCAAATGGATCTGCTCATTAAAAAATGTTTTTTTTTTTGTGTAGCTTCTGAGTCACTGCCCGTTAATGGCTGTATCTGAGCAGTTTTCAAAGTCAAAACATAATCCTCATTCCCACTTTGCAAACCATTGATACCTGAGTGATTAATACAAAAAGTGGAGATGTTATTGCATCTGAAGCACTGAAGAATTAGTCACTTTTACGATCAATTACTTTTCAGCTTTCCTTTGACTGCGGTAATTTAGGGCTCCAACCTTAATTCAATGACCCCTCTTGGTGAACTGTTTTTTTGATGTGCATTTTTCTTTTCTTTTCATCAGGCCAGTTTTCCACTTCATTTGCATTGGCTTATTTAAGTGAAAAATGAAAGTATGGAAAAACAGAACTTTCATTGTGCTTGCTTACTTCCAAAGAGGTCAGCGGGTTGTATGTATTGACTGTTGCTCTCATTACCAAGGTCTACAGTCCAGTTCTCAGTAAGCCCTGCTGCCTCTACCCTTTGTTGTTGCTGCTGTTAAACTTACAACAGTTTAGTTAACAGGTTACTGGAGAGAACATTCCTGGATTTATGCACTGTGTGGTTAGACTTCTAGAAGCTAAGATATCGGTTGCCATGTTTTATCACAGGTCTTTGCTTAAAGCAGAAAAAGCTTATAGATAGTTCAGAAGAATTCTAAATATTCTGTGAAGTACTGTAATTGACATACCCTTCACATTCTCAGATCTGGAAAGGTACAGTAGTTACCCATCTTACGAAGATGGTCAATACAATGATAACTACTTTTTAATGCACAAAACATCACATCACACCTTTCTGGCATCGAAGTACTGCTGTAGACAGTGAGAGGAAGATTTAATTCTCTGGAGGTGTGTGATGTACATGTACTTGGGCACACAAACCCTGTGGCTCTGTATAATCTTGCTACTATATCTGCAGTGCGTTTCAGAAGCCGACTGTTCAAATCTTGCAGAGTTCACGGAATACTGATGGTTTACAGTATGTTCTGGCATGACCTACATGGTCATTTAATTATTTTGAAAGATTTAATGCGAAGTAAATTATCCTCAGTGAGCCACTGGATTTAATTCTTCGTGTTGTACCATCCCATCACTTGAAGCCTCTCTTAAATCTGTACCAGCACCTGTTGAATTTCTTTAAAGAGCAAAGCAAACTCAGAGGCAGGATCCCTTCTATGGTGCAGTCTTAAAATATGTAGGTGCTTGTGTGTCTGCGCAAAACTTGGGATCTAACAGCGTCTTCCCACTGTGAGGTGATTTGCAACATTAAGTCAAAATCTGAAGAACTGTCAGCCCCTAAAACCATAGTTTTCCTTTACTAAAATATCTTGCTCAATTGATCAATCACTTCCAAATGTACAGTACCAGATTTTAGAAAACTGGTGATTTAGAGTAGGTTAGCCTGAAGGACTGACTGTTCTGGGCTCTCCAGCACCAGGGTTTGAAACCTCTGTACAAAATTAGTATCCCATTGATGCATACAGCTTTATTTCCTTCAATTGGCTAGTCAGATAATTCTATAATTTTATAATAATATTACCATAGTGTTACAGTAAAAGAATTATCATAATAGCAAGTTATAAAGTATAATTATAAGCTATAAGGTTTCTGACAAATGTTTTTCAGCCTCTAGCTTAATTAATCTCTCCCTTGTGCCGGGAAAATTCTTTTTATACGTCAGTAGATAGCAGAAACCTAGTATTCACAAAAATGGCAAAAGTGATGTTTTAAAAAAATGTTTCTATGTAGCTGTAGACAAATATTTGCGCTAGGAGTGAAACCTGATGTTTTGGGTGTCTTTTATGTTCTACAGAACATCAATTTTTAATATCATTGACAATACGAAACTTAATAACCTGTCCTGTTTTCCTTACAGATTTGAGATGGGCCCTCTTGCTGGGTCTTTATGAAAAAGTCACCTGCTTTGAATTGCTCCTGTGGCTGCCAACCTGTGTGGATTTTAGCTTCACCCAAGTCATTTTAAACACGGAACTACTCAGACCAAAGCACAAGCATTTTGATAGTCTGACAGATAAAGGGGGGATTCTGTGCCAGTATTGTCAAGGCACTAGGCTATGTCAGCCAAAAGACATATATGCAGTTTGAAGACACCTAGGTACTTCCTTCACTTAAGCATTTCAGTACTATCACAAAAATAAAGCTGCTCTGTATACACAGTGATGTGATAAACGTTCTCTTTCGTACTTTGCATTTCTATTCATTCAAAGCAAGGGTTTATTCACAAGGTCTAATAATGCTGAAATAACAAACATTTCAGTGTTTATATCTTGGCACAAATATTAAAAAATGGTTAAAACGGTGCTGCAATATTATAGGAGAATACTTTTTTGTATTAGTCTTGTTAATTCATAATTATACTCTTCAGGCCAGAACAAGGTGAACTGCAGAACTTATGATACTTATGAGCTGCATCCAGCATTCTCAGCACAGGATATACATCCCCCTGAAAGTACAAAATTAATATTTGTACAGGCTTGCTAAGACCGAGGCTGGGCAGATTGTGATGTTTGCAAATAGAAAGCAGGGTACAAATAGAAAAGAAGAATAGATATTTATGAATGTTTAAACAAAAACAGCTTCCCATGTGGGAGGGAGGCTGGCAGTAATGAAATAGGGGCTGCACCTTATATCAGGGCTCTGTTCTTCTGCAATTCTAGAAGCCCCCACGTCACAGCCTAAAGTTTCACGTTATCAATTATTTACCTGCCACCCATTGGCCAGATGTCACAGGGCTTGCTCGGTGACAGATTCAGCGTTCGTCACCTTTTCAAGCTGTCCCTGGTAAAGGTGCCTCTTTTCCTGCCTGCTGACACAGTCCCTGCTGCCCAACCTGAATGCACCCCCCCCCATCCCTGCAACCCCGCTCTGATGCTAATCTGCTGTCAGTACCCCCTCCTGACATCCCATTGATGGCGTTTCCCAGGAACCAATGCGGTGAGGCATTCTTTCGACAAGACTGCCACAAGAGACGTCGACAGCCCTTTCTTAAGTGTTGTTTTATGTGACAGGAATTGTCTTCGGCCTTATTTTTTTTTTTTAAGCCGAGAGGCCCAGCTCTTCCATTAGCAAATGAAAAGGGTCAGATGATACGATTACACCGTCGCCCTCCGCAACAGCCACAACAACGGCGGCGACAAAAATAAAAAAAAAGTCACTGCCCCGGCGCAAACCCTGCGAGTGATAACTGGGCACATCCCAGGATGACCAAAGAAGACCAAAAAAAAAAAGAGGGGGGCCTCTTTTGAAGGCAGAGATACAATTAAAGGCTCATGGGAAAGTGATACCAGGGAGATAATGAAGAGGATGAAAGCCTGAGGAAAAAAAATACTGAAACTTTTCAACCTGAATTGCAGGATCTGGAGCGTTTATGAAGTCTTTCAATATGAGGTGTGGGTATAAGTTAAGGTTAGAGCTGTTAAAACTGTCCTGTTGACAAGTCCCATTTTTTTTTCTAACAGAATTGGCCAGGACCGTCACTTTCCAATAGGAAAGCTACTGTACATCCATATTAAAATATAAACCTCTTGAAAGTATATCACAGGCCATTCCCACAGTTACATGTGCAAGCACTGCAACTCAGATGCATTCAGTCAAATTTACCTTTGTTTGCCCTGCCGTTACTACCCTTGACCACTTCAACAGTCAGTTCTACTGTACTTTATTTCTTCACTCACACCTAACACTAAAACCAGAAGCAAAATGCACAACACAGGTACTGTATACATCTCCTTCTAAAGGTATTTGGGCATTAAGTCCTGTTTCAATCCCCTTTTCTCTTTTCTCTTTTCTCACTTAATTGGACGAGACAAAGTAAAAAGTTCAGCAAACAACACATTAATCCACATTTGCAGATCTTTATTGATCAATTTGCATATTATACTTCTGCAGAAATGCACTGGGAGTCGGTCCTTAAACTGCACTTTGGATGTTGTGAGTAAAATCCTGATATTTCAGATGTGTTTCAAAAGGAAGACCACGTTCAGGTATCCATTTGCTTAAAAATGCACCCAGTATATAATTTGTTTGCTGCTGGAAACTGGATAAGACCTGACATTAAAAATATGATTCAATGTTAATGGCATAAAATAAATCTTATAGCTATATTACAAAAGCTTGAGATATTGCAAAACAGTATCAAATGACAATAATAATTTTAAATTGTGTTTGCCATTTAGTTATTTATGTTTGAGCTAAGATATTTCTTGGATTACAGCTGTAACAGTCTTCGATATTCTTTAGGCGTAGGACCATAGTTCTTTTGTTGTATTTAAGCCTGTGAATGGGCATATTTTTCACTCCGAGCAGGTCTGTTTTATATTGGAAGCAAGCAATAGCAACGTAAGAGAGAGCCAGGCTGCATTAATAACCTCAGCTGAGAGGAAAGGTAAAAAAGCAGGCCTTGAGAAAGAGGTCTGCACCACATACAACATTAAAACAGCTGCATGACGCCGACACATCAATAATTAATACATTTTATTCATAGCCTGGAAGAAAAAGAACCCATTGACAAATCACATATTCACTTTGAGTTACTTCAAACACTGAAACAATTAAAATGCAAAAAATAAAACTATATATATATAAACGCATGCAATATTTCAGACACCCAGTGGTGTCTGAGGGTGATTTTCATTCAAGCAGCTTCATGACCCCCCACCAGAACAGAGTCAATTAGAATGGAGGTACAGTACATGTCTGGAAATTCTAATCGTGTGATCATGTGACTCTCGGCGATGACTCATCCAGAGACCTATAGTCTTTCTGTGTACCTTCCTGTGGTAATCGACAAGGGCAGGGTGGAATACACCACCGAGGCAGTTAATTAGGAATAAATCTTAAAACGTGATCCTGCCAGACCGTAGCTGCGTGATTTATTTGCTCGGTGCTTGTTTCAGTCCCTGTGAGCGGCACGTGTCGCTCCTGAGCTTCTTCACCGGTGATGAGCGATTTAGGCGCAATTCTCCCATATGCCTTGCTCATTCGGTCAACTCCCTTGAAACAATTTCGCCTTGCAGTCTGCTTTTATATATAAGAGGGGAAAACAAGCAGCTCGTAGCGAGCTGCAGTTCAAAATGAGTCACGGTTCTCATGCGCTCGTCCTGCAGGACTGCCATGTCAGTGGACTGGCTGGTTCTAACTGACAGGAGTGGAACTGTTCTCTTTCAAAATAATGTTTACTGCAAGAGTGCAGCTGGTACCAGTCATTCTGGGACCTAATAGCAATAATAATTCCATGCACTATGTACAGTTCTTTTCATCCTCATTCCTTCTCATACTGTACAGAAGAGGACTTGACCACTGGTGAAGTACTGCGCCTGACTGTCTGACCTATAGCAATGCATTCTGGGCCAGAAGTGCCCAAACTTCCCATAGTTCAATAGTAATGTTGGTAGGCGATATTAAGAAATCCGGGCATGGAATTTATCCAGGGTATCACAAGGTGGTGGCAAGGGAATTGTCCCTGAAAGGTTATAATGTCACTTCCAATTGGCCTGGCATATCTTTGAATTGTTCCGCCTGTTGTTCCCCATCCACACTGAGTGTGGGGCAAGTAAATTCAACAAACTAGCACTATGTTACCAAGGCTTTGCCCTGGGAAATTATGTCCTCTACATTCTCTTAGCTCGAGCTGCGCTTTGGTAGAGTGGATTAAGTGTATGCCTCTTGCCCAGAAGGTCCTGTATTCGATTCCCACTCAGGGTTTTTGCCAACCGCCATATCACCCTGAAGCACACAGCTCACAGCTCCCAGCTGGCAGCCCACTGAAGCTCAGCAGGTGGGAGCCTGGTCAGTACCTGGATGGGAGACCTCCTGGGAAAGCTAAGGCTGCTGCTGGAAGTGGTGTTTTTGGGGCCAGTAGGTTTGTGTGGGTTCTAATGCTCCAGTATAGTGACGGGGACACTATACTGTAAAAAAGGCATTGTCCTTTGGATGAGACACAAAACCGAGGTCCTGACTCTGTGCTCATTAATAATCACAGGGTGTTTCTCGAAAAGAGTAGGGGTGTTACCCCAGTGTCCTGGCCAAATTACCCATTGGCCTTTACCAGTCATGGCCGCCTAATAACCCCCATCTCTGAACTGGCTTCATCACTGTGCTCTCCTCCCCACTGAGAGCTGGTGTGTGGGGAGAGGACTGGCGCATCATCCAGGTGGGGCTGCACACTGGTGGTGGTGGAGGGGATCTCCATTACCTGCAAAGCCTTGTGAGTGGAGTGTCCAGAACAGCACAATATAAATGTAAGGAATTATTATCATTATTAATTCAATATTGTCCTAGAGAAATGGCACAATCGAAAAACGACTTGCACTCCTTTTCCCTCTTGTCGGAGGGAGCTTTGGCAAAGCTGCTAATCTTTTTAAAAAAGCTCAAAGACAAAACACAATTACAGTACATGGCTGAGAAGGGGAAATAACAGAGATTGTTTTACTTGCTTGTGTGATGATAAAGTATTGCAGCTTATCTTAATTTACAGCAAATAGCTTTGTCGATTATCTTCGATGCTGTGTTACAATCAGTGTGTGGAGTACAGCAGTTTGGATGCTACAGTGTCTCTCACCATTGGAAATCAATGAGCATGAACTTCCTAATCTGATGAAGTGAGATGAAGTATCTCGAAAAATTTGAGAGCGGTGCAACTAAGGGGACCCCCTGTGGAAGACCTACTCCAGCCCTCCTGTAATAAAGAGGATGAAAAGTGTGGATCACACCCTTAACTTTTCCTAGCGCCAGCAGACATATCGCCCCTCAACTCATGGCTGGCAGCCCACTGAGGCTCAGCAGGTGTGAGCCTGGCCAGTACCTGGATGGGAGACCTCCTGGGAAAGCCAAGGTTGCTGCTGGAAGAGGTGTTACTGGGGCCAGATGGGGATACTATAGTGGAAAAAAGGCGCTGTCCTTTGGATGAGACATAAAACTAAGGTCCTGACTCCTCTTGAAAAGACTAGGGGTTTTACCCTGGTGTCCTGGCCTAATTCCCCATTGGTCTTTACTCCTAATAATCCCCATCTCTGAACTGGCTTCATCACTCTGTTCTCCTCCCCACTGAGAGCTAGTGTGTGGTGAGTGTCCTGGCACACTATGGCTGCCATTGCATCATCCAGGTGGGTGCTGCACATGATTATTATTAGTGCAAGGATATTTCTTCACCCCTCTGAGAGTCACAGTCATATCAGTCTCAGCCTTTGCTTTGTAAACCTCTGCTGGTTTAGGAAGGCACAAGTGAAGAAGATCTCTGCTGCTGCCAGAGACGAGGGGAGAAGTTGTAAAAGTGTCTGCCTTCAATTTGCTCTCATGGTAAGATGCGGTCAGCCACGAGAGGGAGTGAATTGTGACACTGGGGACAAAACAAAAACATCTGTTCAAACATCCACTCCTTCAGAATCTTGGCCTGTGGATTACTTAACCACGCATAATGCAAGAAGGCAAAGATGGGATTACAGAGGGCCTGAGGAAAAGGGGGTTCGTACAGCACATGCATTGTGAAAACACGTCACAGGAAAAAGTCACTAACTGTGTTTCACTACTGTTCCTGGGAGTGCACAGACTCTGCACTAAAGCATGTCATTGCCTGCTCAGTTTTATGAAGCTTGCACCAAGATTTCACACTACAAGAAGTAAATTGATATTTATAGAGAAAAAAAAACACTTGTTGCCAGTTTGAGCTTGAAGTAATGAGGAGACTTTCTGATACCCAAAAAACAACTGAGGCAAAGCAGAAGAGTTTGGTTTGTAGCAGCACGGGCAATCATTTTTCTTCAGTTCACTGGAAAACTTATGTATCTAATTTAAATGGTTTGATTTTTTTCGGATATTACAAATAATACTGTACATTGTGATACAAAGTGTGGTTTTAGCCAATCATATGTCCTTCCTAGATTTGAAACATGAGTACCTGACCTAAAATTAGAGGGTTATGGTGTATAACACTCTGGAGTTGAACTTTTTTTAATTAAGAAGATGTTTCTTAAAGACATGGTGTAACTATAGCGCAGAAAAAAATATAAAAAGAAAACAAAAGAGTACTAGGTTTGTCAAGGAATGGCTTTGCAGTGTCAGGCTATGGAATTTAGCTTACTGAAAGCTTAAAATACAGTGCTCTTCTCCACTACAAACTGACCGGACATATTTCATTTTCTAAAGCATGTAGATGCCATAATGCAGTGGCAGTCAATTAAACTAAAAGCTAATGTGCTTGGGACAGCTAAAAGGGGGGAAAAAAAAGTTCACGCCTCAAGGAATAAGATTCCAAGCCATGTAGAATGATTGCGCATATCATTAAAAATATCAGTCATGCAGACGTTATTCAGCCATTAAAAATATACAGGATTACCATATCAGCTTGATCAGCCTGGGGAGTAATTGTTTCATCAAGAACCATAAACAGCACAGCCAGTCAAATAAAAGACAAAAAGAGAGAGGATTGTTTGCAAGCTGTGTCCCCCTCTGTAAAAGGAGAGAGATGGACATCTGCACACACAGACTACAAAGACTTAGTGGTAACATAGCAAAGGGGGCTGTAACCCAGATCCAGGCAGAAGCCATTAATTAATTAGAGCTGAGTATCTGCCAAGTATGTGTCCTGGCCATTATAAATCTCCCATCAAAAACTCATTTAATCTGCCAAGTTATGGAAGAGAGCCACAAAATGAAATACTTATCAGACTCAAGATTTCAGCACTACGGACCTCTATCACATACCAGAAAGGTCACTATGTGAAATCTACCATCTATTATAGATGGACCAGAGCAACAAACGACATACACTGTACGAATCTTTTAGGCCAAAAGGCATTTAGAAGAATGGTGGTCAGACCACTGTGACAGACCAGATTGGTAAAGAAAGATACTTTGTAGAAGAAGAATGTCAGTACAGCTCCTACTAGCAGAGATACTTTAGAATGCTTTGGAACTGTAGGACTTAGAGACTAAATGACCGCATGTAGAATTTCATCAGGTCCTTGCATCTTAAACTGCATTACAATAACAGCACACCTGCTTCACAAGATAACCAGTCTTTAGTTTGACCCTGAATGGAGATGAAGTTTACAGTAGCACAAACATTCCAAAAACTATTTCAAATATAAGAAGGTTTGATCTTTATGACAGGCGCATCACAGGATACCAAAAGTTTCTGAAGTATTGCACGATTTTAGCTGAAACGTACAGACAGTCCAAGCAGCTTAGAGGTAAGGATCTCTTTTTAAAAAAAAACGTATGAAGAGAGAAAAAGAAACCGAAACATTCCACAGAGCATGCATGCATAACCTTTATTTATTATTCATGGCAATGTGCCGGAAAGTGGTGTTTTTAGCACGTACACTGTTGACTAAATCTCAGATGCTTGGTAATGACTCGTGTGATGATCCAGTTCTCCTCCTATAATTCCTTCACTTCTAGAACCCGACAGATAGCAGGACACTACAGCTACAATGTGTGTAGTGTCTTCTCCCCCTGCTGGATGGTACCGCACTGATAGTCTGTTCCCTTTCGAATAAAGTTAGCGGACCTGTCTGTGCGCTATGGCCCCGCAGGCTAGTCTGTTGGCAGACAGAAGCTGCTGGCAGACAGGAACAGGGTAGGCAAAGAGGGAGAGACTGATCCCTGGGAGGAAAAATCAAAAACAAACAAAACAAAACAGAAAGAAAGAAAAGTCTCCATGTTTTGGTTTAGTTTATTTGCTGTGCTGTGTGTGTGGCATAAGAATGCAAAATGCATTTTGTAACATTTAATGTCTAAAGTCTTGCATATTGGGAACCAAGAGATCATGTATTGCTTTCAGGATTAAGTGATTGATTGATTGATCGATTGATTGATTGATAAATCAATTGATTGATGGATGGATGGATGTTGCTGCAATGGGATTTTTACAGCAGCGAAACACTGTGCCTTGCTCAAGGGTACAACATCAGAACCTTCAGATTTCCTAATCATTTCTCCTAATTTCTGCTCGAGTCCTAACCATGTCTCCAAGATGCCGTCTCACAAAGGAGAGCAAAAGGATTTATAAAAAAGGATGGAAATGAGATCGTCCTGGGCTGGCATTAGCCTGCTTTCCAGAGCTCAGGCTAGCCTGGAGGAGAACAAATCATCATTCCCTCAGTAACAGTGCTGTGGAATGGGCTTGAGGGTCCACAAATCATGACGGACCAAGGGCCATAAAAATGAATGATCCATTTTGCATTAATAGAACCTGAATACCCAACAAGACAGTGATTGGTCCTTGATAACGACATTTAAATAGGATTTACTATCATACCTGCTTACACAAATCCCACACACTTTGCAGGCTGACAGACATAAGTCAGGGCTGATAAGAAGAAAAACATGCACAACAAATTGATTTATAAATGTACAAACAGATGACCCATGTGAAGTTAATACGCACAGCAAGTCAGTAATTAGAAGCCATTAACAAACTGTGAATAATCCATTTGTGTAAGAGAGAAGATAAACTTCTAAACATATTAATGCTCACTGCGCAGGATTTCAGGAACCAGCTTCCTTGTGTGCTTGCTGGTCTTTGTCACTGTCAGTCACAGTAATAGAACAAAACAGATGGAAGGAACAACACCGACAGCAGACAGTCCAGATACCCACCCACAAGATCACAGCACGATATCTCCTGGGGCGTCCTGGAGCAAACTCAGCAGTCTCTGTAAGGCCCTGAATCTCATTACAAGTCATCTGATAAGACCTAGCTACGGACAGACTTCGATGGCAACTTGGACAGCTCAGACTAGATTTTTGGGGGGGATTTGCTAACTGTGTAACAGCTCCACTTTTACAGCTCCAGTGTTGACAGGCACACCTGTGGAGCCTGTTTGCTTTTCTGAGGGAAACAGAACCCTGGGGGGAGAGTTGGCCCCCAGTGAAGAAGCAGCACGTCTCGCACTGCAGTCTCTGCCAACTGCTACATGCCCAGTAGGTGGCAGATGTTGCCGTTGCACTGAAAGCAGAGGGGAACCTAACTGCCTAAATCCCTCCTAATCCTACTGGCGTCCAGCCAGAGATGCACTGCTTGGATCACACCATCCCTGTTGACCGACAGCGTCACCCCCGACGCCAACCAGCAATGTCTAGGCAAGGGGGCGGAACCACGAGTGACCGACGAGGAGCTCCCAGGACTTGAATCTTTTAATAACTATTGAGATCAGGCCTGGCAATCAAGACACAACCAAGGAGCACATTTGGAAAACTGTGATGCTTAGTCTTGGGGACCCATCTAGACGCAGTTTCTGTTAAACCCCTGAGCTCTTAGTACCTTAATTGAATCAGTTACAGATCAAAATCACTGAATTTCCAGAAAAATAAGCCACTGAATATAAAACTATTTAATAGTCCTACAAGATACTCACACTGGGGTAAATGAATTAGAATTTATACATATAAAGTGCATAATGAGCTAATGGGCATGTAGGTCTGATCTATATATACTGCCAATTTTATTTCCTGCCCCTTAATTACATAAAGGTTAAGCCTTATTTATGCCTTTACAATCCATGGCATATAAAGTGAGCCTGAACACAAAGTGACACATTTAGGGACAGTTGTGAAAGGAAAATTATACCCTTTATTTGAAAAATTGATCCATGGTCTTCGAAGCACGAGGCGGTCTTCCACTGTGCAAAGAGCAATTTTGTTGTCAGTTGCTGAATTCTTCTCACCTGGGGGATGAATTCACTGAACCTTCAATTTCAATACTTAGTGTACATGCTGTGAACTTAATGCACTACAGTGGAGAGGAAATGATATCGAAAATAAAATTTTAAGAATAGGCATTTTAAGTGCAGTATGCTGTTTGACAGCTGCAGAATTTATTCTTCCAAGTAAATTATAGCTGATGATGAGCAGTAGTTCCCTCTTTATTTTAGAACAGCCTGGTTCCTCATGTCAGACAGACATCTATTAAACAGATTTAAGAGGACCTTAATTGCTGATAAATTCACTACAACAAGAAATCAATGGTCCGTCAGCCCAATCAATTGAAGCATACAGACTTTAAGTGCTTTCTCAGCGCTGTTTATGCATCAGGGCAGGAAAGCACAATATATCAGCACCAAACACCGGGAAACCAGTAGCTTGGTCATACATCCATTTGTGTTTGTTTCACTAAAATCTTTCCTTGGCCACCTCCCCCACAAGTTAAATGTCATTTTAATCACACACGCAAGCACACAAAATCCTACTGACATTTTAAGACGTGACAACTGCTTGAAAGCAGAGAAGCTTTGTTAAAGTAAAGTTGTGGTCTGTCCGGAGGCCTTCCCACATCCCAGGTCAGACTCCAAAAAGTGAAAGAAGCCCACCCAGCCAGAAGAGCCAGCGCCGACGGAAAGTTTGAATCTTTGCAGGATAGGTATTTGTCCCCAGTTAGAGACCTTGCAAAAAAAAAAAACTCGACTTCACCAGGAATGACAACAGCCAAGAATTTCAACTTACAGGTTGGCTGGAAACCGCTTGGCTGAGGGCTGACCTCCTGGCCAGCAGACGAGGAGGCTGGGACCCCACTGTGGAGTGGGGAGTCACCCAGGGGCGGCAGTGGAGATGGGGAGGAGTGATACAGGAGACAATTGAGAGAGAAAAGGGGGAGACCTACAGTACTTACAGTATAAGATTTAAGTGAGAAAATAGCATCAGGATTGAGTACAAATTACTAACAGCTGAGGCTGATTAATCTTGGCTATTGTCAGCCCTCCAGAACTTTTGCAATAAACTCCACTTATCAAAAGATTGTGCATTACCTGCATCTTTCTCTGATGATTTTCACGGAGCAAAATATTGCATCCTTTTTTGTTTTAAATTTGGAATCAGCAATCATTGTATTATACACCTACTTACAGCAAGTAGATAATCTGAATTTGTTTAAGACACGCCTTTACTATTTGAGCCACTTGACTTTAAAAAGTTCAAAAGGACTGCAGATTTGTAAAACAGGACCAAAGACTGATGAACTACAACATGAAACACTGTTCAACACTTCAAAGTTCATGCTGTAAAATTTCAAAAAGACTTTCTGTCTATGTGCCTGTCTTGCCGGAAATTCATTTCTGGTCTACAAGGCACACACCTTTGTCTGCAGTTGTTTCTGTAAAGAGAACATGCAACACCTGTAGCTATAGCCTTTTCTACATATAAAACCTGTCAAAGTTTAAAATGAAATCATGTTTATCTTCAGATGTCTTGAAGTCAATGCATTGAATGTGCAAGGCATAGACTTGGCAGCTAACCTGAGATTTAAAAAGAAAATACTAGACATGAAACGTGTGGTAGGCAGCATGGCGGTACAGTGGTTAGCATTGCTGCCTCACAGCACTGGGCTGCTGGGTTCATTTTGGGAGCTGGGGGTGCCATCTGCATGGAGTTTGCATGTTCTCCCTGTGTTCACATGAGTTTCCTCCGGATGCTCTGGCTTCCTCCCACAATGCAAAGACATGCTGGAAGGTTAATTAGCCCTCTGGGAAAGTGTGAGTAGGCCCAGGAGTGACTGTGTGTGTCTCTGTGTCTGCCCTGCAATGGACTGGTGTACTGTCCAGGCTGTACCCCTACTTATGCCCATTGCTTGCCAGGATAGGCTCCAGGTCCCCCACAACCCAGAATTGGATTAATCGATTAGAAAATGGGTAAGAGGAACCTGTGGCATGATTTGGGTCCCAACAAAAACTACTTTACTTGGCTGAATTAACCTGGATTGTTGTGGTACCATGTTGATAAAGTTAACTCCAGGGATTGCTTCTGATCCAAGAACAAAATGCAGATACAAGCTCAAAAGGCAGCCAATTTGGAACTTCAAAAAGGAAGGACCCCTTTGCACAGGGATGCACCAAGTTTGGTGCCATAAGATAATACTCTGAGATCATTCTCAGATAATGCTGGGTGACATTTTTATGATCAATTAGCCACTAGCAGATCAAATGAGCAAGATGGGCCAAACGACCTCTTCACCAGCGTGACCCCTTCTTCTTCTCTTAAAGTTGAGGTTCTATGAAAAAGTCCGACCACCCAGCCCATCACCTGATCCCAACGAGCTTGATGAATCCAAAACTTTTCCCTCTCATCAAACATTGTGAAGTATCAGAGCAGACACTGTTCTGCGTCTATTCTTTCGAGTTCCCATTCTGTTCTTAGAGTCGGACTGTTTTCATTCGAGATTGCAGACTTACCAGCAAAAGAGGGTGGAGGCAATACTTTGAATCTGACATGAAAAGGCACTTGCATGACGCCCAGAGATGACTTTTCTATAAATAGCGCGTTATGATGTGAGGCATGAGTTATTTCAGTCAAGGAGCCTGCATTCCATCTCTTAGAAATGTACAGAAATGTTAAAACTTTAATGTGCACTATTCTTGGTATTCCTGTAAGAAATGTGAAGTTTGTCTTGTAATAATTGGATAATCACTGATTCACAGCTGAGCAATTCATCCTGAGTAGTTCCTTCTTCATATTTGACTCTTAATATATTCATTCAGCGTAAAACAGTTTTGAAAGAAAAAAAACTATAGAATATAAGCTCATTTAGTCCCTTATTTTGGCTTTTTCATGTGCACATCTAAAACAATTAGGCTTTTAACAAAACAAACAAAAGGTAACAAGGTAATTTTGTTAGCTGTAGCACATCTATAAAGTTTGAGAATGGCATATTGTTTTCAATCCGGGTTTTTTATCAGTTAATTAACAACAAAGAGTTTAAAGTTTCTAAATCGTACTTTAATAACCAAATCTATGTATCAGATTTTATTAACATTAACTACAATTAACCAATCCTACAGTGCTTATTGTATGAAGCAGCATGAATTTCTATGAACTTATAGGGTTAAATGTCCAGCGAAGGACAGTCGCTGATTCGCTGAGCTGGTGACTGGACACAGGCAGGGCCAAAAACTGAGAAACAAAACTGAGGGAAAAAAAAGAAAACAATTTTCTTCCCTTCCTCATTAGAAACTTGTAAAGACTTCATTCATTCCCCCCCAAAAAAAGCAAGAGAGGCTGCATCTGCCATCAGCACAACTTCTCTCAATGGTTATTTCAAACAAGAGAAACGGAAGCAGGACACTTGATTTAGGGATTTCTGAGGGTGAGGGATAATGACACAACATTGACTTTATGGGGAGGCTTTCCTCTGTTTTGCCCACCTCTGCCAAGGGGGGGGGGGGGGGGGGAATCTCATTTACGTCACAATCTGTATTAATAATTTTGCCTTCACCTTCAAAGATGCCAGCCCAGGCTCATTTGTGAGACTAGAACTGTCACAGTGATGGAACAGTCTGAGGTTTACCTCCCCCACATGCTGTTAGGGCCAAGCAGAAAAATCTTTCCTGTTAATTGGCAATGACTTACAAAAGTAATGCCCTTTGCAACCCAGCTCTCAAATAGTGTACATCCATTCTGAAAACCTGGAGATGATGTATCTCTTCCTATAATCTACTAGACCACAAACTTCTTTTGTTTAAAATTTAAGTGCCGGCTTTAGTGCTTTGAACATTAACCTTCCAGACATTTATTTGAATCAGGCTCTTCCAGGATTTGCTTCACAGCTACTGTGCTCTGAGTTAATTGTTTTAAAAATAGTTGTCCAGTAGTGGAATGTTCTTACAACATTATGACCCATACATTGTACTTAAAGCATGGTTTATTGTTGTGGATTAGTTGGGGAAAACTCATTGATTTTTCCTGTGTTGCAAGCAAGGAGTCTCACACCATGTGACTAGAAAGACCATGTTATAGCCTTGCCTGTCAAGAGTCGCTGCACATGCATGAATGCAGATAGCACATCTAAAATGGATTACAATTAGGAGATAAAGTTCAGGAGGTTACAGACTAGTGGAAGTGGCCCAATTTGCTCATTTTGTAGGTCATGGGTAATTAGATAGCATTATGGGAGTTTACAGCATGTAGCACCACCGTCCCAGAAGAATGCCTCTCAGATGTTGGCACAGCTATAGGACACATTTGTTTGCAATGAAAAAATGCACATGGGCAGACCTCAGTCCCTCAGCAACCCTGAGTCCATCTGTCTCCAGTGTCGACCTGTTGATCACCCACCACCGTGCTTGAGTGAAGTGCACCTGCTATGTACCAGTAGGGTGATGGAGGATTTCCATCAGGAACCACAGTGGTCCTGCATGCAAGCAATTCTTAAGAGCTTTTGTGAGCCTTAACCTGCAGTCCCCTAAATGCAAGGTACCTTTGGGTCTCAGTGCAATTCTCTGAGAGCCCTGTAATATGACCTTGGGTCTAAAGAGAAATTCCCTGCTATGTTATGCAAAGGTGACTGTGCACAAAGGTTTTCTGTGCCTGCAGACACCTTGTACTGTATCTGCAGCATGCAATCACCCCTGTGATATCTGCTGTAAACGTACACTCTAGATTGTGTGTCAAGCCAGCACACGCCCACTAGCTCTCTTTACACAGCGCTCTGCCTTTTTATCAAAGGGGATCCCGGTTTCTGTCACATCAGCCTCTAAAGGAGAAAGGGTCGCTTGCTGTCTGGATCCATCAGCTTTGTCTCAGTCAAAAGAGAGTTTGCCACAGCGGTGTTTCAAACCAACCAGCCCGGTCTCCTTGTTTAAGTCCTGAGGGGTGACAGGAGGAAGTCTCTTCCAAGAAGGCATAAAATTAAAACACCCCCACAGGGGGCCAGTAGAACGACAATGAAGGTCACCTGTAGAAAATGTTCAATCGATGTTTGCTCAGTGTTGTGCTTAGGTGCTTTTTTGTGGGAGAATGTCAGGTAAATAGAGAGACAGGCGGTGGCAGATGCTTCTGCTATACTGTGAAAGGATGAGCAAATATCCCCCGTAGAACTTAATTGACCTTTCAATATAAAAGTCAATAAAAAAATACTGAGGGAGCTATGATCTGGGAGGAGGGCCAGGAACATCTGAAAAGACAGCTGGGTGCTGGGTAGCATTGCTGCCTCTGCAAAATGAATAGGTTCCATGACATCATCACGTCATCACTTCCTAAAGAGCACCTTACCTTTGCAAGGAAAAAGTTACATGTTAGTGACTGATTGCAAAGATATGGCTGCAGCTTTTTTTTTTCCCCCAATAATGAACTTAAATCTAAAAATGAAATCCCCAAAATTCCAGTCAAATTTCCTTTGGTGTGATGTTAATAACGCCTGACAAACAGCTTGCACAGCTGTGCACAGCTGGTTAGAAAGCAGGGGTTTAGCCCTGCCTTCGGGCTCGTAGATCATTTGTCCTCGGCCCTCGACATCTCGGCTTCTGATTGGCTGGATCCAACTTCCTATCCTGTGCAGCATTTCAATGTTACCCATAGTAAATAGGCCACTTATCCTTCTTTGCTGGGTCAACGAGAGTAAATAAGACCACGCCCAAGGAGTTCCCCTTTGGCATTTGACAGCTAAATTATAATTTTTAAATGAAGATTTAAAGAAGCCGGACAAAGGAATGCATCAGAATTAGGGGCACTCACACAGGCCAGTGGAAATCTGTATATTAAAATGTACATGCCTGTCAACATCCTCTTTCAACAAAACGAGGAAGCTGTGTTTTATTTTGAGTAGGATTTGTGTTTCTATTCGCTGGTGCCTAAAGTTATGTTTTCGCAGTTCCCTTAGCTGTACGGCATTAAGTCTAAGTTCACACACTGTCTTTGCTTTAGTCACCAAAACCTGTTACTTTCTGAGTTCTGAGTCCTCCATGATTGAGGCTGTAGTGTATTTCATTGGCTACAGTACTTGCAGCCCTTACAATAGATATGTCAATCATGTGATTGGATAACCCACTACTGCAGTGATCAGTTGATTCGGCCTCGACAAGGCTCGGTTCACACTAAGGGCCTTCTGTTAAAACTGATGGTCTTGTTAGGAGAGTATCAACACGAGACATGCCCGCAAATGTACGTAACTGTACTGCGCTGAGCAGCTCTGAAACAATGGATTTTCTCCTGCCTTGACAGCTGAAGAGGACAAGGGAAAAAAAAAAAGACGAACAAATGTCTGTAATCTTCATTCCCCGCATTGTCTCAGATCGAGCCCAGCTGGTGACAAAACTGCCCTTTCTGCTTTGTAACCAGACCACGTTAATTTATATGCTGATTATTTTCTAAGGTTGATCACCTTTCTTGCAGCCTTTGTCATCTACCTCATTTGGTTGGAATCAATTTCTTTAACCTTTTTGAGCTGGTGTAGCAAGAGCACGTACTCATTACTATCTCACACCACTACAAGCAGTCAGATAAAAGAATTGCAAGAAAAAAAATAGTGGGAAAAAAATGAGTCCTGAAATGTTGTTTAACATGCCACTAGTCTGACATTACAGAGGACTGTAATCTGAAGCAGATCAGGATATTACAGCCTATTACCAGGATGGTATATGGAATTGAGCAGAGAAGAATTCTTGTCAGACATTCACAGCATAAATCAAACTTAGTCCCTTTTCCTTTACTTTCTTAAAAAAATGTACACACAATTTAAAACCGTACTCACTATCTTAGGACTTGATGCCGTAGTTCAGCTTCCTGTCTTATTCAGTTTGTGTTTTTTCGAATTATTCACCCTTGCACACACATTACTGAGCAGCTTGACATAAAACCGCTGGTTACAGCACACGCATTTTTCATTTGATGAGCTCAGACAAGTGAGTTGGGGTTTTCCCTGGCCAAAAAAAGTTTTCTCCCAGCATTGAACTCAACGAAGTGCTTGCGATGGCAGCATGCTCTTTTGACCTTTGCCCGTGGACGCGGTGACTCGGGCTGTTTTTTATTCCTTCCAAGAAACTGAACGCTTGCTATTTCTGAATACAAAAAGTGCATGGCTTTCTCCGAGTGGCGCCATTTAATATGGCTTGTAATTGCACTTAGAAAACAAAGCGGAAAAGAAATCACTACTTTGGACTGAAGAACTTTTTTGTCCACGAACCTTCTAGACTAGGCAGAGAGGAAGGCACAATGTTATAACCCTCAGAATGCCTGAAAACAAGCCCCGACTCTCCTGCTACAGCAGTAATCTGTTATGATTGTCTTGTGGATTGTCTGGGTGCCGACAGTGCCACAGTCCCTGGCTACTGCATTAAAAAATTCCTGGGTTTTGCAGTGCTTATGGTTAACCCAGTTCACTTTAGTATCTTCCTTGTGTAAAACAAATGAAAGGAAAGCCAGCGGGCTTGTCCTCACTGCAGTCATGTGTCCTTTGAAGAGGAGGAGCTCTTTCAATGCCAACCAGCAAAAACCTGTCACTCGTGCAATTAAAAATATATATGTGCGTGCACACGCAACACAGTGGTGAGTTGCACGCCATCCACTGTCACAATAAAGCCCAAGCCCTCATTCAGGATCCCAACCATCCCACCCACAGAGTGCTCTCCCCCCTGTGCTCTGGCAAGCGGTACCTACTATTAAAGCAAGGACCAGTAGACTTAAGGAGAGCTTCCACCCTACAGCAGTGTGCATCATAAACAGTTATCTGCGCAACTGCAGAACTTAGCTTGCAAGAACCAACGAACCCAAGGAAATACAGTAAATAAAAGGGTGAATAAATGAAATAGGAGATAGTTACCAAGATGTAGTAGAGTAAAATGCACAAGTAGGCCATGGTAAGGAGTTGTATTAAGTAGTCTGTTGGCCGAGTGTAACACAGTGGTAGACAACGGACGCATGGATGATAAATAGGTCAATGAGAAAAAAGGCTGTATGAATAAAGATAGAGTTCCAGTGACAAATATGCTTAGGGTTCTAAAGACTGCATATTGAAATATACAGTATTGATAAACCTACACGGTATTCTGGAATTCCTAGAAAAATAATGAAAGCTGCTTGAGAACTCTACAAGACAATTAGAAATTCTTCCTGATGAGACAATTAAGATTGTCTTTAGAGATTTAATAAGATACACACACTTGGCTGTTTCCGGGCATTGGGAATAACAGTCACATGAAGTATCCACATTACCGTGAAGCCCACTTCTCCAGTATGATTGTGCAAAACAAATAATCTGGCGATTGTTTACATACTGTCCTTGACAGCACTTAACCATGACATCACCGCATTCCTAAAACAAGGATGACACCGAGACACCAGGTCTGGGAAAAGGGAAGAAATTTTGAAACAATGCTTCCTCCCTCAGAACATGGAGCATGCTCCTCATAGCTTTGCACTGCTTGTTAAGTCTAGTACGGGCTTCTTCCAATGAAATATGTAAATATTGTGACTGGTTCTGTCATATTATTCCAAGGTCTCCCAGCAAATTACCAGCTGATGCATGAACAGAGGGAGGCAGCCTGCCCAGAGCTTGTTAATGGTATGCATTTTTCTGGTAATGAATCCACAAATGTGAATGAAAGCCTTATGTAAACACTCCAAGTGTTAGGTCAAAGGGAATATATTAAGTGCATTTATTTGGTCTGTGTTTTTTCTCTGTTCTTCCATGTTTCCAGAGACATAAATGGTAACTGGATATCACCATTTACATTCGAACGGGATAGGAGGTGCTTAAGACAATGAATTTACTATCTTAATTTTTACATACAGGGAGTTTTCTTCCAGGACATCCTTCTTGTTATTACTGGCCTTCAACAGAAGGTCTGTATTTCATGATCACTACTGTAGGACTCCAAAAATGCCGCATGGCATTTGAGTCTCAAGGCAGACTCAGCTCCCGAAGACCCAGTCTTGGTGCTGGTCTCCAAACACTACAGACTCGATCTTGACCCATCTGTGTAATCTTATGTTACATTCACTCTTTGTGCAACTTATCACTTCTGCAGTTAAGCAGCTATTTACCACCAATACATGCACATCATAATGATGTTTCCCAGTTTTGAAAGGAATACCAAACTATCTTGGCAGATTTTTATCATTCAAAATCCTGGCTTGTGCATGGATCTTTAGTGGTTAGTCTGGTGGATGTTAGCCTTTTACTGTGGAACTCACATCATACCTGATTAACATATTCCTGTTTTTTATTGATATCAAGGAATCTGAATAAATGTGTGTGCTGCTCCTTTTCTGAATATCTGTACATCCATTAGTTTTCACACAGTTTTTTTTCCAGTACAGGGTCGCAGGGGAGCCGGAGTCTATACCGGCAAGCAATGGACACAAGTTGTCACGCACCCTGGAGCTGATGCTAGTCCACCATTAGGCAGACACACACAAACTCCAGGGCCAGTCTTCCCGGAAGCCCATTCACCCACCAGTGTGGCTTTGGACTGTGGGAGGACACTGGAGCACCCAGAGCAAACCCATGTGAACAGCATCCACATGTGTAAAAATACACATGTTCTGTATAGTAGTAATAGTAGTTTAGAGGACCACAGTGTCTGTTGGTTTTCATTCATGCTAATGCCACAATTTAGCTACTTTATCAATCAGACCTTTCTAGATCCGTGGTGACATTTTAAGAGAAAAACACTACAACTGACATGTAAGCAAATTATTAATCTGGTTATAAGTTAAATTCATTTCATCAATTAGCTAAATATACAAAGATGATATAATATTGTAACATTGAAGAAATACGGATTACTAATAAGTTTATTCATTACAATGCTTTTAGCATTTTTGTATTATACCATCCCACATTTGTTCAATAATTTTTGCTGATCTTGTCTTAGTGAGGGCCCCTTGAATGCTTGATTTTGATTCGGGTTCAAAATGGGACCTTGGGAGCCGAGTCTTGGATTTGGGCAGAAGTCAAGAAACAAACCCCCGAAATGTACAGTATCCGGAAGCTCATGCCAGGCCAGCAGTCATGTAGAAATACAGGCGCAGATCACAGAACACCCGCGGTGTAAGCAGTCATCACAGAAATGGTCGGCACCCAACATATGAGGCCTGTTGAGCGCAAGGAGGACTGTTCTTGACTTTTTCGGACAAGCACAGGACTTTCCTAACCTAAATTCTGCAAAAGAAGGTGAAAAACCCCAAACCGACTAATGGTGCCAGCATGTGGCATTGCTGCTTTAAAGTAGCCAGGTGGCTGCTTGGTAAACGCTGACAGTGTTCCTTGTAGCTTGACCAATACTGTATGTTTTTAAGAAATAACGGTCTTATAATGGAAAAAGCAAAGGTTTATTCCATGCCGAAAAGAGAAGACAGAAAACACAACGTTTCGGCTGTGGAGCCTTCTTTTAGTGTCAGGGTGCTTACTCCCGAAGAAGGCTCCACAGCCGAAACGTTGTGTTTTCTTTCTTCTCTTTTCAGCAGGGAAAAAACCTTTAGTTCTTCGTTTGCAGCCTACGCATGCTGACACAGCTCCTCACCTGAACTGTCTTATAATGACCCAGAGAGATTTATATCTACTTTTGACCAGACACAGTAAATTCTTGTACATCACAGACACGAAGCCATTTACTTATTTTTTTTATTTCTTGACAAAAGTATGTTTTGTTTTCAACGTCTGGTACATAATGAACGCAGACAAGTTGAGAGTTTTGCTATTCTCTGTTCCACGTACAGTGCCCAGCTAGGGAGACATGGGATGAGATTATTGAAAAGGCTTGTCATTCTATAAATGGTGAAAATATCAGAGATAAAAAAACAGAGAGCAAGCCCACCCACCCAGTGGCTAAAAAATGCACTTCTACTCTGGGACCCTGAGACCATTTTGTAGTGAAGAAACATGCACCAGGAAACAGAGGGCTTGGGAATCGGAAAAGAGAACCTGGGAAAACTTGATGTCATCTCCAGCCTCCTCAGGCATCCATAATGAATTTAATGGTGTGTGTGTTTCATTGAGAATCAAGGCATGTGCTTCTCAGACACTTGAGCCAACAACAGAAACTCACAATCTCAGTCCCCAGGCTCAGTGACTAATACTCACAGCAAGGTCTTTGAGTCGCCTTTATAGATCAGGTGTTAATGTATACTGACATTCCAGCTCACAGCCCAGAAAATTAATACGGCTAAGGTAGCTGAAGAGAGTGGCATTCGTCTGATCATGAGACACTTGAGCATGCTTTTGGGGAGAAGGAGAGAAAAAAAGATGAATACGAGCCGTATTTTTAGTGCTTCATTCATAAAATGGCAAATGTATTTTTAGCTTTTCATTCAGAAAAAAAATTACAGCTCATCCCTCTGAGACCCAAAAAGGCGTCATCCTGGAACTAACAAGGCTTAAATTGAATGCAGAGAACAGCTTTGCCTTTTTTATTGCCTTCCAAATTAATGCATTGCTACCGCAGATCATTAACAATATGCTAAAGTATGCAGAAAATATCAAGGATGAATTAACAGTGCTGTTTTTTTTCCTCTTCTCTTGTTAATCTTTTATAGGAAGGATTTTTTTTCCCCCAATGCAGTATTAATACATAAAAATCCTTGCACTAGGTAGATGCTTAGGAATGTTTTGTTAACTGAACAAAAGCTAAAATACAAAGAATAAAAAGTTCACCCACTGCAGAAAACGGGGACATAAAATTGCTTTTGAGCACGATGCATTAGTATTTGGTGTCTGGGCTCCACAAGGACAGGGATATGCAGTGCCAGAAAAAGCTGTTTTTTTATGAATGGCTGAATGGAAGACGAAAATGGGGTTGTGGATGCATCTGTGGACTGACAACACCCATGTACCCAAACCAGGTTAGCACCGTGCTTAAAAGAAAGCTAAGAGAGAGAACCTCCCAGGTACATAATATTTATTACAATATTGCATAGTGTACTGCTGAGAAAGCACTATACACTCTCTTGTGTATACAATATAATAATAACATATTGTAGTTCACTTAATAGACTGATTTTTTAAATAAATGCCTATTTAAACACACAAACAGGAATGCCCATCCTAGCCCCCTGAATTTTGACCTGTCAATTACGAGTCGATGCTACCAGCTAGCACAGGACAGAGCGATATGCACACGCCCCTCTGAATCATGGGATGTTTAGAAGACGCTGATGCCTGGGACGTGTGAGGCAGGTACAGGACAGCGATCACACGGGGGTGATTCAACGGGACAGGGATGCAGATTTCATGGACGGAGGACTTTGCATGATCCCCGAGACCCACTGCCCTGTGGTCTCCGACAGGGAAATCTCTCTGTTTCCTTCTCTCCTTTGACCAAAATCACCAGTTTGTTTGTCTTCTCCTTGCGCTCTTTGCATTTGCATCATGGGACTGATTTTTTTCCCCCCAGCCAATTGGAAAGTGGTCGATGACCTGTGTTGTTTCACTGGACACGACAGTGCTGAAAGGAGAGATGAAAGGCCTCAACTAGAGCCGAACGGAATTCTCGGGGAAGAAGAAAAACCCGCCTGTACAATTTCGTCTCCCTGTCTGTCGGTATAGAAAACCGACACTGAAGAGTATATGCACACCCACAGGGAGGCAGTGAGAAGATAGGAGATAGACAAAGATACACACAGATTATCTGTGTATTGTGTGCCCTGAGTGAGACAAATGCTTCCTAGTGGAATAAACTGTCACTAAAGGCATCCAGGAATTCATCATTCAGAACAATTACTTTATCATAATAGTGTGACATAAACACTAGTAAGGTAAAAGAAAACAATTGAGACTAATCCAGAAGGAAAACAAATCTGGATCTGAGCATTACTTATAAATCTAAATCCAAAAACATGTTAAAGTAGGGCCCCTTTTCTGATGCCACAGCTGACAACACACATCCCCAGCTTCCTCCATTGAAATTTCCAGAAACCGCAACTAGAGGTGATTAGGAATTTTCCCGTCCCTTCCCATCGTGCTCAGCGTGCTCAGCTCACCGTTCTCCCATGTGCTCAGCGAGAGCTGGGGATATACACACATACACTGTACATTTGCTTCATTCACAGATTTGCGATTCTCCACCAGTCGGAACATCAATTCCACCCACACCCAAGTCCCAACTACTTGATCTTTCAAGATCCCAGAGCACTAGGGATTGTTCACTAAGTGTAATTCCTGGTGCCCTGCCTGAACAACACTTCAGACTTGCACAAACTGGCCTCCTTACATTTCCCCTGAATTCAACTGGTAAGGTGATTTAATTAGAACTACCGTATGATAATAATAGTGATACTTGTTTATCTTTACATGGGTCCCATTCATACCTTTGTTTCTCTGTTAAAATGAATGTTAATTAATGTCTTCACACCAAAGTCATTTCCTTGGCATACAGCATCATTGCACTGTTTTACTGTACAGCTGAATCTATACAGTAACAGTAACATCAGTGCAGAGTATCACATTATGAGTCACCTTAATACTGTTGTTCAGCATGTATGTCACCAATTACTTAAGGAAGCTAAATGCATTATATGTCGCACAGATCTGCACTTTCATTTTTCGAGGCACTGAAATCCAACAGTGTAGGCCAGGGTGGTGTTGTGGTAGCTGGGCAAGAGACACTGTACAGTAGTGGGCTGTCAGACATCACAGTTGACGTCCTTACTGTCAGTAGGTTTTGAAGTAAACACATTGTGATATTACATATTTGTGTAGTTCTTTAACTATGACTGGGAAATCAAGTGTTGGTACGAACTGAAGTGCTGTTTGCAAGAGGAAAAATAGATGTCCACCATCAAACACATCCAATCCATTTACAATATAGGACCAACATCATATGTGTCTAATTTTTTAAAAATATTTATTGTATTTAAAAGGTTATAGGTACATTAAAATGTACAGAATATATACAGTATGTGTGTGTCTGCATACAGTATGTGTTGGGAACATACTGTATTTTAAAGCTAATTACATTATTCCTTATAGATATCAACTCAAGTTTGTTTAGCTATAAGTTGCATTGTTTATGAACATTACATGGAGCTATACCCTTTAGACAGACCCTTTAGAGCACTACTACTAGTACTACTAACTGCTCTGAAAGTCCCTCAACATTTGCATTCTAACACCTGTGGTAAAAATCTATTGATCTACCTTCACTATCCAAACTCTCGCTGTCTGTTCTCCAAATCTAATAGCTGATGTAGTTTAGCAATTTCTCCAGATACATAAGTCCACATAAACTCTAAAACAGGACAATTAACATCCAAACGGTCTTCGTACAACTCAATAAATCTTTCCAGAACACACATCTTGCTCTACTTCACTCTAAAAAGCCATGTTTCCAAAATCTCGTGATACGTACAGGGTGAAACGGGCAGGTCCAGGTTTCTCACATATATCAGAAAAAGCACTCTGTCCAGATACTGTTCCCTCTGCTTTGAGGAAGAAGGCAAAGGTTGGTGTTCTAGATGGGATACATTCAGGCATATGTGCTAAGAGATGTTAATAAAGCAGCAAACGTGTACTGGATCCTATAGAAGTGTAATGTTTCTCAGTATATTACAGTCTCTATAGAGACCGTGGTGGAAAGGCTTCTAGTATCTATTAGATCCTGCTCTCTTTTCCTGAATTGGGAGCTATAAATATTCGTATTTATAACAGTATATTCTGTTTCACCCACTGAAATCAATCTCAGAAGAACTCTAGCAAACGTTTCTGTATCTCTATTAAGCAAAGGGGGATTGACTTGTGCTGCACTGAGGTACCTTAGTGATCAATCACTAAAACTCATGACAGGACTCTTTAGTGACAAGCCACTTCCTGCTCACCTGAGAGTCCCATTCCAGTCTTCTTTAGATGACCAGCTGAATGCGTTTCCCTAAGAGCTTCTAAGAGCTCCCTCCCTCTTCCCCATTAAAAAGCATTACTTTTCTTCTAGTGAACTCTGGTAGGTTAAAAGATCTAAAAACAGTTTTGGCATTTAGTCTATAGTCCATATTTAGTCAGTTTTGGCATTTAGGCCATTAGACATATTTGTAGCTAACATTTGTAGGGTGTTTGTGAAGTAGATGTTCAATGGAGAAGAAGTATAACATATCAGACAGGGAACAGCTCCATTGATACACACAGATTCACTGGAGAATCACTGATCTTCAAAACGCTGTAAACCAATTAAGAGCTGCCACATGTTTTCCAAAATACTGAGTCCCAATCCCAAATGCCCTATAAACAGACCACAAGTATTTATCACCCAAAGACTTTCTCTTGGTCAAGAGTGATTAAACCAGCTTGAGAAACGGAGAGACTGGAAGCAGTTAAGACATCGCAACCCGACAGACCATCAAAGACTGATCAATGAGACATCCACCACCACTGGCCAAAATGCACCGCAAACCTCAAAACTCCCCTTAGCCAGTTGGCCAAGGCCTTGGAACAGACCTTACAATCCATACAAAGCAAGCGCTCTGTGCACATTAACTCCCTTTTATTGGATATACTGTATAAGCCAATACAGCTCTCAGGCAATTAAAAGTGATTCATGTTCCTGTGTGTTGCCTACAAACACATTCCCCATAAAACAGGACCTGAGCCAAGCCCTGCATTCAAAATCCTCAAAAGCATTAACAGAACAAGCCCAGTAGACTTCTTCAGGATCAAAAGTGAAACACAAACCAGAGGACACACGTGGAAAGTCTTTTACATATAAAAACAGAGGAGATCGGAAGTTTCCACACATGTTGTCAAACCCCCTACTCTGGCTTTGCTCAGATGAGAATATCGAACCCAATCAGCTGAGTGTCAGACCAAATTGTTATCACTCTAAAGAGATTAAAGGGCCTCCTCTTAACGACCAGCTTGCTGATCGATTTGACTGATGCATTTATCCAGAGATCTACATTTGCACCCATTTACTGTTGCAATCCGAAATATCTTGGTAATACAACAGCAGAGTCCTACCTGGGATCTGGCAACTAGGAGCTCACCTGTGATCTGGAATGTCCAGGTCTCATCCAAGGGCTCAGTGAGCTACAATGGACACAGGGGCCTTCATCCAGTTAGCTTTGCTGCTTTCTTTACAAACAGCACTTCTCTACTTGCCAGGCCCCCAGACAATGGTGTGAGTCATCAGCAGACGGAGTGCAGTGAGCACCGAGTGTCTAGAAAGATTCCTGAATCAACAGAGGAACAGAGGAAGTCAGATTGTCCTGAATCAGCACAGGAGCCTCTTCAGAGCATATCAGCCCCCCATTCTCTGTGCAAAGTGAACAGATGAGTAGGCTCTAAAGTGCACCATAGATCTAGGGGAAACAAAGAGCACTATGATGAACATCTGCCCTCAAATCAATCCCTCATTTATTTGTTTTTTACTGCCGAAAGGAAGCCAACAATGCAAAGTGGGGAAAAATGAAAACGACTGAGCTAATAAATTCAATTTTACACTTAAATTGATGTTGAAAAATGAGAAAGCTCTGATCTATTTTAGCGATACAATCAAAAGTCTGTCGCCCACAAATCCTTATTATTCGCCAACCTTATTCTTTTCAAAGCTTGTTAGGTTAGGTCTTCCAGTAGCATTGATGCTGTGCTTTTGCGCAGACGTCAAAACATTTTCTGAAGCAAAGCAGGCTTTTTCTTTTGTGTCACACAAATTCTTTCCGTGAGCCAGACAAAGAAAATACTGCTCAGGCTATTCCCGTAATGTTATGATAAGACATCCCCTTATAGGAAGTGGTTTAGAAATAATGAAATCTATTTTTGCAAGCACAAATGAAAGTACCTTTTGCATTTAGCCAAGATTTTAAGGCATATCTACTGCTTAGACCACTAGTCAAGTCATTACTTTAGTGATTAGACTACAAAAATATTATTACTCAAGAAACATCTCCACATACCCTCCTTAACTCATATGTAGCGGATGTCCCCTTCAATCACACAGTGCAGGCACAAGTTGTGTAGAAAATCCCATTTCCATGTGATTCCCTTTGATGTCATATGAGTGATATACTGTAGTGCAGTGCGGGGACTCTACTTCCCAGTATTATGCAAATCAGATGCAATGACATCACTCTTGGGAAATCCATTCCAATATTAACCCAAATAGACAAGAAGGGGCCTTTATATCTCAGTCTCTGATATTGCCCTTATTTATTCCTCATTATACAGTGGCAGGCCACAGGAGGATGTTGGGCAGCATACTAAATAAATCATGGCAGCAGTTCTCCCTTTAAATGCAGTTGTTTATTTGGGGACCACATCAGCAAATCCCACAGTCAACACAAGGCAATAAAAAAAAATCCCCAGCATGCATCTGGAAGAAGGGTAATTGACATCTGATGTATTCGAAACAGCATCTGATAGAGGGCCATCCCATGTAATGTAACAGCCTCGACAGCACGCATGTTAACAAGAACATTGATTGTCCCACAGGGGTGTTTAACACTTTCAGCTGCACCCTCTTTGGTTGTTCCTCCGATAACATCTTGTCAGCCTGCAGGGGGTTGTCTAGTGTTTGCAACAGTAATGAATATGTTGAAAAAGCCTGTTATACAGCAATATGTACTGCCAATGACCTTAAAGTAGACTAATGCATTGGTACATCCTAAAGCTAAGAAGCAGCAAGAAGCCTGTTGTTTTCAGTAGGATTCCTAAAGCTGAAAATAAAACACGTGAGATAGAAGCTACTCTATTAAAATGCAGTTGTGACGCATAGTTTACAGAGAGATACAGTACAAACACAGCACTAGTGGGTCCACAGCATTCTGAAGAGGTAGAAAAGATGGAAGAGATGCAGATTTACCATTTCAGGAGAGATGCCAGTGACAGAATGAAAATGTTTTAAAAAGCAGAATGGGATAGCAAAGATTCGGAATCAGCAGGGAAAGAATGGAAACAGTTTAAAGAGACTGATTTACAGAACAGATTCATCCTTAAAGTAATTACTGAATATCAAAGACGGGAAAGAAGTAGCCCAAATGGTTTGATGAATCAAATGACAAAAAAGGAGAAAGAAAGCACTGTAGAAAATAATTTAAAAAAAAGAATAAAAGGTTCTTAAAAATTAGCACAATAAATTGCAAATACAAGTTACAAAAAAGTATTAGAAAAGCAAAGTGAGAAATTGATATTGAAATGGAGCTCACATTTTATAACATTTGTTTTAATTTACAACAATAAGAGAGCAGTAATAAAAGGAGTACAGTAAAATGTCTCAGAGATAATAATGGGAAAGATTCATTATTCCATTCCAAGGAAGACAATAAACAGCAGACTGAGCACAGGCTTTTTTATTTTAAATAATATTATATACAGTAATAATTAAACTAAATAAATAGAAGTGTTATGTGTATTAGAGGTAATTAAGATGATCACTTGCCCAGGTCCTGGTATTCTAGAAATTGCACTTAAGAGAAAGAAGATGGTCCATAGATTGTTATCAAAACATTTCCAACAAACTGAACACTGTGGTAATGCCCATTGGCTGGAAATATACTAAAGTAGAGTGCACTAATAAGAGGAGGGTAACAAAATTTGACTCAAGTAATTATAGACAATTATAGTACCGCACTACAAACTTACTATTTCAGTGACAATTGTTGTTGGGTTAAAAAGAGAACTTTAACAATAAAGAATTGTATAATCTAAACACTTAGTATGATTTATGCTTTTGGTTGGAGGATTAGTACATTGTAAGAAATAATAGGCACGCAGCAAATGCTCAGATTGAGAGATGTAACTTTTGGAGTGCCACAGGGAAATCTTCCTAATTTATATCTATCGCCTAGATTCTGGATCAGTTAGCAAAACTACTTTTGGAGTACATCTGCAACAGAAACCAAAAGAGGAGGATTAGCAAACACTGTACAACGGGCAGAAGAAAATTCAAAATCCAAATTTAAGACGGTGTGTGCACATTGGATGTCATCTTCTATGGCATGTGTTAGACGGTGTGAGATGGAGGTAGCAGTGAGAATAAACTATAGACATAAATATGGAAAACTTGAAAAATCTATGCAAAGGACTTTCTTCTAATCTAGTCAGCACATGGCAGTAATACAAATGCAAAAAGAATGTGAGGATATATATATAAATGTGTACAATTTAAAGTAAGGGGATGTTACTGCCTTACTGAGGCTGATACCCTGCCGTCTTTCAAGAAATGGCTGGATGACATCCTCAGATCAATTAGTTACTAAATACCAAACAGGACAGATGGGTTGAATGTCCTCCTCATGAGTAATCTTATGCTTCTATGTTCTTATGATGTATGCTGTGTTTCACAAAACTGCACACTGTTCCCTGATATTTTCAACATAACGGCACATGTGAGCAAACTGCAGATTGTGTTTCTGTTGGTGTTTCTGATGCTGTTAATATAACCTATATGATAGTAAGTTATATAAGGTTATATAATGTACGCAGGAGAACTAAAGCAGTGCTCCCAGCATGTTTCAGCGTAGTGACAGAGCTCAGCCGGAGTGAGATGAGGAATCATCGCTGAATCACTGAACAGGCACATCGTGTGCTTAAGTCTCGCCTCTATACTCTCAGCTCTAGAGTGGCATCTTTCTCTGCTTGTTTGCAGATTAAATGTTGGTATTAGGTGCCACCTACAGCGCAGCCCCTGGCACTTCTGGATCTAGCACTGCCACAATGCTCTGTGTCAATTATTTGGCCCTGAGTCCCTGGGTTTTGGTAAAACAAAAAGCAGTGAACTGAAAGCTGCTGATACAGCCCTGTAACTGGGCTCTAGTAAAGTCGTGTTTCTTTTGGCTAAATCTCTAACAAGTGTATCTGTTCAAATGAGAAATACATGCTTTCCCAGTTAAGGAGAGCTTTTAAACAGCCAGCCTGAAATTGTCAGAGAGAAATGCAGTCCTTCTATGAATCTATGCAAAGATCGGTAAAAGTTCACATGTGGACTAGTTAAGCTGAACATCTCAGTCTTTTATCAGTATCATACATGTACTGTAGTGAGATACTAACTACAACTGTAGCAAATTATCGATCAATTTCCTGTTTTGAATAACAGGCCTTCAGAAGATTCACGATTTGTCCTGATTCGTCCTATAACCCTGGTCCAGATGCTACAAATGGTATAATATTCCTTGTGAGGTTATTTTTTCATATTATTATTAGATTGGCAGGATTCAGGGGGACTTACAGACAACACAGTAAATGAGTAAACAAAATAGGTCTTGTAAAAACTAAAGTAAATACAACTGTGATGATCTATGACAAGTGAAGAGAGAGGAATACAGTAGCTGAACATCGTAAAGAAAAGGAGCATAGTGGCCCCCAGACCAGTGAGTAGTGCCGAAAAATATACATTACAAAGACCACATGAAATAAGGGAAGTATTCAAAATCCCAGAAGGTGTGAACAACGCTAACAAACGGGGCAAGACGAACAGCAGCTCGAGGACTCCAATTATTTGGAACAGAAAGCTGGGATTGCTGGTGCTTGTACAGGGATTTAGGAACCCGTGGTGGGATGAATTCTGTAGATGAAACTGACCCCATGAGAGCCATTAAGAAATGGCTGGACGAGAGGATTAAGTCAAAACCCACCACAGAAACTGTCACGGATGTCGGAAGGGACGAACCGTGGAATGGCAGGAGAGTGATAAAGACCCTACGCGTAGTGGTGAGACGGGGGTTAGCCCGGGCTCAGGTGTTCAAGAAAATGCCATACAGAAACCCATGCCCTTAGGCCATAGACGTGGGGCGACCTGGTGCTGGGCGGGTCTCAGGACATCCGAACTTCAATGCTGAGCAAAGAGGAAAGCGTGACCCGGAAATATATAGCCCCAGACAGAGACACACCAGAAGGACAGCAAAGGACAGGAAAGTGGGGACAGGACAGAGTAAGAGCACCCTCTAGCTGTAGAGGGCGTGACAGAAACAAGATGGCCTGAAGCAATCTACAGCAATGGTGTTATAGAGGACACAGGACAAAGAGTTAGACCTTGTCTAGCACAAAGAGCTAGACTATACTATAGACTTACTAATACAGAGCACAAGCATCCTAGTGGAAAGGCTGCCAATGTATGAAGATGGTTTTATGAATGGGGTGGGGAGTGTACAGGGAGAGTACATTGGCCTCCAGACTTTCTATCAAATTTGTTTGATACCACCAACTATACGGGACAAAACAGACAGATCAACAGAAGGACAGCACCAGTTCTGATTTCTTTGGTAGACCCACCAAAATCTGTCCAATGGACCAGTATACCACGACCCACTTTCATATTAGAAATTGCGTGAACACATATGGTCACATAACACGTGGGGTCCTGGTGGACACATAGCGTACAACATCTAATGGATCATCTTGCAAACACAGGTTTCGTTCGCATGCAGAACTGACTTCCAAACAGGCTGGCCTGAGGTGTCACTTGACAAGCTATTTTTGGTCAAAACCCTCACCAGCCTGGCATATAAAGATCTTAGCAGTAACAGCAGCACGAAATCACGCAGGAAGGATGCTCACAACAGGAAACGCAGCAAGCAAGGAACAAAATAAGAGATAAATTCTTAAAGTGTATGACTCCTGAAATTAAAACGAGATGCGCTTTTTTTAAAACAAGGATGTATTTAGTATCAAGAAGTGATAGCTTGAGGCTTTTTATATATGCCATACTTCTCACATTCTCTTCCACTTTTTAATGTGATTGAGAAGTTTTCAGCATAACTATTTTTGTCTTTTACACATTCATTGACATCACGCACTTGAGAGAATCTTATTTAGTGCCTCTAGGAGCTGAGCAGTGTGGTGCAGGTGACAAAGTAGGTGAAGCATCTTTTTGTACACTATTTCTTCACTCTGGTGGAGCAGTGGTTAGCACAGGTGCCCCGCAGTGCTGGGGCCCTGGGTTTAATTCCTGGAGTCCTATCTGTGTGGAGTTTGCATGTTCTCCCCATGTTCATGTGGGTTTCCTCCACATGCTCCAGTTTTTTTCCCCACGGTTCAAAGACATACTGGTAGGATAACTGGCTTCTGAAAAAACTTGCCCTGGTGTAAATGTGTCCATGTTTGTGTCTGTCTGACCTGAGATAAAGTGGTGTCCCGTCTTGCACCCATTGCTTGCTGGGATAGACTGGCTGTGGCTTTGGAAAATGGATGGAGGGATGGATGTCTTCACTCATTGCACTTCCTTGCCGAAAAAGGCAACTATATTTGGATGTTTCTGTTCCAACATGTCCCAAAAAATAGAAGAAATAAAATTGAAACTTCAATAGTTTTACGTATAAATTTGAAACATTCAGCTAACATCTTATTCTTGAACCACAAAAAGCTCTGCCATAGTAAAATAAGCAACCCTCTACCCCTCCCAGAAAATCACATAATTTTCCAGTTTCCCTTGAGTATTGTGATATCAAGGTCAGCCTTCCAGAGAGAGCTGTGTCTGTGACCGTCCTGCATTGTGGCTAGTGTTTTGTTACACCTGTATTGGGGTGGAGCAGGGGCACTGTGGCTAAGGATCTGTGCCTGTTGCTGGAAGGTTGCTGGTTCAAATCCCATGGCTAGTAGAGGAATCCTATTCTGTTAGGCTCTTGAGCAAGGTCCTTTATGCCAGCTGCTCCAGGGGTGCTGTATAAATGGCTGACCTTGTGCTCTGACCCCAAGCATCTCTCCCTGCCTGTGTGTTGCATGGAGAGCAAGCTGGGGTCTGTAAAAAGACACAAGAAGTTGTATATGGCTAATAAAGTTATCTTATCTTATTATCGTTGTATCCACAGATGCACACATCAGGAAGACAAGGATGATGCTGGAGATGATGGTAGTTCATGTTTATGTGTTTGTCTGTTTCGGCAACCAGGGGGTTTAAGGATTACCAAAGCCTAAGAGGGCACACAGCCTGACAGCTTGATTACCCTAATCAAATGTGGCAAGAAAAATCAATGCCGTGATGCTGAATAATAAATTTACAGTGATTAAGAAAAGAAAAAAAGAAAGGCAGGTTTTATTTCAACTGAGCGGGTCATAAAAAGGGACGCTGAGCTCAGTTCTCCGAACTCCCTCCCACATCCTAGGCCAAATAACCCGACACAACTTCATTACCGCCCTGAAGAATTCCTTCAGGTGGGTGGACAAGACGCTGCTGATCAGGCAGGGTTGCCTATGATCTGTGGCAAATCTCCCGCAGATTGACAAAGAGTCCGCCCACAGCAAAAAAACAATGAAGTCTCACTCACCTGTTATGTTTTATATTCTGTTAGAAACGAGTTTCTCAAAGCAATAAAAGAAAAGAAAAGTCTCTCCTGGAATTGTGTAAACAATTTACACTATTGGGCAGAAGGACGCTGAAATATTATTGGCAATTTGCTGCATCAGAAGTATTTAATTGCCTTAGCCTCTTCCTAAAGTCTGAGCGACCCCAAACAGAAGCCGGTCACATCTAGGAATGTCGTTCCATTGCAATTTGATGGAAAAATCAGAAAGATTCTACATGCCAAGTGCTGGGACACCTATAGGAAAAGAAGCCCTTGTGAGCTGGAGCAGAGATATTGGGGACATCTGGGGGCTACTATGCTCCTTGTTTTGTATGGTCTCCCTCTGGCAATGCAAGAAAAAATATTCCCAGGCATTAGAGGTATGTCCAACCTCATTTCGTTTGCCAACAGTTCTTTTTAAAGTGCCAAAGCGCATTTGTGGAAAATCCTTTGCATTTAAATAAACAGCTTTTAGTGGTGTAAACAGAGTATTATGACTAATACTACACATTTCAGCATTTAATCTGCAAAATGAATGGCTGCACTAACAGTGTGTTTTGTAAATGGGATTGGAATTTGGAGGAGCAATTTTCTCCTATTGTTACTGAAAGGATTGTCACACCTATAATGAGATCTATGGCTTTTCTAGTGAGAAAGGCTTTAAATTCCTCCACATTCCACAGCAAATTAACTTGTCAGTCAAAGACTTAATGAGGGGGATCATTCAATGTGGTACACATCTATATGTTCGACAAAGCAGAATCTGTTGCTGCTGACAATTAGAATTAGAGAACGATAATGACTTAAGCTTTTCAATAGACAATTCTCTACATTATATGTCTGTGAATGGCCTTTTTTCAATGCCGGGATAAACTACTGTATATTCATTCAAGTTTAACCCCCCACAAGAAGACAAGAAATGTGGTCCAGTGTTAAAGTTTTGATGATGAATCAGTGAAAGCTTCAATTTTGCAACAGTTGGAGGCATAGCCAATACATCTCATACTCATTATGCTAAAGGTAAATATTTAAGACTGGAGGCTATAGACTGTCCACTCTGTTGCTGCAGTAATCTTTCATATATAGAATCCTATTATCTCTAATTTCATCTATGGACACCGACCCAGATAGGTTTGCTGAACAGATCACAGATACATGGACATGAAGACACACAGATATTCACAAACAGAATACTGCGACAAAGCAGATTGTTTTGGGTTATAAATGAACAGTTTGCAGCGCTTAATTGTCTTTTTCTTGTAGAACTTTCACTATCCCGCTCACCAGGCAGAAAGTCACCATTTATGTATTAAAGATAATCTTTTTTCCCTTCCTCATCATGTAGCTCCTGAATATGAAAGATTAAAAGAGTTTGGCAACTCTTAGAAACTGGGCTTTCTGGTGAGCTTTTCCCATTGTAGTACTCATAATGCACGCACACACACACAACGTATGGAGCAAACCTTCAGTTCTGACAGCAGTTTTACTGCAACCAAAGGTTTTCCTTACACACTGTGGATCTTAGGATGCCGAACACAAAAGACATCAACTATTTTAGAACTCAGTTTAAGTAGGAAAACTTCTATTTAGATAGTATAATGTTGAAATTCCAGGGGGTGGTTTCAATGATTCTTGTCTTCGGGGCTTCAAATTGGCATTTGGGAACAGTGACGTTCAGCCAAGGATCACTGTTGCAGAAGGAGATCTTTAACCTGGGAGCTTCTCAGAGCAGATTCTAGACACATCTGAGCATGAAAACAATTACTCTAAAATAACATCCTAAGGAACACAGCCAGGACTGCTGGACAGTGTTACTGTGAATGTTGTTTACAGCATTGGTCTGGGTAGGAGCCCATCGGATTTCTGTCCATCTCATGGCAGATTATCCAAAGAATTCTGCTCAGTAAATGTGCAGAAGGGCATACAGTGGGTGAGAGACTGGGGATGGGCACACAGGGTTAGGTGAATCTCATCGTGTCTGCCACAGAGGACAGAGCTGTCATGAGTGATTGGTTTATCAGCACTTCACTACATCACCCCTAGGGGGCAGCACACAGCTGGTTCCCAATGAGGACCTCCAGGGGGCGAGGTTGGCATTGGCCAGCCAGGGATTTCTTTTCAGCTTTTCTAGAATGCAACGACACCTCCTGCACCCCCTCAGGCACCCTGAGATCAGTGAGACATCAGTGAGAAAGGCAACTCCCACTCTCCACACCCACTCTCCCACTGATACCTTGGAGAAGCGGAGACAGTGATGCACTAACTACTGCACTGCAAGAAATACTGAGGGATTCAAGAAGCATCCTTCCCCAAAATAAATCAAATCCCCGAATTCCCACACCTGCCAGAATCAGAACAGTTTGCTATCCTACTGGGGGAGGAAACACTATTGGCAGTCCAGTATGTGATCTCCTGTCAGTCTGAGGAACAGAGGGTGTATGATAAATACAATGTAGACCTAACTGATCATATGGTGTTATTGTTCCAAATGTTTGTAAATGTTTTGCTAATTGTTACTGCATTGGCAGTGGTCTTGCCCATAAAGACCTTTGAATTTGATGCGTCTCTATTCCAGTCAGCATCAAGCCTCTGGACTGAGCACTGGGAAGCTGGCAGCCTGTCCAAAGATGAAGAGCTCTGACAGGCGGGCAAGTTGGGGGGGGGGGGGGGCGTTCTTTCCGGACCCTATGCAGACGACACAATCTGGGATAAAGTGAGGAAAACACGGGGGGAAAAACAGGGGGCGTGTCCATGGCGCGCAGGTGTTCTGGGGGGTGAGTCCGGGGCAAACAATCCAAAACAGAATCCAATGGGGAATCCAAGAGGAAGGCAGAAGGTCCAAAGCCGGGCGGTCCATCCGAGACGAGGACAAACAGGAGTAAAAACCGGAGCGGGATCCGGTGGAGGGTCGGGGGGGGGGGGGGGAAGGGGGAACGAGACCGGACGCTCAGATCCCGGACTCGCTTGGTACGGGAACCAATGCAGAGCCCGGAACAGAGTGCGCGTCTGGCTCTTACAGGGAGCCAGGAACCGGGAGCAGGTGCACAAAATCAACTCAAAAGGGCCTGAGCGCCCTTAAGGGGGAGGGACTACAATCGTGACGGGGGGGGGGGGCTGTCTGCCTGTCTTCGTCTTCTTCTTGGGGATACAGGTGTCATCAATATTGGCCCAAGACACAAAGAAGCCCCTACCCATTCCAAACGAAAAAATTGAAACAAAACTACTAAATGCGTTTAAAATCAAGTTTGCAGGGTTATGAAAATGGGGACTTTGATGAGAGCTGCAAATCGGGAAACTAATGTGAGAGAACACGTCATTCAATGTATCATAGTTTGATGGGAGCTCTGAATGCAACTTCATTTAAGAGTGGGCCATTCCCAGCCCCCAAAACTGTGCAAACAAGGCTCAAAACTCAACCAAAAGTGAGCACACCCATTAAAAAGAAGTTAACACACATACCAATGTGCACCAGTGAACAGTTTAAACTGTGGACATTTTTTTTAACTGATATTTTAAATTGGACAAATAAAACTTAGACTAAATAAAAATAAGACTACAGGACTAAAAGCTGAGGTAGTGGCAGACCTAAAAAAAAAAAAATCCATTGGTGTGTGTTGAAAAAAGAAATGCCTGGTGAGGTGTAACACTAGAATCGCCTTCTTAGACCTGCCATGTATTTGAGGAAAGCAGATGCCCGTGTCATGGAAAAGGTCAAGCAATTAGTCATTGCTTTGTGAGTCATGTGAAGGCTCTTGTACCTCACAAAATACAAATGCAAGACATATCTACTGGGGAGAAGGCAGGAAAAATGTGAAGTCAGGAAACGTTAACCATTTGCTTGTAATCTTGCTTCTGCAAATAAAACATAATAAACAAAAACTGTGTATGCTTGGTTCGGGTTAAAAGCCAAAGTGTGTGCTATTTTGCTGTTTATATTGCTATCAAGCATGGAAAAATAATTCTGCGGAGTGCGATTACTCATTGTTAATTGACCTCATTTCAAAGTGGAAAAGCCAAACATGTTTCAAAGACAGCTAAAACCACAAAGTTTACAATGTAACGTTTCTATCGGGATATCTTACCTCGGTGAATAACTACAGGCTGCATTATTCTGTGCATCACTACAATCCACTCCAAAAACTATATACAGTGCTCTAAAATTCATCATGGTGTCCAACTTTGAAGTTCAAAGAAAGCCGTGCTGTTTTGAGCAGGCCCATTCACACAGTTGATACAAATTTTATCAAAAATGTGACCACATTTAAAAGAAATAGTCAGCAGATCGATCGCTCGATAAATCAATAAATTGATAATTGCTCTGATCAATAACCAGATGTCTCTTATTGAGATTAGTGTATGAATTTGCCCTTAAGTCTTGTCAAGCTTTCTGGAACTTTCAGAGCAAGGCTATTCCTGAGTTTATGATTTCTGAAAGAACACAGAATTACTGATGTGCTTGTTTCAGAACCTACACTTAATTATGTGGAGAAAAAATATCAATTTGCGTAGATAGCAGATGCAGTTAGAAATTAGAAAACATGGGGGGAAAAACGAATGTTTATACAATATGCCAAATGCTTAAATTAGCATTCTGGGCTGGCATTTAGCATCATCTGATTAAAATAAAAAATACAAACTATAATTGCATTTCTATTGGATGATTATTAATTAAACAAAATATAACTAACACATTTTTTCTCTGTCTATAATTAGTGTAAAAAAAAAGATTAATTTATTTAGACTTTACCTTTGGGCCCTAGCGATCCCTTGAGTTTATGCATGAAGAGATGACTCATCTTAATTTAAAATCAACTAATTTGGAAGGAGAATTTGTTTTTCTGTTGAAGGACTTTATTAAGTTTCATGCTAAATTTATTCACAGTTTTATTGTGCTGTTGTCCGTTTCACATTTCATCACTAGATATGAGTAAGAAAGTGTGGTTAACATATAGAGGCTTTCAGATCTTTGAGAAGTGATTATTTTATTAGATTTTGGTATAAGTAGGTATTTACAGCAGACTCATTTTCTTCCAGATTCTATGTTTCCTTTCATAAGAAAGGTTTCATGTGGTTTCTGGCAAAATCAGAAAAAAACTGATGCTTTGGTTTCTATATCAAAAACATTCAGAAATTTTAATCTTTACCCTTATTTCTTACAATAAACAAATTATTTTTTTTCTGGGCTGGTCTGAACATTGACCATGTTGGCACATATGCAGTATACTGTACAGCATATATTTTTTGGTTGTGCAGAAAGAGCTGCCAGCATTGCAAGAAAAAGTGATTTTAAGAGGGTTTAATATTAAAATAATTCCATGTGCAACAATACATCACATTTAAAGCAAATGCCCAGCTGCTTAGAAAAGCAATTACTCAGTTAAAAAGAAACAAAAAATGCATTTTGGATTATTTTTATGCATCTCGTCTTTTTGCACCTGACTAACAGCCTGGCTTGACCATCAAGTTGCATTTCTTTAACAATACCTCTAACTTCTGTATCACCTCTTTATTTCTCCAGAGAGACGCATCTTTGTGATGTGAGGTCCTTATGAAACCCTTCATTTCTTTTTATTAAGTGATGACAGCTCATATGGACCCCAGCACAACCAAGAACCGTTACCTCTTGCTTTAAATCTATGCCTGATTTTTTTTTTGTCCTGCAACATTTAAAAAAAATCATTTCTGGTGCAATAGCGGGACAGCTGTAGAGCATCCGGTACCAAGATAGATGTCGTTCCCCTTAGAGTTTCACTTTGCAGCTATTTGCCTGAGTTGGCGTGGGTATGCCACAGAGCTAATACTTGGCATTTCCACATCAAACGCTGTTAAGTCATTAGGTTTCATTAACTGGGGATCTCATTAGTGGATTTCTCATACAGTAGATGGCTGTCTATAATGGATAGATTTAAAACTCCCATACACATGATTTACAACGTCCTCGTCATCCTCTTCTTTGCCTGCTTGCAGTATCTTGACATATGTCACATTTCAGGCCTGCATTTTGACTAGAGCTCCAGAGCTTTGTCGGCCAAACACATTTTATTCCCAGGGGACAATGGACAGCCTCCCCTCCCTCGGCGAATACTGGAAAAGTGTCACGTTCCATCCGCACTCAACCGATTTCGCAGAAATGTTGGCAGACACTTCCTGACACGAGATAAAATCGGATCACAACAGGTAAGAAATATCCTTAAGAGTTTAATGCTGCAACCCACAAGTGTTTAACAACAGTAAAAGTCTGAGTGTACTTGCCCAGTGCTGATTCACGTTCCCCAGCAGTTTGGAAGATGCAATGCTCTTTTGTAAAAACAGCAGTTTGAAAACTAATTTCTCAAAGTAACAAAACAATAAGAATGCTTTGTATTTTTTTACATGTTTTATGCCAAAGGATGCCAAAGTCCTTCACATTTAGGAGGAGTATCACTTTATCAAGCATCTGAACTGCAGCCTCACCTGTGTGCCTGTAGCCTACTGCATAGCAGACCAGTCGGAAGAGTGAGATATTACTTTGCTGGTTACATTAAGGAGGAAATTCAAGGCCTTAATCTAGGAGAGACCAGTTTCTTTAATAGCTTGCAAATTGTGGTCCACAGGGAATATCGCCACCTACTGGTCCACCAGCACCACTTATGATACAATCCTGTATTGATCAGGCCCTTCTGTGCTTAGCTTGTGTGATCTGATGTGATCAGGCGACAAGGCACTAATGCCATCATCTATAATATCTGCTCCTCTATCTCTCATGCCTGGTGTCCACAATGAAACAAGTAAAACCTTACATTTTATAGAAGCAGAATTCAATTCCAGCTCATTTCTCCCTACTCTCAGGTGTAACAGACAGCTCACTCAACCAGCTCTATTTATCAAGGTGTACATTAGCATTTCATTGCCTCTAGTGTTGACTCTCTGTAAAAGGTCTTTACTCGAATGTCCAACATTACATACTGCATGTTGGACATGCTCCAAACACAAAAGGGGTAGATCTTCTAACACTTTCACTCCAAAAGCCTTTTTATGTTCAAGTCTGATTATTTAGTCTCACATCTGGCGTATCAACGCAGGAGATGTGTTAAAGACTTAGCAGAACATCTCAACTTTGGACACCTCACCCTCAGTGGGGACCATGTGGTTCCATTTTTGCAGAAGATAATTTGTGAATGAGAACTAACCCAGCATCTAATGATACGTGTAGCCTGACATCAATGCAATGTTCTGCGGGCAAAGATATAAGTTTATTATTTTTAAGGTTAGTAAAAAAATCAGAAACGATTAACTCTGTAGTGGAAAATCTACCAGGCCTCCCTATTAAATTCAACACCTCCACCACCAACAACAATGACAAGGATAATTTATAAGACACGACCAAATCTCACAGACAACGGAAGTCTAAATTTAAACTTTTGAGTACTATTGAAAGTAATTTAATGCAAATTCAACTGCATCAGTAAACACCACCAAGTGCGCTGTCTATTTACTCAGATGACTAGTAGAGCAAACACATCTGTATCAGGAATGAGCCAATATCAGTGGACAGGCGACAGCATTTTGCAGATAATGCTAATTCATAAGGCAGCCTGTGTTTTACACCCTGGTGTAATCTTCAACAGATGGACCCTCATCTGTAGATCTGTCTCCTAATCCAGGAGAGGATGTTGTACATCTCTGAATATTGGGAAGTGTGTGCGTGTGTGCGTGTGTGCGTGCGTGTGAGTGGCAGGGAGGACGAGAGAGATTTGTCTGTGCATGTTCCAGAGCTCCTCAGAAGCTTGTCAGGTGAGTTAGTTCTGAGAGACTTGTGTCTGTCCTCACAAACACGACTTACAGTAGGAGCTGAGCAAATGGCAGGGTTAGACTGATGTTTCATTCATAAATTAAAGAAACTGGATTGAAAACGAAAGTCAAATGGAAAACGCGTGCCCTTTGCCTCAAAAAAGAAAAACAAAAACAAGAGAGGTTACTGATTTCTGCCTTTTGAAAATCTGCATCTTGGAAAAGGTGTGCTAACGGCAGAGCTGAACAGGAAGACCTCTCCTGCAAAACAAAGAGATGAAAACAACCCCAGGTGACAGAAGAGAAAGAAACAGAAACAGATTTGTCTCTGGTGTCGTGTTTCCGTGAAAAGAGAACTTCGGGTAGTGACAACATGAATGAAGAGCTGAATTTGCATTGGCCATGAGTTGGAATTACAAAGGAAGTAATAACTTATAATATTCTTAATTGAAAACTAGCACTGAGAGTCTTATTAAAGCCCTAAATGCTTTAGGCTCTCTACGTTGTCACCTCCCACCCACCAGTGACCTATGAATCACCAGCCCTTCTTGCCTCATGCTAAATCTTTATTAAATTACTTTAAATCACAAAGCCTCATGCTATAGGCAAAGCCTGCCATCCATTTTCTATTTCTCCCTTATGGTGCAAGAGTGTGTGCGTGTCTGCGCGCACACTTCATGTCAAAATCCTGACAAAAATCGCCCTGTCTGCCACAGTTGTGGGTCTTGCAGCAAAGTATCTCCGTAATTGTGCTGGTTGTATGAAGCAGCATGCATCAGCCTGCATCCTGTGATTATGACTCTGAAAACTGGTGAATGAGAGAGGGGAGGATTTATGTTTTAAAGGCAAGTAAATAAAACCATGTCCATTAATTGAGATCAGGTTTGTTCTCAAACAAAATGTTCATAAGTCCACCAACTTCCTCATTTAAAGACCTGAATAACTAGATATAGACCTGTATTAAAATATGCATTTGTTATTTGTATTTAAATCATTATAAGTAAACCATACAGTAGGTAAAGTGGAGCCACACACATACAGTATTTATGACATTTAAAGTAAAGGACTAATAAATAATAAATAACTAATAAATACTGTACTTAGTGGGTGAAAAATCTGTAAATTAAAATGTTGAAGAATGGAAAACAACACAGTCCAATTAAGCCAATTATTAGTTCAATTAAGTAATTGATTTGAGTGCTTAGCCGGGACAAGGAAATGGAGGATAGCAGGGTGGTGAGAGGCAAAATTTGGAAAACCTCACCACCACCATAAACGCCCCCTCATGTGGACTACAGTGTATTTTCAAACACTATTCAATATAAAACAGGCAGAGAATGTCAGATATTTGGCAAATATGTCTGATGCCCCCCCCCAAAAAAGCATCAAAGAAGAGTCGGAATGTGCATCCCGGAACTGAACAACAAAAAAGTTCTATGCACATTAAGCAGATAAAGTCTATTTGCACGACTCTGTATTTAAGAAAAGGTCAAAAGCATATCCACTTAATGTTCTGCAAAGGAAGTATTAACTCATGCTGTTGGTCGGTTCTTGTTGTGCTCAGATCAGTACAGATTGACTCATCCCGGAGTTTGCAAATGGGCTTGTAGAGTAGATTATTAAAAATGACAGTGTTTACATAATTAAATATGTCATCAATTCCCTCATCATGACACACATCAATAGGTTTTCTTGTTGGCTTCTTGTCTGACCCTTCTCAGAGGAGTCACTTTATCTTGAGAGGGAACAATATGTTTCCTTGTTAATAATGCTCGCATTGCCTCTGGCTCCTGCATTGCTCTGCCCACTCCTGCCTGCTTTGTTTTCCTGAGCGCTCTGCCACTCGATGATATCAAACATCGCCACTAGTCACCTACGGAGCCTCTGCATTCAAATGCAGAATTACAACCTCGGTGAAAATAATTAAATGTAGAAAGTTCTTCCATAGGCCGGAGGTTTCTACATGGAAAATGCCATGCCACTGGAAATTTTACAAATGATATTGTAATAGAAATCAGGTAGGTTCTTGTATTGCGTTACCATACTCTCTAAAAGATTTCACTACTTACGATTTTAGAAATATGTCACCACAATATATCTAGGGTTGCTGCAAAATAGAATTATACTGTAAGTTCAAATCCATTCTTTAAAGTCTACCATGCAAATAACAGTCTCCTAGACCTGACTCTCATGAAGATGGGAACATCAAATTCCGGGTAAAACAGTGGGTTGGAATGTGGTTTGAAAGAAGTCATTCAGCCAACAACTAAAATAAAATACAATACAGTTAAAAAAAATTAATTAAAACTATAAACCAGAAAATACAGACAGGTACACTCTATTAGTCGATAACAACTGCCATTCAGCCCAGAAGAAACCAGAGCACATATATAATACCTGCTTGAGGAACTGCAGAGCTGGACTTATCTGTGAGATAAAAGAGAGGTAAATATGGTCACTGAGCTGGAATCTTTCTTATTAAAATATAAAGAAATTACTGCCTAAATTACTAAATTAACTGATGTCATTACATCCATACCTTAATTTCTTTCTGTCCTTTATTAACCACTTGTGCTGTTTTTCTTTCAGTATTTGAAAGCCCCTTGTCCTTACTTACAGTATACCATTCAATTAGTAATTTCTGTATCACAACACCAGTGCTTTCCCCCAGTATGCTAAATTACAGCTCAACTACAATACAGAAAGTAGTTCAGGTGGGTAGCTGCGTCAGCATGCGTAGGCTGCAAAGGAACAAGTTATAGGTTTATTCCATGCTGAAAAGAGAAGAAAGAAATTACAACATTTCAGCCTTGGAGCCTTCTTCAGGTGTGAGAAAGACAGGGCAAGGGCAGTAAGCAAAGGTAATGTCAATGTGTTTCTCACACCTGAAGAAGGCTCCACGGCCGAAACGTTGTGTTTTCTTTCTTCACTTTTCAGCATGGAATAAACCTATTACTTGTTCCTTTACGATACAGAAAAGTGTAATTACTGAATAACGGCTACAAAAAAGCCCAGTACAGCTCAATATTAATACTCATTTACAGTTACAGTATAGCCAAGTACAGACTAGTAACATTCATGAATCACAACTATAATATAGCTAAGCACAGACCAGTGTCATTACTGAATTACAACTACAAAACAGCTCAGAATCATTACTGAATTACAGCTACGGTACAGCCACGTTCAGAGCAGTACCATTGCTGAATTATACTTACAATACAGCCAAGTAACATTACTGATTCATAGCTCCCAAAACAGCCCAGTACAGGTTAGCGTAAATACTGAATTACAGCTACAGCAAACCAGCGCAGATACAGCTATTACAGATACAGATACAGCGCAGATACAGCTACTTCCATGGCTGGGCAAATCACTCAATGCAAGATCAACTTAGTGGTTGGGAAATCAACCATTGATTGGTCAAATCCAACCATTTTGTAATTCTTAAAAACTGTTGTGATACCCATGAAAATTACAAGTGAGTACATTTGTCGTGGTATATCACATATTCCCATGATCCAGTATAAAGAGCAGTGCGGGCATATTAGGACTGTGGGAAACCACAACAATGTTAAAACCATAGTAAATGCAACTCGGTTCTACAGTAAATATCCCAAAGGAGACATTCATGAGGGTTCTACCATGAACAGGTGTGTACTGTAGAAACACTGGATTTTTGCCTTATTTGATCTCAGCGCTCATTTTTATCTGGCTGCACTGAGCTCTAGAGGTATGAAAATCTTTTCGCAGTCTGCTGCCAAGGATCACCCACTCAGACGTCAGCCCTGTCAGCAGCAGGATCTGTGGGTACTGCAATGGAAAAATACAAACAAGAGGTCTGGTTTGTTTTGTTTTTTTCCCCGTTTTCTTCTTTTCCAGTCGGCGTGACCGTCTGCCTGCCGTGCTCACAGAGCTGATCTTCAGGGTACCCGCAGGTCGTGTCAGGTGACAAATGACCAAACAGCTTGTTATAAAGTTGCAGCCACTTCCAATATTTATGAAATTCTGGCAATTTCATAAATTCTGGCATACTTTTTTTTTGTCTCTAGTGTCCTTGCCCTTTTCAATCATCTACAGTGCTGTGAATAATTTGAAAAAAATGAAATAAAAAGGTCTACAGAAAATCAATCTTTACAAACTTACCTCCTGTTGCGTGTTCCTCCTACACTGAGAGCTCAGTGTTTCCAAGGCTTATTTGCCTAACAAGCAACAATAGGCCCTAATTCAACAGAGGGAAAGAAAATATAATTCTACTGTTATACGCTTGTTCTCACAGAGAACTGATTTCTTTTAATGAGTCATATCTTTGCGATTTCTTCCCCTGATTTATACACTAATCCTATTATCGTACTTAATTATTTTTTAATATTTTATAAGCCGCAGCGATCACAGTGGCACAGAGAGTAATAACATCCCAAAGTCAGTTTCTAAATATGTGGAACAATTTCCTTGAAGATAAGCTTTCAAAATGGGATTTACGCAAGAGGTCATTTTTCACTGTTCTAGCAGGAGGAAGTGCTCATTTTATTTTACGATCCCCCATTTTACATTTCCCTAAAGGCAATTTTTAATTTCTTCCATGACTGTTTCTCTGTCTGTAGTCGATAAATACAGAGCGTGTACAACAAAGCTATGGTAGGCAGTCTCATACATGTCAATAGCGCTTAGCTGTCATGACCACATGGATAGCCACCCTCTTAGCTCTCACAAGCAGGTCAGGTGTGGCGGTGGTTCGTGTAGGTCCTTCACTTTCATTGTCATGTAGGGATGGTGTTTATATGCCTTCACTGGGGGTTTCAAGCTGTTAACTCCAGTCAGCCTTCTCATTTATACCTTATTTTATTTATACTGTTATACCTCTGAAAGCACCAAGATACTAAAATTGCCTCTTTTTATGTGATACCACAAAAAAGCATTCTTACAAATGACCCTTCTCCTCAAAGTGCTGTCAAAACGGAATGCAGGCCTATATAATTGAAATCCACCCTATGGTATTTATGGTAAGCAATTAAAAAGTCCCTAAATAACCGGTCCTAAATCTTATTACTAAAATATGCAGAGAATGCACCATGTAATGTAGAGGATGCGTACATTTCAATTCACCCAAATTTTGGTGCCCAGATATAGCAATTATGTCTATCAATTCATCAATATCAATTCACCTATTTTTCATCGCCCAGAAATAGCAATTATTGGCATCAATTCATCAGTTTTCTAAACTGCGTTTTCCAATTCAGGTTGAAGGGGAGCCGGAGTCTTCCCTGGCAAACAACGGTCCGAAGGCAGGGTACACCCTGGATGGGAAACCAAACCATCGCAGGGTAAATCTATTAACCGAACGTTATATTATGATTTAAATTTCACCATGTTCTGTTATATTATACTCTGTTAAACCTCCCCCCCCCCCAGAGGTAGTGGCTGAGAGGAGAATGGTGTCCGAACTAGAGGCCATCATGGACAACGTCTCCCATCCCCTCTATGACGTGCTTGTGAGAATGAAGAGCACGTTCAGCAATAGACTGATTCATCCACGGTGCGACAGGGAGCGCTACAGGAGGTCATTCTTGCCTTCTGCCATCAGACTGTACAACACATCCGCCGTGTGTCTGAGCAGGGCCGACATTGACATTGACCTGTTTCTGGACTGAACGGTAAACTCTCTGCTACATCTGGCTTTTACTATTTACAACCGTTTTTGTGCAATATCTGCCAGGGACTTGTGCAATACATTTATATTTATATTGTGCAATACAACTTTTTGTGTACTGTTCTGGTTTGTTCTTTGTATGTTCTGGACTGTGAGTAACTCTTCTTAGTGCACTTCTCACTGACTGTACTGATTATATTATATGTATTGTATTGTATGGTATTATTATTGTATCATTCGTTACACTGTGCTGTGTTGACTGTGTTAAGCTGCTGTTGCACTGCAATTTCCCTCACGGGATCAATAAAGTATCTATCTACATGTTTTCCTCTGATTGAAGTGGGACACATCTTAAGTAAAACAGAACTGAATAAAATAAACATAGAAGCAGAAAATAATGTGTGGTCACGCACTGATAGTGGACTGCCTGTGGCACAAAACAAATACTGTGCATCCCAAAGCTAAGCAAATCCCCAACTTAGAAAACAGAGGCCTAAACGGTTTAAGAGTTGAATTAAGAAAGGCATCAGGAGAACGTAGACACACCACAAGGAACACAGATGACGTGACGGAAAACAAAAGAGTACGTCCTCAAGATCATGGCGGAAGAAATCAATCAAAAGAAACTCAAAAAACAGCCAAAGAAAGGAATATTGATACGGAGGGCAAAACACACAGAAAACCATTCTTTCAACATTACATTGCAAACAGGGAAAAGAAAATGTCAATATTTGGAATGACTATTTTGCACAAGTCTTCACTAAAGAATGTGCTGATAACGTGCTTCAGGTTGAAATGGGAAACTGCAATCTCAGAATAACGAGACCCGAAGACTGAAATGTTCCAAGGATTAAAATGGGTAGACCACATAGGCCTATGCCACCGTTCATAATGAAAGCAGGGTTGTTAATCAGAAACCATGTAGGATCTTCCAGGCGCAGCCTGAGACACGTTGGACAGAACCCATCTAAGAACCTGTACAACAGAGAGCCGTTCATTAGTGCAAGAATTGTGGTAAGCCTTATGGGTAAGAGTTATACAGTAGGTAAGCCTTTGAATTTAAAGCCACAATTTCGATGTTCAGGCCGCCACGTAAGAAACTACTGCTGTTGTACACCTAAGCGTCATCTCATTGCTTCAGTCCACCCAGCTGTTTAAGTGTATAGTGTGGACTAGCAGTGCTGGTGTCCGGAACAAGTCGCCAAGCCGGGTTATTGAACTGATTCCCTGGAAACCTGCAGGAACTCACTGGACGGTACCATCAGTGCCCTCTCTTCCCTTTAACTCTTCAAGTTCAAGTTCAAGTTTATTGTCATTATACTCATGTACAGGTATATGGTGTAACGAAATGCTATTTAGCTAGCTCTCAGACGATACGTGGTACAAAAACACAACAATACAATTGTATAATAAAAGAAAGAGAGACAACAGGCAGTGTGCAAAAACAACAACAGGCAGTGTGCAAAACAACAAAAAGGTAACGCATAATGTGCAAAAAACAACATCAGATGTGCAAAAACATGCATCAATGAAAGGATAGAAATTATGGGGAGTGAGCTTTTTGACATGTAAGGTAGAGGTAGATCTCAACGTGTGAGTTTTTGGTAAGAAAGAAGGCACTGTGAGGTTCAGATCATAGGTGAGAGGTGAGGTGAGAGTGAGAGATAACTCTCTTATGTGCTATTAAATTAAAGGGGGAAAAAAAACATTTTTTTCTGAAAAATTAAAAAAGCGACACTCGTTATGTTATCCAGGAATTCTATGTAAAAAACATATGTTGTAGAGGAGGATGTACTCGTCAGGTCTGGGTTAAACCTTTATTGTAGGGTATCACCAGGGCAACACACCCGTGCATTTTTACAAACACTTTATTAAAGAGATTTGTTTTTTTGCCGCGCAAAACAATTGCTTCTGTTTTTCAGCAGTAGAAGAACAAGTCAGATATTAAATCAAAAGCATTATTTTGTTAAGACTAATAACCACTGGACTAGAAGAATCCCGAATGTCTTTATTTTTAAAATATGCTCAAGGATGAAAAAGAAATTAATTCTGTGCTGTAAATAAATAACCCAATAGAAAAATCCTAGCAAAGAACTAATAGTTTTATAACCTGTTATAATTTGACATTTGATGTGTTTTGAAAAACTCCCATCACGACTGCAGTCAATAAGCAAAACAAAGGGATGAATAAGACTGCATCTTAACTGCAAGAGTTAAAATGCCAATTTCTTTTGATTTTTTTTTTTACAGAGAAATTTCAATGCTTAAAAAAAAAGAAGTGAGAGCAAAACTAATAATAATTAAATTAAGCAGGATCTGCTCAGGTATTGTGCTCCCTGCTCAATAGAGCAGTTCATTCTCTTCTCTGTGTGCGTCATCCATCTCCACTCACAGTGAAAGCAAGTGTCAACTTCAATCAAAACCTCCCAGCAGAAAGTCACAACAAAAGGTGCTTTGCATTTAACTGCTCCTCTCGGAATGAATTCCCAAGTTCAGTTTATCCCCCTGCTCTTACAACAGCACGTCTATCTGCGACACCAGCTCCAATCTTATTCAACGTCCTTGCAATTTCCTGCCAATCCCAACGACAGGAAAGGCATGCATTATTCTCAAGAGTGCAGGCTTTGCATACAATGCGCAGGATGGCCATTGAAAAAAGTCCCGGGCACTTGTCACGTATAGAACCACAGGACTCTTTCAGCATGATTCTCCATGACCGGATAACACAGAGCACTTAGTGAAAGCTCAGTTTATGCAACACGACGAGACGTGTTTTAGCATCCTATTCATAATTGTTCTCTTAAGAAAGGTGACAAACAAAAGAGAGGCCATTAAGATCATCTAAAGTGACTGAACTACCTTGCTTAAGGGTATAACTGTATGGCACCTCAGATATGAACCCAAAACCAGTCCAGAGCCCTAACTACTACACCACTACTCCAAACGTCTGCCTCTAACTTGTTCTTACCACTTCCTTTCAAAAAGCAGCATTCCCATGCATCATATGCATTGAAAGTTTGGCCACAGCATCCTGCTTCTGAATTCACACAGGTGGGCCACAGGAACAAGATTTCTTTCCTCCCAAAGAGAGGAAACTGCAAGAGAGAATGTACAATCCCTCAGAGGAATATCCCTAATGTCACCCCAAATGGATCACTTTAAACTCTGCAGAGAGACAAGGACACAGGGTCAACAGAGGAAGGAGGTAAAGAAGTTGGAATTGCTTCTTCACACAAAGATGGACTGCATGATCCAAATTTTGCCTTTGGTGTCTTGGTTTACGAATCGCTTGCCAATAGATATGTTTTCTTTTTACACGTGACCTAGATCGTCATTTTTGTTAACACTACGTCCACCATGTGTATTTAGCTGCCCTCTCTTGTTTAAGGTGATATACGATACAAGCGATCAATAAAGTGTGGAAAAGAAAGAAAAAGGGGCACAGGTCAAAACTAAATAATGCAGATTTCAATAAAGGAAAAAAGAAATCTGTTAATTCAATCACCCGAAAAAATACAATAAGTGAATCAGCGCAAGGCAGAGAAACTATTGCAGTAGTGGATTAGGTCATACACCACCATCTATAAGAGCAGAAGCAATAGCAACGGTGGCAGTCATGGATATCACAGCAGTACAGGGATACAGCCAAAGCTCTTAAGGTAGGCCCTGAACAGGTGGGCTTTAGGTAAGAGCCAGAAGTGCTGCTGAACTCCTAGGTGTTAATCATGGGAGGGAAGCAAGAGCACAACAAAGGCGGGATCAGCTCGGTCATGGATCCCCTCACTGCTGGGTCTGTCTAGCTCACTCTATGTCTGGGGGGAAGACAGGTTCAGGTCATTTGACACCACCCCAGTGCTGCAAGTCAATCAACTTGACTGTGAATGAGATGCAATCCATCGGCCATTTTCAAGACTCTGAGCCATCTAACTGCTTAGTTCGTGCTGGTTCACGGCTCAAAGTGAAGTCATCGTTCCTCGGCCCAGACACCCTCTTGCACATTCTGAACTCTGTCCCATCAGAGTTGCTTCGTGATCAGTTTTGAGCAAGACCAACCCGGCAGGATCTCACAGATATTAATCAAAAGGGTTTCCAGTATTGCTCTAGAATTAAGACGCAGCTCTCTTCTGGTCCATTAAAGAATCTTGAGGTTCATTAAGGAACTAATCTTCTCTTTTTGGTGTGAGCATTTTACATTTCAGTTGGGCTTCATGGGTGCTCACAGCCTCATTTCAGCTCGGAAAAGCCGGCCACACATCGTTCTGCCGTTCTTTGTAGTTGCCAGTCGCGGAACCTCCTGCTCACGTCTCTGCTTTGTCAAGGTCAGATCACTGCGATATCCTTTCATACTAGTTAAGGAAGACCGATGGGGCAAAGGACCAATTTGCTGGCCTTCTATCGGTTTTCCTCTGGAGGCCTGAGTGAAGTGGCCCAGACTTCAGTCGAGCCGTGCAAAAGGGGTCTGGGAAACAAAGACTGATGACCACAGACGCCCATGTGAAGCACATAGCTTGGAATGCCGTTTCTTTCAGGGCTGTGTTAGAATGTGGTGACACAGGCTATAAAATATTGTCCTCTGCCCAGAGGCATAAGCCTAGAAAAAAAAAAACTTAAAATGTAGAAAACTAATTCTGAAAAGGTTGTTAATACTTTCCTGAATATATACAGTACTTTCAGGAAGCAATGTGGAGTAGCAGTTTGGCCTCCAGACCTGAAGGTTTACAGGTTCAAATCCCATTAGGAATATACACCCTTGATAGAGGCACTCCAATCTCTCTGAGAAACACCCTGCAGTAATCAAGGGTCTCTCTTTGTTCCCAGTTGACTTACCTGGTAGAATAAAGGGATTGCATTTAATTTTCAAAGGGTTATAATAAGAATATTCTTTCTTATCAACTTCTTTATGTGAGTTTTTCTCAGACCTTTTTGAGTTAAGTCAGATTAGCCGAGAAAGAAAAAGAAAAGCATAAATTGCCATTTCTGACAGCAAGGTGCCGGAGAAGGTTGACTCTTTATTGATGACTCAGTCATTAGAGCTGGGAACAGCTGTTTCTTAACTAATGACATGTGAACAGTATCAGTCTCATCATTTTATTGCCCATGGAATCTTAATTTGACAAACATCTGTGTTTTATTTTTCATTATGGACTTTGGAATTTGATTTGACGTACAGCAGTTTGAACTCCCTCGTTAAGCTGCCTTTGCAGTTGCTGAAGCATGAAATGGAGTTTAAAAAACGATAACGATAACACAGCTTTCTGCTAGGCACAGAGACAATAGGTAATATGCCATTATAAAATCAACTGTCTCTAAATGAATATATTGACATGCTTCAAAAGGCAAGCATGTTGATTTCATTACTCCCACCTAATAGTTATGTATTTAAATATATTTACATCATAATTCTACAAGCATTAGAACATGTATTTGAAATAACAAATGCCACTCAATATCACATCAAATGATCAGACAGAGTAAGCCCATGTAGCAAACCCAATATAATAGTGATTACATAATTATTATAATTATTTAGAAATGTGTTGTTAATTATTATCCTGTACTGGAAACAATTGTAAATTAATACGGACTGGATGATACACTAAAACAAAATACAGTGGTTAAAATCCCAAATGCATTGAATGGACATTTTCAGCAATATTGGTAGACAAAGAAGAACAGAATCACTCTACCAGGAGACATTACACATTGGAAGAAATAGAATTCAGGATGTTTAAGTAGTGAGCAATCAATCTTGTCTTCATTGTGAGTCAATACAGTGATTTTAATGTTCAGCTTTCAAATCCACAGAACATAATGGCATCTGTACCAAAACAGGATGTAGAACTATGCTGATCATTCATTTATTTGGCTGATCGTCAAATCCAAACTGACCTGTAAAGAGGGCAAATTACCTCTTTTTTTCCTTTACACACAAATATTGGTAGCAATTTATACGGACTGGTTTTGCTAGAGAGTTTTGCATATGGAACGTTGCTCAACGGTACTGAAGCAGCTAACTCACTTGGAGTTTGAGCCTTCAACCACACAATCAGAGCCACTGCCCAAGAATCCACAGCCCCAGCCTCTACTCAGTATATTCCTGCCCGCCATCTTGTGTAGGACTGTGTCAGAAACACTGAGATGGAAAGGACCTAGTCTGAACCCTTGCTGGACGCCCCTTCATGGCTCCCAGTATGGCCAATAAGCACTCAATCAAAAATCACCAGAAGAGTATAGCTGCCATGATGTAAATTTCTTTTCCAATTCCAGTTATCCGAATTTGTACACAGCCTGCTTTCTGGTGACAGAGGATGCACTGCATGGAAAGACTGCTGTGCCTGTGTGCCAGTTTTCTAAATCTTAACTCCTTGATTGTTTTTATTTTTCAGAATTTTGGTGTTCAAACTAGCCCTGGCATCTCCACATAAACATCCTCCATTAAACGCTAAAGAGACCTTTATTGCAGGTGAGATTGACATAACTAAACTAAAAAGGTGCTGTGGAAAGTTTGTTTCACTTAAACTTCCTTCAAATCAGTAATTTATCCTTTTTTTTTTTGCATTGATGTGTTTTTTGGGGACAGAATAGAAAAAAAGCATGGCAATCGGTTTTTTAAAGGCAGGTATTTTCTTCAGGCAGGCCCAGCAGCTACAATTTTATGCTTTGTTCTCCTCTTCTTCTTTTTCTAAGGAAATGCATGACATCAGCTCATTTTGCAACTGGCTGTCTGTGCTGACAAAGCGACCTGCATTTCACTATGTATATTTATAAGCATTTATGAATTTGATTACTTGAGCCTGTGATGTTGTGTGTCTAGACTAGAGTACGTCAGAGGGGATTCATAAATGAACAGCAAAGTGCAAAAGTCAATGAATAATAAAGTCATAAACTTTGAGTATTATGGAACTGCAGAAATTATAATGAAGTTAAATTAAGGGAGAAAATGTGTGTGTGTGCGCGCAGAGGGGAGTGAGCAGATATTGATTATTACATGCAAGGCGTAATAGAAACAAAATCACATTAGTTTTAAGAAGTTTCGTTATTTCATTAGTTTCATTTGGCATTGCATGGCTTAGACTAAAAGCTTTGGATCTCTTTAGCCAAAGCATTAGTCATATCACAGCACCAGGTGAAGTGAGCCTGATAGAGAATGTGGCTTTGATGTAAAATATGAACAAACTGTAAATCACTTTGCCTCTATGACCCATCTCCTTCAAACCATGTCTACTCATGCTGTTGATATAGCACCATACTGACGACCCCTGGGCTGCTGGATGCAAAGGTATGGCTTACAAAACATGACTGTTTAGATGGGATTCATGCCCTCAAAAATTGGAGTCTTCACACAAGTGCGTAGGTTAGATGCACTTAGGTTTATGGCATTTCTGTGTATTTTCTACAGAAGAAATTGGACCATGAGCTACAACTTTTCATTTCCTGCTTTTCTGAGAATCTACATGCTGTCTATTTACAGACTGACATGCTGGATTCTGCCAAACCATCCTCCTGTTTACAGGGGCTTACAGATCTCTAACAATTTATCTTCCTGCTTCCACTGATATTTTACTTGCTTTCTCAGGTTTAGGCTGAGCCTTCACAGTACCCACTCATCCACATGAAAATCAAGCACAGCTTCACAATGAAACCGGAATCTTGTTTAACGTCCGTCGTGCTAAGGGGATCTTCACATTATTAAAGCTTGGCTCGTGCATAAAATAATTCCCAAAACTGCGCTTTCAAAAGGAGAGCTTTCCAGTTTGCAACTAAATTGAGGGAATAATCTGGGAATGTCCACATTCCTTCTTTTCTCTGGGCCTACACAGATGAAAAGTTGAACATCCCCTGCCTGGAGTTGATACCTCATAACAACTAAGAAATATACATTTAATAATCTTTGGCAATGTAAACTTACGTGGAATAAGTACCTTCCACAGATCACAGATGAGAAACACCAAGCCTAGGGACACATTTTTAAAAATTGTCAACGGAACTCAGGGACTTGAGATGTAATGTAATAAATTTGGGAAATATATGTCAATTTCACTGTATAATGAGTTAAAGAACAGCCTGTAGTGTTAAAATGTTTAATAGCGTTGCTCAAACTTCACATGAAATGAATGAGGAATCCTGTATCACCGTCTGTTATAGAATGAAGAGGGAAGTAGTTTAAGAGTCCAGACTTTCTTTGCATTCAATTCCAAGTTAACATCTGTTATTTCCTGGCAAAGACTACAGAACCCTCCCGAAGTTTAATTTATACACAAATACATTTTTGTTTTTTTCCAAGAGGTAGTTAAAAAATAATTTGCTGGGCATTGATCTCCGAGTGAGGCCTTTTCAGTGAGCGAGTGTCAACAATGACTCAGAGGAGACCTGCTGTGGCAGAAAGTATATGGACTTCATGGGGAAAAAAAAAACTTCAATATAATTAAAAGTTTTAGAATTGACACCTTTGGTGTTTGTGAGAGAGAGAGAGTGTTGGCTGTCTGTCCCAGCTTGTTGCCGTGCAGAGTCTTAAATTAACCGCATGAGATTTTTACACTGAATCAATAGTATGACCACTGTTAAATTACTGTTTTTTGAAAGAGGAGAGAAAACAAGACACACAGAACCACTGAAATTTCAAGGTGTCGCAAGAAGAAAAAGCTATCGGCTTATCTCTTTCAGATCAACAGCTCTAGTCTTTCATTTTTTGGAAAATATTTTGAGAGAAAATAACAATGTCTGGCCTGCTTCATCAGTGCAAAATTAGAAAAAAAAGGTTGTTCAAAAGAACAGAAGTCTGTCCATAAATATGCTACAAATGCTCAACCAGCCATCTCATTCATTATTTCTTTTAGTGAAGAAGTTAGACATTACAGATCCCCTATTTTTTTATATTGTCTTCACCTGCTCTTTGAAATGCGTTAAATTCTCTCTCATTGAAAAATGAAAGCAAGAAAGTTGTTAAAATGGTTAAGAAAGAGAAAATGAAAGAAAAGAAAAAAGTTTACAGTTAAAATAAGAATTTTGCTGCAGGATGCTCACAACCTAACACCCTACAAAGGTGTCTCGCAGCTTTAATTAAAAATTGTAAACCAAATGCAGATGGCTAGACTATATTAGTCAATTATTAATTAGGATTGGATCTTCAAATCTTGAATGGTGCTATTTATACCCATGTCAATACAAGGGTGTCAACAGGGTTTGTGAAAATATTCAGGGAAGTGCTAAATTTTGCACTCAGGGAGCAAGACTGAGGCTGAATTACACTTGTGCTTCGCATTCATTAAAAACATGCCTTTGTTCTCAATGAGGTTGGCTCATTCATTCATAAAACAACAGTACAGAAGTTAGAATGTTGGTGAGTCTGGAATCCAAAGTGTTTAGAAAAACAGGGGTGTACACTCAGTGGATACACTGTAACAATGCCATGCATTTATAAGTCTGGCAAAAGTATTCACCCCCTTCCAAAGATCACCCATTCTGTGGATTTGCATATGAATGGCACATGTTTAAGGGAATATTTGGAGTCAAACTGTGAATGCTCAGACGTTCATGAGAAGCAAAAGTTAAATTCCAATAAAAACTGCAAAAAATAAATAAATGTATATGTATATTGATTACTTAAGTATTGACCCCTCTGTATCAGTTGCAATTTAAAATGTGAATGTTTCTCTACCAACTTTGCACACTGGGGTGGTGCAACCTTTGCCTATTCCTTCCTGCAGGTTTGCTCAGGCTGTGTCAGGTTGGCAGGAAATCACTGACGGACAGCAATTTTCAAGCTTTAAACACAGATCCAATATAATGCACCATCCAACGAAACGGGAATCTTTAGAAAGAGGAGAGTACAGTGCTTTCGGAAAACATCGTATACAGCACTTTTCAAAAGTGTTAGAAACTCAGTGGTAAAAGGGAGAGGATAATCTCTCTATACATTGGTGTGGTACAAGAAGAGTTGTATTTGAACTATAACTTTTTTGATGCTTATGTACCAGTACTTTTTCTGGAAAAAATATGCTAAAGGCAATCACTTGTACAAAGATGGATTAAAACCCTCAAACAGTTTTGGAATTTGCATATCCAAAGACATTGTATTGCATGTTACATCACATCATAATATCCCACATTATATTATCTGTAATCCTTCGGAATTGGTCAGAAGAATTCTCCAGGATTCTGCAGGAATATTCCATTTTTTTTTCTTATTGTAGATAAAAAGTCTCATATGCTGGGGAAACAATAAATGTGATGTTTACAATAAAAATAGTGTTCAAAATAATCACAATGAGTTTGGTTTGCTAAATTCTGGAGCATTTCTTGTAACAAAGACTTTTTGGATACATTTTTTTTTATGTAGAGAAATTAATATTTTGTTTCTCAGACCAAAATGTCATTGAATGTACACCATTTGTACCATTAGAAAAGGATGCTATCCATAGATAGATAATCACTTCGATTTGCTCACTTACAAAAGCAAAGCAAATAATCTATAATATATAACTATCTTCTTGTATTTTCATTTCTTCAGGCGAAGCAGAAGTAAAACAATTTTTAACACATTTTGTCACACTTGTTTAAAAGGCTCTGTGACTTTTCCCTGACCTCACTTTATAGTTAACTACTGCGCCGTAGCAACCAAACTGTTCCAATCATTATGCCCGACACCCAGAAATGCAGAAATCCTCCATGTAATTTCTCCTCCCTCTTGTTTGTTTGTCATCAAGCTAGCAGATCTACGCAAATGCCCAGCCTAATAACGCAGATGAGGAGAAGAACGAGAAGAGTTTGCATTCCAGTATTTCGCATTCGATTTTTTTGTCAGCAAGTTATTCACGTGACTGGAAATAAAAAAAAAAAGGTCTCACCTTTGAAAAGAACATTAAGGGGCAGAATTTTACCACCGGGGGGGGAAACACCTAAGAGGTCAGAGAGCGGAGTAATTTATGCCTTACCTCTGAGCTGCAGTGAACCTTCTTAGTGAGAAAAGAGACACACTGGAGAGGTAGGGGTGCGGCGCTTAAGAAAGATGAATTAATACCGTTCATGATTGATTACTCCAGTACCTCACAGAGAGAGCAAGGAGAGGGAAAAAAAGCAGGGGATCAGAAAGAGACAGAATGACAGAAAGAAGGGTTTATTTCAGATACCCTCTAACAAATATCAATTCCTCACGTTCAACATATTGTATGTATTAAATGCTTAGATGGGTAATTTCCTCACTTCAATATAATGCAGCCTGCAGCCTCTCTCTACTTACTTGCTTGCTTTCATAGTTCAACTCAGCATGGATGAGTCATACAGATCCCATTCCCCTGGCTCATTAAACAGTGAGGCAACTTTCCACAGATCCGTCTTCTCCTACTGCTGGGTTGAAAAGACACTAATTATTATTTTATCTTATTGCCTCATGCTTCTAGATTAAGAGTGGAAAAGCAACAACAAATGGGTTTTAAAACATAATAACACGTCCTGCAATAATAACACTTATTTATTGAAAACAATATGCCACTCAAACCACTTCAAGGCTGCGTTGTAAAGAAGGACCTGTCTCACAAGCTGCTCGAGGAAAAATACTGTTAAGAAGATATTTGTGCTACAAAACAAATTTCATACATTAAATCTGGCCATTGGAGCATCACAATTGCCATTAAGTTGGCATCAATTAAACAAGATCTCCTCTTGATTCAGATATTGATTGTTGTAATTAATATGCATGAAATGATTTATTAATAAGTGATTGCTAAACTGAAACACATCTGTTAAATATTTACAAAGCGGTACTGCTGTAACTTCTGTAATTGAAGACAAATAACATAAGTGGAGACTATAAAAAGCGTCATTAAGAATTAAACAGTCGGCTATGAATCTAAATAAATAATCAAATAAATAATTCATGAAGGGGGGGGTGTCATGGAGAACCCTTTAATAGTCATTTTTTGAACATCAGCAGTTCACAAGTGTCACAATTGAATTGTTCCGTCTCTACGTTGTTGAAATCATGACAATGTTTAGCATAGGTTCATCAGTGTAGCATGACCTATAACAGATTGTACCTTTAAAGTATTCCAGCTTATTTCATCTGACTCACCTCCCCCCAGGCAGAATCCAGAAGCAGAAAGCTTAATTGTCCTTTTATGTTGAAATCACAATGCAATGGGATCCCAAAGTAAGCTCGAAGCTTCCAGCGACCAGTGGAACTGACATCAATTTCTAGTGCTGTGCATTTCTGGGACCAGTATAATTAAAATTCAAGATCACATCAGCTGATAAATAAGTCAAAGCACACACACAAGAAAAATCTGAACATGTACTGAGAAACTGTGATCCAAAATTAGATCCTGGCTTTTTTTTTTACTTAATAGACAGAGAAGTATTCTTGGTATCAAGACTAAGTAAATAGTAGCTTCAATGACCCATTATAGTGTACATGGAGATTCTGAAAGGCTCTGGAAAACCTCACCAACAAGGCATTTGAGTTTGTTTTGAGGGGTACTTGTTATGGCACAGGCTGAGAATGAAACGTAAATTAGACTCCTTTCAAGAATATGTTAAAGGTCCACAAAAGACAAAACCTCAACTATGAATGACTGTGTCGTAGTTTTCCAAAAAAAAGTAGTTTTCCAGGGGGTTAAGAAGACCTCTCTGTCCTCACTCAGCTTAGTCTGTACTGGACCGTGGGGGTTTCAGGGTTAAGATTTCTTTCTTAAAAAATAAGCTGGAGAGATGCTGACTGCCAGCAAGGTAAAAGAAAGCATCCTGCTCTTTCATCTTTCATCTTCACGGAAAGAGACAAGTCCCACACAATATGTGGAGCCCTCTTATATGATCCATTTCTGACATGCTGACTGAGGGGTGAAAGCAGAGGGCTTGTTCAGGTTGGATGCTTTGTCTGCATGTTGGTCATGATTGGTTTAAAAATGATGAAGGACATTAAAATAAAACACTGTGTATGTTTGAAAAACTGCCTTTGATCCACGCTGAGCAGCATCCCAGGCAGGGTAAAGGCTTGTCTTCTGCTTCTTAAAAGTTTGTCTCTCTCTTTTTAGCCTTTAGTTTTTTTATCAGAAAGGCAATGCACATGCTTGGTGAAGGTTGAAGGAGTATAGCATATGCAAAGATTTTAACAGAGAAAGAGCTCCTTCAAGAGAGCTTCAAAATTCACTACATTTCTTTCCTACTGTACATCCCAGTTCCTTAAAACCTAAGTGTTCACTCATCGGGGTATTTCAAACTCTTCTGCACATTCCTCAGCCCTGAAATAGCTCCTCCTGGCAAGGCTCAAAGTTTATCTTTTCCATGCCATTTATTTTCCTCATGGTCTGAACAGAGAATTTCCTTCTGCTGTCACATGGCAATGTATAAACACTTCCTACTTGTTTGTGTTAAACATATATTTAATTTCCCAAATACCTCCCAGACCTGATTCATGAGGATTCCTCCAGAGGGGAAAACATCTTTGCTATGCGATGAAGTAACATCAAGGCTCCCGAAAATGTATTACAAACCAATTTTCATGCCTGTGTTTGGGCAAGAGGCTGGAGTGTGTTTTAAACCTTAAAATGTGATTTATGGTGCCTTGATGCTACCAAATGGAAAAACTATTTTAGCACAGCTGATGCAATGTAATGTTGTAATGTAATGTAAATCAACCCCCAACTGAGTCGCAAAAACATGTCTGTCACTGAAATAGGAGTTTTGCAGTTTAACTATGCTTGGCACTGACCTACCACCTGCTGGTCAGAAAACAGGAGTTGAGAGATGCAACGTACTACATCAGTGTACGTGCATTACTGCCAGGGCTTTACAAAACCCTCAGAAAGAATACGATCTTGGTTAAAACAACTTTCAATGCCATTTAAATAAACTAGACAGTGCCAGGCAGATACTAAATGATGCTGGTCCACAGTGCCTGATCGCTCATTTGCAGCTTCCTTTCAATTGCATGCAGTGGTCACACTGGAACTGAAAGAGAAGCGTGTGGAAAAAAAGGGTGCCACTGTAAACACACTTCTTGAATGTCCCATATTTAGAAGACAGAAGGTTTTTTGAGAAAGGCTACTTAAGTACACTTATTTCATATATTATGTACAGCAGATGTAACAGCGGTCAATGCACTGTGTGAGTGACAGAAGAAACATCACCCTCCTCTAAAATCTAGAGTACAAAACTCTGCTACTGTATGTCAAAGGACCCAGCCTTTTGCTGCAGTGGAGTTAGCAAGTGTTTTGAGAGCAGCATTGAGCATGCTCGAAGCCTACAGATGCCCAAGATCAGAGCTGTCATCATACAGACATCACCAGTCCTAGTCTGTTATGTCATATGCCAGCACAGACCTTTCCCAGAGTGCACAGTTGGACACATGCCATCCCGTTGGCCAGGGCTTCTTCGGCCAGCAGTGCAGCTTTGTCATTCGTCAGACACAGACTGTTCCTTCATTTACTACTTGATCTGCTGTAAACACTGCTGGACTTGCAGCATGCAGCAGAGGGGGAAGGCTTTGCCATTTTCATTTTGGCTTGAAATTGTTGCTGTACTGCTAGAAGCAATGCAGCTATGACTCATCATAACACGCTAAATTTCTTTTATTAAAAAAAAACTTGTCAAAACAAACTCCTCTCCTTTTCTCATATAAGAAAGCATGTTTAGAGCAGCATAACGGATAGCATTACAATGTCCACTATGCAGGACCAACACAAGAGGATGACATCACTTAGTGATGCCATCACTATGGTGCTCATCCCTCCCCTACTGGTGATGTCATAAGTAAGACATCACAACCCCCGCTGGTGCAAGGTTTGCAGGAATAAGGTGAACTAACAGACGCGTGTCGATTTTCTTAAATTGGAAGTTCCTACAGTATTTGCCCTGCCTTTGTCTTCTATGAGCTGCCCTCCCAACACTGACAACACCGTACAAGTTATCCTGTTGGTTGAATTTCTATTTCGTGTACTGCTAATGCGCAAAACAAAGAAGACAGCAACAAACCAGTGAACCCTAAGATCCCTTTCCCATGTCTTTCCGGGCAGTAAAGGGCATTTTCTCTATGTTTCAGGAGACACTGTGTGCTAGAACAGAAGTGACTTGAATCACAACATTATGAATCTGACTACGGGAAAGAAAAAGCCTAAGGAGAGAGAGGTGGCTGAAGCTCTTTACTGAGGAGTCCCACTACATGTCTGAAAACATGCATGTGTTTTTTACTACAGGAAGGTCATGATAATATCCTAGACAACTGCAGTCAAAATTTCTCAGACCGGTCATTCCATCTCTGTAACAAAACAAATCCATTGACGTTACAGAAAAATTTGACAAAATTCCGAAATTAAGCAAAAAATCGTGAACTTTGTGAAAGTCGCCATGCTGTCGTAAATCCCTGGTCCCACCACGGGCAAGAGCGAGAGTTCACAAGCACTGCGACGTGATGCGGCCCTTCCTGCTCACTAGTCACTGTCGTGACTAATGTAATGTGATGAACGAGCAGATAAGTACAGGTTGTGCAGAAGACATTTCACCGCAAAAATGTTTCATGATCTGCACGCAGAGTTAACAAGTAGTATTTATCGGTGAAACCGTCTTGAAATCTAAAGCAATATTTCTATTGGATTAAAAGAGATGTATTCAGAACCCTGCATGTTTACAATGTAATAGGGCCACAACACGTCACCGGAAGTTTCCTTACCTTGTTCTGAATCAAAGAACATATCGCTGTGCCTACCAGGAAATTTCGATTATTTTGTGATGTAAATTAGAGGGTTTTACATGTTACCATTACTTTTGTTGCGATTTAAAATGCACTCATTAATGCTGATTCTTCCTAACCCCCAACACATAAAAATAGCGCTGCAGTTTCCCTTTAATTTTCTTTCTGGATCCTGTATTTGAGAAAACATTACAATGCTGACAGTGCTCTGACATAGAGTTGAACTATGTACTCTGGTATGTTGTCAGATACATAGTTAATGTACATGAAAGGGGAATAGTTCATTTTTAACAAGCTACGTTCTTTTTAATTTACTACATCCTGATTATTCTAATAGCTATATCGCTTCTAGTAGAGTGACGATTTCGAGTTAATGAGAAATGGCACTGATGCATCATTCAAACTTTCCAATTAAACAATGTAATTGCACACACATTTTATTAGAATGCAAAGGCTTGTGCAGAAAATGCGCTTAAATCATTACAAGGCATTCAAGTACAGTACATGCAAAATTTCACCACTGGGGGAGCTCACCCCTCTTCTAATTAAACAGGTGCCTAGTGCAAAACTGCTGCACTAAGTTTAGTTCATGTAAAAACTGGTTATCCATTAAAGACATCTGTGGACGTAAACATGAATCATCTCCAAATTAACCGTAAGATGGAGAGGCAAATGCCCCAAATAGAAAATACGAAGACCGCACAGCAAATCAGTCACGTTCAAGATCATCACTGTCTACATTGTCTTAATTCATGCTGGTATTTTTCTTTAATGCGTTTTATAGCATAGCCAAACAAACGATAATGCGTGTGACTAGGTGACAAAACACTCAGTAAATGAATCTCAGACTGACAAGTTAAACAGCTGCAACTCAATTTGCCTTTCATTTGATGTATTAAAGAAGCACGACTAATAACGTTGTTTTACACTGCCTAAGGTAGATGAGAACAGCTAAATGAAGAAGATACAGTGCAGGCTCAGTTCCACAATTATGTAGCGTATAAGAAGACCGCATTTCAGTGGATTGCAAAACATTTGATCTTTGCTATGCAGCTCAACTTCCTTTGGGCCTACGGACAAGAATGGAAGCTAAAGACAAGGCACAGGGGTTTCTCTAGAGAAACAAGTGATAAAGGGCCTGTATCAATATTAAATCTCAATACCGGCCAATATTGATCAGGCAATAAAGTGTGCCTTAAAATGTGCAAAATATGGAAATATTACTCCAGGGCAGAGTCTGTCAAACAGACATCTCCAAGCATCTGCACTAGCTCAGCATCAGTAAAATAGTCATTGGGAGCCACTCAGTTGATGTACACACACATTTAAGTCATCAGAACATCCTGGCTTTTCCTGGTGCTCTCCCGTCACCCCTCTGTTTTAAAGCATTAAAAAGAAAATGATGCCAAGCACTTAAAAATGCTCAAGTGAAACACTTTGGAGCAGCTTAACCATAGTGTTTCTCTAGTACATCTCTAAACCCTCACTTGAGTTTAGTAGTAAAAACCAACAAAACCTAATTCCTGATCAAACATTCCACCATTTTTCTACATTCCCGAGGAGCATTCCTCATTTATCACTCGGAGAAGACTTGAAATTTTAAGATTTAAAAAATGATTGACCTGTAGTGCATACCTGACAACTTGTTTTTGTCTAAAACGGTGCTGGAGGCCAGTGTGGGGGCATTTGAGCTGCACAGTAAGGCCATGTAAATCTTTTCCCCTTCACATGAGCAAATATGGATGGAGTCCCCACTCCCGTCTTCTGCATCATAATTGTCTTTCACAACAGCCGTGCCTCTTAAGATCAAAAGGACTGTTACCTCATCGCATGCATGTGTAGCAGGGCTCATTCCATAACGGTGAGGTCACGGAAGATGGACAGTGTGGAATTCTGCTGAATTCCCGAATGGTCTTCTGGTGCAACCGGATTCACCGCTGGCTTGGGAGCAGATCCTGTGCCTTCCGGAGACGGAGATGTCCCTGAGCATCTGTGAATCCCAGTTGTTGTCAGGGTTGTGCTTTGTTCAACCTGTATAAGAAAATACATCTTGGCTATCACCTCCCTCAGGAATTACTGAGAATTACGAAGAACCAAAAAAACTGTACAGTATTGTTCGCTTGCAGACTGGATTAAATTGTATAAATGCAGTCTTATGCCCCACCAGAATCAAACAGACTTTGGCGATAGTGTGGTTGGGAGACATTATTCTTGTCGAGGTGATCATTTTTAAAACGTTTGATCATTCACAACCCCAGTGCAAAGGTTTCAGGCCCCCTTCATTTCTTTTTCATTCAGGGATTTCCAGTGGCAGTCTGCGCCAGGGATAAGGAACAGGGTGGGTGAATTACACAGCCAGTCTTTGAAGTAAAGAATTAAGTTTCATCTTTATCTAGCAAATGCACCCCTGGTAAACAAAACATGGACGTTCAGCTCTAAAATGATGTATTTTAATAACGGAGCACAACAGAATAAAATGATAAAAACATGTGGGAGGCTTGCAAAGCATACTCCCCTCAAAGTCGGGGAGAGGTGGAATCAAATTACGTATTTATTACCAGAAAAAAATGGAATAAGGGAACCCCTTCGCTCAGAAATTAAATAATGTCAAGATAACTCCTAGCGAGCACATGGAAAAACCAGCGCCATATGAAATGTGACTGATCAATAATTCCACATTCTAGAAGAGGAGGAATATAAAATGTTTATGAGACAGCACCTTCTCTTTGATTATTTATTGTTTTTTAATGCATAAACATTGCCCCCGCAGAGACCCGCGCTATGCTGGATATTGCATTGTATTAAAATTCTCCAGAACTGCATCAGAGATGAGGAAAAAAAGACACATTGTTACGTTCCTCACAGAGTTTAGTGCTGCTAAACTCTTCTTCCTTCAGCACTTTCAACTCCTGTCTTAAAACTCACTTTTTTACCCCAATGTTTTATGCTTTGTAACCTACTGTATTAGCTTGTGTTCGTGCCTCAGCTGTTTTTGTCTTTGTTTTGCAGTTTTTTTGCATTGAGCTGCTGTGATGCTATGAAAGGCACTATATAAGACAACAATAATGATGGAGATAACGATGACTATTGCTGCTACAACTCTCCTACAGCTGATGCCAAATATGACCATGAAATGACAGAGCTCAGTGTTTGCTGCCACATATTCCAGTATATTGCTGCCATACAGTATATTCTAATCGACTACTGTATAGACAACAGCAAAGCAGGCGTAAAGTGCTGAAGTGAAGTAATTCTCATACCAGATTTCCTTGCCGATTTCATTTAGCTGTGTTGCCACATAGCCTTGCCAGCCGAAGCCCCTCTCGGGTGTGAGCTGGACAAGGACAATCTGCAGCCTTCGTAGGAAGGGATCTTCACTGTGCCCTTCTCAATAAGTGAAAACATACACCCTCTGATAGAAGCACATCTGAATATTTCTGTATGCTCTGACAAGCCATAACACAAAATACTATGCCAGTGAATGCATGCAATGTCTACACATGCATATATGTGCACAGATAGAGTAGAAAAAGAGAAATTATTTATTGTTCCTAAGCGTAGAGCAGTTGATTTAACTCATGCCTATCAGAAACTAAGGGTCCTAGTGACTAAATATTTTAAGATACAGAAGACTAATACTCCAGTGTGCTTCTACTGTATTGCATGCGTTATCGAATAAATTCCCCATTCTCTTCTCCAGAACCCTCAGCTGCATATATTTTGATGGCGCAGGCAAAATGAAGACAGTTGTGAAGTGATCTCTTGGTCCACAGCGAGATTGAGGCTGGCTAGCAATGTTTGTTGCCGGCCATCACGTCTCTCCTTGGCTATGTGATTGCTTCTTGGCTTTGCTGGCTGATCTCTCGACACGAAGAGATATGAAATGGAAGTCTATTTGGATTGCTGTGGGTGACAAATGAACCACATTATTGTTGGTGCTATTATGAGTGTGGGCACTCAATCTGACTGATAGGCAAGTCCAGTGAATGGCAAATCCTTGGATTGATATTAACAATCCCTTGTGCATCTCTTGAGCTATAAAGAGAGAAAGGACAGTGCCCACACACGTCTGAGTTTATATAAAAGCTCCATTAAAGAACAACAGAGTGGCACAAACTATTTGGATCCAATTTGCTGCTTACTACACTCTCAACATCATAAATGAACAAAGAAACACATTGGATTCATTTGTAAACATGAGATCTAGCCATTCATGATTCCCTTACAATGAAGGGCTAATCCTCAAAACAATAATTATTGGCACATAACACTCTGTCTTATTCGGTGAAATAATCACACAGAAGAGAACTCAAGGCTGCTTCTGGAACTGCTCATTCAGAATATTGCATTGTGTTTTAGTCACAGTGATTACACTCGGGGGGTCTGGCTGAGCTTGCACTGCTGCCTTTTCAGAGAACCCGACTTGCGTTTAAATAGAGATCATGTAGCACTGAACAAAACGCTCACCTCAAAAGAAGTCATATTTTAGTATGCCTCAAAAACATGCTATAGTATGCATGCACAATAAGAATATAATTGCATTTCTGAAAGAACACAAATAAAAATGCAAAAAATAACCTTTGATAAAATGAAGTCATATATCATCCGAGGCCCATAAAGACAATATTGTTCGAAAGAACCCAGATAATTATGTGTATGACACACTGCTATGGTCCTTAGGGGCACTAAAGTATACTCCAAACAGCTAGCAGCTGCACGGCATTTTATTGTACAATCTGGGCTGCCTCTTTCACTCCTCTTTCATAGCACTGAATCAAAGAAGCCGTGACTTTCGAAGGAATGACGTCAAAACGGAGCATCAATCATGATCCCTCGGATTTCTGAGGTATAAAAATGTTGTATCCGCTCATCTCTAGCGCTGAATGAATAACCTTCAGGAGAGAGACTACCCTTCCTGTCCTTTGAAGTCGAAAAAAACAGAAACCTATGAACAAATGATACAATATGCAAGGTTATCTAAGGGGGGGGGAATAAAATCATGCTCCTGGCTTTTAGGGTCTTCAAAGCTGTTTTTTTTCTGAAACCCATGCGAGTTGTTCTTTTTTGTTTGTACTGTATATATATATATTTTTGCAAACCTTAAAAGATCTCATAAAGAACTTATGCTCACAATGGAGATGATTCATTCTGTCAATTTGGTCCTATAGGCTTGGTCCACTGAACTCCCTGCAGCTGGTGCCATTCAGTAAATTCACCGTACGCAAGCCACACAGACGGGCTGGAACGAAATGTTTAACCTCAAGCTGTGGAACCCACAACCCTCTCTTCGGGAATCTGGAGCCCTCACCTGCTATCCCACAGTGCCACTCCCAATCTCAAAGAGCTTAAAATGATTTCAGATTAACCAAAAGGCAGTGGACACCACCAGTGGTGAGCCCACCACTCACCACAAAAGTCACATTGCAGGGCAAGAGTAGAAAAGAGGAGAACCAGAACAGCAATCTCTTTAGGATACCAGTACATTTGATGGATAGGCTGGATCCTCAGGAAAAAGAAAAAAGCGCAGCTCAGCTTGTTAGGAATAAACTTGTTAATTGCCCATATCAACAATACTAGGCGGTCATTTCATCTACCACTGCTCAAGACTTCTGCCTTCATGTTTCAGACTGATCCCCATTGATACCTATTCGACCATTTTATTTTCCACAGTGATTGAACCTGATTGCGTCTGTTGATGGGTGTTCAGATGTTGTTACTGCATTATTGCTGCACTAACCTATACCATATTTCAAATCTTGAAACTGCACTGCATTAACAGCTGCTGTCTGTATTGCATGTAAAGTGCTACCTTAGTATCAGGTCATCCACTATCTGAATAAATATTACATTATTATTTGGGGGTACAAAATATCCATCAGTCAAATACAAGTGAAGTTTCAGAGAGGGCTGGGAGCCATTTCGGGGCACTGGGGAAAAAAATAGCTCTTTCTCTGCCTCATCGCTAACATCAGTGGTCGAAGTGTCATGTTTCTGTGACTGGAAGTGGGGGGAAATTTTTTTTTAAAAGATGAACATGATTATGAAATGGAAAGGCATGTTCTGGGTTCCTTGTTGCTCCTTTGGCAGAAACAGCTTCCTCTGGATTTCGGCGTCCCCTTTTAAACATTGCAATCCTAGGTTGCTGTATTGTATGGTGGCTTTCGATTTCCTTCCGATGTGTACTACACACGTCTCTCCCAGCCCTGATCTCCGCCTCCATACTGGACACGCCCCCGTGTAATGCCACAGTCATTAGCAGCCAATTGGTCCATGGATTTCATCCAGTTACTTCATGAGAGAAGCCAGGGTACTGGCTTCAATCACATGGCCAGGCAGCTTGTTCCACACCTCTACTACCCTCTGTTACAAATCAACTTTCATGTAAATGTACCTACAGTAAGTGCAGCAATGTACTTAAAGAATTGGTCATCGCTACAACCAGCGTATTATCGGGATCCATCACTATTCATTCTACTTTGCATCCAGTGTTGAAAAATAAAGGTTATCTATGTGCTTAATAAATGTACCTGTATGATCACAATAACAGCAATGCACTCTCACTCTGTCCCCTGGTGCATTAAAGGCATCTCTCACGGGTATGCCCAAAAATACGAGAGGCACCACTGAGGAGCTTTCAAGACAAGAACTTCTCCCCTTTCAATCTGCCACTTATTCTAGGACACGAATAAATGAATGTACTTCATTCACCGTAGTAAACGCGTGCATGAGACTACCCCACCCTAACATCTCCATCCGGGAAGATGAGAAAAATCAAAAGCATCCTTCAGGAAAAACTGTTTCTCAGCACCAGAGGGGCATGCAGGTATGTGAATCATGTCTTATGATGTGCATGTGAACCATGTGTGCTTTTAAATCACTTAAAATTCATTTCACCAGCATATTAGGCACTGAAATGGGATCTGCAATCAAGCCACACTGTGAATTATTAATGCCAGATGTGCATAAGGAAATATAACTGAGCAGAAGATATAATGATATACAAAGAGACAGCAGCTAAAAGATATATTAGCACAATGTTTCTGGCAAGCAACATTGCAAAAACAAGGAACAAATAAGATTCCCCCCTCTCCCCAACCACATGTAACAACACTGTCATTATTCTCTAAGTGCAATTAAAAAAAAACACAATAAAAACAGGAAAAACAACATTCAGTCTTTGGCATTAAGTCAGATTCTGTTTGTTGCCGCTTGAAATAACAGTCGCAGCAGGTTTCAGAAAAAAAAGGACGATTTTAATAAAAGGAAAATGGAAATGGAGCAGAGGGGGGAAAAAAGGGAAAAAAAAAAAGAACTCCCCTCTTAAAAAGGTGAAAGGTGGTCTGAGCCAAAACGCACATACTGACGCCCGACCTGTACCTGGGGAATTCATGACGTTTGTGTGTGATCAATGCAATATTCTGTAGCTATATTTAGGTCCAGTGTTTCTTCAAAAAAAAAGAGATGGCACCTTATTACCACTAATTAGCACCATTACAGTTGTAGATGTCTACAGGTTTTAATTATTTAATCTTCATGTTTTTTTTTTTAGTTTTATCTGTAATATCTATATATAATGTATAGTTTTGCCTTGAGCAAAGAATAACATCTGGGAGAACAAAAATACTTTTGCTCTCTTTTCCATCAGCGTCACTCCTGGAGCACAGACCCTTTGAGTGGTTTTATTTTAAGGGCTCCCTACCTGAAGAAAGCCTGATATTTTCAGAAGGCTTCTAGATTGTGTAGGCACAAGCTCTGGAGGTTTTTGCAGTGCTAAATTTGGGTGTTACATTGATCTCTCTTAGTACGCTACTTCCAGACAACAAGGATCACGTTAGAAAATGAAGCCTGTGTTCAGAGGAATTTAATATCGGCCTTTTTCGTCTTCATCTCGTTAGTTCAGAGGAATTGGCACTCTGTAATCCAGAATAGGAAATGGGTTGATATGACAGCACTGCTGCTTCAGAATGTATTCACCAGTCTTCATGATAACAAAACTAATGGTGCATTTAGAATCAAACAGTTGAAACAACTGCTTCTAATGACAGTGCAATAAATTTATGTAATTTGCTACTGCCTGAGGAGGCTTGCTAGATCTTTTTAAAAACTGTGGATTGACAGCAGTGTGAAGCACATTTCAAAAGGAGAAGAAATCTGACACCAATGTTGAAGAACTGATCTCAGAGCTAACAGGTAGATGCATCTGAAAGTTTTGTGCTTGAATTAGAAGCTAACACGTCAGCTTGTTAAAGTCAGGCGCTGAAAACGTCAGGCTTATCATCTTGGTTGGAGTTAAATTGCCAGGGCAGGGTTATGTAGTTAAAATGATATTGAATACAATGGTTTTCTGCACGTTCAGAGCAATGTGTATGAGATATTGGAATTTATAAAACTTTGCTGTCCTTAGAAGTGTAAAATGGTGTGCGGCACAAGAGAAATGTGCACTAAAGCACACTGAAATAATGGTCAAAACAGGGCAAAGCACTAAAACCATTGGAGAAACCAAACTTTTTCTTTGTTTCTATTAAGAGATACCATGGTAAAGCTCAATTAACCAAGATAAATGTTTATAAGGCAATACATTTCCTATGCAAAGTCGATCCCTACAAGCAAATGTGTCAGCAACCTCATGGAGAAATGAAAAATTAAAGTTGATCTTATCAGGAGGACTTTAATGAGACTTCTTAATCTCATCCCTATTCACAGATCTAGGTCTATATTTGGGACTTTGAATGAAAGTAGCACCTGCGCTCGCGTCTTCATAGATATTTTGCGATATCTTGAGGTAGAAGACCCTGATTTGCCGAGACCTTCTCGCCAAAGACACTGAGCGCCATTGCATAGAAGTCAGGCTGCCCTGCGTGGCTTGATTTTCAAAAGGCACATTTGCAACAGCGCATGCTGCTAAAAGACTGCAAAACTATTTCCTCCAAATGGCTGACTGCAGTGGAATTCTTGATTACCTGGGTTCAAAATATTATCACACTTCTTTACGATTACAGGAATAATCCAAAGAAAATCAATCGGGAAAAAGGGGGAAGAAAAAAGTATCGCGATCCATCAGGCTGCTATTTTGGTAGTGTGCTTTGTCTCGAAATGGGATTGAAATGCGCTGTGCTATTATTTAACTAGTCTGGGTTAAAACTGCATGAAATTGTGCTCGCAAGGGAATTGGAAGAGCCATTAGGCTATAGAGCTGCCTCCTCCCTTTGGGAAGAGATTTAAAGGCAAGCCCTGAAAAAACAAGAACACAGCGCACTTAGACAATGGATCACTACCTCACAACTCCACTGAAGGTCTTTTCTCCTTGCTTCACAGTTGGCTTTAACACATTCCACATGCTGGGGCATCAGCAGTAAACAAGCTCTTTTACGATGAGGATAAAACTACAGCTTAATGTATTTAAAACCACATTGAGCAAACCCTGTAAGATGTTTTGCTTGAGTTAGAATCCCGTTTTCAAAAGAAGACAAAACAAGATCACCTCACCACTGCCGTAACACACAGGTAACTAACTGCCTGTACCTGGGAGTCGAGGCAGGATAGCACACTGTAAGACCAGGATTCAACCACATTAACAAGTTTGAGGACATGCCTTTCTCCTTCGTTCAGGAGAGTTAGCACCACGTAGAAAACTGAAACGTTCCTCACTGTCAGCACAAAGAGTTTCAGCACAGAGCTTTCACAGGAAGGCAAGCCAGACTACGCCGGGGATCGCTGATACTGAATGTCACAGAAAAGCAAAATAACAGAAAGGGCCGTTTCTGGCTTGGTGTGCTTTCAGTTGTGTTAGGTACGTCTTTACTCTCAAGAATGAATGACATATAAAGAAAGACTTGAGTCCTGAAAAAAGTTACGTGGCAAGCTTTGGAGATGCTAGTTAAACTAGACAGCATGTCTAGTTGGAAAGTAGAGAAAACCCACATGGCTGCAGTGAAAACAAGTCAACTCCACAAGGTGGAATTAACCCAAAGGTTGTGTGGCAGTTTCCATGCCACTCGCACACGAATCCTTCCATGAAAAAAACAGGAAAGATTTCTGGGCCTTTCAATAGGTTCTAAGAGGGTTCATGTCTTACTGCACAGCGATTTTTCCTGTTTGCATCTCAGTTGTCCAGTCCAGTTTTTAACAGAACCTCATCTATCTCAAGCTGCGCAAATTTGCCTCTTTACTAAAGAGACCAATTCGGTAATGGCTCATAATACTAAATACCTTGGGTTTTTTCTTCAGTACAGGGCGTTGGAGATAAGGTGCACTACGGATAGATTCAGCACGCAAGCAAAATAAGTATCTGGAGGGAGGCGTCTCCAGGCTGTTTTGGAACCTCTGAACTTGCATATCACTTCATAATACCAGAGGCAGCAATGCTAAGCACTGTGCCACTGGGCCACCCTCCCCCAGAACATGTGGATAGTCAAATAGATGTGCTGGCTTACGCAGGGGTACCCTGTGGTCTTGAGGAAGTGACACCGGTAATACTGCATTTCTGCAGGAAGGGCGAGGACGTAACTCGAGGCCAGGTGAATTTCAGAAGATTCCCAAGCTCTTTTTGTTCTTTAAATAAGTTTCTTTACAGCACGCGGTTCTAGAGATGTGAAGCAGGAGTAGTGCTGCCCAGACAGACAATGCAAATGCTTTAAGGACTGCCTCACATGTGCCTAAAGAAATGTGGCTTGGACTCCACCATCTCCACAGGAGCAGCAGGTTTAAACATTAAAATCGTGGTACCTGGCAGAATTACAGCAGCCAGAACCGTGCCTCTGGAGACTGATTCTGTGAAGACCGCAGAGACGTAATGCACAAGGAAGAGGGACCTAGGGTAAGTCAGAGTTTCAATGTAGGCATCTACTAGAACCTTGCACTAGCACTAGTAATTCAGTAGTTTGTTCAAATGAAATGCTCCAGCGAATATAACAGGACAGCATACTTCATACTATGGCGTTGACTCACCTGGCTGTGGAGATAACAGCCCCGACCAAAGGCCCCTGTGAGGTCAGAGCCCCCCTCAGTTACCCCCTAGGAATGAGCTCAGGAGGCAGCTCCAAGGGTGAAGATGGGGAGGAGGGAGGGGTGCCCGGGGAGTGTTTATACTGTACATAGGAAAGCAGACGTGCAAGATTAAAATTTGACCTCCCCTCGAACTTCTGTTCAATAACACCATGTTGACCAGCATAGTACCTAGAAACACCAGCTGAGGTTCATTAACCAAAAAAAAAGTAAAGAAGGAGAAGAGATGAATGTTGTAAGCTACTCCTAATTAATATTTTCCGAGTTATTTCTGTGTGAATGTTTGCAAGCTCATAATTTTAAATTCTCCACTAATGGTTTGACTATCCTCTCCAGTTTGTTATTAAGTGCACTCATAATAAAATACATCTTCTGTTGTAATGAACAACATGCTGCTCTCCAGCAAAGTTTCCAGGGTCCAGTCATTGAAGATTCTCTAACCATAAGATATCACTGCTACCTAGTGGCAGAATGCTTTACAACCAAAGAAGGAAGAAAGAGACAGAAATGACACAGGAATTTTTGTCGTTTCTCAAGTTAATGTATTTTACAAACACACACAGACAGACTTATCTAAAAGTAATGTAAAGAATGTATTAATGTAGGAAATAACATTTTTGGATGATCTCAAACATAGAGCATGTGTAACAGTTACATTAAGAAGTGCACAAAATTCTTGGATCTGGAAATAAATGAAGATCTCTGTGGATACTGAAAGGGTTCATTTTTTGCAGGCAGATTACCTTAGCCTAAAAGCATTTGGACATTTCTGAGTAATTGCCTGGGTGTATTTCAAAGTCACTTTTTTATGTCTGTTTTCTTAAGAGCTAGAGATGAGATCGAGGTTTTGAAGTGCTTTTTGTCTCTACTGGAAAAAAGGGCTCCACTGCACCTTGAATGCATCCTTAATGTTTGTTAAACATAATTTATAAAATTGGTATTAAGCATTAAAATGCAACATGCACACACTAAAAATTCTGCACCCAAAAAAGGCTTTCATTTCTTATTTTACTAATAAGAGCAAGGTCACATATAGCATCAGGCCTCATGGATTTGATGGTTCTGACAAACCCATCAATATTAAAATTGACATTCCTTTGAACTCAGCTACACTAAAGGCGACATAACGTACAACAAATTAAACATCAGTGTAACTCACTCTTTAGAAGAACTGTCAGGTGAAACTGAAGATTCTGCTGTAGGTGTGCTCTTCTGAATCAAGGGTCTTTAATTCCAACCATACAGTCACATGGTGAGGTCATAATTGCATTTATCAATTCTGACTGCAATTCAAAGCTTGTTCTATGAAATGGAATGAGTGGCTCATCCATTAAAAGCACTTGCCCGGCTCGCAGGCTGAACCTCTGGCTCCTAGCACAGAATATGACATTAACCAACCAAAGATAGGCAAACAATTAGCCCCAGAAAAGATGGAAACCACAACAGACCTGTCACTCCTCCAGTCAGTGCTACTTCTCCTTTAAGAGTGTGGAACTTGCTGTTGCATGTGAAGTTGCAAATGGCTCCGAGACGTGGGCATGTTGAAGGATTGCACTTTCCAGTCCTCATGTAGTACAGAGGTTGCAGGCGTTAGCCAACTTAAAGGGGAACTGTAATGCTATTTTTATATTTCAGAGTTAGAAAGAATGAGCGTTGATGAGTGCATTTCAAACCACAATAAAAGTAACTTTGTAAAAACCTCCAATTTACATCACAAAATATATTACATTTCTAGGTATGCACAGCATCATATTCTGCGATTCAGAAAGAGGCAACAAAACTTCCGGTGAGGTGAAGCAGCCCTATGACATAGTAAACAAGCAGGCTTGTGAATCCATCTCTTTTAATCCAATAGAAATATTGCTCTCAACTTCAAAACTGCTTTGCTGACAAATACTACTTGTTAATTCTGCATGCAGATCAAGTTGGAACATTTCTGCAGTGAAATGTCTGCGGCGCAAGCTGTACTTATTCGCTCGTACATTGCTTTACATCAGTCACTACAGTGACTAGTGAGCAGGAAGGGCCACCTCATGTTGCAATTCTTGGGAACTCTCGCTCTTGCCCGAGGCGAGACCAGGGGTTTACCACAAAATAGCGACTCACAGTACTTTCACAAAGTTCACGACTTGGTGCTTAATTCAAAATCTGTCCATTTTTTCTAGACCGTCAAGGAATTCATTTTGGGATGAAAACTGAATAACTGGCCTGAGAAATTGGGACAGCAGTTCCCCCTTTAAACTACTGGCAATCATGCCACATTCAGTGGTGTTGCGAGGGCTGAGCTAGGGAGTTTGCAGCAAGGGTATAGGAAAGGAGGCAGGGGGGAGTCAAGAGAAATACAGGAAGGTAGGACCTGGGTGTGAGATTAACATGCGTAGGAGAGTAGAAGGGTTTGAAATTAGCATCTAACCGTCTTCCTAAACATCTGTTAAAAACTGCATTCAGCATCACCATCACTTTCAATGACCTCTTATCCAGTTCAGGGTCATGATGGCCTGGAGCCTATCATAGGATGCACTGGGCACAAGATGGGTCCCTCCCTGGATGGGACCCCACACTCACACACTCACACACTCACATCAGGGCCAATTTTACAAAAGCCAATTAACCTTACCAGCATGCCTTTGGACTGAGGGAGGAAACAGTATAGACTCCATTTGACAGCATGAATTAAAAATTAATTGCCAAGTCCAAATATTTATTAAAAATATTCCATTTGATTCAAGCTTTATTATCCCCTGGGGAAAACGTATTTTACGGCACAATCCAATACAACACAAACATCACCAACAGACAAGATAGCACTTCCAGGAGAAAAGACCACTTCTTGATATTGTCTGAAAGAGATACTGGAGTAGGGATGAAAGATTTTCCGAGTCTATTAGCTTTACTCCTGGGGACACAGAGATGTTTCTCCTGGATGGGAGTAGTGTAAATTCACAATGAAGACAGTGGGTCACACGCTACACAATGCTCTTGGCCTTCTTTACAACCCTTTGTTTGTAAAGGATATTTAAGTTGATTTGATTTGCCCCAACTAATAAACTACTTACTTTCATTAATTTTCCCACCCTACAGTACTGATATTGCCAAACGAACAAGTGAGACAGAATCTTAAGGCACTTTCAATAAATGACTTACAGAAAAGTGTTAAAATAGTTCTATCCACCTACTAGCAGGTTTTGCTAAGGAAAAAGAATCACTGTTGGACTTTTTATAAATGGTTGTTACAACATTTTTCCCACCTGAACGTTTTGTCAATGACCAATCCCATGCACTTGAAGTCATTAACAATTTCTGATTGTTAACAGTCTGACTGGTAATTACAGTATGTTGGAGGGGTGTTGCATTTTTCCTAAAAGCAATCACCAGTTACCTTGTTTTCAAGACATTTAAAATCAAAGAGAACTCATCACACCATTAAGTAAAAGCATTTAGAATGGGCCCATGACGATTTTCTGTGTCCTTTAATAAGGCTGTGCTGTCAGCAAACCTAAGAAGATCTGTGTGAGTATATCTGTGTGGTTGCTCTCACAAACATCAGTGTCCAGTGATAACAACACCATGCCTATGCATATAATTTCACAAACCTTTCCGGCAAAATCCAATCTTTCCTAAAATGATCAATCTTTTCGTAGAAAAAGAAGCTTGACAAATGCTCGCAGCTTTTCAGCGTGGCAGCACTTATGAGATGCTTGTCAAACCGAGGTGGTCAATCACAGAGGGGTTAATTACAGTATGGCACAGAAAAAAGCATTGTTTTAAGCTCTTGCGTTAACAGCTCTGTGTACAGAATGATCACAAGCCAGTGGGTGCCTAATCGCGGTCGTGAAATTTCAGTAACAGCAAGCAAGAAACCAGGAATGTGATATGGAAAAGAAATTCAACAGAGGGTTAATTGTGAACTGTATCCACTCTGTACCCCTACTAAGTGTACATAAATTGACTATGCAGTACAGGCCTCTTAAAACATGTTTCCCTGCCCTGAGCACAAATTATGTGATCTTACAAATGTTCAAAAAAGAAATCCCCTGGGGCATAGCTTCTGTTATTGCCTTGTCACAGTGAACAAGCAGGCTGAGGAAACAACCATTCAGCAATGCTTTGTTATGGGGAGTCTTCGTTTATTGTAAATTCAAATTATCTTGTCCAATGTCTTATGGATGCAAAACAAAAGCTCTACAGCTCAGATTCAGCAGGAGGGATATGAGATACCACCCTGGATGTGAAACAGGATCCTCCACCTATTTCTGACACTGCGTAATATTAACAGCATCTCAGATTTAATAATAACAATAATAATAATAATAATAATATACACTTATATAGTCTTTTCTGGACATTCCACTCAAAGCACTTACAGGTAATGGGGACTCCCACACTCACCACCAGTGTGCAGCCCCACCTGGATGATGCACCAGTCCTCTCCCCACACACCAGCTCTCAGCGGGGAGGAGAGCAGAGTGATGAAGCCAGTTCAGAGATGGGGGTTATTAGGAGGCCATGACTGGTAAAGGCCAGGGGGAAATTTGGCCAGGACGCCGGGGTTACACCCCTACTCTTCTCGAGAGACGTTCTGGGATTTTTAATGACCACAGAGAGTCAGGACCTCGGTTGTACGACTCATCCGAAGGACGGCACCTTTTTACAGTATAGTGTCCCTGTCACTATACTGGGGCATTAGGACCCACACAGAACGCAGGGTGAGCGCCCCCTGCTGGCCCCACTAACACCTCTTCCAGCAGCAGCCTTAGTTTTTCCCAGGAGTCTCCCATCCAGATACTGATCAGGCTCACGCCTGTTAAGCTCCAGATTTAAAACAAACAAACAAACAAACAAACTTTTTTAACAGTGTTTTGTTTCTTCTCAGTTGGTGCCCACCCTGTTTCAGATCACCGATCACCCACGGTTTCTTTCCACCCAGATTCCTGCAGTGCACAGCAAGAACCGGGAGGGGCAGTCACGCTCCCCCAGCACACCCCCCGACAATGGAACTGTTCATCCTTGGATATGCAACAAGCTCATGGAAGTGTTAGTGCCAATTAGAGTAGTGGCAAAACTGCAGGTCCCGGGGAAGTCAAGGCTTCACCTAGAGCAGACAGAACCCAGTCAGACCAATCCCACTGGAACTGTCTACTACATGTGGCCACAGAAAGGGCTTTCACAGCTCCACAGACAAAACAATGTTGAGCCTGGAGCAAAATCGCTGGTGTCAGATTCCAGAGCGTACTCTTTACCTTAACAATCCACAAAATGTCTGAATTGAGAACGCTTCTGCGTGCTGTAATCTTCAGGGGCCTTTGCATAGAGACTCTGAATTCGTTCGGCATTGCACCAAGAGACCCTTTGCCAAGGAAAACCAAAGAATCAGCAACAAACCAACATTGCATCAGACAACTAAAAACTAAATTGTTAAAAATTCCTTGCCCAACATGTACCATCCCATCTCCATTTTTAATGGAACCATGTTCCGGATTCTGTTCCTGCATGTTCTGTTCCTACATGCAGTGTCTGGGGTTGCACAGCTGTATGGGTCTTATCACGGTCTGCTGTGTAGTGTTACGCTATTGCACAGCAAATTGCAAGGGATGGACCCTTTGCGGATAATAAGGTCAGTGGGAAAGCAGAAATTTGCAAGGGCGAGATCAAAAGACTAGCAAAAAGGTCAATTAGCCGAGAGTGAAACTAGGCAAAAGGTACCCAAGACAAAGCCCAAAAGTCATGGTCAAAAAAGCTAGCCTAAAGTCCAAAAAACCCAGAAGGAGTCCCAGGACGATATCTCAAGGAGAAGCTGTGTAGCTCTCAAGATCTCACCCAATACTGAGCAAAGCTGAAACAGAGAGCAGGGCTTCAGTAGGCGGGAAGGGAGGCGTGGTGATGGGTTAACGAGGTCTGCTTAACCTACGCCACCCCCGAGTGGATGAGGTACATACTATCGGTTTGGGTGGGGGGACGCTGGTACAGTAAGACGTGGAGTCACAGTAGACCCCATATTGGACATTGTAGGTGGACGTTCAAGAAGTCAATACACTGCACCTCCGGATTGAAGACAACAGGCAGACAGGGGAATGCACTTACAGCACAGTGCAGGTGCCCAGCTCAAAGTTAATTCATTAGAGCAAATCAAAGCTTGGCAGCTGGAAAGCTGCGGCCAGTGATGTTGAAATAAGAAGCACTGTATTAGGTCTTCGCGGTACATGCTCCGAGGCTGAACAGGAGCAACGCAGGAGCCTTTCCTGTTTGTCCTTCATGTCAACACGCATCCTTCCCCTCCATTCATCTCGATACAGGCGAGCGTGCAACATATTGCAACCACACGCCTAATTAACGAGCTGCACCACGGGTGGCGACCCATCCCTCTCGTTATTTATTTCTGCGGCCTTGCAAAAAAAGAAATCAAGAAAAACGTCAGAAGTGCAAAATGCAAAATCCCTGTTGTGAAACCTGCTTCTGTCTCAGTTAATTCTGGAAGAGGCTCAATGGAAAAGGCACAGAGTGCACGGGCTGCAGGCGGAGTTCACCACCTGCAACAGGGTGTCATTTTTTAATGTTAAAAGGTCATCCTTCTCCTCCTGGTCCTAAATACAAGGATGTGAGCTTTAGAGCTTTGTGTGGCTTTGCGGTGTTTCTTTTTTCATCTTAAACAATTTTCATCCTTCCTCTTCCTAATCCGCCCTTTCTCTTTCTTTGCTTTCAAACCGATGTTCAAATCGGGTTTGCCAAGCTTATTTATACGTCTCTTCCAGAACCGCTGATGAATGGCGCCGGCGAAGGGGGGATTTCAGGTTCTCAGGTGTTTTTAATTTTACATTGACAGGAGGCGGGAGTGGGGGGGCTTTCACGAAGACTTGAGACATCTATTAGCGACCGGCCGCTATTCCCCGTCTGTATGGAGGCCTTCTGACTGAGCTGCGCAAAAATCCATTTTTTACGACTCCAGCTGTAACTGAGGGTGCTTGGCGGTAAAGGGGCGTATCAGCCGGATGACATCGCTCTCGTCTGGTTTGTGATAAGAGCTCACAAACCAGAAAGGACCCCCCTCCCCGGAAAACATATATCGCACAAAACAGAGTCAATTTACAACAAGCAGAAAATTACTTAGGAGACAGGGGCAGGGAGGTGGAGAATTCGTCTGTGTGTATTGGGGAGGGTGGCACTATAAAAACAATTCTCAAACAAGACCTTAGTGGAGAAACCCCCCCACAGCCAACACCCCCCGGCGCTGGGTGAGAAATCTAATTACTCTCACAGAAGGCAGCGGAGACAGAGGTTAAAAAAGAAAAGATTTGTTTTTTTATTAAGGAGTATATAATGCGTCTCCCACGCCCGCAGCTGCTCGAGTCCACTGCAGATATACATAAATTAGGTAAAAAAGAACGCTGCGCAGTAGTTGGCATGTGTCAGAGAAACTCTTAATTATTCCAAAAAATGAGTGATTTTCAAAATATAATGGGAAGGATTTTTTTTCCTGCACCCCCACCGCCAGCTCTGTATCCAACAGTTAAAAATATAAAGCCACGACAACAGGCGGTTTTGTTGTGTTTTTTTTTTTATCGCTGAACACTTTAAAACGAATTCTACTTTCCTAACCTCTCGTTCGCCTTCTCACTCCTCTCTTGCTTATTTACAAGGCAAACTATTATATAAAAAAAACAGCAATTCCCAGAGGGTTGTGGGAGAAGCCTACGGCTTCTGTGTTGACAAGGAGATATGCGTAATAGCCACTTGTGACGTGCTTGGAGCCCACAATATGCGTTAGCGACAGATTTCCTGAGAAATTATTAATTAGTAGGAGACAAGTGAAAAAGTAAAAATAAGACAGCATCCTTAGAAAAATCTGTTTTGTTTTTTTTTGTTCTTTGTTTAGATCAACACATTCCAGAGCTCGATGAGCTTCTTTTTAAGGGAAAGCTGGCTCGTCTCTTATTTTTCCTTCTGTGCTTCTCTCTTTTAATTTTGCGTTTCTCTTTTACGCACCCTTTTACTGCTTTTGGAACTAGTACCAATTTCTCTGTAATGATCCACCGGCGGGTTCAAACAGATTCTTTATTTAGCTCATTTATTCGGAGTTATGCACTAATTTAGCCCTCTACATTTTCCCCCTTTTCTGTCATTGTGTTGTTTTTCATTCCGCAGCCGTAGTGTGCACTTGCCAGGGATACAAGGAGCTTTGAAACTACTGTAACCACATTTAAATTTCATTGTGCAATTACTAGTATCGTCCAGGGACTATTAAATTAATTCTTACAGAACTGTCGTCAAACATCCGGACAAGAGTAACTTAATGCCATTACCATCTGTCACTGAGATACCAAGACAGTCTTGAATGAGTTGATCTCGGTTTTGCATTGCTACAGTATGTCAGCTTAGGACTGTTTGTTAAACAAGCGTTCTTGTTTAGATTTTTATATCAAAAACGTGTTTGTCTCGTCAGGTTAGTTTTCATTATTTTAACACTCCACACAAAAAATGTTATTGCTTTAACTAAACATGTGACGTAAAAACATCAGTGAGGGATACTTTATTGACTTATTGACATTAGTCTTATGTTTTACATACAATCGTGCTGTATTTATGTGAGGTAAGAAATGTATATTATACATTTTCTTCTGCTTTTCTGAAGAGACCCCTGGTGTCCCCGATTCAGTCATGGGACACCTCCAGCTGTATTCCTAACTCCTGTTGCTCTGCTTTGCCCCAGCAAGAATTCCATCGTGGTTACTCGTTGGCTCAGACTGGACACTGCATCACTCTCTCGAGAGAGCAGACAACACCGAAAGACTGTGTCCACTGCCCTCGAGGTTTTACGCTGTCTAGGTCTCAGAGGGTAGACGTTACTTCGGTTCTATCTGCAATGTGATTCGTGCCATTTGTGGGCTTGTCAAATAAACTACTTTCAGGTAGTGGGGCAAGATCTTTAAGTCACTAATATCTTAGCACTCTGCGTTTTGAAGAAAACGAGTCCAAGTTTCCAACTTCGAGCGACCCATTGTCTTTTGCCCTAGTTGAACGTTTTCTTTCCTTCACCTGCTGCCTCTTTAAACACGGACAGAAAATACTCCAACCTACAAAATAACTCACCATCAGCCTGACCCCTCTCTTCCTTTGAGCTTGTTGTGCCACTGTTTATTCCATCTGTCAGTTGTGTGAGTCGTCTTTCAGGTTTTCAGTTTTCCTTGTACACAAGTCATTTTCTGTAACTTTTCCAAGAAATCTTCACTCTAATTCTCTTAATTTGCATTTTTCCCAACCCAGTGTTCCATCCTACAGGTGGAAGACTTTTGAAACACATGGAGGGGTATGTATTAGCCTACCCCTACCAGCCTCGGTGTCACCAGCCAGCGGCGATCATCTCACAAAAGAGCTAACCAGTACCAGAAGCGGGTTACTCATAACAAGCGCCGCCGCACGTGTTAATCCTCCAGCACACGCTCTACCGCGCGGCGAGCAGCGCTATTTAAACCATCCCAACCCGCTTCCTATTATTCGCTATTGAGTCTAGTTGGGAGTGCTACCTGGCGTTTTCAGCACCTTGTATCATTCTGGATTCTGGCCTTCCCTTTAGCCTTTCGACTTTCGACTTTGGACCTCGCCTCTCGTCTCGGAGTATGTGCTTCAATCGTACTTCCTGGATTCCGAATCGCCTTTTTCCTTTGGACCACGAACTTGCCTTAGAGATGAGATTGGATTGGATTCCTGGCACTCGAAGAAATAAAGCCGGGTTTTATTTATTTGCTCAGCTGATACTCCTTACGCATGGAATCTTTCAATGAGGAACATTTAAATTTAAGCAGCAGTACAGGGAACAACTATGATGGTGAATATGAACTAGGCCAATCGAAAACGAAGCTAGTTCAAACTTGGTAGAGGTTTGCAAACAAAATGAGCCATTAAGAACTAAAACAACTTGATGGTTCATAACTAACACGGGCAATATGGGTGAAGAGCAGTGATGTTAATAGCCCATTTCTGTCACGCCCTGCACTTGCCCTTGTGAATGCCATTATATTCCCAAACCCACTGCTTCATGATCTCATTCCTGAGCCCATCACATCCTCACAGGCACCAGATTCCACAGGTTCTCACTGCTGAACCAGTTATCCAACCATGTCCCTCTCCTGTCAGTATTTAAAGTTCCCTCACTCACCAAAACCATGCTCACTATGGAGAAGCCTCCTTTAGAGTTCTGTAGTGCGCAGTTTGTCTTGTCAGATTTCCCGGTTTTGGGATTTAACTTTTCCCTTTTGATCTCGTCTCGGATTTCGCCTTGTGGATTGTCTTCTCCGTTTGTCCCAGCCCTTTCTGGTTAACCGATCTCTACCTTCTCCTGTCGACCTTGCTTCTGGACGACGATTTTGGCTTGTTTGCCTCTGCATCCCGTGGAATTCACGGCTACGCACAGGATCCCCGGAGAACTACCTCCCGGATCCCTGACAGTTTCTCTATCTTTCATATTAAATTTGAAAGGAGGTCAAGACCTGGTCTCGCCCACTTCTGCCTGACTACAAACGTGGAAGAATATGCTAACCTTTGAGCCACCTGTCTTCTAAACTGAAACCCCCTGGTACCACAGGTTCTGTGCCGATCGGATGAGAGGTGGATTCCTCATTGATGTACCACAAGCCTGCAAGTGCCTGGGTGGCCACAGGGGATGTGGTCTTCCAGACAGCCATACAGGCCCTGGTTGAGTAATCCCACCCTACCCTGGTCATGCTCAGCCAGTTGAATCCCAGTCACAGTCAGCTAGTGACATCAGGAGGCCCTTGCTGAGGAGATCTTGGCAAACTCACTCTCACCTGCTCCGACAGGCTGAGTAGCTGTGAGCAGCAGCCTTGGGAATCCCAGTTACTGTCAGCTAATGACAGAGCCCAGAATCAGCCGTGCTGTGTCTGGACTGTACAGCTCAGTCCTTCACTTGTTGAGCCATTTGAGATGCCCCTTTGAGACTTTCGTTTGTAAAGCATCTTTCAATTAATTCTAAACCATTTTCGTTCGGCGCGTCTGGGTCCTGCTTTTAACGATATTACTGCTTTGCAACCTAACCTCTAATTTCATTAATTCTAGGTAGACATCTTACTCCCATTGTGTACATGCGTCATTCCTGTAACATAACACTATGCACGTTACACTGGAAAGTGAAGCAAATATCTGATAATGTCCCTCCATTAGCTCAGTGTCCTGACCAAACACAACTTGACTGAAAGTTAATGGGAAAAGGGAAAACTAGCAAATAGTCTTTAGAGCTCAATGCGCACTAAGTCCACTGTGCTCACGACTTCTTTCAATGAACAGAAATCCCATAAAAATGGGAAAATACCTTCCCACTCAACCCACTCCCTCAAGTAAGAGCTTGCATTGCTTATGCTGGTGTGCTGAAACACTTTTAAAATAATAAAAATCATGCCTTCAGTTCAATTTCTAATGCAATTTCAGCTGAGGTTTACCACAGCATATATCTTACATTTTCCTCCTACTAGAATATTTTTCCATTTAAATTAGAAGGCAATAAAGAATGGGCTAAGGCATATTATCCTAAGGTGCTTAAAGAAATTATTCTTCCCACACTTAATATTCCAATAAATGTATTTTTTGTGCCCACACCAAATTAACCACACATAATTAATTTCAGCTATAAACATGCTTAGCATAATGCTTCAACAGCTGAAGTAAACAAATAAATAAATAAAAGGAAAGCTAAAAATTGTCAGGAAGCCACTCATCTTTTAAGATTGACTTGTTTTTTGTTCTTTGCTTGTAGGGGTAAACTCCTCGTTGTTTAGAACATTACATGACCAAGGTGGAATTTCATTTTGGAAATGTCAGTTCTTCGGCTGGAGTATTATAAATACATTTTTAATGCTGTATTTATCAGGGCTGTTTTATTCTTCACTCTTCTTTCTCAGTTTGGTGGGCCCCAGTTACTTCGATCATAAAGAGCCATGTTAATGGTGAACTTCCTGCTGTTAAATCTACCACAGGTCCATTCCCTACCCTGAGAAATAACTTTTAGATACATTCCATTTTCACAAAAAGATTTTTCCTTTCCACAGAATTACATTATAAAATATGCAAAGATATACAGTATTATACAGTATAAATTCTATTCAATTTTGCTCCCAGCAGTCTGCTAGGAGTAAGTGATTGTATTCAGTTTATGGGCAGTTTAAGCAGATATCTACAGCTTCCACATGGCCTATATAACTACACAGATGGGTTTATTAATAGGGTTTCCCCAGGGGAACAGCTCTATAGATAACACAATGTACAGTAAATGCTATTCTGTATACTACTGCAATTGTAGTATACTGTATATACAGTAGTAATAATACTGAAAGATGATGTCCAGAGGTATGAATGGATTTTCTTGCAGAATGGAATCCTTACATTATGAAACAGGTGCATCTTGCTTCTAAATGTTGAAACATTCATTGTGGGAGGAGGGGCTCCCCCAAAAATTCTTAGAAGCATGAAAGGTTTCCCCCAAAACCTAGTAGTGTGTAAAATCATCAACACCTATTGCTCTGACAATAATAACAATGAGTCTGTCACCCTGCAGCTCTATTGTGAATATTTTATCATTAAGAAACAGCTGTTTATTACTGTTGATATTTCACTGTGACTTTGTGTCTAAATGTGCTAGTGGAGGTATCGGGGGGGGGTAGCTCCTTTATTTGAGAGTGATTTCCTGGAAAATGTCCCCGATCCAGAAAAAAAAAAACAGTTGCAGGAGAACCAAGGTCTCTAAATTAAATCATGCAGTTTATATGAAACAAAGACCAGAGTAGAATGGAGTGGAAGAGGGCTTAAGGCTGCCCATTCCTGGTCAGGTCACAGTGAAGAAAGACAATCATATCACTGTCCTTTGCCCTTCCAGATGAAGGCCTATGCTGAGAATTCCCCCAAATTAAATGTCCTGGTATTGAATGAATGCCAATTACAACTCATTTGAATTAATTCCTTACAATTACATAGTGCTTTTCTGGACACTCAATTCAAAGCTCTTTACAGGTAATGGGACTCCCTTCCAGCCCCACCAGTGTGCAGCCCCACCTGGATGATGCTCCAGTCCTCTCACACACACCAGCTCTCAGTGGGGAGGAGAGCAGAGTGATGAAGCCAGTTCAGAGATGGGGGTTATGAGACCATGATTGGTAAAGGCCAGGAAGAAATTTGGCCAGGACACTGGGGTAACACCCCTACTCTTTTTGAGAAAAACCCTGGGATTTTTAATGAATCTCAGCCAAAGGATGGCACCTTTTTTTACAGTTTAACTTAAACTTTAAGTGTCCCTGTCACTATTCTGGGGCATTAGGACCCACAGAGATTGCAGGGTGAGCGCCCCCTACTGGCTCCACTAGCACCTCTTCCAGCAGCAGCCTCAGCTTTCCAGGTACTGGCCAGGCTCTCGCCTGCTTATCTTCATTGGGTTGCCAGTTGCAGAGTTGCAGGGCGATTTGATGAAGATGCCAATGGACTGTGCCCAGCACCTTGAGTGCACAACAACCCTTTTGGTCTCCAAATCAACACTTGCAACTAGTGGTACTGATCTGTGCAACCAAGCTATCCCAGCACTTTTTACTGTTATTTCAAACAATTTAGCTGTGCTATAGTCTGGTCACGTCAGCCTGCCATGCTTTTGCTCCGTGCTAAGAAGGTTCTGGGAGAGTTTTTTTTTTAACATGCTAGGTTTTAAAGAGTGAAGTGCCACTTACAAGCAGCCTTAAAAGGGATTTTCTTCCTCCTGCAGCTGGTGGCCACAGATCGACAGCACCAGGATGAGCGCAGGGTTCTGAGTTTGAGAGTCATTTCCGGTCTAGTCCAGTATGCTGCCTCGAAATGGATCTAAAAAACCTGTTCCTTCTTTCTGTGTAGATGCCTGGTGCTGTGTACTTCATGCTAATCAGTATCTCCTGCACTGAGGCTGTCAAATAAAAGGTGATCAGCCTATTTGTAAGTTTGTTGATTCATGTGATGCCAACACTACATTTGTAACCCACAAAAGAGAAAAAAGGTACTTTCTATTCCTGCCTTTTGATTTCCAGTTATTCTAAGACATTTTGCAACAATTTGAAATTAGCAGACATTATAAGATCACTTTATTGGCCATATACAATTTCTTGCATTAGGAATTTGTCTTTTCGCATACCCCAGCTTGCTCTCCATGAGACACACAGACAGGGAGAGAAGCTGGGGGTTAGGGCGCAGGGTCAGCCATTTATACGGCGCCCCTGGAGCAATTGGGGTTAAGGGCCTTGCTCAGGGGCCCAGTGGAGTAGGATTCCTCTGCCGGCCGCGGGATACGAACCGGCAACCACAGGCGCAGATCCTGAGCCACAGAGCCACCACCCCTCCCATCCACCAGAATTCAGTACTAAGTTATTTCACCTGGGCAGCTCGTTTCTCAGACATCATCTCAGACAACCTGTCACCAGGCTCCCATGCTGAACTAGCCAGTCGGGATGACAACATGGTGCCAGTGCCATCTTAGTGACGAGAAATATTTCAATCCATCGGGAGTCCCCAGTTCCCATGGGGGGAAGGCAGTTGAAAATGCAGAAACTGCAGCAGCTGCCAGGCAGAAATCTACTGATCATAGGAGCAGTAACTGTTGAGAGCAAAGTTGAAACCTGAACACTGAAACTGCATGGAGAAAGACTCTTCTGAGCATTTAAATACCTTTCCAGGAGATGTAGGCTACTTAACACACTGGCAATGGGCAATGTGAAGAGAATGTTGCTTTCTTTGGCATCAGTCTGGTCTACTGAGAGATGAAAACCTGGAATTGTTCTGATCCCCTGAACAGCTCAAGCCAAGGGGCTGCTACAAGCACAGTGGAGTTAGGCAAAGCAAGGAATGCTGGGAAAGGGAGATGCATGGCCCGTGTTATTGTACTGTACGGTAAGGAACACAGGTTAGGTCAAGAGCTTGAGGTGGAGCCAGGGACAGGTTCAAGGTCCTTTTCTCCCAAAAACATTTATTTCTGAATACCCTTGCATTACCCCACAGTGGATCTCCAAACATTCATCCTCATCTTGATTTGTGATAGAAAACCAGTGGCTTTCAAATTCTGGACCTATATTTATTCCCCTGTGCTTATTAATTTGAGCTAAAGCTGTGTTGTCTCATTTTTAAAAATCAATGCAGAGCATCTGCAAAAAGCCTTTCTGTATTCTGTAAGAACGTCATATTTTTTAAAGTGTTTTTTTTCCTCCGTCACGACTCATGGTTTTGTTTCTATTACTGGGCCACCCGGTTTCAAAAATATGCTAATGATACATTAATTTCTCCGTTCACATGTAACCTCTTGGTCAGCCATTACAAATAACCCACCATTTTATAGGAAGTGAGTGGGAATAATCCAAGATGTTCATCTAGAAATAGAAGAATTCAGGGGAACCTGAGCTGCATCTCAGCCAGGACAGTAGTGAATCTGTTTCATGCACAGCCCGCTTTTCAAACTCATTTAGGATGCAAGTTTGATAGCTGTTACTTGTTACTGCCGAACAGACACAGTGTGTTGGATTAGTTGAAGTGGTGAAACTGGTAACCATGGTAATAATCAGGATTGGAAAAACTCACTTTTACCTGTTAAGGTAACAGAACTGTTCAAATAAGAACAAAGGAAAGTCATATACTGTAGGTTTATTATGCAAAGCAGCTCCTTATAATCCAGTTACTGGCTGGCCTGCAATGTTCATATCCACAAATTGAAGAAAATGAACTGACACATACAGTATTTCTGTCATGAACTGTAAATTTAACTAATATTAAATAATCAAAATATTGACCCTGGTGTAACTGAGAGCCATTGCATGTCCTTCAGATTTACTGTCAATTATTATTACTCAAATGTATATTGATGGATTTCATTTGTTATTGTATTTTACTGTATGTATTACCTGCTGTTGTGGATCCAACAAGTTGTCCATGTCCTCTGTCTGTTCCTCCATTTTGTGTCAGGTGACAGAACCTCAGTCTCACCACTGAGTTGAATGGAGGCTCACCTGTCCATCAATTGAAGCCAAGGGCGGGGCTTAAGGTGTTTGTCCTGGTGCTCGTGGAGCTCAGTCAGTACCAGTCTTCATTAAGGTCAACTCCAGGGGTGCCCAGCCCCAGTCCCTGAGGAACATGGTGCCTTCTGGTTTTTGATCCACCCTAGTTCTGAATCAGAGCCTCATTGATCTCAGTTTTCAATCCATGATGTACAGTAAGAGTAAATTTGCAAGAACTGCCCATATTCAAGTGCGTTGCCTGAATTCTAGCCAATCTGACCTAGGCAGGATGAGAAGAAATGCTCATTGTGAGTGTCTAACAAAGTGCCACTCCCATCTGTGTCTGTCTGTTCACTAATTATTTAATTGATTAATTGATTAACAAGTACGAGCCCTTGAGTTGGAAATGATGGTATATGATTTTCAGAAGTGACAGAAGAACACATGTCAAATAAAAGTCTAAATAAGTGAGCAGATCAATTAAGTCACCAGTTGGCACTAAAGGTGTAGAGCTCAGCTGGAAACAGAAGCAGCAGACCTGCAGGGATGGAAACCACAGCCTAGTTAGTGTAACTTTGTCTTCGTGCTGTAATGGCTTGGTGTGTCTTAGCTCTCTTATACATAAAACTGTTAGTGGTGAATTTAATCACAGTGGCATTTTATTCACTCCTACACATGAAGCAGATTATGAATACCACGAATGAGGTATTTCTAGTATCTTGCTCATTATTTAATTTACTGTATATGCTACTATTAGTCTGTAACAAGTGCATTAATTACAACTAGTCACAATGACACTTCATGTACTGTGTCACTGCAGTACCTAAAAGTATGTTACCAAACCAGGACTTCTAGTATATAGAAGATGCAACTAATTAATGATGAAAGTCCGAAAGAAAGGCAAAGTTTCCTTTTCTACCAAATCGGCTGTCACCACATCCCTAGAAATGCCAGTCAGATTTTCTCCCCTCTATCTGCTGTTCAACAGCCCTTCCTTGTCCTCTTTGTTGTAGAGCTATTCAGATCCCTGTGTTGTACAACCAGGTGACAAGCAGGTTAAAGACAAAGGCATCACAATTGCATTTACTGACACAGGGCTTGTGAGCTGCTGAAAAAGTCATTAAAAAGCTGCTGGCAGCTGCTATGACACCTTTTGTTGTTGTACAATTATGTCATTTAATAAGTCCAGACAGCAAATAACTTTATCTTAGAGTATAATGACTATTTTGTTGATGTGTAGTAATTGTATTTTGAAGCATTGTGAACAGATGTAATAAGGATAAATGAAGGAAAAAATCTGAAGAAAAGCGGTGCAGATTTCCCCTCCGATACCCCAGAAATAAAGCTGAGAAACGTATATGTCATCAAACTCCCACAAGTAGAAATCCTGTATTTCAAGAGTAGAGTGTCTGAGATCTGCGATCCATATGAGTCATTGTCTTTTTGAGGACAAAATGACCATTCAGTAACCAATGAAATATCTGGATGAAAGATTCCAACAGCCTTTTTTTCCCTCAAATTATTGTTAAATGGATAATTTAACAATAACCACAAGCACCAGCTAAGAGTAAGAGACAACGCATGATCTGTTGCGACTCCCCTTGTTTTGCAGAATAAAGTCCTCAAGACTGAATGAAAGAGAGCACTTCTTCCAGACCAGAGACTTTGTGCCTCAGCCGTGGGAGACGCTGGGAGACGGAAACCACAGGGATTGTATGTTGCATAAGGTTATGAATCACCCTCGTCCTTCGGACCCCATGCGTCAGGGAGGGATATCACTGGCAGCCTGTTGAACTGGACCCTCAAGGATCTTGACCAGGTCCACACAACCTGGAGCCCCTGCAAACCACTCTTCAGTAATGGAATTTAAAACAGATGTTTGGGAGGAGGTCAAGCCCTAATCTCACCCACTTCTGCCCACCCACATAGAAACGTCATACTTCTTGCTGGCTCACTTTTTTGGACTTCCTGTTCTCTTCCTGCCCTATGGCACATTTTCACCCCCTGCAGCTGCTCCCTGGCTCTTCCCTCATGAAATGGGGGGTTCCGATTGCCCTATCCTTACCGGTAGGATATCTCCTCAGCCAGGCAAGCAACCCCATTAAAGCTCGCTACTGGAATCATGCCTCTTCTCTGCCTTAAATAGGGCTTGACTACACTGTTGGACAAAATCTTGCTATAACCCGCTCCTTATTTATTTAATTGAGAATCAGTAGCAATTAAATATATTGCAAATATTATAGCAATTAATATAGCAATTAATGAACTGGCTGCATCTTAGTACAGCAGCAGATTGAGTGAGGCTGCAGGTTAAATAGCCCTGGTCTAGATGAGTGCATACTGTATCTCATCTAGGATAGTTTCTTGTATGGTTGTGCACAACAAACCTGTGGAATTGAAAAATATTTCTTAATCTAGAAAGTAAAGCACTCACACTCCTGGGCAGAGGCAGTGAGGCAAACCTTACGTTTCTGCGTAGTGGTGAACATTATGAATAGATATCAATATAAATTTTATTAGAGATATATTTTAATTGCAAATAAAAAAAAACAAATTTAATATTCTGCAGAATTTTCATCTGCTCTAATTACTGCCAAGGCTCTCTGGGGCAAAGTATCGGTGAGTCATAGTATGAATAGCTCTGTATTCAGATCCTGTTTCTTTTCTGCATTAGTGAATATTGGTGCATGAATTTCAATAGCATCTGACAAAGTTGTGTTCATAAGAGCGCATCAGAAGATATCAAGGATGAGTTCAGAAAGAGCTTTCTGCCTCCCAAAGAGTCTTCTTTGTTACAAAACAAGATAAAATGATCAGGCATTTGACATATAGACCCTAACATGGCTCCGTGAGAACAAACCCCATCATGATGGAGACTGGAAATAGTCAATATCACAACATGAAAACAGACAATTTAATAACAATAATAATAGTAATAATAATTGCTTACACTTATATAGCGCTTTTCTGGACACTCCACTCAAAGCGCTTTACATGTAATGGGGATCCCCTCCACCCCCACCAATATGGAGCAACCACCCGGATTTAATAACCCAATCCCTTTAGAAATGGTAAAAAAAAGCACTCCTTAAGTGCAGATTCTCAACTAAGTGAGCCCTCAGACATTAAATCACAAATGACGAAAATATTTCTTTTTTAAAGTTAAAAAATTAAATATTGTTTATATACTGTACAGTACATATATATGAATACACATACATATATACGTCACTCCACATTGTGCAATGACCAAAGTGTTATGTTGCATTATGTTGCATGTTTGGTTTAGACACACAGGACAGGACAGGCTACGCACAACAGATTCTTCACGTGAGAAATGCATTTTTTCAGTAATCAACTGTAGAAGACTTCAAGGACAGACATGAACTTATTAATTGACTTTACAGGTTGGACCAAAATCCAGAAGACAACAGGCCCTCCAGGAAGTGCGATTGACTCAGATCCCCAGACTCGCCTGCCCCAGGTTTGCCTGATTACAATACAAAGCATCCATATCCTTCACAAGGCTGGAATACAGCAGCTATGGCATTCATTGCCCAGGCATAAAATTGGTCAATTCTGCATGAAAAAAGGACCAAAATTTCAGAGTCTTGATGAGGAATCCAGAATTCCCAAAGACATCTATTTGCTCGGCGTGCTTTCGCATTTTAATCTCAGCTGGGATCCTGATTGAAGTCACTCGAGAAATAAAATGTCAGGCTCTTATTCAACATTAACAGGTGTGAGGTACACCATGAAGGGAAAGACAACTTGCTTCCTAAATCCCCATCTTATTTCAACAAAGAATTCTCCTTTAAATCTTAGTCAAAGTTCCTCCTACTTTTCTCTCGGTCTAATTAAGTGCTCATGCACTGACAAGTGGGCGTTGATCAATGGTCTTCTGCCCACCAGTAACATTTAGAAAGGGTAAAACTCAGAGGAAACTCCTACCCTTTATGTTACCTTTTTATAATTAGATTACACTTTCACTTAGTTAATTTTGTTCTGTTTTAATGTTAATTGTTTTAATGAGATTTCTTCTGATATTTTATGCTAAAACAAAGGAATTATTCCAATGCTTTATCTTAGAAATAAACTTACTTTTGAAGTAGCACTGTAAAATCTATTATGTTTTTTGTCATATAAAAACAAGAAAGTTAACATCGATAGCAGGCCATTCGGCCAGTCTACCTCATTTGTTTGACGGTAGGTGATTGATCTAGGGATCTCTTCAGCCTTTTCATAAAGGCAGCCAGGGTATCAGCTTTGTTGGGAGGTAACTTGTTCCAGTCTCCCACAACCCTTTGTGTAAAGAATTGCCTCCTGTTCTCAGTTGCAAAAGCCCTTAGTTACCACTGTGTCCCCTGGCTCATTCTTTGTTGTTGATCTTGAAGAGGTCCTGCCAAGCTGACATTGTCATTATTTTCCAGGATTTAAAACACTTGGATGAAGCTGCAGTTTTCTCTGTTCAAGGGTAGAACAGACACAGTTCTTTTTAACTGTCAATGCAAAATCTTCCTTCGAGTGTCGGAATACGCCTTCTCTGGACCAATTGCAGCAAGGCACAGAAAACTGTACACAATATTTTAACAGAGGTCATTGTCATCATCATTATCACTTTTAACACAATATCCATTAATTTAAGTTCTACACTTTCAGCTTTCCATCCCAGCATGTTGTTTGCTGTTTCCTTACTTCTCTACATTATCTGGAGGAAAAAAACAAAAGAATATAAAAAAGGTTATTCAGGAGAGAATGTCATTCAGCCCATCTAGCAAGATTCATGATTGTTATCATCTCATTAATCCAAATTGAGGTACTGGAAAATGGTATGTAGATGTGAATACCTAAATCTTTGGTACTGTAGGTCAAAAGACATGGTCGTCCATTGGTACTGTATGTCCTACAATCTCATCATCGTCCCATTTTGTATATCTAGAGTGTGTTTCTTCTGCCTTCAAAGAGTCTGGACCTACTTACAGTACAATACAAATAAAGAACAGAACTCGGCAATAGTTCACAGAGGGCTGTAGTCTAGGGAAAAATTTTTTTGCAACCGACCATATATAACCCAAAATGAAATTAGCCACGGCTTGTTTTTCATTTAAAATGTTCCCATAGCAATGGCCAACAAAGCACTTTTAGTCAGCCACCACAGATTTAATTCCCCAAGCTAATGGCCAACAAAGTGTATTGTTGAAGTGACTAAGGGATGTGCCTTTCATTACTAATCTTTTCTTCTCTAATTAACACCCAATCAATGCCATTTCAAACAGACTAATGATTTTCTCAATGCTGGAGTAAAGATGGTCAAATGAGGTCTGTTCTGAGGCTGACTTTTTCTGCAGTTGAACATTTCAGGCTCGCCGTTTCTTAATATACTGCCTCCAAAACCAAAGAGTGGTGTGTGTGTGTGTGTGTGTGTGGGGGGGGGGGGTATTAAAATCAAAGGCCAGGAAAACAAACTGCAAAGGCCAGAAACAGTGATACCACACACACAGGTGTGAATCACAGATTGGTTTTTCTGTAATTATTTAACAGGCTGCACGTTTATCAAACATCGCCAAAAAAAAACAAAAAACAACAGATCAAATTTTGCATCAAGGTTTGATGTAAAAAAGCCAGAAACAATTTGAGCTATTAGCAGTTTTTTTAAGATTTCATCTAGACACTTTTAACTAAACAGAATTTCAGATAGATATCGTTCTATAAACAACTTACAGCACTATTCTCTGCTTCCTGAGCCAATTAATCTTGTTTAAGCTCAATCCACCCACACAGCCTGCATCATTCACAAAAGCCCTGTGCACTGCAACAACCTCTAACTCTTGAAGGGTCGGGAGGGGGGGGGGGGTATATTTATGAAGCTGCTGTGATAGTTAGTCATTGACGTAAGTCAAAAGAAGGTCCACCAAAAAGGATAAAGAAAATAAGAGAGAGTGAGAGAAAGGAAAGCAACTCTTTCTTGCAGAAAGTGGAGAATTCATGGTGGAAATAAATATCCAGTAGAACAGAAAGGGGTGTGGAATTACCCGAAACTGTCTTAACATCACATGGTACTTGATGAAAGGTAGACGTGCTTCCATTTGCAGGTAAGACAAAAAGGAAAATGTAGAGTTTTCTAGATAAAACCTAAATAACAAAATGGTTATGTTAAGATTGTTTAACATCCAAGTATGGCCTCATTTAGACTGTGTATTTACTGTGAATAAACTTGGTCACCACGTTATAGGAAATTTGTAGTTGATCTGGAAGTAGTTTAGATAGGAGCTACCAGATACTTTCCAGGGCTGAAGGAAGTGTCCTCTACTGACAGGCTGAAGGAACAGAGTCTCTTTAGTCTGAAAGGAGTGTCCCACACTGACATGCTGAAGGAACTGAGTTTCTTCAGTCTGAAGGGAGTGTCCCACACTGACAGGCTGAAGGAACTGAACCTTCTGAGTCTGCAATAGAAATGATTAAGAAAACACCTGAAACACTGACAAAGTCAAGCCAGAGGATTTCTTCAGAATGAGCTGCTAGAATAGAAAGTAGAAGTGTATTTTAAACTTGGAAAAGGAGACACTTCGTAATAAAGGCAGCTGCTGTGTGTAGAACAAGCCAACCAGCCATGCAGTTGAAGCTGATACCCTGACTTCTTTCAAGAAATTGGATGAGATCCACGAATCAATTCGTTTCTTCGTACCAAATGGTTAAATGGGCCTCCTGTTGTTTGTAACTGTTATATGTTATATTTTAGTTGATGTATAAGTGTGACAGGTCATTGCATAGGATGAATCATTGTTTGCCAGTGGCCTACACACACACACCTCCACACTTCTGGGGGCAGGTAGTAGCCCATTGGACTAGTGGATTTGACATTTATCTGGGCTCTATGGGTTGGATGGTCAGAGTTGCCCTAGACAGGGATTTGGAATTCCTACAAGTACGCTAACCACCAGAAAAGGGCAAGGAAAAGGCATGAAAGTGCTTTCTCATAACAGAACTGTTGCACACACATCACCAAGACTGCAGAGGCACAGTGTGTGAGTAAGAGATACAGTAGGAAATGGACTTTCAGTGCCTCTGACAAGGAAGGATGAACAGTGAGCTAAATCCCATCGTTAGCAGACTCATTTACCCTGTTGTTACACCAACCTACTGTATTTTATTGTTTAGAAAAATGCTTAGATTGCATGACAGTAATTCAGGTATTAAATCTGAGTGGGGTATGGGCAAGGTCCAGACAACATAACAACAACACTTTATTAACCCTTTACAATTTCTTGCATTAGGAATTTGTCTTTTCACTTACCACAGCTTGCTCTCTATGAGACACACAGCCAGGGAGAGAAGCCTGGGGTCAGAGCACAAGGTCAGCTATTGTACAGCGCCCCTGGAGCAGCTGGGGTTAAGGGCCTTGCTCAGGGGCCTAATGGAGTAGGATTCCTCTGCTGGCTGCGGGATTTGAACCAGCAACCTTCCAGCCACAGACATAGATCCTGAGCCACAGAGCCACCGCTCCACCCTGATAACACTCATGTCTAGAACAATAGGTCTTCTGGGCGCCTGGCACTTTGTTTTCACTTCACGCTGTAAGCCCACAGGTCCTTCCTGCACTTCTGAAAAGGAGATTGGGGCCGAGTGCAGGGTGGATGGAATTATCCCACCTGACAAGCTGCAAATACAAAGGCTGCAGCCTCGCCTCAAAAGTTTCCTTCTAGCTGATTTTGCATCAGTGTGACCAGCTCTCACCTCTGCGCGATCAATATTCCAAAGAACGTCACCGTACAGTTGGTTGACTCTCGCAACAAATTTAATAATCCCATAAAATGTTTTATGTCGCTGGGGGGATGATGTTAGCTAAGATTGCCATTATTCAATCTTACCAGGGGCTGGTGACCATGAAATAACATTACAAAGCATCTGACTCACTTGAAATGTGGTCCTTAAAACTTCAGCTTTCTTTCTGATAAATCGCTGTGGAAAAATGAAGTTGTTACAGCAGGTATTTCATCCTCCGCGGCCCCCTCCCCGCCTCCTTCTCTTCGATCTGAAATGACGTCAGTAGCTCACTGTATAATAATGGAGGTTTTTAATCAAGGTTGGCCAGTTACTAGACTTCTGAGAACATCTAGAAATATGTAACAAGTAACACAAAATAGAAACAAGGCTAGGTCATGCTCAGGCAGACATGTTCATGATTTAGGCATGTTCATGAATTCAGACAGGTATGTTCATGATTCAGGCATGTTCACGAATTCAGACAGGTATGTTCATGATTCAGGCATGTTCACGAATTCAAACAGGTATGTTCATGATTCAGGAATGTTCACGAATTCAGACAGGTATGTTCATGAACTCAGACACGTTCATGAATTCAGACAGGTATGTTTTTGATTCAGGCATGTCCATGAATTCAGACAGGCATGACCATGAACTCAGGCATGTTTATGAATTCAGACAGGTATGTTCATGATTCAGGAATGTTCACGAATTCAGACAGGTATGTTCATGATTCAGGCATGTTCATGAATTCAGACAGGCATGTTCATGATTCAGGCATGTTCATGAATTCAGACTGGTATGTTCATGAATTCAGACAGGCATGTTCATGAACACGGACAGGTTTGTGTTCAATCAAGTATCATAGGATTATTCTTTAACTTTCAATCATACTTAGATTCCCCCCTGCAGAGGGTGTGGCAGTTAAAGCTGTTAACGGGAGTTAACCTGTCTTTCCCACTCAAACGGATTAAACTCTTGTAGCCCCAGCTTGAGAACTCCAGTCTTGCCATCTAACTGGAGAGTGTCAAGCCCTCGTTTCTAATTTCTAAGCTTCCGTCATTCTTCATAATTGAAAAACTGTAGCAACTGCACCAGAAACTTGTCCAGTTTATCCCCACGGGTGGAGTATTTTCAGAAGACGAAATATTGACATGTTGTTGTTTTTTTTAATCACCCATGTGTTTTCCTCTTCAATTACATTTGAATTGCAATATAATCATGAACGCCATCGACAAACCAACCCCTGCCATTGTTTGCATTTTAAAACTTATACTGGCCCCAGGGGCATGAAGATGAAAGTTGATTTTGATGTAATGCAGATAAAACGGGGAGCTGGTTGAAATCCCTGTTCCATTAGTAAATCAAGGGCACCACAGTGACGACAATGCATTTCCCCAGACCTGAGACTTGAAGACGACAAACACTTTTGCAGCTGATATCTTGTGGTTTGGATTTGTCTACAGAAAGCTGTTATGCTTATGCCGAGTGATTTGTTTTATTTTTCTGATCCCCTGGGGAAAAATTCAGTCAAAGTCATAGCTTTCTAATTAATTTGAAGAGGTATTGAATTCACAGCTTACCCTTCTTCTCACTGGCTGAACGCCAACTTTGCATTACACTACCAGTGCCCCCTTGAGTGACACATACATTACGGAGCCTGTACTTAAACACAGCAGAAAGAACTGTTGCTTTATTTATTCGTTCATGTTTATTGGAGGGGGTGCTTCGTGATTAAATGCATGCAATACCGTTTTAAGATGAATTCTATTTACCAGTCCCCGTGGGTCTCAGATTAAACAAACTCCCTTTGACAAGAGAACTACATAAAAGATTATGATAAAGTGTTTGAGTAAGAAAGGTCAAGAGCAAACCAGTGGGCACCTAAGAGGCAAGATTCATCTGCTCTTTTCAGAGAGGACAGAATCACATCTCTGTTTATCAGTACAACTTTAGCTCATCACCTCACACATTCTAAACGTGTTGCCTGTATTAGTGAGGCAATTAACAAAATACCAGATGCTGTTCGTGTAGGGCCCACAACCAGGCCTTCATGGAAAGTTCCACTGGCTCAGGCCATGTGAGAATTGACTCAGCCAGGCAATTACACAGTTTGTAGCCAGAGGAAGCTTTCAATTTTATTTATTTTGTTGTTCAGGTTAAGAATCAAAACCGCGAGGAAAGGCGACACGAACAAGCCCACTCCCCTCCAAAGCAAAATGGACAAAAAAGGCACAAAGTGCTGAAAAGCTTTATGGAAGGGGTAAAAAAAATAGATGTAATATTACTGGGAGAAAACACAATCGGAGACAAAAGGAGAAGATTTGTGAGAGTAGAGGAGTTTATTGCCATGTGTACACCTACATTGGAATTCTTATTGGCGCTGATCCCTCGGGACATACACAGCACAGCAGACAGCACCACATAATGTAGACAGTAGATCACACACGTAATAAGCAAAAACAGGAATAGCAAGCTCTATTTAGGATAACTCACCTGGCTGTGGAGAAAGTGTGTCCTTAAGAATGGGAATTAGGGTGGGGTGTGTCACCTCAAGGTCCGCATGACAAAGCACTGAGGCCTGGCGTGAGGCCTTAAAGTAAAGCAAGAGTCTGGCAGGAGCATGGAGAGGGGCTGCAGACATACAGCGTTTCGTCAAGCTGCCCCTGCAGGAGGTCACCGCAGACTCCCACATCAGCAGGGGGGAGGGAGCAGCAGTCATTTTGTTGGGTCCCCTTACCCAACATGCTTTTCTTTCTTTCAGCGCACGGGAGACGGTGAATAAGACCGGGCGTCCCCCGGCCCGCCCGCCGCCGTGAGATCTGGAAGTCTCCTCAGCTTGGGCAGCAGAGCCGGACAGCAGCCGGGCAACACAAAGCTTGCTCTGCAGCCACACCGAGTGGTGCGATCTCTGAAGACACTGGACATGAGAGGGAATGTGAATCCAAAGCACAGCAAACAGCCCCAAGGCTTACTGACACTGATTAACAAAAGGCAAAGTGGATTTTGCCAGGTAGACACATACAGAAGGATAAGTGGGGACATCAGCTGACACAACTAGGCTGTCTTTAAAGATGGGAGGAATCTGGAGCACCCAGAGAAACCCTCAAAATTATGGAGACCATGCACACTCCCCACAGAAGGATCCCCAGTCCAGACCCAAACCCTGGATCCAAGAGCTACAACAGCACTAACCACCATGCTTCAACATCACCAAAAGCAGTGATGTTTTTACTAAAATCCCAATACCAGTAGCAGGTTTCTTCAAATCGCATCTTCACCATGTGAACACAAGCTGAGATTTTTTTTTCCTTTTTTTTTCACATTTTAATTGGCATCTGAAGAGCACAGTAACACTGAAGGGCATAATGATAGGATGAGTTGTCCTTTCAATTACGCTTGGCCTTTGACTCCTGCTTGAAATCATTGCATATTAATAGTCTCATTTGCAAGAAAAACAGCCAAATCCACAGCTCTGTTACAACAAAAGCCCCTGCTTTCCCCAAAAGTATCAATAAAGTAAGAATATTTCTAGCGATTAGGGCTGTGCTATTTAACAAAAGTCAAACTTTTATCTTTGAAAATATTGAAAAGCCTCTCCCAATGGATACAGAGATTTATTATATCCTGTTCGTGTGGCAGATGCCTTTTCACTTTCTTATTAAATCAAGTAGAGATGTTTAGACAAGGATTCAGCAGACCCCTAACTTTGAGGTGCGGATCATAATGCTCAGACTATATTTCACGTCTTTCTTAAAAATTGACAGCAAGCGGGCTCAAACGATAAATACGTTTTTTTAGATCATTAGTTGCATTACAAGACTAGCATTTTTAATTGCATTAAGAGAATAGCACTAGCGTTGCATTAATTATGGGCACGTTACGGCACTCAACTATCACAGGCCTTATGGCAATCCAAGGCTGCACTTGGGATATATCCATCTTTTCACGAGATGCTATACATTCTGATGTGTGAAAAATGGTGGATCTTACAAAAATCTGAAGCAATTTTCTTTTAAAAATCCCAAATGAAGAGGCAACCAAATGTAGAATTCAAAGTGTTGTCCAGTGAGGTAATTAAAATAATCACTGTTTTGACAGCTTCAGTGGACTTTTCAGCTGGGTTTATTGGAAGGAGGTCCATTGACAATTGCCAGAGTGTTTTGGCCCCTATAATTGTCTTGCCAATGAGATTAACTAGAGAGTTTCTGCTCAGTTCGTGTTACACTGTGCCTCTTCTCTGCTGCTTTATCTTTTTCTTCTTGGACGAGGAGGAGTGACCATCTGAATCCATCCTTTTTCTTAGGGAGACAGGGAATGCTGGCTTCTCACCCAGCAGGCTCGGGACACAAGGCAAGACCGCCTCGTAGATGGGATACCATTCATTCTCACGGGGGCAATTTAGAGATGGGCAGTTCTGTGGCTTGTCCTTTTGTGACCGTGTGAGTGTGCTCTGTGAAGGACTGGTGTGATGATCTAGTGTGTAGGCCAGCCATGCCCTCTGAACCTCCAGGATCCAGGGCTCCAGGGTATCTCTTGAGTTAGGTGACCATTACCAGGAGTAAATGGCTTCCTGATAATGGATCAAGGAACAGGAATTAAGGGTTCTTAGAGACCTGGTAAAGGTCTGCATGCTGTCTAATTACCCTGGCTTTAAAATATTCAAAAGACTAGCGGTTTCTTAAATCAATCTTTCTCTTTGCAATTGTCAAGTCTGCACTTTTTCACACTGGATATCGGGCTTGAAGGGTGCATGATTCCAGCAAGCAACAACAAAGCAATCCTGAGGGGGATTCTTTCAGGATCCACAGATTTCAAGCCATGTCTTAAAAAGATGAACAGAAAGATTCCACTTACTTTTGGCCGTGAGTGCATCACCACGGAGCTAATGTGCTCTACACTCCTAATGTACTCTATAGTCTTCACATTTCTCTAAATTAAATTATGATTAGGGTTTCATGCACATTCAGAACTCAAACTAAAAAATCAGGGTACTTTTCGAAAGAATGGTTCCACTTTTGGATGAAGAGGGTCTGTTTTTTTAGGATGGAAATAACCTTGGTATTCTCATGATGTAAAACATTGTAAAAGGGCAAGTAATGTTTTAATTAGTAATTATAAAATTAAGACTTTACCCCCACTATAACGCACCTTGGATAATGAAAGCAGCAAGAATGGAAAATGTTAATTTTAAACCTTATATCTGATTTCGATTAGGTAACTTGGTGAAGTCTTTGCAAGTGAAATATCTCTCCTGTCTCGTTGTATGAAGGCTCACTGAGGACGATATATTTTAATTCCAATAGCTCTGTACTTTCAAGACACCATACAATTCCACCCACACGAAAAGTAATATAACTTGGGCAAGTAAAATCGCATTTTAAGCCCTGGTAAATCAATTAAGAGAAAAAACCTGTTATTTGAAAGTAAACTGCTTTTAATGTCAGCAACTAAATGTCTTTGACAAACACTGCAAGTAATGGGAATGGTTTTAATGCATATTAAATACAAGTATTTAGTTCACTGCGATCTATACTGGGTCAATACAAGCTAAAATTAAGCAATATGTTAGCAGCAAAATACTAATGCTTCCAGCAGTTTGCTCAAGCTAAGAATGTACTCCTCTAATTGTATATTAACTCATTGTTGGGGGGTAGTTATTTCACTAGGACAGCTCCGCACACTGGGATGAGTGGAGATCACAGATATATTCCAAAGTCAGGTCAGGTGGTCAGTCCTGATGCTGGAGGACTTGTGCGTCTCCAGGTTTTCCAGGTCTCTTTAAAGCAGCAGCGCCTGACGAACAGCAAGAAGCTGTTAAATTGGTCCCATTAAACCAATAATGAGCTGCTTTAGGTTGTTAAGGGTTATGTTGGGATGAAAGGGTATGTACACACTGGTCCTGCAGGACCTGGATTGCACTTGCTTGTCTACAGTAAATATCAGGCTGTGTTGCAGGGGCACATGATGTTCACATTTCCTTTAATATCACCCACAAATCGCTAATAAATCACTGCTTCTCCTATAAGCTACAGCATACAAACACACACTGTATCTGAAACAGGTAACCAGCTTGTTTACTTTGTACACAGCACAAAAACAGCCCATTAGCTTGAGAGTGTGATGCCGGTATGAGACAGTGCCACCCTGTCACACCATGACAGTCTGAAGGGCTCCTTGCAAGAGACAACTGGCACAGTTTAAGGACAAGTTTGTAAATGTTGAACACTGCACTGTATTTTCTAGACTTTGACTCATTGAAAACCTCAATCGTTACTGCCCCCATCCATCGTCCTCCTTCCCCAAAACACTCTGTCTTGGGTACGTTTTCAAGAAACTAACTTTTTAATGAAGGTCATCGTGAAACTGTCCAAAACTAGCCTCCACCACAGCAAACTCCCCATGTGAGGATGCCTTTGCCTGCATTCTTAAGGGCATTTCCTTTGATTAAATTGTCTCAAAATATAACTTTACGTTGACATGAGCAGATTCCCATTTTAAGCAGGAGGACAATGTGCCAGTCTGAAACCAAAAGAGCAATGGGAGAACTGAGATTTGCTGTTCACGCCTAGCATGTTTAAAACCAGTTGTGTGGCTCGGGTCGTCTTTTCAATTTCCATAACTTTTTCTGGAGCAAAGTATCCTTGTGGCTCTGTCTCCCTGGTAAAGCTGTGTAGTTTGCAATATAAAGTCAAAGGGAGAAACAGAAGCCACAGGTGGAACACAGTTACAAAAAGAAATAATTACCAGTTTGGTTTTGACACAAGATTTTATTTTTCCCAAACACACAGCAAACCGATGTAAATGCTGCCGTAGTTGCCTGGTAGAACTGCTTATTTGTACAAAATGGTTTAGTCGGAATTGCAACAGGGATGCCTCTTAGAAAGAAGTGGTGGAAAAATAAATTATTGAAGCCACCACACCAACACAAACAACATCTTCAAACCATTTCAGCTTGAAAGCATTGAGCACTGAGGGCCTGACATAAATTGTAGTTGTTAAGAGAGGGATAAAGCACCATTCCTCTCATTAACAGGAACATATTCATCAAGACAACTCTTTCAGTTTCCAGTGGCGTAAACTTTGTCAATTAGTCTGCTAAAGGAGATTTATGGAGGGGCATTAGGCAGCTGGTGGAATATCTGACAAATTCATGAGACTAATATCTCTTGATATGGAAATTAAACGCTTTCGCAAGAATCCCAAGAACACGCGAGTCTTGATTCTCGGATGTCACAGGTGAGATACTGAGTTTTTTTCCTTCATTTCTTAAACAGAAACCGTAAAATTGAAAAACAAAAACTAAAAGAGAGGCAAAAGCAGGATTAGAACAGATAAATTAATGTTTTATTTTCTGAAGCGCAGTTTTCAAAACAGAAAATGTATTATTATCGCCAGTTATCTTAGGGTGGCACGGTGGTGTAGTGGTTACCAGTGCTGGGGCCCTGGGTCCAATTCTGGATCTAGGGTGCTATCTGCATGGAGGTTGTATGTTCTCCTCATGTTATCCTTGATTGCCCTGGATTCTAACCACAGTCCAAAGACATGCTGGTCAGTTAAAACAATTGGCTTCTGGTAAAACTGGCCCGATTGTGAGTGTGTGCACTCTGCAATGGACTGGCATCCTGTCTGCAGTGTACCCAGCTATGATATGTTACAGCAGCCATATCACCCTGCAACTCACAGCTGGCAGCCCACTGAAAATCAGCAGGTGTGAGCCTGGTCAGTACCTGGATGGGAGACTCCTGGGAAAGCTGAGGCTGCTGCTGGAAGAGGTGTTAGTGGGACCAGGAGGGGGCGCTCACCCCATGGTCTGTGTGGGTCCTAATGCCCCAGTATAGTGACGGGGACACTATACTGTAAAAAGGCGCTGTCCTTTGGATGAGACGTAAAAACCAAGGTCCTGACTCTCTGTGGTCATTAAAAATCCCAGGGTGTTTCTCGAAAAGAGTAGGGTTTTTACCCTGGTATCCTGGCCAAATTTCCCCCTGGCCTTTACCAATCATGGCCTCCTAATAACCCCCATCTCTGAACTGGCTTCATCACTCTGCTCTCCTCCCCACTGAGAGCTGGTGTGTGTGAGAGGACTGGAGCATCATCCAGGTGGGGCTGCACAGCACTGGACTGGTAGCACTGTAGCCCTTCTTCAGGAATCTGAATCTTGTGCTGCAGGTGTGCAGTATTAGGAACCCCTGCACTGTATCTCTTTATGCATGCTTTCTCTTTTCTTATGAATCTCTCTTTATATCCCTCGGCGCATACTATCAAAAACCAATATTGATCCTGCCCTTGAGTTGTGCTCCATGTCCTCATTGATAATCTGGTGGCTGAACATTATATACGGTCATGACTGGAGTGGAAAAAGACGTAACCTGTTTCAAAACAGGCAGGGACCGATCTCATCTGCCTTCAGTATCCTCCCGCAAGGATAACATCAAACCCCTTCACTCACGATGAGGCAAGCCAGAAAAAAAAGTCTCGTCTGACCACTATCCGGAGGCCTTCAGGGGTTTGCCAATGAGCCAGGAATACAGTACAGGACACTGCCGGTATTCCCACAGGCCCAATCCACACGGATCGGGATCTGGCGACACCGGGTGACAGCAAGGGTTTGATGCAGGACATTGGTGTAGAGGCACGGTCCTCACACCCTCTCCCTCATTTATTTGCAGTCGCGAGTGTGAACTTACTAATTTTCACAACAGAACACTTTTCCACTCGAGACACTTGATCCTCAATAACAAGTCTTTCATCAGATTCTCGAAATTCAGCTACACATATGTTACATACTGTACAGTACTTACGGAGCTGTACTATCGCTTCGTAGAATGCAAAACGAACATGTACAACGAACTTGGTCTAGGACCATTGCACATGTCCGCACTGGTCAAATGAAGCAGGTAAGAGCTGGCCCCATCTCCAGCTCCCGTGAATATAGTCTTTCTCCAGCGCTGGCATTGCCACAGCACGCAAGACACTGCGATGGAGGAAAGGCTTAATGCTCAGGCTGTTAATTCTGACTTTCTGAAGGGAAGGCCAGGAGTCGTGGTCTCATTTGTGTGTGCACTTGTGCGCTGTGTAAAATACCTTATTGTAAGCATTCGCCGTTCGCATTCCATTTGACTAAGCTGGAAAAAGGAAAGTGACCTTCAGCACTTGCTTTAACCACCCAGTTGTCTCCTTTAAGGCCTCCACTGTAAATTTGCAGATATGCAGGGCACACATTTTTGTAGGGAGTGCCAGGAAGACATTCTGTAATGTATGGACACTTTCATGTCTTCGATGAAAGAGGGGAATATCTGCCCCCAAACTATGGCACTACACTACCCGCTAAATATGCTAGAAATGTCGTGAATCTGATCACATCAACAACTGCCTTTTTGTATGATTTATGGAAGGCAACCTTGTCCTGTGGTTTCAATCAGCCCTTCTGTGAGCCCTCTCTGAATGCCAGAGGTATGAGCCGCACAGACGCACCATCCCAGCTCCCCAGTGACAAGGCCGGCCCTCATGTTTCTGTCTGCAGGCGAATTTTTTTGCCCCCTTTTCAGAAAAAAACAGATCTTCGCCACCTCGTTTGTCTGAACCCTGTTCAAAGGAATAGTTTTGGCAGCCCCCTTCGTCTTTCTTTCTGCCTTTTTTTTCTCTCTCAGAGCCGGATCTTGTTCAGACCCCTTTCGGCCTCACCACAGATTAAATAATTAGCATCCAATCAGACACGCATCCTAGAGACATCAGCTCCTCAGTTTCAGAGAGACACAATTAAGGCATCAATGACTTTATTGACTCTTACAGCGACTGACAATGGGGAAATGGCCACAGCTATTTATAGTGCCACCCTTGTGTAATGCATCCAGTGTCTTGCGGTTTGAAGGCAAAGTTTGTGCTCCATTGTCTGTCATGATTTTCTGTCCTGACTAATGAGGCCCACTGCTTTCCTGCCTCATTCATTATTTCCTAACTTGTTTTTGTGCCGCTTTTTCTGTGACTTGCCAGGCTCTTCAGACAATAATTACTCTATAATACTACGGGGTCTGTTGTTGACTGCCGGAGAATCGTGTTTCATCGCGAACAATGGCACCGGCGGTCCCGCAGTTGAGGCAAGACTGGGAAACAGCGCCATCTGGCGGCGCTCTCCGAAGCCCGAAACTCTTGAGAGTCTGAACTAACACTGATTAGTTCCAGAAGTTTGAATCGATAAAGAAAAAACAAACAAAACTTTAAACATGCTAAAACATTACTGTACTTCATGTGTGATTAATGCTCTTCAGTATAACACAGGCACAGGCTTTTTTAAACTACAGCTGATGATTCAGTAGTCAATGGGGATCTACTGGAAACACTTCCTAACTGAGTAGTAAACCAGTCTTGTTGGGTGGATTCCGTCTCATTTACTGTATATAGGAGACGCAAATAATTAGTGACCTTACTCTAGTCTGTCATACTCCAGGACGGGGACAAGGTAACCTTTCAGTAAATCGCAGAATCACATTAACGGGTTGCTAGATTTGAATTCCCAAGGATTATCAAAAGCCCATCCCAAAGATCATTCAGGATCCCAAGCTGTTCGCTTTCACGTGCGACGTCAGTCCCCAAATGTTCATTCCAAAGTTAAGAATAAAAAAGCTCCTGATGGAAGAGGTATTCATTTCTGAAAGGTAGACATTAAAAGCGTACTTCAGCTACTCGCACACACACCACAGACACAAATAGGGGGGGAAAAAAACTTTTTTTTCCCGACTCGCTTTACTTGAAGGTAAATGTTAAGTTCAGACCGAACATAATGACTTTGAAACCCCCGCCCTCGATCAGGTAGAAGTTAAAATGTTAGATTTCACTGTGTACAGTAATTAGTGGACAGGTTTTTCGTTCACCCGTTTCTATTTCGGAGTCTCCATTTACCCGTTTACATCAGTATTTTATCCGGTATTTAATGGGGCAACTGCTGGCGAGTGAATTTAAAAAACAAAAACAGCCTCTTTGCTAAGGTGCAACAGACGACGCTGGTAATGACGGACTGATAAATCCGTTTCAAGTTCAGACAGATCCGCATATACAGTAGAAACAAAGTGCGCCCGAAAAACGCATTCAACTCTTCTAAAGGCGAAAATACCAGAACATTAATCATCCGACTGCGTCGTTTTTATAAGAAAGAAAAAAAAATTACATTCGGCTCAGGCCAGGCAGTATATTTCAATCATTATGAAGTATTGATTCAAGAGGCTGAAGGTCACATGTCCGACGGGTCACGGAAATATGGATTTGTGGTCATTTTATATAGCGAAAAATAGTAATTACCCATTTCTGCTTCGTCAACGGGGGAGGGGTAAAAGAGGTTTTTATGCAATTCTGAATATAGTTTCCCCGTGCAAGGAGGGGAATAGGACAGCAAAAGCACAAAAAAGCAGTTCCAGGGTTTTTTTTTGGTCAAACAGTTGTGTAACAGTATTTCACAAAAATAACTGAAGGGGTTAATTCGTTGAAACTAATTGTAATACCATAGTTTGGTTAACATTTCACTGCATGATAAACATCTTGGAATCTCTATTAAAGAATCACTAGACGAAGAGATTTCAGTTAGATTTAATCACATCTGGTATATGTAAAATAAAATGCTTTTTTGCCAATACAGTAGTTGCATTTTCCCTGGAATGACAGACATGGTACTGTCGCCCCCTTGTGGCTTTTACGGTTTATGTCATTCTAATCACCCAACACGGAGAGCACTTCCAAAACCAGAACTGTTCAGACCAGGAAAAAATACAAATTATGGTAGGGCAACAGCTGCTTTAGTTTGCCATTTGACAGTCACACACAGGCTCAGAAACACGGTTAGAAGATAAAACACATACATGAACTCACCGATTTCTATTTGCAGCAGACGTAATTTCGAGATACCTCAAGTGTAAATATGGCGGTACACGTGCATAGAAAAAGGTCAGGTTGCCGAGCCGCATGTCGCTTTATTTTGCAATCTGGCGCGTATAAGTAAAACGATAAGCAAATGTCACGCATTTCTCAAACCCGGCACGCAAGCTTGTACTCTGGCGCTGTGTCCCTGCGCCCCAGGAGACTGGCCGGGTTCTGCTGTTTAACCTGCCGATGAAAACGAGTTAAAAACCCGACTCAAAAGGTCATCCTTAGCAAAGGTGCCATTAACCACACCGCACAACGCGCTCCGTGGACAGCCGGCCGCCGCCGCGAATTTGACTCCTAGAAAAGCTGTCTCCTGGACGTCGTGACGTCACGAAGCAAGGCATGACGAAAGAATACTACCTGTGAGTCAAATTAACGTGCATTGTAAAAAACAGAACTTTCCCGTACATCTTCCGTGGATATAGGTGGGGGGAGGGGGGGGGAGCTCCTTCACAGCTCTTGTGCCCATCTGTGTGGAGTTTATATGGTCTCCCAAACGCTCACAGTATTTCTCATGCTCACAGATGACGGATGACGCTGCACATTTAAATTAATTAGGTTAGTTCCGATACATTTTTTTTAAAAAGTTAGATATTTCTTGATGTAGGTCTAAATGTTGGCGTATTACGCATTTTAGATTATTTTCTTTCCGAAGAAGAGAGGAAGCGAGGTGGGAGGCCGGTTTACTGGCCACAGGGTGTCAGTGCGAAAACGCGATATAAGAAAAACCTTTTTAGAAGGCAGAACTGTATTTTTTTTTTCTTCAACTAGACTGTTTTGTATTCTAAAGATGCCCGGAAGCCGTATGCCGTGCTCAGATACTTATTCCTGAGAATGTCCGTCCCAAACGGAGAAGTCTCGACCTTATCCGTAAGAATCATCTGGAAGGAAAACACGGCCGACAGCCCACCAGAGCTCAAGTTAACCAACAAAATGACCCCACCGAGAGGAGAGGACACTGTGGGGTTTTCAGTGGGGCGCCTTAACGCCTTGTCGAAGCACATGTTTTTTCAAGCAGGACAGCATTAACCGTTAATGTTAATTAATCGTCCTTCTGGAATCACGAGAGAACATACAGTAACTCTGGCCCAGGACACAATCAGCAGTTACGACCTTTAAATCACAGCCAGCTCCTTTTAATTTCCCCTCGCCAAGACGTGCCAAAAACAATTCATATCACTTTAAAAAATAAAACTCTGCCTGATGTTAGGTGCAGTTTCCAAACAGGGACCTCTGTTTCACCACCCAAAGGGCTACACAAGCACAGGCTTGAGGAGTGCGCTCCCGTGGGCCCTATTCTCTGACGAGAAAATCATTTGAAAATTTGAATGCATATTGAAAATGATTACAGGGGCTGTTCATGTGTCAGTATACAATTGTAGAAAAGAATTAAAGCCATAGGATTGTTAATGACCATAGAGATTCAGGATCTCAGTTTTATGTCTCATCCAAAAGTGCCTTTTTTACAGGATAGTGTCCCCGTCACTATACTGGGGCATTAGGACCCACACAGACCGCAGGGTGAGCACCCCCTACTGGCCCCACTAACACCTCTTCCAGCAGCAACCTTAGCTTTCCCAGGAGGTCTCCCATCCAGGTACTGACCAGGCTCACACCTGCTGAGCTCCAGTCAGTTGCTTGGTGATGTAGCTGTTGGCAACATAGCTAAAAAGCTTCTCAAAGCTCTTCAGAGGCTGCTGCTGTTTTATAGAAACCCTGATGTCTGGTACAGACCAGGCAGACCTGTGTACTTTGTTTCAAAATGTAGCATAACCTGAGAAGACCGCGTTCTTATTCTGTTATCCAGAAACGAATGGAACAGCAGTGTTCAGAGCAGACAATCACAGCCCATTAGCACCATCGAAGTGCTCGGCTCCATGTTCTTGTCTTTTTCATGGGTTGCAGATTTTACAATGAGGCAAGGGCTCTGGGAAACCTGAGCAGAGCTGTGCGTCCCGGCAAAACTGGGCTTGTCGGGGAAGGGGCTGGATGAGAGCTTCCTAACACAGACGTATCGGGTGGGCTGGATTACCTCCTCAGGCTCGTGACCTTTCTCCTGCTCTGGCTCCAACATAGCGTGCAGCCCCAGTGCAGAAACTGGGCCTCCGAGCCTCAGCATTTACTCCGCAAAGCGTACCTACTGCACCTGTACGCTGTCCAGTCCGTCTGAAAGTGACAAACACTGCCTGAAGCCTGATTCTACAGCCCTGCCAGACTCCTCTAGGCTAGCAGGAGCACGTAGTTATTGGACACATGAAAAGCTCACATGCAGAAACTGGGCAAACCCCAAACTCATAGCAGGCATACTGTATTTTTCCTGAATGAGAAACAGGGCCCTGCTCTATCGAACCAGATTTTTCAATGACTGGAAGAAATGGCACCACTCTATTTTAAAAACCGTGACGTGTTGAGATACAGTGTGTGTTTCCTGAGTATACAGCTATCTCGATAGAGATTGTTTCGTCTCTTCTTGTACTGAAAGACGGTGTGTCTGGGGTCTCCGCGGGCTTTTCAATTCTCCGAAAGAGCTCTTTTTTTGCACTCCAGTGGGGAAACTCCACCTAGAGGTTCTCCAGGCAGGAAAAGGGACGATCATATCAACATCTGGTCATTTCCTGCTTCGCTCAGGGGCGGGAGAGACACGGAGCATCCTTTTCCCTCGATTTTTTTCCTTGTAAGCGCTGTTCAACAGTTTGTGACAGGCTGTGTAAGGACATCCCTGTCTTTAATTAGCTCTGGTTCCCTGGAGTCTTAGGTCTCAGGGTAATTGATGACCCCAAGCTGTTTCAGACATGTTTATTTTCATTGATTGAGAGTATAAAGCAAATGTCTGGTGCTATGTTGAAAAAAAACACTGTACCAGTTAACAGATGGAGGTTAATTCGTTAGTCCTTGAACTTGTGGCTTTTTCATATATACAGTAGATGACTCTAGAATTCCACCTGCATTAGTTCATTAATATCGAGTTCATTAACGGCAAAGCAGACTTAACTCAGGTGAGGAACGAGGAAGATTTTCAAGGCTTTCATATTGCAGGATGGGTCTCAAACCTTGGTCATCCCAATCCATCTCTCATTTACCAGACTGACACAATGTTTTATTTTAGCTGTGCGAGATTAACATAGTCCGCTAACCACTGACTGGAGTCTTCTTTTCAGTAGGATACAGTCTGAAGGAGTGATTGAGGATCTTAGGGACCAGAGTGTGGGAGCACCTGCTTTTTTTTCCATTACCTGCAAATAACATACTTTCACCTTCGCTACTTTTCGACACGGGCTCCTGTAATCGCAGGCAAACCTCCACCACTTCCAGAAGGTGTAGACATCAGAATTAATTATCCAATCAGCCCTCGCGATCACCACCACACCTTCCCGCTTAGACTACTTAAGAGTTGATCTCAGTTTCAGTGGTGCTCAGTATTGGGCATCCCCGTCGAGCCTCACATCTATGCCTTCGGAACTACTCTCTCGGATTCCCTCGAGTGTATCTGGCTCCTGGAATTCGACTTCGATTCTGGATCTCGTTCTACGGCTAAGTACACCTGGTTTTCTCGACTCTCGTTCCTTGAACACTTAACCGACTTCCACATGGGGTCCGATCTACCATCTATTCCGGCGTACGCCGACGTAACACTTTTGGATCAAAATCTATCTTGTAAAGAATCACTTACTCAAAAAAGGCAGAATAAGTTAACTGACAGCACACTGCAGAATCTTGGCATCATGACCTGTCGGGCCCCAGGAGACAGATGGAGCAGTTGTCCCTGGCCTTCATGTGTAGTTACTGCGCCAGAGATTTCCAGCATGGGCTTCGGCAATTGAATGGAGAGCAAGTGGAGCTGCTATCAGCCTTCAGAATGAATGAGGCAGATGTGCCTGCAGTAACGAGAGGTACAGGCCAGGGCACTTGGAGCCACTCAGCAAAGAGGCGCTCAAAGGCAAGATGGCAGCCGGTCTGGGGAGCTCGTTTTGACAAAATCGCTGCTTGGCAGCATCACAAGCCAGTGACAAGAACACAAGGGACAACGTGGATCACAGTTCACCTTGGGGGAGGAGGTTTGGCAGTCATCTGCAGGGCAGTAATTGAGTTATTAGTAATTAGGGAAGCCCTCTCTTCATTGCCATCCCTTGTAATATGTCTCAAAGCAATCGTCACTCTGCTGTTCTGAGGAAGAGAGATAAGACCCAGTGTCTCTGTTTCATTCCTACCTTGTAATGGCATAACCTAATTAGATGGGGTTTTTTTCCAAGGAATAAAGCGGTTTCTCCTTAGAAATCAGATTTCACTGCTGAATAATACACTCCGTAGCTTCATTGTTTTGTGGGGCTGTGAGGAGTCAGTGTGGAAGTAAGTTTATTACTATGGCACCTGGAGAGCCAAGCAGAGTAGAATTACTGTATGTCTCCTGAAAGTTGAAGCAGAGTCCTGTTGAGAGTTCATGGTAGGTGGTGACCAAAATTCTTTGTGTCGCTCTATAAAGAGTGAAAGTTATGTCAGGAAGAACGTATACCGTACAGTACGAATGCCCAGGTAGTCAGAATTTCAAGTAGTTCTCAGAGTTATACCCTGATCAGTTTAAATGATCAGTTTTCACATTGTCATTATAGGCTACTTTTAAACAGAAGGTAAAAAAAACAAATGAATTCTACCGGAACTCTACAGTTTCTTCCCTCAAGATCACAACGGCACAACACAGTCTGACAGTGTTTCGATGACTTCTTAATTTACTCAGGCCCGAGGAAGCACTGAAACCATTAACTTGTATTTCATTTGTCCTGTGGTGTATCTGCAGGTGCCCTCGTTAGTAGAAACATTTTTAAAATTCTGTTTCTGTTCCAGGTTCTGTTTGTCTTTTCTTTACCAGGACAGTACAATCAACCGTCTGAGTGTCTTTGGCGCGAGAAAGAATTCCCTCCGCCTTTATAGGAAAAGTTACACCACCTTACCCCAAACTCTTAACACATCAACATGAGGAACCCATCTTTCCCAGTCCTAAATGCTTCATCCCGGGCTGTAATGACAGAAGGCCTGCTGGAATTACTTTTCTTTAGTATTTGTGGAGTTCAAGGAGGTGAACGGTTTTGAACACAAAAGCAGAATATTATTTTTCCGGCCAATGTGCCTCGAAGGGGCTGCCGTTTCCCTCAGCCCCTGAGAAAACACACCATTTAAAGTGGGATGGCTTGTAATTCTGCCTTCAATGTGCCCAGGACACTTTCATTCCCTTTTTTTATAACGGCAGAAATAATGGAATTAACAACACGGTGTGAATGAAAATGTCAAAACGCAATCCTTTGCAGTGGCTCTCGGCTTCGATGCTTCTGATGAACGTGATACATGAAAACATTTTGAGGCGTCACTCTGGGTTTTGCACTTATGAGGAAGGCAGTAAAACTAAACCTCTGGAGGAATCCAGTTTATTAAGGGATAGCCTTTAAGAGCAGGGGCCTGACATCCCAAGTCAAAGAGAAGATTTCAACTAAGGCGTAGCTGCAAAGGAGGAGATGGGGTGGAGCTGTTTACAGCATGTACTGTATAGCAAAGGTTGGTAATGATGGGGCTTTGAAACAGCCGGCTGAGATTTGTCTGTGTCTCATTCAGTTCAGGCTCTGTTCAGGAACCCTACTGATCCTGAAATATGTCCCAGCTTTACCAGAAAAACCTGACTCATAAATAAAAACCGTGGAAAGAAAGGTCTTGCAGCTCGGAGACACCTGCTGGAGAAAAGGGTTAATGCAAAGCTGACTGCTCCACTCTTCGCCTTGTCACCTTGTCACGGATTCTTTTTTGCCTTGTTTTTTTAAATACCTCTCTGTCACAAAGCGTCAACCAGGACCCTAGGCAGCCAATAACACTGGGGAGAGAGGACTAGGAGCGGGGCTGGTAGACGGACAGGGGGGCGTGTCGACAGTGCACTGGTGCTCGGGGGGGGGGGCCGTGGTCCAGGCAAACAGTCCGAGGGGAGTCCGAAGGGTAATCCAGAATGAGCCAAAAGTCCAAAGCCAGCTGATCCATACATGACAGAAGTTAAAAGCCGGAGCGGGATCGGGGGAATAAAAGGGGGATTATGGGACCAGGCCCCCTGAGCCCCGGACTCAGACGGTCAGGACGCCGGGGTGAAGCCGATGCCATCGGGTCACTCCTGGACCCGCTGGTAGGCGGGCTTCCGGGTGTCCATCTCCCAGTGCTGAGCCCAGATTGGTAGGAGAGTCTGGCTTATAAAGGGAGGGGCTGGATGGGTGTCAGGTGCAGGAAAATCAAGCAAAATGGGAAAGAGCCGGACCACCCTTAAGAGGAGGGACCTCCGGTCGTGACACTCCGGAGAACTTGAGCCGGGAGCTGCTCCTCGTCTTCGGCCTTGGCACGCGGAGACACCGGCGCCATGGAAACCATGCAGCGGGAAAATAAAAACATGCCGGGCTTGCTCTGCGCAGGAATGGCTGAGATATTCTGCTTTCTGTGGAAGCCGGATCCTTACAGACAACACCACTACGGCCCTGCGCCTGTCTGTGGATTCATTCAGAGACCAGTGGGCCTTCCAGAGGAACGGTGTGGTGGACGCCATGTTACAGCAGAGGAAGTTTACTGTACACGATGGCTCCCTGTACAACGCATTAATGAAAACAGCTGCACAATCTGCTCGTTATGTGTAGGAAGTCAGGCATGAAATCGTGGAGCACAGGGCAGACTACGGGACAGGCACTCGTCCCTGCTGCTTGTTCCACCACTGGCAACTGACTCCAAAGACACTATGGTTAGAAAAAGCTCCCATGACTGCCTGACTCCCTCCCAGTGAGAGAGGCTGCTAAGGAGCCCAATTAATGACCAAAGGCACTTGACTACTAAAGTGTGACATTCACTGTTGCATGAATATTGCATACTGATGCACAAAAAAGAGTGCCAAGGGCTTGCTCGGAGTCCCACCAATGTCTGTTTATTAATCAGCTAATTATAGTGTCCCACAGAAACACTGAAGCTAAATGTCAGGCTGACATCAGCCTCTGTAAAGGAAGATTAATTCTTCCGTTTTTAGACATCGGCTATTAAATCATTGATGCAGGTAATGCAGAAATGCAATGTTAATTTGAGCCTGTTTGTATCATCTACAGTAGGTCAATGTTGTGGCTGCCGCCTCACAGCTCTTGTGTTAACTGTCCCGAGTTTGCATGTTTCTCCCAGTTCTGTGTCAGTTGTCCCTTGGAGCTCAAGTTTGGCTCCCACAGTCTGAAGAAATGCTGACTGGGTTACCTGTGACCTCTGAACGTCCCCCCCCAGGATCCATGTGTGACAGGGAATGTGCCCCATGAAGAGCAACTGCACCTTGCCTTGTGCCCATCGTCAGCCAGTTCACCAACAGCAGCAGAGCTGGGCCGTTATTAACAATGGATGGATGTTAATGCTCATCATCAATGACAAACCTGACAGGCGACATTGACTGCTTTCCAACATCTGCTTCCATGTCTTCTTAGGCCCTGAGTTTGACAGACTGATCATTAGTCCCACTTCACTACATGTTACTCACGGTACTTAATGGGAATTTTTAATTGCGCGTAGGAAAAAAGAAAGCAGGGAAATTAATCAAACACAAAGCAAAACAAGTTGAAAAGTAAGAGATTTTTGATTGCTAGTATAAGTGAGCAACAGCGCTCTGTAGTTTGCTATCCAGACATTTCGAATGATAGCCATGATAGGTCTGTGTGTCAGAGGTTTTATGGGCTTTATGGGCTGCACTCCCAGACTCTGACCACCAGGGGGCAGAAGAGTAAATTGCCTTGAGGTCAACTACAGGAGAGCTTCATTAGACCTCCTGTACCCCCCAATTTAAACAAGGGATTGATTTTTATCTGTTTTCTGCACCCGGGTTTCAACTTCCAAAATAATATACTTTGCATTCCTCGTTTCTTAAATAAACATAGCGAACAGAACTTGGTTTAATTGTGTTGTAAAGATTGCTGCTCCCCCTCTAGTTTTTTCAGCAATTCCTAACTGCTCTCCAATAGTGATCTAATCTCTGCGACACCATGCCCCCAGTTTTACCAAGTCTTTAAAATAATCAGCCAAAATAAGAAAAGCATTTAAACCCAGCCCCTGGCACAGGTTTCAGGCTAGTCTGTACCCTGTCCTGCTGTTTAAGAGGAGTGTTTCAAAATACACACATGCATTTCACCCATCTAATAAGCAAAGCTCATTGGGAATGAAAACCAGCAGACACAGGGACATGGAGAGGAGCAGCCCCAGTACTCTCCTGCTGGCGTTTCTGAGTGAGAGAGTACATGGTGAACTTCACCGGCAGTGCGAAACCTGGAAACATACACTTCGTAACCTGAGTGGCCCTCTTTGTGCTCGGCTCAGACAACCTCTTCCCTCTCAGTACCTGCAGAACCAGTAAGCTCTGTGACGTCGGACGTCTGTTTCTTTTGTCCGTGAAACACAAGCACTTTGACTGCTGCTGAATTATTGATTTCCCCCGTTGCAGACAGAGCTCCGCCTGAGCTGCCTTTCCACCCTGCTGCACGCCGACTGGAGAGGTTTGCACCAGTTGCAAAAACGTGCTGTCCTCCCAGAGAAAAGTGGGAACCTAATTAGATTAATAAACTTAAAGGGATCCAAAGTGATAACGTTGCAGCTTAGAGTAGTAGTGTTGTAAATGAATCTCATCAACAATAAAGAAAAGGCAATGCTTATAAAAAGTTATACTGTACAATCCCTCCTTTTCATTTCTTACTGCTTCATCCCCTACAGGGTTGTGGGGGAGTTAAGCACCTATCCCAGCAAGCTATGGGCACAAGGTAGGACACCCTGGACAGGTCACACACACATACAGGTGCATCAGGGCCAATTTTCCCAGAAGCCAATTAACCCACCAGCATATCTTTGGACTGTGGGAGGAAACAGGAGCTCCTGGAGGAAACCCACATGAACAAAGGAACTTGCAAGCTCTGTGCAGATGGCACCCCACGAATTAAACCCAGGGCCCCAGTACTGCAACGCCACATCACTCACCGTTGCACCACCGTGCTGCCCTTAAAATAGCTCTCAGTTCCACACGACCGCATAACATTGCATTTCCCAATCCACGCTTTTCAGATCACAATTGCAAAACTGGAAACAAAACATTCCCTTTCAAAAAAATGACATTCAAAAAATCCACCCACTGTGGCATCACAATTTAAATATGTTAGTCCAGTGCTACACAACCTATTTATTCACATAAACTGGTTAGTCAGACAGAATTACCTGAGTAAGAACTTTGTTAAACACATGCACTTCTCAGATAGTGCATCAATTTATTCCACAATGTCAGTCTTTCAGATTTTGCTTTCTTGTTATACAACTGCTGCAGACAGTTGTGAAAGTCACGGATGAGGGCTCAGCGTGCGGCTCTTTTCAATCTAAAGAACAAGCAGCTCGTTTACTTAAACGAGACATCAGCACTAATTGATTATGAATGCAACTTCTGTACAGCAGGATACAGTCCGTCGCTCTTTGCAAAGTAAGATGTGTGATAACTAAACACTGGGGCAGGGTCGATAAACAACTTGCTAACATTAAAACTTGTGGGACTGCATCAGGCATTATTGTGCTTCTTGGTAGAACCTGGGTTTCTTCTCAGTGTTTCACATTTTAAAAGCAAAGGTCTTGCGATTTTGCGATCACATGCCTGCAAGCTGCATCATGATAACTGTGACAGGGGCCATTGCCTTTTGTGGAATTGACTTTAAATGTGTCAATGTCTTTAAATGTCTTACCAATAATCCTTTTCTTTCTTTGGGAATATGGGAGGGAGTGGTATGTCTTGGGGTGTAATAATTATCTTATTGTTTTATTCATGCAAAATATTGTACCTTAATATAAACACTGTTAACAAATGTGTCACATAATTGAACAGGGAGCTTGTCGGTCACCTCTGTTCATTGTGTCATACTATGCAAAGATCGTAACCAACACACCTGACCGAACTTCACCCATTTGCATGAATCTTGTCCACCCCATTCATTGTCTTGCATTTGCTTAGCTCGTTAGCTGAACCTGGCTAGTAATCTTCTGAACTATCTTCTGAATATTTACATTTCTGCACACAGATAATATTAATGAACATTTCTAAAACTCGTGAATTATAATTGTTTCTTGTGAATACTGTACCAATAGTCTAAGAGTGTGGTGAGCAGATAACCCCACCTTACACTTGCATTTGTAACCTTTGCTTGAGGACTTATTTTTTACTTTTCCACAAACTTAAAGAGTGAAAAAAGGCCTGTCTTCTCCGAAATAACATTCTCTTTCAGAATTGCTTGTTTCTTTATATCTTATTTTAGTTTGTCAAAACCACCCTGTTCACAGCACCTACAACCTACAACTACAGGTACTGTACCTGGCCTCAAAACAGAAAACCTACCCTCTATGCCCCTTTTATATATACTCTTATATACACCCTTATATCTACCCTTACATACACTGAGTACAAAACTTGCATTAACAGCAGCTGTGCTTAATTAGCTCAGGACAAGTCTAATTAGATCTTTTTGACCAACACAATATGTAGGAAAGCTGCAGGGGGTGGAAGTCATCCCTAACCCTATGTCAGATCCTAGGCCTAATAGACTCCCCTGTAACTTTACCCCCTGTTCTGTCACACCGTTTTCCGAAGAGTCAAGTCTGAAGCAGAGCATGATGGTACCCATGAACCCATTCAGATTCAGCGCAGGAGTCTGCTTCATGTTCTTGACATGCTAATAATACTGAGGATTATCCTGTCATCAGGAGCTTTTTCCTTTTGTCACCCTCTGACAGGGAACTGCCTCGATCATCTGGCACTGCGCACTCAGAAGAAAACAAGATTTATTTGAAAAATGTGAAGAATGTGTCCTTTACCACCCCAACTCTGCATTCGAAACGTTCATCTTTGTAGTAAGCTAAAACAATGCATGTGGTAAAATGATGGTTTTGAGGCCCATTAGATCGTGTTTGGATTGTAATCAGCAATTGTGCTGATTTAGTTTGAAAGGCCTTTTTTTCCCCATTTTGACTGTTTTTTTAAAAAAAGATGTTTAATAAGTTACTAGTTAACAAGTTCAGATCTTCTAAATATAAAGGACTTAAAGCAGAAGAGCAGAAAAGAGCAGTTTATATGTATATCAAGGTAAGTCTTTGTGCTACTGTATGTTTCAGCTCTGTGGCTTTCATGCCACATGGTAACCTCCTGGCTCCTGGTCTCTGGTGGGTGTTAAGCAGTCCTTTTACCACAATATCTAAGAGCCAATCAGGATCCAACCACCCGTATGCTTTTGAAACTCCGCCCCCTAAAAATATGTCTGTCGGTGGGGTCAAAGGTCATCACCTCCAGCATGCAGTTCACAAGGACAACCACATGATTCAGCCCAGCAGGCCAAGAGAGGGAGAAAGCTGTCTGCTTATACAAAGTAATTTTTATTTATAATGTAGACTTATTTTATTTTGGGGTGGAAATCCTCTGTAATGGCATTAGATGTGAATCTAATGATTAATTTTCTAACTGCACAGAAAGCATAATTTAGCACAGCCCCCAAATTTTAAGCAATACAGCATGTTCCTGATATAGCATTATTTTTGTCAAAATTATTGTGGAATCCGGACCAAAAAAATAAAGTTGTCCTCGAGCTGAGCTCCACTTTCACACTTTGACACATTTTCAAAAGGTTTTTGTTCCTGCAAAACCGTGCACAAAAGCACTGTGAACAAGAGATGCACTGATATTGAAGAAAGGAAGGGAAATGAACAAAGAGGATATCTGTTACGATCCACATCCCTCCTCTAGAGGGCGCTCCTACCCTTTTCTGTTCTGATTAGTTCTTATTATTTCCTGGTGTGTCTTGTTTGTATTTTGGTTAAAAGCCTAGCGTGTCTGCAGCTCCTGGCTCAGCAGTGGAAGATGGACATGTGAAGGCCCGCCTATCCACCGGGCTCAGGAGAAGCAAGGCCTTTCCCAGGTGGATGCTGCACACTGGTGGGGGTGGAGGGGATCCCCATTACCTGTAAAGCGCTTTGAGTGGAGAGTCCAGAAAAGCTCTGTATAAGTGTAAGCTATTATTATTATTAATTTTCCCCAGGCATCCTGACCATCTGAGTCCGGGGCTCAGAGTGCCTGGTCCCGTTATGCTTTTAGTTCTTTGTGTTCCTGGTCTTGGTTCCCCTTCCTGGGGATTTTAAGTGTCTTCGTCTTGGATGGATCTCCCGGCCTTTGAATTACGGACTGCGCCCTGACTTCCTGTTTTGGACTTCCCTGGACTTTGTTGCTTCTGGATTTCCCCCTGTGCACCGGATCACTACAGTCACCACCAGTCCTACAGTCCTAACCCTGCTGTACCTTCCCCCGATGTCCTTCTCCAGTCCTTTCCAGATTATAGCGTCCCACATAGGGTCTTTAACAACACACTTCACGGGAGTCAGAATCGGCTCCCGTGACAATATCCAGTTTGCTGTCCCTGGGATTGGCAGAGGTAGGATGACCGTGGCGTTCTGCATCCACTGGGCTCACTCAGCGTGTTGAGTACCAATCAGTATTGCTAGCACACTGCTAACCTAAGACATGCCACTAGGCAGCCTCCACTCTGATGAGCGATGAAAGCACAGTGAAGCAGGAGGGCCTCCTGAGAGAAGACTGGCAAAAACAGAGCTACACATCTGAGCAACCCGCTAAAGTATAAAGCAAACTGTGTTAGAGCTACTTATGGCTGGGCCAGAGGAAAGCAGGAAAGGGTTTTAAAATCCTCAAACCTCCTTCGAGCGTTTAACTGCAGTTTCGATAAATCATTTTCCGTCAGCCTGACAGCGTTGCTCCAATGCGTGACTGACTGAAGATAATAATCTTTATTATTTCAATGGCACGTTGAAAATGAGCTGCAATTATTTATGTTGAAATGTAATTACGCTTTGGTAAAGTACAGTTTAATAATAAAGAAGCAGGCTGGCAGCTTCAATTTTCCAGGACTTGACAGGCCGTACTTAAGAAAAAAAGCACTCTTAACATTAGAGCATTAACAATTTTTGCTCTACTTAAAGGAATACTTATTCCTGTAGTCAGTAAATAGTAGTAATTGTAATGCTTTGCTTTGTATATCCAATACACTCTACATCCTTCAAAACAACTGGAAGTGCCTTAGTAACCATGGATTATGATTACCATCTTACTAATTATGGTCATAGGTTCATATATTTTACTACTATACACAGGACCAAATGAAATTAATAAGCATCTGAATGATGCCTATAATTACTGAACCCCTCATCACCATACTGTTGAATATTAAACCCTCCAAAGATCACTTAAATCAGAGTACATCCTCATAAGATCTAGCTATCCAGAAGGAAACACCCTCAACATTCAGTGCTGTGTCTGAAATCCTTCCCCCCCTCTCCCCTCGTAATTTAAACAGTCTTGCACATGTGGAAAGAGCTCTCTGAAACCTCCAGTGTTCTGCTTGCAAAGGGAGGCGATAGCTCCCAGAGTTGACAGAGCCAGCAATCTGAAAGAAAGTGCTGATACACTATACAGTACGTAAAAAAAAAAAAAACTCGGGCAGTCTGGGAAAATAAACTGCTGATCAACCTGGAGGGCACGGGAGAGACAAATGAAATTGATTGTGGAGCACCCCAAAAAAAAAGCATCAGGGTTAATAGGTAAATAGACATCAGATTAAACCTTGGATGAGTTCTCATTCAGAATTTATTACTGCGCAGTGGTAATTAAGAGTAATGTACTGTAACAAGGGCAGAAAAGCTCACTAAAGTCTATGATTTGTGGATATAGACAGATATATAGGTGCTTTAGGATAGCATTTACAGTATGTTGGCGAATACCTAATGAAGCACTTGCCTCTGCTATTAAGAGAATAAAAGCTGCACAAGGTCCATGACAAGTCTGGTCTACACTCCACATGGCTGTCTAACTCTGTCCAGGCAGCACCAGGGGGTGCAGTGTCCCCATGTGTTTTTCAGTCTGGTAGAACGGCTTGAATCTACACTGGGGGTCGATGAGTTGTGGCTCCTTTATTATGTAACAGGAGTTTATGAGATCAGGCAGACAGCAATAAGAGTGAGGTCAAAGCCATGGCAGAGGGGGGTGTTGAGGAGGAGCAGCAGGGGGCTGTCTCGTTCTGTTTTCTGAAAGAACGGAAGAACGATCTTACAGCGTGAGGCCACTCAGTCCAGACAGGGACAACCGAGTCCAGCTTGATCGTGTTCTGTTCATTCGCTCCGATGGGTGGGGGTGAGAAGAAGGAAGAAGTTCACCCATCGAACCCCTTTCTAAACAAGAACGCATTTGTTTCGTGCAAGATGCTCGACTGTGTGTTGACGTCAATTCTACGAGGATGGTGGTCAGCGCAACATTTACTCAGGATGCTTCATTCAATAAACAAACTATTGCAAAGTGAACAGTGTCTAAAGAAACATTGGGACCCAAAATATATTAGGCCAGAGAAGGATATTCCCAACTTACTTAATAAATATCATGGACATAAACATATATTAGCAATTGCCAAATCACAATACTTGGGCTATTGAATCACCATTTGACATCTAATTCCACACTCTTACACTTAGCAGAGAGGTAGCCGGCACAGACGAATGCTTAGGGAATGCTCCTTGCAAAGTAATTAATTTGGCTGACGCATTCATTCTAAGCAACTTAAGTTTGTACTTGTTTATACAGATGGGTATTTACTGGAACAATTAGGGTGAAGTATGTTCCTCGACAGAAAAACAGCACTGCCAAACCTGGGATTTGGACCTACAACCTTTCAATGGCAAGTCCGGAACCCTGACCACCATGCAACACCGCTGCCCTTATAAGACACGCAGGCATTCACTGTTCAAAGTCAGCTATGTCCCACTGCTGCCCTTATAAGACACGCAGGCATTCACTGGTCAAAGTCAGCTATGTCCCACTGCTGCCCTTATAAGACACGCAGGCATTCACTGGTCAAAGTCAGCTATGTCCCACTGCTGCCCTTATAAGACACGCAGGCATTCACTGGTCAAAGTCAGCTATGTCCCACTGCTGCCCTTATAAGACACGCAGGCATTCACTGGTCAAAGTCAGCTATGTCCCACTGCTGCCCTAATAAGACGCACAGGCATTCACTGGTCGAAGTCAGCTATGTCCCACTGCTGCCCTTATAAGACACAAACATGAATTCACTGGTCAAAGTCAGCTATGTCCCACTGCTGTCCTTATAAGACACAAGCATGAATTCACTGGTCGAAGTCAGCTATGTTCCACTGCTGCCCTTATAAGACACACAGGCATTCACTGGTCGAAGACAGCTATGTCCCACTGCTGCCCTTATAAGACACAAGCATGAATTCACTGGTCGAAGTCAGCTATGTCCCACTGCTGTCCTTATAAGACACACAGGCATTCACTGGTCGAAGACAGCTATGTCCCACTGCTGCCCTTATAAGACACGCAGGCATTCACTGGTTGAAGTCAGCTATGTCAGGCTGTTAAGTCCTAATAAGATAAACCAGGCAGGGAGGCCCTTGCAGAAGATCAGAAAATAAAAAGGAGAAGGTTGCAGGAACGGAAGGGAAGAAAAAAGCTGAAGATAAAGATGAAGGGACCCTGGGAAAGCCTTCCTTCAGTGTTGGACTGCAAAGGGCTACTGCATTTGAAAATGAAAGACAGCTTTGCTATAACTTCACAAGCATTTTCTCTCTTTATTTGTATCCTGATGCCTCTGCACAGCTCCCACTCTCATCAGGAGGTGTTTCTGCTTCAGCGCCACTTGCAGTTTTGCTTGAGTGCGGTCACACAGAATGGAGAGATCCTATCTGACAAGGACCCGCACATCGAGTGCCCTGGGTGGTTGCAAATTCAAGCAGGTGAAATAAATGACCAGTGGAGCCCTGGTCACCTCTCCGCTGGGTAGGTGAAAGATAGAGGCTTGAGAACGAAGAGGCCTGGAAACAAATCGACTGAAACGAACCAGCCTGCTCAGCCCGTTACCGTGAATGCAAACTTTTGTTTTTATTCGGAACAACACACACAGTAGCTCTGCTGCCTCAAAGCACAAGAAAAGAGGGGCTCAATCACAGCCTTGTATAACCCATGCTGCTCTTCCTGCTCCTGCAATGATTCAGTCCTAGATGCCGACAGGATCTGTGCACACACAGCTCCACACCCTTCACAGCAGGTAACTCTTCCTATGTTCTTTCTGCTGTGAAAAAGTTTCATGTTGTTCACCTTTCAGAGAGGGTGACATCACTTCTGTAACTTGCTCAGCGCACTGAGCCCTGTCAGACTCGGGCATTTGTCTGTGTGGAGTGTGCATGTTTTCAAGTCTTTGCAGGGTGTGCCTGCTGACACTATACCGTAAAAAGGATGTTGTCCTTTGGGCGAGACGTAAAACCGAGGTCCTGACTCTCTGTGGTCATTAAAAATCCCAGGATGTTTCTCAAAAAGAGTAGGGGTGTTACCCTGGCGTCCTGGCCAAATTTCCCCCTGGCCTTTACCAGTCATGGCCTCCTGATAATCCCCATCTCTGAACTGGCTTCATCACTCTGCTCTCCTCCCCACTGAGAGCTGGTGCGTGGGGAGCAGACTGGTGCACTCTGGCTGCCATCGCCTCATCCGGGTTGGGCTGCACATTGATGGTGGTGGTAGGTGGGATTCCCCATTACCTAAAAAGCACCGAGAGTGGAGTGTCTAGAAAAGTGCTGTATAAGTATAAGTTTAGTACAAGTTTATAAGTATCAGTTTAGTAAGTTCAGTACAAGTGTGTAAGTCATTTTGTTGGTTAACTTGCTAGTTCCTCTCTCCAACTAACCTGGCACTCTGACTTTCCCAGCCATGTGACTACAAGCAGTCTTTTCTCCAAGTCACCAGGTTGAGTGAATCGGTAAAGAAAACGAGATACTCTTTCTGTGACAGAAGAAATCTTGTGCTTCGTGAACCAGTTGTGATTTTTGCCTGATCAAGGAAACTATGACAGCAGGGCTCTTTTTGTCGACATTCTGAATATTTGAGCATATTCAGCAAAAAAACAGCAGCTGGGATGAACCGAGTTTCTCCTCTCTGTCTTGCTAGTGGCAGGACTGCACAGACTGACTTAAAGACCAAAGATCAGAGCAGCGCTAACTAACTTGTCCTTAGCAATGTTACTGAGCATAAAACTTATTTACTCACGTAATAATTCTTGAGAGTTGAACTTTTATTCCAAACACATTTGATAGTTTAGCTGATGAAATTAAATGCATATTTCCAATATGCAATATGATGGACTGTAACTATTAGACTGATATCTCCTACAAGGAAGACCATGACATGTTGTTGTCACTTAAAATGATTTTAACTCCAATGCCATTAACTCTTATCTTTGTATTCCTGAATGAACGACCAATTACTTTTTTTGGTTTGTTGTGGTGTTCTAGCAATAAATTGTTTGTTTGAACAACTTTTGCATACATCTGTGTGTGAAGTTGTAAACTATTCTGTTTGGCTCTTAACAGCTGTCAGTACTCACGCAATTTGCTGGTCCAGTTTCTCATTGTTACAGTAAATTTTAAACCATCACATTACTGCAGTATACTTTGCATTACTGCAAAGTCAAACTGAATAATTGACTTTGCTCCGTACACAGAGACAATGCCCTGCCTACAACACCTACTGTCCTACCAATGAAGTCGAGCTTCTTAGATAAACAAAATAGACATAAAACATGCAGTCTGCCAGGAAGACATGAATTAAAATGGCAAGGCCTTGGCTTGAGAGGTTATCCGTACTTTTCTCCTTCTGACTAGCACACATGTACAGTATGAGGAGCTGAACCTTAGAGAAAAGCATGAAAAATCCTTTTGGTTAATGAATGTTCTCGAATATTTTATTACTAGCAGAAATCCCAATGGAATGCAGATAAATAAAATGTTTTTACCTGCTCTCTTATCCTAGTTCACAAATCTGGAGGAGTCCATTACATTATACCCATGATAATCTGGCATTAAACTGCATTTCACCCCGGTGAAGTATCCTATCTGACCTACTGTCACAGCAAACAGTGCAGTCCATAAGCATAACCACAGATTTTCCAAGCAAATTCCTTGGTGCTCTTTACATGTGAAAAACATCCATGGGTGCTTCACACAATCTATAAATTCTATAAATTAAAAAAAATGTAGGGCACAACATTACTCAGCTCGATTAAAGAAAACTGTTAATTATGTATAATTATGTAGGGTGATATACAGTAACTGCCAGGGGCGGAGTGGTGGCTCTGCGCCTGTGGCTGGAAGGTTGCCAGTTCAAATCCCACAGCCGGCAGAGGAATCCTACTCCGTTGGGCCCCTGAGCAAGGCCCTTAACCCCAACTGCTCCAGGGGCACCATATAAATGGCTGACCCTGCACTCTGACCCCAAGCTTCTCTCCCTGTCTGTGTGTCTCATGGATAGCAAGCTGGGATATGTGGAAAAAGAAATTCCTAATGCAAGAAATTGTAAATGGCCAATAAAGTGATCTTATCTTATCTATGATGCCTCTGGAAGAAGAGTTCCAGACAGGTTAGTAAGCATCAACAGACCCCACTGGCTTCAGAGCTCAGTGTCCAGACAGTTACAGGGGTATCCTAACCCACACAATGGTCAGAAATTAAGCTGACAGATTTCATACTCTAGATTAATATTGAAGGATTTTGTACTTTAATTGAGAGGAGAGTAAAAATATCATCTAAAGTGGAGAAGAAGGATTTCATACTCTTCAGACTCCAGTTTGAAGCACTTTGTCTATTTAAAAAGAGTCAACGAAGACCCTACAAATCTTGATTCACTTGTTTAAACAACAATGTATATATCAAATTGAAGCTAAAATCATTATTACTGTTTCTGAGCTGTATTCTATTACAAGCGCCCCCTTATGCATAATGGACTAGTGTGCGCAGGAGGGCTAAAAATTAGGTTTCTGTGCTCTGCCGGCAAAGCCTGGGAGAGTAATTCATCATGTCAGCTGAGTGGGAGCAGAGAGTGATTGACCAACATAATCTGCAGTCTTGGAGCTGGGCGAACATCTCCAGAGACTGTCAGTTTTAGGACTTCCCTCAGCCTGGAATTTTACCATGCATTGCATATTAAAGTGCTGTCTATGAATGCTTTATTTATTTAATAGATATTTAATAGATACTTAGAAGCCTTTTGCCTTTTCACCAAAAAAAATTAATTTCACTTTTAATTACTAAATGTCAATGAAATCGCACTGTGATTTCCTTGCGTAGTATCTTCGTTTGTAACACTGGGCTGTTATTGGCAAGACAGAGGTGGGGGTGGGTTTCATAAAATCTGCATACGTTTTTGCAAAGTCCAGTTCTTGATCAACTGTTTGAATCTTGGGGTGAAATGAGGTTTCTTTGATGGTAAATTTCAAGAAAGAGAAATGGAAGACTAAGGCAGCATACATTTAGGGAGAATTTACAGTTTAGTTTTAGAGAAGTACTGTAAAAGTAAAGTGGTAACTCTTGAATAGTTCTCAGACCAAACACTGTGAACCAATGAATCATAGCCTGGAGTTTGGGGCCCCTGGGAAATCTTCTGGGGGTCCCCAAAGTTGAAGGGTAAATATTTATAAATATTTAAGAGCTGAGACAATTTCTTCACCTACCAGAGATCTAACCCCAGTAAACAGGTTTTTACTGTCTCAAAAGTAGTTGAATATTTCAAGTTTTTTTTCCTAAAATAGTTATATCATCTCTATCTGCTTTTTGAGTTTTTTGGAACTGACTGCATACAGAGCTCCCCTCCCCACCAAGAAAAATAACCCTCTGGACTGAGATTTTCAGACGGTGTAATCTGTAGCAACTGGAATCAATAACCACGATTTATACACCAGTTCTCAAGGACTTGAAAAAGCCCAGTTTCTGGCACACTGAAGATACCTTTTTCCCAGAATAGATACTTTAAAAAAAAGAAAGCAACATAATCAATTGCATTTGTGGTGTTACCTGCATGACAAATGCACACGTACAGCAGGAAAACTGAAGGATGAGGAAAGCTGTACCCCCTGAAAAAAAATTGAGGACTCGATAAATCTAATCCCTATCCTGAAATAGAGTCTATATTTCCCTTGGAGACAGACCAGACTAAAAATAAAAACCAGACCAACTTCTGCAAAATAAAAAAAAAAAACTTGTCAGTTGCACAATCAAAAGTCCTTTGTCATTACATTGTCTACACACAGTCACCCACTATACACAATCAGGCTGGGAATGAACTACTGGTGATTGTCACAGCACTCACTCAACAGTAGCAGAGACAAGTACCTCGGGTTTGAAAGCTCGGTCTTTTCTTGCCCAGCCTTGGGCATTTCAGAGAGTGAATGTGCCAGCCTGAAGGGACCCAGCACAGCCTTTGTCCATGCACAGCGAAGTCAGATGAGAAAAGGAAAGGGCTAAAAGATGTGCTAGATCCAAACTAAACCCTTATTTTACTGCTCTTTCATTAGCTTTCAATTGGGCAGCACGGAGGAGTCATAATTTCCTAATCTTAATTACTCTGTGCTGATTAGAGTATTGCTAAATTTCCCTGTTTTGCTTTCAGTCGGGCCAGTTCCGTCCTATAAAAAAAGCTTCCTTCTGACAGTAGAGGAAATGCCAAATGAACGTGGTGAATTGTTTGCATAACAATTCCATTTATAGTATTTAGAGGCAATTGCCTGCATCCATGAGACATAGTTAAGCAATGGCTCTGGTTATGTGGAAGTGAATCACAGAGCTGAGTGCCCTCTGCATTGATTTTTGCAAGAGTTAAATAGATCATTGTCTTCTAGCTGCTGGTTTTTCATACCTAGAAAGGTTTCAGATGAGCGTTCGGGAATGGAAATAAGACAGCAAATTGTAGCACAAAAGTATCTTTCCCCTCTGCTTGTTTGCATTCCAGGATTTTCAGACTGTACTTGCCTTTAACCACCCCATGATCAGCCCAGACGTGTGCAAAATGGGGTTGAATAAAGTCGTGCGATGTGAGCAACTCATATCGCTCGTTAAAGTGGGCCAGAAAGCCATCTGAGACAGTAAGGAAAGCCGGTGTGGTCACTACTACAGCACACAGGAGCAGTATTTTAATATACTAACAGATTCTAAATGCTTCTGTGCGTACATTTGTAGGTTTCAATTAGTGATCCTGACATCACAACCTGTAATAAGGCAACTTTGGGGTGCTCCTTAATATAAAGAAGAACCCTTTTAAACTATATATGTACGGTTGTTCAGTTTTCTAAACATTTCAACAGCCGAGGTTTCTCTAAGCCTGATGTATATTAGATTCTCTACACATAAGCCCTCTCTACTTTTCATGTCTTTAAAAAGAGGGATATTCTCTTTGCATTAAGCCGTGGGGGGTTCTCTTGACTTGGATTCCAGCTCCAAAAGCGATTTTGTACAATCTGGTCGGAAGAGCTGCACTATAGTATTCAAATATAAGGCACTTTTCAATTCCACAGAGCATCCAGCATTTTCCATAACAGATGCACAGCTCTAAACTGGACGGTGACCACATTACAAATATAGATGGGAGGGAATTGCTCGTCTTCTCCACATCATTGGGAATTCAAAACAAGCTTTTCTGTCTTTAAAATACAAAATGTCGCACGCGTGTTGCATTAATTCCTGTTATACAAGACAGTCATGTCCCGCAGAAGTGCAAAAGGAGGGTGTGTGTGACAGGAACCCAGAATATTGAAGGCAGATTGAATAAAAATGGGTCTTGACCTACACTGGGCGAAATATTAGGACCCCCCTCCCCACCACAACAATGTGTGTTTGGCTTTAGGAACAGTGAAAGCACATTTCCAACTTTCCTGACCAGAACAATATGCAATCCCCTCTCTCAATCCTATGGAAAACTGCTCAGGTTCCCTGAGCTTGTAGTTCAATCTTCACACACCATAACTCTCACCACAAGCCCAAGCCCAAGCCCATGGCTCTCGGCCTTCACAAGTCAGGGGTGGCAAGAAAAGTACTCACAGAAAAATGTGAATATATCACTTTCCACTCTAGTGTCCGTTGTTATGAAATTTCAGCTTAGTGGTATAGTTGTCATTCTTCCACGAAGAGGTGAGAAGTGTATCTCACCGCCACAGGCTGTGAAACTAGTGATTCGGGAGGCAAATGGACAGGTAAGTCCAAAGGCAACCATGAAACCCCAAAAATACAAATTTCTCATTTGCCCCTGCCTGCATGAACTTAGCGCTCATGGCTAGACTGAAAGAAAGAAGCCTCTTCTGAGACCGAACCATGAAAGCAGGTGGCTGTAAGCTGCCAAACGACATCTGAATGAGTTTTGGGACCTTGTCTTCTGCTCAGATAAAAGCAGAACTGACACACCGGAAGAAGGCTCAACAGCCAAAATGTCGTGTTTCCTTTCTTACCTATCAGCAGGGAGTGAACTTGACCTGTTTCTTTGCAGAGTTGATGTGCTTGTCAGCATTATGTTTGATACACAAAAAAGTTAAACTACTACTGATAATAATTCCTTACACTTATATAGCACTTTTCTGAACACTCCACTCAAAGCGTTTTACAGGTAATGGGGATCCCCTCCACCACCACCAGTGTGCAGCCCCACCTGGATGATGTGACGGCAGCCATAGTGCGCCAGAACGCTCACCACACGTCAGCTCTCAGTGGGGAGGAGAGCAGAGTGATGAAGCCAGTTCAGAGATGGGGGTTATTAGGAGGCCATGACTGGTAAAGGCCAGGGGGAAATTTGGCCAAGACACTGGGGTAACACCCCTACTATTTTCGAGAAACACCCTGGGATTTTTAATGACCACAGAGAGTCAGGACCTTGGTTTTACGTCTCATCTGAAGGACGGTGCCTTTTTACAGTATAGTGTCCCTGTCACTACACTGGGGCATTAGGACCCACATGGACTGCAGGGTGAGCACCCCCTACTGGCCCCACTAACACCTTTTCCAGGTGCTGATGGTGAAGAAGAGGTCCATGCCTGCTGTGAGATATCGTGGGCGGTCTGTTCAGTTATGGGCTTGTTTTGGGATTACCTGTCGCATAGAACTTGCAGGGGAATCATGAAGGTAACAGGACATTTTGCACAAACACCTGGATCCCTCTGCTACAAAGCTCATGCTTGGCTGCAAAATGGGCATTCTAGCATGGTAATTATCTAAAACACAGATCCAAACTGACAAAGAAGTGGTTAACTGCTCACCAGATAAATGTTCTGTACTGTCTCTCTGTCCAGTCAAACATTTGTGCTTTGCAGTCAAGAAAGCTCTTCACAAATGGAATCTAAAAGGGTTTGAAGTACCATGAGAAATTCTGCCTGGAGGAGTGGTCCACAAACTCCCTCTTCAGTAGAGCCAACTACTACAGGGGTGTGCATAAATGTAAATCGTTCGCATTTTCTTCACACCAATTAATTGTTTATGCAAGGTAATAATTAATTTAGTTCAGTTCAATGCTGTTGTTACAGATACCGTTTTCAGTTGTTTTTTTAAGGAAGACACATTACCCAGGAAGTAAATCTTTCTTTAATATAATGTGTTTTATTCTTATTTCATCAGTAGGATGAATAAATGTGGAGGGCACTGTGATAATGTAATAAGTATCCATAACAGTAACAGTATACTATATATACTGTAGTAACAGGTGGGGCTGCACATTGGTGGTGGAGGAGGGGAGTCCCCATTACCTGTAAAGCTCTTTGACTGGAGTGTCCAGAAAAGCGCTATATAAGTGCAAGCAATTATTATTATTATTATTATCATCATCAGAGCAAATACTAAGTAGGGAAAATATTGTCTCCAAACCTGTATGGCTTGTATGTACCAGCAGAGGGCGTAATATGCAAACTTTTCTCTGTCGTCATTTGACTTTAAAGCAACTGGGAAGGACAAACCATTTTTCATTATCTGCCAATAGATTTCATTACATTGAGCAAATTAGTGCTGCACGATTTAATTCGTTTTTTACTAAAAACATTTCATGATGGGAGTTCTCATCACAACATGATATATAGAATGTTGTACTGAAGCAACAGAGCGATTTCATATCTATAAAAGGGGATTAAAAAGGAACGCATATACAGCATACAGTATTCTAAAAGCAAAACATAAACCCAGTCTTAGGAGAAGTCGCTCCTGTTTGAAACCTGTTTGAAAGCAAACCTGCCACACACATTTAGTTTACCTGCTGTGGGAGGTCTATCCAACCACTAATTAGTGATTCATTGACAGGGCGGTAAAATGCTAATTTTCTCATATCTTCATCACTCATGACTGAGGGACAGTGTTATTAAGAACAGATGACTCCCCCTCTCGCTTTATTATAAGGGCAAAGACTTGTGAAGCTTTGGGCTTCGTTTGACTGAAAAGCCCCTGAACTCTGGGCTCGCGGATTGTCATGTCAGAGGCTCACGCTGGGTTTTCATTAGCCTCTCCACGTGCCGCGAGCCTTGTTATTACCGCGCGCATTGTGCACAATTACAAAACGGCCAGCCTCCCCAGCAGAATTGATGACCTTTTCATCCGCACTTTTATCCAGTAAACCAAACCTTTAAGGCCACACTTGGGGTTCTCACAGTTCACAATCCTCATTTAACGAGTTCCAGCTTGAAACAGAGGATCACAGAGGGAAATTGATCATCATACTCTATATATATGAGATACACTATCCCTAATTAGAGGTAGTGATGTGCATTATGATGGGTGGCTTCCTGGCTTAGAGGTTGACATTTGCTGTCTTTCAGCACTGGAGCCCTGTGTTCAGATCTGGGCCTGGGGAGCTATCTGAGTGGAGTTTGTATGTTCTCCCTGTGTTTGTGAGGGTTTCCCTTTCACAGTCCAAAGACTTACCTACCAGCATATTGGCTTCTGAGGAAAACTGGCCCTGGTGTGAACATGTGTGTGGCTGTTGTCCGTCTGCCCTGTGATGGACTGGCGTCCTGTCCAGACCGTACCCTGCCTTGCACCCGGTGCTTGCTGGGATAGGCTCTGACTTCCAAGAGATCCTGAGCTGGAAGAAGCGATTAAAAAAACGGGTGGCTGGGTGTGCACTATGTTTCTCTTCCAAGAGCACGGTGGTTGTGCACCAGCGGCATGCAGGACATGTCACAATTACTGCATCCTTCGTCCTGGCACATACAGTTCCGCAACCTATTCCAGTCGACCTCTCTCAGTTCCTTACAGTACATTGCTGTATTCATGAAACACCAGCAATATGTATTCTGTAATAAATTACCTACGACAGCAGTGTCATACACTACCCTGCTGTGCTCTGGTGTGCTACACTCTCCAGCCATGCGCCACGTTTCTGTCCCCTTGGGCTGTACTCTTCCATGAACTGCTGTTCACTGCTGTAGTAGCTCACACTGACCTGTCTGATCCTGTGTAGATTGCTCTTCCTCTGTGATATGCTGATGGTCCTGTCCACTCTCACAGTCCAACCAAGCCACATCACCCCGGTCCCTTACAAGCCTCTCCACCATGGCTGGAGACCCACATTGGACTGGACAGGTCTCTGCCTGTCCTTTCTGCCACGGAGGGCCCTCAGGGCGAAGACAAGAGCCACGTATGCACTGAGGCAGTTCTCTGTTCTCCCGAGCAGAGCGAGTCGGGGCGAGTCCTTTTGTCTCTACAGGGATGGAAGGAAATCACACAGTGAAATGTGTTAGTGGGGATGTGCCATTTTCAGCCATCAGCAAAGAACAATCTCAAGGATAATGGAGGAGCTGCAGTTTTAGCTTGGACCATCTGCCTTCCTTAAGAGGATCACTACAGCCACAGGGTAGCACTGGGAAACAAAATGCCTCATGGTAGTGTTTCACTGTTAGTGTATTACAGGCTTTGTGGAATCTGAAGTACTGGAGTATGCTACAATATGTGGTTTGTTTAATCAAAAGCACCCCATCTTATAAAACAGAAGGAAACTGTGTAGAATTTCAGTTAGCTCAATAACTTGAATTTCCTTAACTCTCTTCAGGCAGAATGGACTGATGCCCCAAATAAACTGTGTGCTTTTTAAACCCCCTCACCCTCACCAAGAACTTCGAAATGTAGTCCATTTGGATCTGACTTCTTTTGCAGGGCTCTTCAATCGCCGTTGCGTAAGGGCTGTTATAAGAGCAGCACTGTGGTTCTGTGCTCCCGGACCTCCCTTCTCTGATTCTTGTTTACATAAATGTTCTCACGCCTACAGGGTCTCTTCTGTGCCACAATAAAAACACTCACGAGCCGGAGCTGGGCTTTTTGAAACACTACATCAAGCAAGCGTGAATGGGAACACGGGCTGTCTAACTGTGATTCACGGTCTTACTCATGCAAGTGATTTCCAGTTCTTGAGGTCCTTCTACAGAAAGAAACTGCATGGTATTTAAAATGTAGACCAGGTGTCTCTGACCCTGTTCCTGGAGAGCTCCAGTTCTTATAGGGCACTCTCTGGAAAGACTGGCTGCAGTTGGAACAGCTTATGGTTCAAAACAAAAGTAATCTGTTGAATTAACAGGACTCTGGTCTTTGAGGGCTGAAGTGAACTTAGATTTTAGGCCTAAATGATCTCTAAATTTCTCTTGTGTCCTCCCCATAGTCCAAAGACATACTGGCAGGTTAATTGGTTTCTGGGAAAATTGGCCCTGGCGTAAGTATGTGCATGTCTGGGTGTCTCCCCTGCAATGGACTGATGTCCCACCCAAGGTGTATCCTGCCTTGCAACTGTTGCTTGCCAGGATAGGTTCCAGCTTCCCTATGACCCTGTATTGGATAAAGTGTTTAGAAAATGGGTGTATGGATGAGCTCTTAATTAATTTAACTAATAACACATTTAATTGATCATAATGGAATGGTTCCATATCTTTCGAAATCGGTGATGTGATGGTGACCTACTGAACCTGATGAACTGGGGCTCTCAACTTTATGCTGTTTTGTCCTGGAAAGGTGTATTTCGAAAGCTCCTCGGTTGTAGTAGAGGAGTTGTAGTTATAGTAATTTGTCCTTTGCCCCCAAAGATCCTGCCTGGTATTCCACGTCCTTTGAAGGTTCATGCTTCTACTCACAAGTGCTTGGAAGACTCCTTCTGTCCACCAGTACCAGCGTTTAACACAAGAGGGCTATGAAAAATGAAAGGCGTTTTTTTTTGCCCTGCAATTCTCAGATCCTGACGATCTCAAATTCACATTCAGTCTCACCTTCATCTGCATGAAGTTCAAGCAGGGCAAGAACTCCTTTTGATTAATGGTGTTGGTTTCAAAACAGGAGACAACCAGACTGAGCCCAGAGTAAATCCTGCATCATATGTATGGTTAACTGTGACTATAGAGCAAAGTAACCTTTTAAAACTTAAAACCTATGATTCCCCCACTTAAAGTTAATTAGAGTTAAAGGTTGGCTGTTTAAAATAGGGTATACAGAGGGCACACAGAAGTGGTATGGAATTGCACAGAACAATTCAATACTTTGAACTGTGATGCATGTATGTTTTTAATGACGCATGTATAAATACTTCAACATGCTGCTGAGTCAGTGACCATCCTCTGGCATTTTAATCATTTGCCACTGGGCTCCTGACTCCAGACCACAGTGAGAGATCAGATAGCTTTCAAATCACAATGTGAATCACTAAATTGAAACGTCATCTGCAAGTGGAGGAGTGCTGTGTCTCTCTGTGTCCAGAAAGAGCCCCCCTGTAGATTTCTGTGTACCTGGGCTTACTGCAGAATATTATATACATTTTTAATGCTTCCTCTTGCTCCAGAAAGGAAATAAAAAGGCATAGGAAAGTTACTGCTGGCTCCATGATATCTCAGTTTCTAACTGTGCACTACATTTTCATTTTGCAATCTATCAGGCTCAGTGGACTGCATACCCAGAGTCAGGCTCTCTCTCTCTCTCCCACTTTAAAAAATAATGACAAATATATTATACAAGACGCAAAGCAGTAACATGTAAAATTGTCCTAGAAAATGAAAAAAAAAGTAGGCCTGCTCAAACAAGTGGGGAAAAAATCTGAATAAAGGGTTTATTTCGAAAAGCGGAGGATTGCATTTCAGTGCTTTTGCAAAGAGGAATGCATCTTTTCAGAGCCGGTGTTTTCCACCTTTCACATTCTAAGTTTTGTTACCACTAAGTTTGATTCATTATTAACATTTCGAAGGTCTTTGTGATGAAAAACAGAAGGCAAAATCTAAATTTTAGCTTCTGAGTTGCATTAAAAGGCTTTGATAAATGGCAGACCACTTTAATTGGAACGGGGTAATGTGCTGTCAGGCAGCAATATAATGTTTTCGCACATTGCAATAGACATTTCACTGCATCAGGAAACATGGACTTCATCTACGAAGTTTAAAGATTTCAAACTCATTAGCCTCTGCAGAGAGCAACAAGAAGCCTGGCTTGCATACCGATGTGATGGTTTTATTTGGCGAGCTGTTTGCAAAAAGTATGAAGGAGGCTTAAAAGCTATTATGAGGCACAGAGCTGCTCTTGATGAACAGAATATTTTGCCTGTGATATAACAATCAGTACACCACAGTTACAGTAGATGAGATGTCACTGTTTGCTACATATGCATGACACAGACTTTATTAATATCCTCAACACAGCAGACCACAGCCATTAGCCTGTGAAATCCATACCTTTAACTCCACAGCTATAAATTTAATACACTTATAAAATGGAGGGGAAACTTATAACTGTCTTATAACACAGGGTACATGGGGTATTTTCAGACGGATACCATTCTGGTCATGTAAACAAACCCAAAACACTTGCAGCACCTACATGAAAAGTTCAAGATTGAATGACAATCCATTATCAACTAAGCACTGAATATCTATAGAGTGTGGATAAACAAAAGCAGCTCATGCAGTGGAGACACTTATACTTCTTCAGTTCTTCTTCTAGGTATAATTTCTTATGCAGTTAATCATGCTCACGAGGTTAGTTTTCCCCAACGCCTTCCACCATAGGCTAGTTTGACGCTTGCTACAGAAGGTCTGCCAAGGCCACATGTCCCAGGACAAGGAGGATTTCAGGCCACCTCCGAGTCCGCTGGCTGTGCTCCTTCAAGAACAATATGGAAATCTAGGCTTGGAGGAGCAACAAAGGAAGACTCGCGCTGCAATACATGCAGCTAATATGGACCTATCATGTCATTGTTGCAGCAATGTCAAGAGTGATGCTTTTTCCTAGTGATCCATGGGATGGCTATAATTAACTGTCACCCAGGGCCTAAAAAAATGAGTTTGTACCCATCAATGGTGAGAAATAATTGAAACGTCATGCGTGCAGGAATACAGTATCTGTAATATGTTTTATCACCCTTTGCAGTCCACTGTAGACCCGCAGGGGGAGCTGGTGACTGAACGCACCAATCTCAAGGCCTATTCTGTGATGCTGTGCAAAGACATCGGGCTGGACCCTTTCAGGATCGCTAGAACCGCCTTCATTAACAGCACACGGCTGGAGGAGAATCCCCAAGATGCCCAAAGCATTTGGAGAGGGAGAGGTTAGATTGTCTGTACGCAAGACATAATGGAGTCTGCATACACTGAGCCTCCTTCCTCCCCGACAACCTCACACACAGAAAAAAGGAGACAGTGCCACGCTGGGCACTGAGAGGGTTAATAAAGCAAGAGCCCTCGGCACTCCTTGGCATTCAGGGGAATGATCGGGATTGCACCCTCGACAGCCCCGCAAGGGGAGGGGCACGTCGTGGAGACCGAAGCAGATGCGATCTTCCACCCGCCGCGTCAGAGCGCGGGAACGCGGAGCTCCGTGTTCACGAATGGATGGCGGGGCAGACCTGCCTCAGCCCATTTCAGCTACTGCCAGACCATGCCATTTCTCAATCATTCTGGGCACGCTCACAGCTTCTCTTTCACTTCTTCAAAAACACAGTGTCCACATCTTCTTCTTAACCGCAAAGTGAAAACCAGTATTACATATGAAGCACGAACCGCAAGCTCTTCCCTGCATTCTGTTAGTATCACAAGCATTCAGCAACCCACAGGGGACACGGGACACGGGACACGGGACACGGGACACGGGACACGGGACACGGGACACGGGACACGGGACACGGGACACGGGACACGGGACACGGGACACGCCTTACTCTATACCAAATTATCCTTCTCCTGTGTCAGGACAACAGGCTGCCTTGCTTTGTACCCTTCTAACAACCCCAAGCCAGGTGTTGCTAATGAAATTAATTAAAGGTGTGCTCATCAATGCAGCATGGAAGATTAGCTCATTATCCACACCTGGCACGGGACCACAAGAACAGCACTGAGCAGAGCCATGTGCTCTCCTGTCCGGGAGCCTGGGGACTGCAGCAGAGGAAATTATGTTTGGTAACAAAAATTGTGCCTCAGCTTTTGCAGATCAATCACCAGTTATTCAAACTCCATGCAACCTGCTGTCACAGCTACACAAATGCACTTTTTTACATACCCATGACATTTACTTATTTTTTCATCTGTATTTCACAATTCATGCGAATTGAAGTCGTGCTTTTAATCATGGGGCTTTGCTTGACAAGCCTAAGAAAAACAAATAAAAATGTTAACAAGACATTTACTCTCAAGACATTCAGTGCTTTTCTTAGGCCGAGATTGCATTTGAAATTTTGAGTAGAAGGACAAAATAGATCATGCTCTCTTTTTCTTCAGTTTCCTTGCAAAATCAGACATCTTCGTGTATGACATCACAACCGCTGAACTCATTACAATGATTACAATCAAGACCTGTGCATGGATGATATAAACTAAAAACAGCCACTGCCGAGAAATATACAGCTTATAATGAGTCATCAGGCTGCAGATTTACACAGTGAAACCACCTCAGTCTGAAGACCCTTGCTTGTTGAGTTTGCCTTCAAATTTTTTTTTCTACTTAGAAGTTATTGCCATGCTTGCACAACCTAGACAGAGGCATACACCGTTTCCCAGGAACACAAGCTCTGAGCTTCCTGTAACCTGCCACATGCATCCTGTGTGTTCCACTGAATCTGTGCACAACTGCTATGTCCAGATATAGAACCATAAAGGCACATAGGCATTATGATATTAAGTAAAGGTATTAGGTGGAATTCCATTGCAATGTGCAGTATGTCACCTACCAACCATATCTTTAGTTGTCCTTGTGAGCTCAGTGCAATGACCTTGCAAAAGCTAAGGTCTCAGCAGATCTCCTCCAAACTATACACCATCACTCACCAACAGTGCACTTCATCATCTTAATTTACCTCGATCCCCGTCACTTACAGTACAAGGAAAAGAGAGCTCACTCCACCTCTGCAAAGATGATAAAAGATTGCTGATTGTCCCTGTCAGGAGGATTTTGAAAGGCAAGATGAGGGATTGGGTCTGCGACGAAGCAGCTCTTGGCCCTGTTTTAGATATTAGATATGAACTTAAGAAAAGTTGCAAACAAGAAGAAGCCATTTGATCCATTTGCCCCGTTTGGTAGTTAGTAGCTAATTAACCCCCAAGAGTTAAGTGTACTGAAAGGATTCCAGAATGTTTAGTGAAAATGTTGGCTGAACATTTTCACTAAACTGAAAATTTAGTGTGTTGTGGCTGAGGGCTGACCTCCTGGACAGAGGACGAGTGGGTCTGGACCCCCCCTGCAGAGTGAGGGGTGACCCAGGGGCAGCTGCAGAGGGGGAGATGGGGTGGAGGAGGGAGGCAGAAAGACGTACATGAGGGAGGAAAGGGGATCACGTCCAGTTTTTATAGTGTTTTAGGAGAGGAAATGGCAGGAGTGATTGCTAATTGCTGACAGCCGAGTCTGATTGAACTCGGTTGCTAACATCCCTCCCGAACTTTCGTTACAAACACCAATTGAATAAAAACATCACATCCGGCTGCTTCATGAATGAAACCAGGGTACCAGCTTCAACAACACGACTGGGCAGCTTGTTCCACACTCCCACTGCCCCTTGGGTAAAAAAAGGGTTGATCTTTACCTTCCACCTTGGCAGGGATATTGTGGTTTCTTTTGTACAAAACACAGCTACAGCATCTCTGATGGTTGTGAGGGTTGAGAGGCAGTAATTTTCTCACCTTCGTCTGGGATCACCGACACTGTGCGACACTCAACCGAGCCCAGCTTCTCCCAGCGTGCCTCACGCAAAGGGATGGAGATGCTCAAATCTGTGTCAACTGCGTGTTTTCTCCCTCTCTCTGTGACCAATCTCCTCATATCTTTCAGTTCAGCTTAGGTTTTCCCCTTGACTGTAATACGCTCTTGAAAAAACATTCAGACAGCGAGGTGTATAAGCACTACATTTCGTCTCCATTAAGATACCTGCATGAATTCACTGGGTAGCGATTTCAAAACGTACGTCCTAAAATTTCAATTGCATCATTTCATTTCAGATCTACATGCCATGTTTGACTCCCACCCAGGAACAGGTTGATCTAAAATAAGCCAGTGATGAGAAATCAGGAGCTTGCCAGGCAGCAAGTACTGTACCTATAAACTGCTTTTTCAAAATATTTGCTCATCTTCAATCATTCTCCCAGACACAGAAGGCCAAAATGCCAGGTATAAAGATGTGACCTGAATGAAATAGGGTGTAATGTTGAGGGTATAATATTTTTTTATTTTCTATGAATTCGCCTCCAGAGCTCAAGGAATTCAAGAAATTGCTTGGAGTCTCTGTGTCAGATCTCTGACGTTTCTGCAGAAGGCCTTACTTTTGGTCCTCCTGCATTGAACTATACCCATCCATTCATTTTCTAACTGCCTCTTCCACTTCAGGGCAGCTGGTGGAGTCAGAGTCTATCCCAGCAAGCCATGGGTGCAATACTGGACACACCCTGGACGGGACGCCAGTCCATCGCAGAGCAAACACAAACACAGACACTGGCACGCTCATGCTAGAGACAATTTTCCCAGAAGCCAATTAACTTACCAGCATGCTTTTGGAGAGTGGAGGAAATCCATGTGAACACAGAAAGGAACATGCAAACTCCACACAGATAGCACCCCAGGTTCGGAGCTGAATCCAGGACCCCTGCTCTGTGAGGAAATAATGCTAACCACTGCACCACCCTGCCCACTGCAGCATGATCTCATTTTAGAACAGACATACTTTTTAAAAACAGACATACGTCTTTTTTGAAACTTCAATGCCTTTTTGCACTGCCATTGGAACCTGGCAGCCCATCCTTACTGTGGTATGTGACGCTGACCACAGTTTAAAAATCATCGCGAAGCTCTGTTCTTCGTAAATACCACCGCTAGATTGATAGACAAACAGAAACCATATTTTAAATCAGAATAAGCAACAAATGTAAAATAAGTGATGTAATGCAAGTTAAACAAACATGCTAAAAAAAAGTCTTTCTGTTCCTTTCAGGACAGTAAGCATTTATTATAATCAAGGCTTAGGCTACAAAAGTATTCAAAAATTTCTTAAGCCAGGGATAGCTGAGTCATTTCAATGCCATTTTCAATACTGTGATTGTAAATCACTGTTTTGCTAAAGAGGATAAGTCCAGATAATCTGTTCTCTGGAAAATTCCATCGCCAAAGATCTCTTACAGTTTCTTTTACTATTATTTCTTGGCATGCTGTGGATTTATCAGTTCTGTTTTGTTTTTTTTTAAAGTTCTAATCATCCCTCACCTGTATGGGTGCTGTAAGTGTGCTCAGTAGCCAAACTGTAAAGCCATGTGCTGGACATCGCGCTAAAACCGAGACACACCTTTGTGCCAAACGAAAGTGAAAAAAATGGATCCCGCAGGTTTAAACAGGGACATGACTTGTGCTGCTAGCCAGTGAAGATGTGAATCTAACCTTGTCAGCGCAGGCACTGAATAAAATCATGGGTCTGAGTAATGCAGACTGGTAGATCTACTGATACTAATAATACTTCAGAGTTGTGTGGGGTTTTTTAAATGGAATACTGTGCTATCTGTTCCAGCAAGAAACTCTGGCTGTGTTTTATATGAATAATGCCCCTAGTACAACACTTGTTATGCACCATTTCAACCGATGCTATCTTTAGGGCTGAAAAACAACTACAGTCATAGCACAATCCGATCATTGTGTTTTTTGTTAAACAAGACCTGTGAGGTGATTTTGACTCACTGGTTACTCTGGTCTTCACAGACAATGGACCCTGAACATTTTCCCTTCATTATTATTTGGACAGGGTACTCTCGAGAACTTACTGCCACACTGTTCAGACACTCTAAGGCTTTCTTTATATACCACCAACAGGAAACATTATAGTTGGAATGTCAGAAAGACTGCAAATGAGAGCAGGCCACTCAGCCCTTCTGATAGTTAGTAGCTATTGATTCAAGGATCTCACCCAGGGGTTTCGTATAAAAGACCAAGATATCAATTTCAACAACGTGGCCAGAGGGGCTTGTTCCACACTTCCCCAACTCTTTGTGTAAAGCAGTGCCTTGTCGTCTCACTTCTTCTTAGCTTCCCCTTGTATCCGGTGATTTGTGTTTCCCTCCCCAGGAGCTGATTGAATACTCTGACAGTGTACAGAGAAAGACAATCAAGGCACAGTTTCTGCAAGGTATTTTACAACAGATAAAAGGCAAGAACAACACAAATGTGTCCAGTTTACCACACAGAGGTCTTTGGAGTCCAGGTGAGCCATGAAGTGGAAAAAAATAACTACCATATAAATTCAAAGTACTGTAGATCACTCCTCAAAGCTTTGCCAATCCAGTTGCATAAGGTATTTCTTTTTATCTGTGGTCCTTCACCAAATAAATGTTTCTTTATGAGGAGATATTTTCACATTGTACTAGATATAATATAACCTTGTTCTTTGGGATAATAGGCAATTTTATCACTTTTTTTTACATTTTAAATGCACTTCCAGCATCATTAGTGATCTACAGGGGCCCCGTCTGCCAACACAAGAGGAGAACAGCACGTAGTATAATCAGGCAGGAAAGCAGGACGCACAGTCACAAAAATACCACTACCCTCTCAGCAGCTGTAAGAGAAATTACAGTACTCCTGTTTTGCAGCATTTCTGATATTCTGACAGCCAACTGAGCGTCTCTCTAGGTGCAGAATTCAGCAGGATTCCGCATGGCTGCTCTAATGTGGCTGTCTGAACTGGCACCCAGGAAACAGAGCTCGATTATATAAGCCGGCAAAAAGTGGCAAGTCAGATGTGACCTTGGAGACAGGCAGCAGCTCAACATGCGCAGACCGGGCTGGGAAATGAGCCTCCATTCATGAGGGCTGTCTCTCCGGGCAGAGGTGCTGAATCGACGTCTGTCTGAGAAAAGAACCGCACCAAGACACAGCCCACACAGCCCCACGCGGCCCCTTTCTCTGAGCTGATTTTTTATTTGTTGCTTATTGACTTTTTTTGGTCCCGTTTGAGGTCTTAGGTCCTTTTTTTCCCCTCCGTCGGGAAACAACAGTAACAAAAGCAACAGCAGCAGCAGCGCAAAGCCAAGGGATAAACCAAGGCTACAGTTTTTCTTTATGTGTCACTGAGACAGACTATCGGACCCACTGTAGCGGGAGATGTCGGCTTCCATTTATCACCCAAGGTACACTCCTTCTGCGGGCTGTCACAGTCATGCCCAGTGCCTGGCTGCCCCAGTGCCCACTGCGCCTAACAAGACAGGCTGCTGGGATTTAAAGCATTGATCAATCTGATCAAGCTTTCCGGGACTGGATACACAGGCTTCTGTCAGGCAGCTCCACTGAATAACTGAACAGTACTTCCTAGCCGGCCCAGTAGGACAACTTGAGTTCAGAGCCCCTCTGTGTTTTCTCCTCCAGTGATCGTCAATTCAAGGACAGTGCACGAAGCAGCTGAATTGATTTGAGTCAACACCCTAGTTAAGGGGAAAGAGCCACATCTCACCCTTGCGTTATATAATCCTCAAGGTGTTTTAGTGCAAACAGCCCCAGAGAACTCGAGTGTTTAAATTCTCGTTACCACGTGGAGGAGATGTCGGGCCACTTCTGCATGATTTATGTGTCTGTCTTCCCGACGTTAAAAAAAGGCTGTGCTTCAGCAGTGTGAGCACAAAAGGGCACGGGATCTGTTTTACTCTCTCGCCGAGTTGATGTACAGTATGCTAGGCGATTAATTGGCAGTAACCTATGCATAGCAATTCAGCGATAATTGCGATCTGTTAATTATTGCGTGTAATTATGCCATAATACGAAACCTCTTCTTGAGTAGGTTCTCAGTATACTTAGAAAACCCCAACACAGCTGTTTGACCGGCAGCTTGGCTGCATCTGGGTGGTGCGCTAATGTATTGCATCTCCTCGCCCAGGAGTCCACCCCCATCCAAAGAGCTGTCCACAGTGCAGCATTCCTCGTTTTGACCAAACGAATCATTCTGGAGATCGCTGGGCTTGACAAGAGCTTTCTGTGTTAGCTACTACTCTCCAGAAAACCGTTTCACGAGGAATGACAACGCCCCAAAAGCAAAGCGTGGCGAACTATCGTGGGGTGAATATTTGGCTTAACCCGCTTGGCTGAGGGCCGACCTCCTGGCCGTAGGACGAGGAGGCCAGGACCCCCCCGCAGGGTGACCAAGGGGCAGCTGCAGAGGTGGAGCTGGGGTGGAGGTGGGATGCAAAAGTCGCATGCGAGGGAGGGAGATATCGCATTTGGTATTTATAGCGTTCGGTGGAGGAAGGACGAAGGGAGTGATTGCTAATCGCTGACAGCTGGGAATGATTGAGCGTGGTTGTTGTCATCCTTCCCGAACTTTAGTTAAATAAACCCCATTGCATTCTCAATGAGACTCAACACAGGTTTGCACATTTCTACCATCCTTCCAACTTCCAACTGCTTTCTCCAGTACAGAGTGGGAGCCTATCCCATCAAGCAATGGGCGCGAGGCAGGATACACCCTGGGATCCATAGAGACGCACTCACACCAGGGCCAGTTTTCCCAGAAGCTAGGTTGCCTGCCAGTATGGATTCGGACTATTGAAGGAAACCAAAGCACCTGGAGGAAACCCAAGTGAACACAGGGAGAACATGCAGACTCCACACACAAGCACCCCAGGTCTGTAATTGAACCCAGGACCCCAGCACTGTGAGGCAGCAATACTAACGTCTTCCAGTTCTTCCCACCTGAAGGTTTCAGTTCCCCTAATATTTTGTGCAGCAGAAGATGAGGGAAACAAGCCCAAGGATGAAGACGAGCAATTCTAGGTCTCATCAAACCACCAGCACCTGAAGAGCTGGGAGAAGATGTTCATTCGATTAAATTAAGCCAATAATGAGCCGATTCGGGTCATTAAGAGCAGAGCTGGAAATGTAACCCCGCAAACCTACTGACTCTCCAAGATCAGGATTCTACCATCCTTGGTTGAAGTACTTTAGAGTTTGGAGCAATTCTGGGGATTTTAAAATTATATTTGGAAGGTAACCTTTTGAAATCTTCTGTACAGATGGAAGATCATCTGGAGAATTCATACATTCAGTTGTTGCCACAGGTCATTCAAGGCCATATCTATGAGCCAACCAAACATCAGTTTAGTAAGCAGAAAGGTTCCTGTCCTTTAAATACGGGGCCATGGCCGATACATTCATCCTTTATTCCTTGCCAGATTTTCACCATTTTCTTGCTCTTAACCTTGATGTTACAGTAAAGGACATCAGTACAATTTTTTCCGTGTTATTTTTAAGTTCGCTAATGTGGCATGCCGTCTTCAGTTTTTAAAATATGAAGAGCGGCTTGCCATTAGCCTGAAGCCAAAATCAGCCTTTCCGCACGAATCGCTACACATACAGGTCTTGCACCGAAGATGCAAATGAATGAATCCAAATGATGCGTAATTACATCATAATCACAAGATCGGACCATAATGCCTTTTTGAAGCTGTCTGTTGAAATAAAGTTACATAACTGATAAAACCACTAGTAGGGTGCAAGTTAGGAATATGACATTCGGTCTTCGTTTCCACTGCACACTGTACCTACTGATTTGTATTTCCTTGCTTCTTATTGTTGGAGCTTTTGCTTTAGGTTTTGAATCAATTGATTTTATTTTAACCTTCTGGCCCCTAAATTATAATAATAATGCCTTACACTTATATAGCTCTTTTCTGGACACTCCACTCATAGCACTTTACTGCTAATGGGAATTCCCTCCACCAACACCAGTACTCTCCCCACACACCAGCTCTCAGTGGGGAGGAGAGCAGAGTTGCTGAGTTGCCGCAGGGTGATACGGCTGCTGGCCAAATTCTGCATGTGCAATTATTATCCAGCCTGGACACCCTGTGTCTTGTTCACTACAAGCCTTCTAATCTAGTCGTGCCTCACACTGGCCTCATCAGACTGGTCTTGGCCTCATCAGTCAGAGCCTCCCTCCATTTGAGTCCCACCACTGCTTACAACACAGTTCGCATTAACTGGAGGAGCCGTGCGGCTCTCGATCAATCGACTTATGTCAAGGCAAGCACAAATTAAGCCAGTTGAATCCCAGGAAAGTTGGAAGCCCCCCATGAGGAATCCTGGGTGTGATGTATGAATTCCACCAGGCCAAAAGGCCGAGCCTCCCGCTGCTGGAGAAATCAGCTCTATGCCAGTGCCCAGGAAGTGATGTCACTCTCTGGAACAGGTCCGGTGCCATTTCGCCAAGGCCCCCTTCAATTCTCCCACAAGAGAACACCTTCTTTAGCTGCTCACGGCCTTCTGTGACCGATATGGATCAGCGTCACTCTGGCAATATGACAAGGGCAGCTCTGCTCTGAGGACACCCCTGGCCCCCAGAGGCACACGGTGCCATTTCCCAAACAGCAATGAATTCCAGCAGGTCAAAGGCCTGGCCTCTGACTGTAGTGAAATTCAACGCTATCCAGGTTCCAAGAGGGTGACATCACCTTACGTATCTGGCTCAGAGCCTAATGAGCCCCTTGCACTGGTGTAATGATCTAATCACATAGCTCAGACTTGAAATGGCTATTTCAGTACTACAGGGCTGAGCCCACTCTTTAACTGAATTCCTCTTTACTCGTGGGGCTACCTGGGAGTCATGTTTTCTCTTCAAATCCTGCGTGAAAATACTAGGGCTTTTACATTTCAGAAGGCCCTTAAAGCCTTAAGTCTCAGCTTATCGGTGCTTAAACAGATTTTAATAAGGAGGCCTAGATATTCAGGTTACAATTTCGCTGTGTGCTTCCATCTTCGCCTTAAAAGTAGTTTTCAAATGGAGATTATAGAGTTGAAAAGACGTATCAGCTCGTTTAGATTGTCGTCAATCGCACAGAGTTCATTAAAGGCCTAAGACGCAAAGGCAAGCTGGCAAAGGCAAGTTCTAGGATTCAATTGACAAAGCGCGCGCGTAATGCTTATGATACTTGATTCAAATCTGGTTAAAGAAATGCTGTGTATCGCCAGGACAAGCTGAGTCAAAATAGACAGATGGGTGGAAATATCTGTGCACCGGCCTGGATACTCTAAACTCCCAGCTTTCAGTGTGTGTCAATTTATTCATCTGTAATTGGTTGACAAAAACAGGTTATGAAAACCCAACAAAAACTTCAGCAGGGTTAAGCAAGGAAGCAGTTTACAAATGAGCATTTGCAGTATCACCTGTGTCCCATTATTAAGCCACAGTGGGCATTAATTGATGTGTATGCCTACTATTACCAATAATTACCACTGTTCCCCGTGTGTGGGAGTAGGCTGTGCATTAGAGAAATAAGAGGTTAATGCTACCAAAGCAAGTTTTCTTTTAAAACATGCAGCAGAATAGTTAGTAATTGTATTCGACAAAAAAAGAAGGTACTAATATTACTAGTGACACAACAGCACATGATTAGGAAAGTTAACATAAATGTGCAGTAGGTATCCTGTTGGATACCGGTTAATTAAACCCACTATTTCCACATAACAGATTGGTTTGTGCCGGAGACGGTCTTGAGCTCTTATTGTATCCGTAGCTCCAGGGTCTACAGCAATGTCAGGAGCTATTTGTTCCATGCACTCTCGTTTTTATTCATGGGGAGGAAACATTCCATTTCCTCGAGACAAAGCTGTTTATTTTCCTTTTTTTCCCCTCTCTTACTCTTCACAGAAAAGCCCTCCGTAGTAGCTACTGTATGCTGATGTTAATACAATTCTTGTTTTAAACCCCCTGCATTCCTAGATAAGAGTGTTATGCATATTCAATGAACGCACTGATTGGCCCACCACTACACAAATCAAAATTCAATAGTTGTGATTAAGCCCTCAGTACGTGGATATAACTAGCTAATTCCATCGCAATCATATCAATCCACCACCTGGCTGGCATTAATTAATTGACAACACCTTGCCTTTTTTCACACACTGGTGAAAGTCAATTTACAATTTAATATACAGTATGAAGCAGAGCCGGAGCTTGGTGTTCGTAGGCCCTAGGCACTTTCACTCCCAAATGTGCAAAAAGAGGGGTAAACGCCCATTGAATTACGTCTACTGACATTTACACTATTCTAATGCTAAACCACGTGATTGATGGAGTGAGTCGAGCGACCATCACTTCGATACTTTTAGTTTCTTAAACAGGCGCTAGATAGAGTCAATCGCAAGCATGTTGCTTCAGCTCATTTTTTGTCAGTCACTAGTGTTTCCCTCCTTCGTAGGCCCTAAAAATTCTGTCGGCCCTAGGCCCTGTGCCTGCAGTGCCTGATGGGAAATGTGGCACTGTTAATATTAAGTTAATGATGCTTATTAAACTGTGACGATTGTCAGCCATTGCCTTTTCCCCCTCTTCCAGCTGGAGTTTCAGTCCGGCTCTCACCTGTGCTCAGCTCCTTCCTCGGCCGGATTTCTCATGGCCACAGACCATGTCGTGCAAACAGCACAGGACTGGACAACACAGAGGCGGTGTAGAGGGACCGATGTGGCCTGTTTGGGAAGGGAACACAGGGGCCGGGCTGTCACAGGCAAACCGCAAAACCAGCTGCTCATGAGGCAGCCAAAATCAAACCAGAGCCAGGCCTGGGACAGGCCCTGGACAACAGACCAAAGGTTCACGCAGTCCGGCAGTCTCTCTCGACGCAAATGTGCATTCTCTCACCCTAGGGGCCCAATCCTGTGTCCTCCTATTAGATACCAAAAACAACACAGCTAGCCGAGCTAACTCAGCTGCTCCCGCTGCATTTAGCTCAGAATTGCTAAAAATGAAAAAGAGCTGCCTCCTATATGTTTGAATACAACTGCCCACGGTGCTATCCTGAGAGTGCATTGACATACTCTGTATAATAGGCTTTTTCTTCTGGTTTATCTTTGCCTCACTTAGGTCATCCGTGTGGAAATGCACTTCTATGGCTTGTTAGATGATAGATTCATTGTTTCCTACACTTTCCAGGACAAAAATATAGCAACTAAATCACACACAGACTTCTCCTTCTTTCCGAAATTAATGTCACAGTGTCCCATCATCCAAAGAAGCTTCCATTCTCACTGCCCTCGTCATTAGAGAGTGATTTTTCTTCCTCGTGGTCTAATAACTGATGCGGCGTTAGTAGTGTAAGTAGTTTTTTTTTTAATCTGGTTCTTTTTTTTTATGATGTTCTAGTTATGTAGGGTCATCAGAAATATGCAAGAGAGCACATCAAACAGGGTCCAGATGCATTACATCAAAAACGAAAATAGTTTGCCGGTGTCTTTAAGCAGCTATTTCTCACGTTTTGTCAAAGCAGACTGATGAGCACGCAGAGAGATCGCGGTTTTGTGCCTCTGAAGTGCTACTGCAGCGAGCAAGAGTGTTTTTTAAGCCTCTTCGCTGGTTCCCAAGAGGTGAGGAGCGCATGGATTCTGCTTTGCATTGAAATCAGGTACACCACACCACTTAAGTGTTTTAAAAGCCACCAACATAAAAATGCACGACAAAAGGTGTTCAATTAAAGTACCACTATACATTTGAACACCTACGCAACTGCACGGATGTAAGGACTCTTTAACAAATATTAAAAAAAGCCTTGGTTATGTAGCTGGATTTCAAAATGCACGCCTCTCCTCTCTCTTGTTGGAGACTAACCCTTTCGTCGGGTGGCGGCTTGCCCTAAAGGACTCAGCTGCATTGTTAAACTGCGGCTCCCAGTTCCCGTGATACCATACCACGAGGATCATCGCCGTTACATCTGTAATCATGCCAGGTTTTTAATGTTAGGGTCTCCAAGGCATTTACAGTCAGCCCCTGCTGGTGTTATATGACGGACAGGTTGAGTAAGTCATTTAGCGGTCATACACAACCGAACAGTGATCTTGGTCACTGGCCACGAAGGATGGACTTTTTTTAAAAATTCTTCAGCACACCATCATTCTTAAACAGAAGGGCAACCTCAAGGGCCCATTCAAGTTTAAATTACGGATCAATACATTCCAAAGGCCTGTCATATGATCCACAGAAACCTTCTTTTAAACAATGGTATTCAAGAGCCGCGCCTGATGTAAAGAACTACATGTGTTATTGAGCTTGTTTACTGGTTGCTCCTGGATATGTATGGCAGAGGCATGTGTCAGGAATTCTGGCTCGGCTATCCCCTCTTTAACATCTCTGTTTGGACAGGAGCATATTACAAGGGGCATTAGCTCTGTCATTAACATCAATAACATTATTAGAACACCGGCTTGCTAAATTACAAAGACTGCAAAGACAGCTCTCTTTGCAATATCCACAGCCACAGTTTATCACAAAACAGGTCTGATGTTTGCAGATGATCATATTAAAACTTGGACCGCATATGTTTTATATTATAACACGACCATTTTAAATTGTTATTGCTCTAGTTTATTTATTAATTAATAAATAAAGCCCTGGGTTTTAAGAAAAATGAATCTCTTCACGCTATAATCTACAAAATATCCATGAATATCTTTAGATGAGAACAGATGTATTAAAGTGGCTGTTTTCAGTTAAATATTTTAACATCTACTACAGTATATTATTGTTTTTTCTCTTTCAGTGAACAGAAAGAGCTTTTTCATTACCAGTTTTTAATGAGGACAAGACTCTTGTGTTTCGCCTTGCATCCTAAATATACTGTACAACAACAATACAATTATTTTCCAAAATTTAAATGAAAGTAATACTTTAAAGGAAAAAATTTAAGGTTTATTTTTGTGGGCAGCATATACGTCTATTGGAAATATAGTAGATTTAGAGAAGTGTAGTCTTTAATTACTGTCTTAAAAGAAGTATTCAACAAATGCGATTTTTGTGTTTCAGTTTAATTTATTTTTTCAAATACAAAAATCATGGATTGGATCTTGGATTTAAACCCAAAGGTTTATCTTCTGGAGGTAATAAATATCAGGAAGACCTCTATTATTTATTAAAACACTTCAAAAGATGGCAAAGAGCAGCAGGGCCTATTTCTGCCCACTGAACATTTAAATGTTTAGTGCAAACTTGTCACATGTGCTGCACTGTTTTCAAACACAATTTCATATAGATTCCCCATATAACATTGTGATAAATTGGCATCCTGTTTTTGCCCAGACACTTTTCGGGACAATAATAATTAAAACCAGTCGCCCCATAAACACGTACAACTAGAGGGCATGGGAGGAGAGGAGGTAACAGGCTGATTAAAACCTGCTGAATGGTGGGTTTCAAAATAGGAAAGACAGGACAGGGACTCCTAACCAGTGCGTCACCTTTGACAGCCAGCTGTCCCTGCCCTTTCTTACACAGCCCCTGTGCACTATTAAACCCTGTTACTGGTGGCCCTTCTGAGAATGTAGCGGGCTGTTTCCTAGTATGATGTAAATAGAATTAACTTCCCAAAGCTTCACGAGGTCAGTGATACTTAACACCACCACATTGTCCAGTGGCTTAGGGGGCAGGGGGAGCTCTCAGGCTTGACTAAAGACCACACTGGTGACTATCAATGGGTTGCATAGTGGAAACGGTGGGGGGCATCTGTAAATTAGGAGCTGGTGTAATTCCCAAAAGCTGCATTTTTATGTCTATAATTTTGCTTTTTATTGGGGGTGCAAGGGCAAACCAAGACGATAGTGGACATCACAAAAAGATGTTTCGGTTGACCCATTTGTTGCGGCAGGCAGATCTGGTGAGCTTGTGGGCTTCAGACCCTAGTCTTTGAAATTCACCTGCACCCAAGCGAAATCCGTTCAACTCTATTTTGGAGACTGAGAGAGCTTGTTCAGTCCAAGTTCCTATTTGGAATTTGCCCTACAATGTTAGCCTGCAGTGGCCTGTCCCAAAATGTCAGAAATAAAATTGTATTGTGTTGACTTATGGTGGCCTTTTCCACCAGTGCATGAAGAATTGGATTCTTCTGCACTCATTATCTCTGTTTCACCAAGCATATGGCCTTTTTGTTAGGAACCATTCCACACAGGACTCAAGATTTAGAAGAAAACTACCTTTACTTTGTACCGATCTACTGTACCAACAGCTTCAGAGATTTCATGAAAAAAAATCAATACTTGTGCAGCAGGTATGCACAGATAATGACATGGCAGTGGGCAGTGCTAAAATGGCCATAAGAAGACAGAAGGAAAGAGAGGCACAGTTCTAGCTGAGAAAAGGAAGACGGAGGAAAATCGCTTTTGCACTGAATCAGTATGTGAAAATGTCTGATGAGTTCAGTCGAAATATCTCCATCCACATCTGCCCATATTTGATTTCTTTTTAGTTTATTTTAGAAAACGAGTCAACTAAAAAAACTACTGTTGACAACTAAATGTAAGGAACCACCAGGGAAAGATATCCCTGGAGGGGGAGTGGCGGTGAGGCTGTGCCCATTTCAATGACCTGCTCATGGATGGATTGGGATTCATGTTCGCAAGCGTACCGATCGCAATGATCTCCGCTATTGGAACTAAAGATAAGAGTTTCTCCAATAACTTTAGAACAGATAAATACATGAAAGAGGAGATTCGAATCAAGCACATGCTTCTTTGTGCATATTAATCTAACGAGCCCCGCTTTGCAGGAGCCTGTTTCTTGACAGGGACGAGGGCGGGCCAGGGTTCGTACTGTGCTCGACTGAACTGCACTGCACTGAAGCCCCAATGGTGATCATATACAGCTGCTCCAGCGCCTTTTTCTGCACAGCCGGAGCCTGTCAGGGATGGCGTTAGGAGCACCTGGTTGGCCCCTGTGCGGCGCTGAGACTGTCGGCTGTTGCTAGTGATTGGTGTTCGAATCCCAGAGGCAAAAGGCAAAAAGTCGTAGCCGGAGTAGAAGAACCAGGTCGGGTGTCCCAAGAGTCAGGTCGAGGGCATCCAAATCCAAACCGAGAGGCGAGGCGAAGTCGAAGCAGGAGGAAAACAAGGCCGGGCGGCCGGAAACGAGGTCGAGAGCAGTTTACGCGCACAAGAGAAAGCCAAGGGTCATTCTCACTAGTGAGCGGGGACTGAGTGGAGTGAGAGGGTGTGAATAGGGAAGAGTGTGAGGGATGACACCTGATTAATTCGTGCGCGGGTGTGGGCGGTGAGAGGCGCTCGTGGGAATCCGGTTCGTGACAGAGACCCCATGTCGAATGCGTGAGGTCGGACAGCCCGACCCGTATTTTTCCCCAAAGGCAAAACTAAATAGGAGCAGTTTACCACAATGTCTTTAACGGGAGTCTTCCTCCCTGCCAGCACTACTGCTGGTGTACTAGCAATTTTTATTTGCCTTACTGTACTTCACAACTGCAGGGCGTTTCTGCAAAGAAAATTTAATTAAAAATACACTTCTTGTAATTAATCCCTTAATTAATTACACTGTATAATATTGTAATTAATCACAAGAAATTAAATTATGTGATAAGAGGCAATAGTTGCTTAAATTATACGTATTTTAAAATGGATATGCGCGCTTTATTAAATAACTGCTTGTGCGTGCCTTTGGAATCCTTCAGCCACAGGAGAAAAGGAAAACTGTGCGGACCATATGGTTCATCTTTAATAAAAACAAATCTGAAACGATTCTTGCACGATTACATCCTACCTCCACTGTATGTCACAGGAATGAAACGATTCCATTCCCATAGGGAATAAGTTAAATTAAATGACAAGCTCACTTCTTGTACGTGCACAGAACATTCAAGACCATGCCTTTACTGAATGCTGTCTGAAACGTCACCATAGCGTCCCAACTTCTTCTCCCTCTGTAAATTTGTACTCATCAGTTCATTTCGGTTTTAATACCCTGCCGTTTTGGAATTTCCATTCCTTAAATCCACTTAGCTGAACATTACAACCCTGATTATTATTGATTTATGTAACCGATGCTTTTAGCCAAAACATCTTGTATTTGCAGCCGTCAATACCCCAGCAGAGAATTTGATTGAGGAAATCTAAGCGGAGGATCATGCTCAGGGGTACAGTGCCCCAGTTGGCTTTTGAACCTACGATCATCCAGTTACAGGTCCAGAGTTCAGGCCACTCTGCTGCCTATGACCTGTTACACCACCCAGGAGAAGAGCAATCTGCACACACACCCACCAGAGTCATCTGACACTGCAAATGCCACAGGGCTCAGGACCGCAAACACCAACTGGAGCAGAACTACAAGCTCATAAGTGCCTGTTAGATTTCAGGGGTCGCTGTTGCAGTCAAAGGCACAGAGGCTTGACTGGCTCATGCCCACACCAGTGCTGAAGCAGTGAGTCTATCAGATGAGACCTCTTCAGAATCCAGGCCATAAGCCAGGCTTGAGCTGTGGATAGCTGGGTCCAGGTAACATCACACATAAGGGAAACGGCAGTAATGCAATAGGAATACATTTTAATCGCACAAATTTAGGCAACCCATAGCCAATTTAACACAAGCATGTTCGACCATGTTTCTCTTGCCGTATGTAAATCAGCAGGTCTGTCCTCTTTGACAAGCAAACAGAAAGAAGAGGATTTCAGTTCTTCTCCAGAGCCACAGCAGTTCAGTAATTGGTTTACCCCAAGGGCAGCAGAGAAAAAGCAAGATAAAGACACTCTGTTAAATGGCATGCGATGGTTTAATGAACATCAAAACCCTGAGCATTATATTTTACTGATGACTCGAAAAAGTGTTCGGCATGCTTTTCCGCAAGATAATTAGAAATCCTCCCCCACAGCACGGGAATGAAGCGATGGGACAAGGTTCGCGGGTGAAGTCCCAGGGCTTCACAGCTTGACGTCCTGGAAAGATGAACAAGATGCTGAACTGCCTTATAGCTCCTGGGTCCCGGGTTCGATTATGGGACTGGAAGCACAGTCTCTGGGGAGTTTGCACGTTCTCCCTGGGTTAACATGAACTTTTCTTTGGGTGCTTTTAATTGGCTATTCTGATAATTGGACTCTTTCACCTTGGCCCCTCCACCCATGGGAAAAAGCCGTCTCGTTCTCTCAGTAACTCTCTGCAGCCTAGGGTCTCAGATAAGCAAGCAAGCAAGCTTACCTTCATGTTCATTCACTAAGAGTAGTCACGGTATACAATGCAAAGCATTTGCTCATCTAAAACAGATGGTGACAACTTCAGAGTATTCCCCTGGCTCTCTAATAAGTCTTTTATTTGCTATAGCAATCTTCGCAACAGCTTACCGCAGAGTGGCTTCTAAAAGAGGTTACAAACGAGAGGAGGCATCTGTCTCATTTGGAAGTGAATCATTAATTAATGTGAGGATCTCATCCAGGTATCGGCTTCAACGACATGGCACATGGATTGTTCCAGGCTCCCACAACCCTTGGTGTAAAGCAGTGCCTTTTGTTAATGTTTTTTTAAATTCACATTCCACCTGTGCTTCTGGTTCGTGTTTCAGTGTTCATTATGAACAAGCACAGCATGTATGGTACTGTCGTTGAAAGCACTGCACAGCAAGTACCTTCAATACTGCTGAAACATTTGAGCTAAAATGGACCCAGTATTTAAATTCAGTATTTTTTGAATTGCTGTTTGCAAGCTCAGCTGCAGAGAAGAGAATAATTATACACTATTCCTGTCCAGATTTCTGGGATCTGCTCAACCTGGCCTCTTTAAAAAGCAAGGTCTCAGTTCTCATAGAAGAAGAATGGGCTTGGTTTGTGCTACTTAAAAATGACAAGAACAAAACAGAAATGTGGATTCACTGAAACGCACACCAAGTACCAAACATCTCCTACCAGGAGGTCCTACAAGACATCCATCAGGAGCTCTCAACTGAATCCTGTTCCCCTCGGCTCATTCAAACATATGCACGACGCATGTAATTAATGTGGAGAAAGGAATGGTGCTACAATTTTAGGAATCTGAACTGGTTACAGCCTTCTGGAAAATTAAGGCTGGGGTAAACGCAAGTTACAGCACGAGATAAGGTTTCACTCGGCAAAAAATAAATCAAAAACAGGCTGGGATAATCCTATTGCTGCGACTAGGAGCTCTGGGGGGATGCGAGCAATGTGCATCCCATTTCTGCAGATATTCTTAAATCACACAAGTATTTATTCCGCTGAGGTGCTTACCCAAAGCAACACGACTTTGCACCCATTTTTATGCAGCTGGGAATTTACCTGGACCATGAGTGGGTGAAGTACCTTGCTCAAGAGAAGAATACCAAGGGCTCATCTGGGTTTTGAAACCACAGCTTTCAAGCTACGAGTCTGAATCCTGACCACTGCTCCCCAGTGCGGCTCTGCCAAAGCCAAGTCTTTTACATTGAACACAACTGCGCACTGGAAGAAAGTCCTGACAAATGGTCCAATTGAAAAAAAGCTTTTCTTACGAGCTAGACAGAAAAATGCGCTGAGAGAGCAGTTGTACAACTAGGACAGAAAGACCGAGGAAGAACTTGTGGCAGAGAGAAACAGCAGAAAGTATTAAGAAAAGTATTAAAGCCCCCCGGAATTGAACAGTCAAGAAGAGTCAGTCAAAGCTTTCCTGCATATTGTTGGGAAGGTTGTGGAAACCAGAGCACATTGTAAAAACCCTTGCAAAATCAGCATCTAGAGATACCTACAGGTCACACACACAGTGGAAAGTCCAACTGAATAGCCAGAAAATAGGAGGAACATGCAAACTCCACCCAGATGGTGCCCCACTCCTAAATGGAACCCAGGTTACAAGAGCTGTGAGGTAAAGCTGTGAGTTCTACATGGAATCTAGCCTAACCACAAACATCAACAGTAGTTTATTTTTTATACAGACAAAATCCATCTTGTCAAACCAGCCTGTGAATAAAACAAAGGTCAAGTCAATTCTATGTAATAAACAAATTCCAAAAATGCCGCCAGTTTCACTCCATACCTTTCGAAATGTAATGTGCATGTTGAAACACAGGATAAGATCCTGAAGAAGCCTAATTTGCATAGATGTGAAAGAATTTATTTTTGCTTTTATTTTATTTATTTTTTTATTATTTTCCTGTCTGGAGACTACAAAGGCCTGAGGATGAAGCTTTTTCTCCCAGAGACTGATTTTGAAACTTCCTGTATTTCAATGCAATTTGTTGGGCTTGTCAGACGCACAGAAGTGCATGACAGAATAACAATCACAATTTCTCCAGCCATAATTTTATTTACTGCCTCCCTAACCCGACCCCTTCGCGTGTCTCAGACGCCCTTATTTCGACTAACAGTCCTGCTCGAAACAAATTGAAAATGGAGACATCTCGACAGAAATAATTGACAGATAAAAATGCCCCTTCTGACTACCCAGCAGATGCGGCTTAATTTATTTTTTTGTCGTCTGTGTGGGGCTTTCAGAATTAAATGATTGTTACAATTTACATATCTCTGCATTGCCTCCCAGCAAAACATATCCGGTGTAGGCCAGATTTAAACAGCATTTTTCCTCAAAAAAACAGACATGCTAGTTATCGTTAAAAAAACAAACACAGGATGAAAATGTTTACTTGTTCCTACTTTGGTTGTTGGGTCACATTTTACAGCAGAGAGGGTCTCGTTATTTTATAAATACAATAAGGAACCACGCAAGAACAGTGCCTTTCCATATAGCATGACTTTTACAACATATTCTTTGGGGGGCCTACTTTTTGCAAGAGAAACAGATGGTGGGTTCAGGTTGCAAAGTCCCACACAAAACCCTGCTATCAGACTCTTAAGCATGGTGCAGTATTGCATTATTGCCACCTGAAGAAGGCTCCACAGCCAAAACGTTGTGTTTCTTTTCTTCTTGTTTCAGCATGGAATAAACCTATTACTTGTTCCTTTGTAGCTTTCTATTTAAATTTGAGTAAGAGTAAAATAACACATTTCAGACAACTGGCACAATTAGCACTGTTTCATTATAGCTCATGAGTCCTGGGTTCGATTTCGTCTGATTCTACGGAGTTTGCCTGTTGAATCCCTGTGTTGACATAGGATTTCCCTAGGTTGTCCAGTTTTGTCCCAATTTCCAAAGACAATGCTTCGTTTCAATGTGTGTCTGTAAATTATGTTCACGTGTGTGAATAGTCACTACAGGGTGTAGGATCAACTTGAGCGCTATTGCTTCCAGGCCAGGTAAAGGGCGTCTACATCACCTCCCAGAAATGCTTTCCGAAAATGGGTGGATAGAAATATTTCAGGTACAGGGCATGACAAACTCTTGCTCCCCTAAGGAAGGTGCAAACACAAGAAAACAGAAAAAGATACAAAGATCTTAAAGTTCTCAAGAACTCTTGCGAAATCACTACCACCTACCATGTTTGCACAAAGAATATTTTTTTTACAAAACATTTTATTTAATGATAATATTTCCTTACACTTATACAGTATAGTGCTTTTCTGGACACTCCACTCAAAGTGCTTTACAGGTAATGGGGATCCCCTCCACCACCACCAGTGTGCAGCCCCACCTGGATGATGTGCCAGTATGCTCCCCACACACCAGCTCTCAGTGGGGAGGAGAGCAGAGTGATGAAGCCAGTTCACAGATGGGGGTTATTAGGAGGCCATGACTGGTAAAGGCCAGGGGGAAATTTGTCAGGTACCTCTACTCTTTTTGAGAAATGCCCTGGGATTTTTAATGACCACAGAGTCAAGACTTCAGTTTTACGTCTTATCCCAAGGAAAGGGCATTAGGACCCACACAGACCACAGGGTGAGCGCCCCCCGTACTGGCCCCACTAACACCTCTTCCAGCAGTAACCTTAGCTTTCCCAGGAGGTCTCCCACCCAGGTACTGGCCAGGCTAACATCTGCTGAGCCTCAGTGGGATGCCAGCTGGGAGTGAGCTGCAGGGTGATACGGCTGAAATATCTGCAAAGATATCTCACATCTATTCAGCCAAAGTCAGGTGCACGAGTCTGGATTTGATGTTCCTGAACCAGATCTTCAGGCCTACTGATAGTCCTGCAGAAAAAGCCGAGTGCTGCAGAAGCACTGAAACAGGGTCCAGCAGATGGCGCCGTGTGGTAGACATGAGACAGTGTGGCTCTGCCAAGAGCAAGAAGTCATTCAAACTGAAGCACAGCCCAGGTGTGAAGCGAGTGCCAGCAGCACATGTCAGGGCAGCCTGCTCCAGACCTCCTGCACCCTTAGCGTAAAACAGTGCCTCCTGTCATCAGTTTGAAGTGCCCTTCCACGGGTTTGCACTTGTCGCCTAATCCAACACGATCACGTAGTTAACCACCCAACGTTTTGAGAAATTCTAAAAACAAATCTATTTATATAATACAACATAAATAATAATGGCAAGCAAGGTAGGAGAGGCTGTGTACAGTTCCGTGTGCTGTTGGATCCAGCACCCTGGAAAGTAGGAAGCAACCGAAGGTACAGTCAAGTCATCAATTAGCACTGGAGATGAAGAGCCCAGCTGGGAATAATGCCAGGATCAGGGCTGGGAGCCACTGTCCTGAACAGAAGAAGCAGAAAAAGATTTTTTAAAGTATTTTAATGGACCAAAATAATGCACCAAGGACAAAGAAAAACACCCTTCCTTGGGCAGGCCAAGACACTAAGGAGTCGATTACACCTGGCTGCCACTAGAGGTCACTGATGAGAGCCTCAGAGACATGTAGTCGGACATGGCTCCTTCATCATGTGGAAGAACAGATCTAAAACTGTGCTCCATGTAGAGGAGGAGACCCTTCTCACTGAAGTGATGATGCATGAGAGCCGTTATGTGCCAACAGCGTTGGTCTACAGCAGATCAGGTGGAAGAGCGAGAAATTACTTCACCCGTTGAATTAAGGGAGGAATTTAAGCATTTCACTGAAAAATGTAGCCTTGATCATCGTGTCAGGATATTCAATGACCGAGTAACTGGGGACCTTGGATTTGAACATGTCATCCACAGTATTGCACTTCCTACAGCACAGTCACCATGCTGGGGCATTCGATGGGAAATTCTGGTCCGGAAGGGGCGCCACCTACTGGTCCACCACAAGGAGGCCGAAGTTCCTTAGAGGTCGTTCCACTCCAGTACTGACGAGGTCCAGCACTGCCTCGTTTCTGAGATCCGAGACGCAAGCCTCTTAAATAGTTAAGCAGTGAAAAGTAAGCGTTCAGCAATGATATCTGTTGAAGTATGCAGTTAGGGCATTTGAATGTAGGTCATGCTGATTCATGCACGAGTCATAATTGCAAGGCAAATATCAGAAAACCTCCCTGCTGCAGAGGGGGAAAAAAGGTTTCTTTGTGCATGGCGAGCCACAAGGACAAGAGTACTGACCTGCCAGCTCCTGTTGCTTTCACCATCGGATAGGAAAGTAGAGTGCAGCACCCTCCACAGCCAAAAAAAGAACCTTTAAAAAGAGGTTTAGAATTTATGCAGATTCGGATTAGGCGTCAGATATTTTTATAATTAGATCTCAACAGCACTGATATTTTGAGTGACCTCCTCCGATTTGTAGCCTCGCATATGTTATATAACCAAGTACTACAAATGGGTATTTATGCACTTAAGAGGCAGATGAGCGCTTTGTATTATTACCAAAGCTAGGTCTGGCCAATAGAAATGTGGAGCTTGGAGCTAATTGTTGGAGCCGACGTGTTGAAAATATTTTTTTTTAGCCTCCCTGCTTCTCGGGGAGAAAGCTGCATTTCCAGTTCTTAAAAGTACGAGTGAAGTTGATCTGCTAATTATAGTATCGAGAAATAATCTGCATTGTGTTTTCTTTTTTATCCAGCCTGACATTGTCAGTTGGGCATGTACTGTAGGTTTACTGCAGGTCAGCCAGAGTTGTGTTATTTTGCTATTGTAGCTTATTTTGAACAGAATATTACTCTGGGTGCTCTAGAGATAGAGAGGGCCTTCTGCCACCCCCCAAGGCTCTGGCATTCTAACCCTAAGCAAATCAGAGAGTAACCTACCCTGAGCATGTTCAAATGCCCTTCAGAAGGGCCTGAATTGAACTGGTTCTGTTGCCTCTTTGCTTTCCAACACCATTCCAGGCCCTTAATGTGATTGTGTAATGCTGCTGTCTCCTCTCATTGTGTTTTTTTCCTAACTGTAAAGCTATAGGAGAAACCACCTTTAAAGGCGATAGACAAAATATTATTATTATTAAGATAGAAAGACTTGCCAGACTGTTCGCTATTGCTAGTCATCCTTTTTAACCCAAAGACACATAAAATTCTCCAAAGGGAGTCCACAAGCCCCATCATCTCTTTCCCAAAAATCCATCCTATTTCCTTACTCACACGCTCTCCAGACCTGTTTTGAAGAGAAACATTTAGTCATCTGAATTCCTATTTTTGGCGACGCACTTGCGGGCGAAGGGAAGAATGGACATGTGTGTACTGTATGCTGGCGTTATCGGACTGACGTGGCTTTCCTTGAGACGTCCCCTGAGGCCGCGGCTTCGGTTTTCTGTCACAATCAAACAAAATGACTCTAATGATGATCGTTTTCAGTGCTCACCTAAAACAGCAGCAGCAGATGTTTCCTCGGGTCCAAACACGGGGGGGGGGGTGACACATTAAGCTGTTTATTTTGATTTTCGGGTTTGCACGTAGAATCTTGATTTAGGCATGCCGCGATGACAGTACGTGGAAAAAAGGTACCCAGTGCCATAAAAACACATTTAATTCTGGCCTGGTTTAACCCAGAGACGTGCAGCTCCTCTTTCAGCCCCTTCCAGAATTAGATTAGCACATCACTGACTCACTCAGCTGTACTAATAACCCAAGGGCTGGGTAACACCCCACGAAAATGAAGGAATTCATTCCATCTCTCAAGCTGTGCTTTTATTTGTAATATGGATATTCATATTTTAGGAATCTATGTTTCAGAGCACTGCCTTTTAAAAGTACTGTTGTGCTCCCATAGCCTTCAACTGAGACCTTGAACTGGAAAAACCAGGTGCTTCAACTCTTAGCTCATAGTAACTTAACATTTACTAATTTTCTATAAACTACTAACTACCAGACAGGTACAAGGAGTCTCTGCTTGACTGTAACCTTTCTCATGTTCTTAGGGAAGGAGACTTGTGGTTTTAAAAGCCAAAGTCATGTGTGTTTTGAGCATTGTCTATGCCCATCCTCAGCTGAAGAGAGCTGGAGCCAGAGCTGGTGGCACTGAAAACTTCTGAGATCTCCTGCTGAAATGGCTTTTCAAACCCTTTGATACTTTATAACTTCTCATTGACCCACCATCTAGAGTCCCAGTTGAAGCCGTCCCGTGGAAGGATGGTATGACAGACAGCAGAGGACGTCAAAATGTCCCCCTGGTCATTCCGAAACCAAAACTCCTGCCCTGCTTATAATAAACCTCGACCTGATGACCTCAAGCACACAAAACCCTCAGGCGTCTGTCACCCCCTCCCCAGCTTTCGCACACACCCTGTCTCTGTCCTCCCAGGCCGAATTCCTTTCTCGACGGTTTCAGAAGCATCGGTGCCTTGCTAGTCTTTCCAGGACGGCGAACTGTTAGGCCCCTGCAAAAGTTTCAGTGCAAACAGGTCTGCGTTGGCGCTGAGAGGGGACACCCAGCACTGTGTTTTATTATTCTGAGGCAGCATTAGGAGCTCCCCGGGCATTCTGTGCCAGAAGTGGTTTCCAATTGGATCTGCAGCCCCTGTGAAGGTGAGAGTCATATGAAAGCCTCAGCAGAATGCCCTTCAGTTCTTGTAAATGCTGGCCACGTTTCTCCTCTGTGGAAAAAGCACAAGACGTCATCTCATTTATCGAACCCCCTACTATAAAAAGTAATTGTACCGACTCCTTGGATTACAAGTACAACTAAAGTCATCCATAAGTTAAAAGGGGATTTTTGTCCCTTCTTACAACACACCTGTTTTGTATTGGTTTACCTTTTGGTAGTGTGCCACTAGGAAAGTGTTACCACTGGTCAGCGCAGAGAGCAGGGCGCACTCTTAAGACAAGTCAAAAATATTTAGCTTTCATTGAACCACAGGCTATGATTCCTAGAATTAAATTTTACATGTTAATTACCCTTGACTGGTGCACCGATGTTTTTACCAAAGCCAGTCTAAACACTAAAACCAAGAGCTTACTGCCTCTTTTTTTTTCTCATGCAAGGTTTTTATTATGGTCTCCATCTGGGGGAAACAGAAAAGAAAAAAAAGATCAGGCACAATCGATTTTTCTCATCTTATGAATTTTAATGCATTCCTACAGCCCAAAGTTATTTTATTTCAAATAATTCTATTTAACGTAATGAGCCCATTCATTTCCTCTGCTTTTCTTCCTCGCCTTTTTTTTTTGGCCCCAGCAAATTAATTTAACCGGAGGACCGGCTGACAAAAATGAAATGTCACATGAAGGTTCGGAATCATCTGAGGCTGGAAATCAGGTATAAATCAGATGGAGGCAAAAGACTAACAAACACCTGTTGTTAGGTGATTGATGACTGAAATTACAGAAGATGAGGCGATTAATAATCCTGAGGGAGTTGTGAGCTCTTGTACATATCCCAGACTGGACACCTTTTTCAGAATTTATTCCTGTATCTGCCTGGTTGGACTCTGGATCACACGTCCCAGTAAGATCAAGGGGCTGGATGAATTAATTAATCTTTTGATGGAATCAAGCATGATGCAGAGTCCTCTTGGCACATCACTACACTGTCTCCCTGAAGCCATAAACCGCACCACCACAAAACCTAGACTCATGCAGTTGCTGTCTCTACAAAAGCTGCATGATCGCAGTACTCCATATCCCAATGGATTATTACAAGCACAGCTCTCAAGATATCCAGGTTTCCTAAGTAAAATCAACCCAGCTGTGCTGTTGATTCCAGCTTGCTGGGACCTTCCAAGGAAAAGCTGGACGAGATCTTCGTATGAAACACTAAATGAGGAAGACAGGGCCAAATGGCTTCTTCTTCTTCATAGGCATTCTGGCTTTTTTAGGTTCTGGGTGATTTATAATGGAAAAACTTGATTAGGTACATTAGAGGGGACAAAAAGCAAGACAAGCCAGCTAGAAATAACAGAGAAATTAATAATACAGTACACTTTTGTTATTCAGGCTAAAGACACCCTATCTTTTATTACAGATAAACACAGGTGTTTCCCTTCTTATTTTGGGTTGAACTAGTCCTTATTTAAGGCTGCACAATAAATGTACCTGGGATTTAGTGGTCCTACTATATCTATGCAAAGTCTTGACCTTATTTTGCCACCTTTTCACTTACAGTAGCTGGTGTCGTACTTTCCTGTTCTCCATGTTTTGCTATGGTTACACCAAGAAAGCGAAGCGAACTCAATACTCAATGCACGTTGCAGTCCTAAAACCTATTGGCTCTTCATCTTCATGTCCTGATGTCTTACAAAAGCGCATCTTACGTCTTACCGCGCAGATGTTGATGTAGCAGAACCTACAGTACTCTGGGAACAAGCTCCAGTAAAGTCTTGCCAAAGGAGATAAAAAGACTTAGCAAAAATATTCAGAAAATGAAGCCATCCGATCTAATGGGTTTCAGATGGGCTGAGCAACTTTTATCATGAGGATCCGCAACCCCGCCCCCGAATTTAATAAAAAGCACAAAGTCGCTCCACTGTTATAATCTTTTATTTTGAGGCAAAACCAAATCTCAGGTCAAATGCGTGTGATTTAGCACAAGAAGTAATAAGAGTTACACAAAGGGGAAGAGATATTGCAGGTATACCTTTGGGCCCTGCTGTTGTCTTCTCCTTCTGAACATTTCAATGCGAGTGTGCAGGGAGAAACAGATTGGTTCCGTGAGGCCAAAATGAAAAGTGCTACTCCTTCAGCAAGAAAAGGCTTTTCAAATATTTATATGTCCAAGGGCCTTCTTCAAAACCCTTTTTATTGGCTTTAGCAAAGAGATAAATAATTCATTGTACAATAATTAAATCTTATATCATTCCAACGATCCTGCTTAAATGTATGTTTTACTCCACACTGCTAATATATCATACAAAAAGTTCTATTACCGAGGTGTCACTTTGTCCAACAGCAATTTTTTTTTTCTTATTCCTATTCTTCTTCTCTAATGCCATAGCAATAACGAAACCATGTGCTCTGGGGTTCAGGCGGCTACCCCTTCCCTGTGGAGCTGGAGTTTTGTAGCCCACAAGGTGACAAGTCTTCAAACGCATTGGGCAGAAAAATGTGTTTTTCTTGCGTGCTCGCGCTCTTGGAAAGAGCTTTAAAACATGTGGGGAAAAAAACGTTGTCTTGTTTCATAGTCATGCATTTTACAGATTAAACCTGTTGACGGTGGTAATGGTTTGGTTTTGCTTTAAATGCACAGTAGTGCAGGATGCATCAATTGCTGTATGGCAAAATGTCCTGATTGCTCAGGACCGGAATACAAAACATGACCCGGGAGCTTGTGCGTCTAACGCAGGGGTTTTTGGGTTTTTTGTCAGCTGAACCCCTTCAACCTCATTTATTTGCCTCAAGTCCCCCCTTGAGATTTTAACTAAATCAAACTTTTCAATGAATGTAGATAAATGCTACAGCAAACCTCTTAACAAGCTTCTTTTCACTAACATTACTATTGTTGTTTTCCTTATTCTTATTTTTACATTGTTATTTATTAATAGGACTATTTAATTTGACATTGACGTTTCCATCACAAGCTCATGACCCCCGGCTGGGAACCCCCCCCCCCAACCCATCAAAGACAGATATTTTTATTCATCCTGGCTCTAATTATTTCTATTTTGCTATATACATTTTATACAAGCTTTTCCAGGTTGTATAATTCGGCCTTTTCCAAATCAATCAAAATTTGGAGTTATCTCCAAAAAGAAGGAAATCTAGGGCTATTTCTTTGGTCATATGTGTGTGTGTACACAATATATTTTTAAGATGCATGAAAAGTGTCTGAGCTGTTATTAGGTTTGAGTAGATGTCTCCACTAGACTTAATTTTAAAGGGATTCTAGCCAGCTGCTGGAAACCTGCCAGGTCATATTCAGAGATGCTTCATTTAACATTTCGAGTCTATCGATCTTCACAATAATGCCACACACTGCTTTATAGTGGTTACTTAAATGGGCTGGCCATGCAGTTCTGCTATGTACTAACAAATCGGGCCACTTCATGTTTCCTGGAGGCACAGCTCGTTTAGAATCTTCCTCACCGCCCAGAGATTCTGCAATTTCAATTATCGGGGCTAAATTCAGACGTGGCTTAAATAGGAGCCAGTTTCCAGAGAAATGCTGCTGTGCTGAAATCTGGACGGGAGAGAACCAAAATCCAATCTTGGCCGAGGAGGAGAAACCCCTGACTGGTCGACTGAATTAGGACCAAGCAGACCGCTCTCAGTAGAAGTGTTAATGGCAAAACGTACCACCTATTTGTTCAGACTCAAGATCCCCCTATAGACCAATAAAAGGCTAAGAAATACAGTAATAACATTCAAGTAGGGGGCCCACTTCAGCATGTGTAGGCTCCAAAGCAACAAGTCAAGGTTTATTCCATGCAGAAAGGTCATGAAAAGAAACACGTTTCAGCTGTGGAGAATTCTTCAGGTGAGTTTCTTTTCTTTACCTTTCAGCCTGGAATGAACCCGTTACTGAAAAAAGAATACGTCTACCAATGTCTGAAAAGACCCTTTGGGGACTTTGTTATTCCCATATAAAAATGGACTGGTGATCCCTGACAAAGCGCAGTAGAGCTCAGTGACGTCAGGATAAAATTAAGAGCAAGCAGGTGTGGGAGAGGATGACAGAGATGGTGAGAGACCACAGCGATCCAAGTGTGAGATGCAGGGGCTGTAATATTATGACCACACAAAAAACAATTTGGCTGATCACTGACTCGCTTTTGTATGCTACTGGAGCAATCCAAGGGATGTCCTTTGCTCCATCTCCAGATACCCTATCTGGGATTCAAACCCACACAATTCCAGGTATGAGCCCAGAACCCTGACCTCTCCTCCCTCAGGACAGGATACCACCAACCCACATGGGATCTGAGTCCTCGATTCCTGCACCCCAGGCCCAGTGCCTGTAGGGCTTAATGGATAGAGCTAATACATGTGGCAGGACATTTGGACAGCTACAGCGCACTTAGATTCCTGAAATACACACCTGCACTCATGTACTGTATAGCAAATAGGTCTTCATACCACACGTTGCAGTCATGCTGCAAGAGAATTATATACCAGCTGGGGTTTCGAAGGATGAGCCAAATAACAGAAGCTTGAATCAGTGAAGCTTTCCTCTCCCTGCACACACCGCGTGCCCAAGTTTTTACTCACATGTGGCGAGACCAGACAATCAAGTACTTAACTGCGCCTGTCTTTTTTTAGCAGTCCCAAAACACAGAAAACTTTGCAAGCCAGGCTTCGGCTTTCTTTTTCCCCATTCCGCAGCAGAAAGTTATCTTAATGACCAACAACGGTCTTCTCTCTAAATAATACGTTCTCTAATATCTACTAAAAGTGGGAGACGGACTCGAGCCTCAGAAGAGAATCATTGGTCTTATTAGGAACATGTGCGCTCAAGATGACGAACTGGCTGGTCTGTACTTATGCTGGGCTGGAGGATCCCAGCAGAGCAGAGCCTGCAGCTGAGAAGACAGGACCTCAGTCATATTCTACAGTTATACAACTATCAAAGCATTTATATAGTACTGGTCTCGTTCCACTAAACACATGCCAGGGAAATTCCATGTACCAATGGATTAAACATGTAGAAATTAAAACACTGAGTTTCACTCAGTGAATTCACAGAGTTTATTATTGTTGTTGCTGTATCAGTACTGATAACAGCCATACTGTATATTGTCCAAGTTTTTAACAGACTTTTGTACATTTAGTACGCAGTCTGCCCGTTTCCTGCTCGTTCCAGTTCCCTGGGTACCAAACACACGTGCTCAGCTCGTGCTGAAGATCCCAGACAAGATTATTAGATTTCTGCAACATTTCAGAATGCACTGAACCAGATATGATTAGGCCTGAAATTGTAAAGAAATGGGTTCAGATAAAAGATTTACAATACCTTTGAACTCTATAAGTACTGTTTACGAATATATGTTTTTGGCAGGAGACTTAGCTTTTTCTCTGCCTGTGGCCTAAACAGCTCCAGTATTGAGTACTGAGTCTCTGCTCAAACAAACACTCACCCCAAAAGGTGTGCGATAATCATTTCATTCTAATAAGGCACACTTGTATGCTGAAACTTTAAAAGAGAAAGTAGATGCTCAAAATTTAAAGGGCTTAACAGTACTTTTGTTTTCCTTCCTGAAATATGTTGGTCCTCTTTAACATTGTTTTCTTACTGTAGCTGCTATACGGAGTCCTTTGCATGTGATCAGATCTGCTGTCTGCCATACAAACTGCAGGGGTTTCCATAACCCTGAGAACTGCTAGTAGGAGCTGTGTCTCTCTGAGCACCACTGTCACAATGCTAAATAACCTTGTCGCCCCCCCCCAAACCACTCAGTTAAAAAGCATTTTTCACCCACTAGGAAAGCCATTTTGGGGCAGGAAAGATGCCTCTTCGATCATAACCCAGATGTTGGCGTCATTGCTTAAGATCACACCAGGAATGGCACACAATCTCAAAAACATTGTGTACTAAACAATAAGGATGGAAAAGAGTTCATTCATTTTGAGACCTAGCTATCTGGACCTCCCTGTAAGAGGTGTTTTCAGAGCACTGGGAAGTTCTGGTAAAACCAACCGAGCAAAAAGCCATGTGCCTCCTAACCGAATCGCAACGGACTGAGCCTGCAGACTGGGCAAATGGCCGAGGCGCCAGGCAGAGGGCTGCTCGGAGCCCAGTTGTACGAACGCTCGAGGAATCAAAGCACCCCTGGACAAGCTCGGAGAGGCCTGCAGTCACCTGTGGGAGCCAGCAGAGGTCTCTCTGCGCCGCCGTCTCCCCTCATGCACAGCGGGAATGACGCTGGGGTGGTGCTGGGACCAGAACGGTCAAGGAAACCCTGGCAAGGTCCAGTTTGCAGTACAGGACAAATGACCCGGTCACCAGGGAGCTCTGCAGGCAGGTCCTGCTGGGTCTGGGGAAAGGTTTCAATAAGAGGAAGGCTCTGGAAGGCTTGGTACAGCAGCTGTCCCCCAAAGGCCTGAAATACAGCTGTTCTGTAAGGGCTTTTCCATCAGGTACTGTAAGATCAGCCTCATAGGTTGCAGAAGCAGTGTGCTATGTTGTTTTACCACAGTATGCTTCTTTGACAGAGCTGAAGCACTGTCACTGAAGCACTGAAGCCATCACTCAAGGCCAGAAGAATTCAAGGTGAACGAAGGGGACGTTCCTCGGTGTCGCCGAGGTGAGGATTCTGTTTCTTGGAATAATTCGGGAATTGGAAAAAAGCGACCTCGCGCCACCTTTAATTCTGCATGTCATGCAGCTCAGTGCTTAAAAAGAAGGCGGTCAACATTGTTGCGTAAATTAACATGTCAGGTTTAAAAATAAGCAGTGCAGTGTGCAAAATTATTTTTGTTTCCTTTCTGTCGTCACTCCGTGAATTCCAGATTCCAGCTCTGTCTCAGACGGGCTTTGAAGCAGCATTTTCCAGCTCAGCGCTAATGAAATCCCTTAGGCGCTTCAGAAGATGTCTCCCTCTATAGTGTGCTGTCAATTCCACAATTACTGTGGTTAGCACAACACAGTGTCATTACCTGGCTAATCAACAAGACAACAGAACAATCAGGTCAGTGAAACTGCACAGACATGGGGGAGAAAGAAGTCCTTGTCGACGTTTAAAGAATATTTTCTTTGTAATCCTCTTGAAATAAAGGACTACTAAATGACACGTTCCAGCACAAAAATGTCCGAGGGCATTTTTCCTCTTTAAAATCTAATCTTCACAAGACATAAAACCCCTGAAACACTGGCTGGATTCCTCAAATACATTCCTCTTTCTTTTTTCTTTTCTGTTAATATTCGCCTTTCATTTACTGTAGCTATATTTTATTGTTTAACAAGCAGAATGCTTACCTACAACTTTAAACATGAATGTCCTCGAGTCAAAAGAGTGTATAAGATTTGTTAGTAGGAGCCATAAATAAACATTAAGATTTCTTCTCCTGAACATATTTCTGCTCATCCTTTTAATATTCCCTTTCCGGACTTATTTGTTAAGTGCATTTTTCAACACCTATTCTGAAGCAAAGTTGTGCAGCTACATCTTAGACGCCCCAGGACACAAAATATCGGAAGTTTAAGATGGGCACATTCTATACATTTTGATCTCTTGTCAATCAAATCTGTATACCAACAAAAACACACGTTTCTTGTCCTTTACTGTTCACTTAACACGCATGAATCAAAACACATGTAGGTGATTCAAAATGTTATTTTAGCCATTATAGTTCTACCGAAGATGGATAGCGTGACTATTTTGTTTCTCTTCATGGAAAGATGAAAGTTCCCCACAGGTCTGTTTTCCTCCTGGCTGGAGGCCATGCGATCGGAAGAGAATTTGTTTAGACTCGTCTAGCCCTCTTCATTGTTCTAGGCCACCCGATGTCCCATCCTGCAGATGGATGCAGCCAGATTTTGTATTATTATGTAAGAGAAAGACAGTCTAAAACAATGAAAAAAAACAAACCACAGGTATGTGATTTTATTTTGAGAAGGTTAGAATGATGTACTGTACCAATCAACCCCTTTCTCACAATAAACACAGCGAAGGGTTTTAAGGATTAGGCCACAGTACTGCAGTAACTGGATGTCAGAGTGATGGGTTTGTCACCCCTGCTGCCTCTCAGCTCTTGAGTCCCAGTATTGATTCAGGGCTGGGGTACATTCAGGGTGGAGTCTGCATGGTCCCCTCCGTTTGTGCGTCTTTCAACTCAGCCGACCAAAGACATCCTGCTAGGTTGTCTGGCTGCTAACCAACTCGTCCTATGAGGAGCAGTAGTTGGGACCCCTTCCTCAGACATCTGCCGTGTTTGCAGTACAGTGTTTGGTATAACCTGAAAATTCAGAAAGCAATATTTATTGTACAACTTGGTGAGACTAGAGCCTGTTTTTTCTTAACTTTCTGGAATTGATCATCTCAATGACTGTAGACTAGTATGACTTATCTTGATTTTGTTTTGAGGGAGAACAATTGGTTCTGCAGATCAATTACGTCCCGTGTTCCAATTCCAAGATCCATGAGCTGCTTCCTCGTGTCAAAACTACTTGCAGTTAAATCATTAAGTAAAGAAGTTAGGAAATCCTTTAATGGATTTGAAAAAAAAAGAAACCATTAAAATAAAACTAAAAACATTTACTAACAAAAGGTTTCTTGGTTATCCTGTCTTTGAAGTATTAGGAAAGGATGAATAAACTGTTTATCCAGCAACAGTGGCGAAATTAATCAGACTGACGAGCAGGAAGGCATCAAAGCTCAGACTCCTTTCAAACAGGAGAATGCAGGAAGATACGAAAAACATAGTATGATCAAGAGGACTACTACTAAGCCATTCTCACCCGAGGTCACGCAGACCGTCAGAGCATGTTCATCTTTAACATCCCATGATATGTTAGCCTAAATATTTGTAGAGTCTGGTTCTGATTAACAAGCATTTCTTTGATATGCACGACAGGAGCTGGGAAGACCTATTTTCTGGCATTTGCAGGCCTAAGGAAGAGGAGGAGATGGTGACCGGTTTCCTTCCACGCATTGCTTTCCCCTGCTGGTACTGTTTTTACAGAGAAGACAAAAGCGTGGCTTTGAACCACTCATTAAAGCAGAATTCACAAACAAAAAGTACACCGAAGAAGCATAGTCATACGTTGCCAATGCATAGCTACTACACTGAGTTTTGCAAAGGTTACAATAGTTTAGTAACAATAGTAACTATCGTTTCTCCAGAATCGCTCAAATAGCCTGCAAAAGCCATCGGATTCCTTCCTGAACACATTCCCCATTCCCACGAAGTTCACCCGTCGGTCCCTGAAAATCCACACGAGGCCGTCACGCTGCGATTCCGAACAAATTCATCCTCGGAGTAGTTCACAGGAGCCGCAGGGGGCTGGGAAGAATTTGCCCGGCCAACATGTTGAAACAGGCAGTCAAACAGCAAAAATTGCTGCCAAATTTTGGGATCAATTAGCTACCAATCAAACAAGAAAGGCAAGCCGAAGGACGTTTTGTTTTTGGCAAAGCCCATTAATTACTGTATGCAATTGTGTTTTTACCGCACGCAATACACACAAAAATGTGTTTGTACATGCAGTACATTTGCTCCACCTGAATGTATGTATGTACAGTACTGTATATACGGTAGTTCATAAGAGAAAGCTAAGTCACATGAATCCTACACTTCAACCAGTTGGATATTTTTCTCTCATAGATGCGGGATTTTTGTCTGTGTTGATGGCTGCTTATGTATTCATCGTGAGCTCTGTATTTTCCAGCAGGAAGAGGGGTAAGAGATCAGCTTGTGATGAGCTGCCAAAGGAGCTCAGCCCCGTGAGTAGGTGTGTGGCGCCTGTGTGCAGTGAACCCATGTAGGAGGAATCCTGGAACGTACAGGTATCGATTCCCTGAAAGGCGAAGTAAGCTTGCACACTGCTTCGCTCTGTTTCTGCTCTTTTTTAACAAAGCCCAAAGTTCCTCTTTCCCTCCCCCCCACTATTATTAAGGATCATCCTGACTGTAATACTGATTCACTTGCTCATCTGCAGCAAAGAGTTTGTAAACAGGTGTCATCTTCAGATCTTCCAAAACCAAATCCCATCAACATGCCTTTTGGACAAACTTGCAGTCTTAGGTCTCAGCCTATAAAAATATATTCTACCTCCAGTCACAATAAACGTCCCTAACGATACAAAACATGATGCGTTATTTGCATAATAGAAAGCGCATTATGTCATGATCTAGTAAATTACTTGCATAACAACCTTGCACACATTTTTTTTCAAATGGCTCACCCAAACCACGTACAGCCTTAAATGCACATTAACACCTGGAAAAGATCGAATTGCAGTGCAGCAACAAAATGTACCATATTCCCTGCCTGAGAGTTTCCTAGGCTCTTGCTGTCAGCTTCCTGACTCACACACTCTCATGCAGCAAACCCATTGTATCCCATCAAGACGAATTCATTGCATTCACAGCGTGAGCCTGCGTGCACTCAGCGAGAGTAGATCCATTACAGTAATCATGTGCTCTCGAATGTACAGTAGCATCAGTAAACCATGAAGGGGGACGCACGTCCAAGCGGTGAAATTACTGTTGATTTTTTTTTTGTGCCTTTGTGGTTTTCTACAGAGATTCATTTTAAAATGCTACCCGAGAGCAGCCTGCCCCTGCCACCACCCAAAATCATACGTTGCTCAATTTCACCACTCTTACCCTTTTCTTCATGTGACAAATATCTCTTGTGTAGGCCTGACTGATTTGAAAAGATGCTATTCCGGTAAGCTTCGTGAGATTTTGACTTCAATGCAGGCAGTGAATAGTAGAAAAAGAGCAAAAGAATACACTCTAAGCACCACTTTGCATGTACTGTCTAAAGACGCACTTTAAAAACCTTTTTGCAGTTTTCTGCTTTGTTATCTTTTCTGATATTACTATATTGCGTGAGCAGTACACAATGCTGTAAATGGTTTTATTTTCTATGCCAAAGAAACGAGCAATGAGAAATGAGCAACCTCCACATATCTGAAAACAGGTTTAAGGTGAAGTACAATATCACGTTCACCCAGGGGTGTGCATCCTTGACTCATAACATTGCAGGAATGCTTTCACTGGCAACAAAAATTTGGAAGATTAGAGCAATCATAGCTGCAGGCTTATCTTTCTATTATTGACAAGAAATGCCAGCCAGTAGTGTCATAGCATTGTAGTCACAGCACCCTACAAATGTACTTTAAGCTTCCTAGAAACAGGTGTGCCTTTCCCCTGTTAAGAAACAATACAAACATGTGAATCTTTTTTTTTTGCCTTTCCATAATGCAGTGGCTTCAATGGCTCTGGAATCTTATCACCGCCCTGGTCCTATACTGACTGAGGAAGTCAGTGTCAGGTGAGTTGTGAGAGACAAGCTTTCTCTTCTCTGATGTGTTAGCCCTTGGGTTAGCTGTGTGATATCATAGCAGGCAGATCCAGCTTCTGTGTGCCCTCCTGTGAAGGCTGACATGCACACCTGTGCATGTCACCTGTTCCTTTAGCAGCAGCCATATCACCCTGCTACTCACAACTACCAGCCCACAGAAGCTCAGCAGGTGTGAGCCTGGTCAGTACCTGGATGGGAGGCTGCTGCTGGAAGAGGTGTTAATGGGGCCAGCAGGGGGCGCTCACCCTGCAGTCCATGTGGGTCCTAATGCCCCAGTATAGTGACGGGGACACCATACTGTAAACAGGCACCGTCCTTCAGGTGAGATGTAAAACCGAGGTCCTGACTCTCTGTGGTCATTAAAAATCCCAGGGTGTTTCTCGAAAAGAGTAGGGGTGTAACCCTTGTGTCCTGGCCAAATTTCCCACTGGCCCTTACCAATCATGGCCTCCTAATAATCCCCATCTACGAATTGGCTTCATTACTCTGCTCTCCTCCCCACTAATAGCTGATGTGTGGTGAGTGTTCTGGCGCACTATAGCTGCCGTCGCATCATCCAGGTGGGGCTGCACACTGGTGGTGGTGGAGGGGATCCCCATGACCTGTAAACCTCTTTGAGTGCAGTGTCCAGAAAAGTGCTAAGTGTAAGCAATTATTATTATTATTACCTGTCCTAGGCTGCATCAGTAGTGTCACTGAGGCCCCCTTTAAAAAGCCAAAAACCCAGCGCTGAAGCTCAGTCTCTTTCAAAGACTGTCAGAAACTGTGATTTTGTTTCACACAGAAGGATTTTTTTGTAATTAATCTTTGCCCTCATCTGTTCTTCCCTGTAGCTATTGGATGTCAGAGTTTCCCGACAGCCTCATAGACGTTCCGGTTGTTTATGACAAATTTGCACAGCACAATAATGAAAATACTTTGCTGACAAAGAATCTTTAAATATGATTTAGAAAAGTTCCTTTGCAGTCTCAGTGCTGGAGTCAGAAAGCAGAGTCTTTTGAATAATAGCATTTTTTTTTCCACAATTTATAAATATCTGTCTGGCTGTTTAAATATGTTTCATTAAAAATCCATGAGCATCAATTTAGAGATCATTTTATTTTAATGCTGAAATAATAGCTTGGGAAAGAAACCGTTAGCAAGCAATTAAACATATTTCGGTTTTCTTAATCAACACTTCGGAATCCGTACCGCACGACCAAGTTACAAAAATACAATTATGTATCCAATGATAATGTCATAGCCCCATCTCCCCCAGTTCAAAGATGAATGATTAAATTCAGCTTTACAAACCCACTCTGATGGGTGTATCCAAGTTTGTCATTTTTATTCTGTTGTGTTATTCTGTTGTGTCCGGCTGGAATGGATCAGTGATTAGCAGCATGAATCGTTTCAAAGAGCCGTTTGTTTTTTCACCTTAAATTCCAACAGCAGTGTCGTACAAAGGAGTTGTGGTTTATAAAAATAATGAATATATTTAATAAAAAAGCAGGATAATGCAACATGTGCAGGACATTGTAGAGCACACCCTCAATATAGCCTGGCCAGAAGCTATTGCTGGGCTCGGGGTCCTTGTGATCGCTAAATTAATAAATCTTGGGTCCTGGGTTCAGTTCCAGACTCGGGGTGTCTCTCATGTGAATTTTGCAGAAGAACAGAGGAAGGGTTGCAAAGTTGATTCCTCCCATCTAGCCCACTTGGTTATTATTAGTTCATTGATCCAGGCATCTCATCCTGCCATTTGTTGAAAGAAGCCCGGTATCGGTATCGTTTTCAATAACATGGCTGGGTAGCTTGTTCCACCCTCCCACCACCCCTTGTGTAAAGACGTGCCTCCTGTTCTGAGATTTAAATGCACTTCCACATAGTGTCCACTTGTACCCTCTGGATCGTGTCTCGCTGTGCATGCTCCTCCTGCGTCCTCTTGTTTCTCCAGGTGCGCCCGTTTCCCCCCAGCACACACAGAAAACATAGCTGGGCTCATTTGTGTCTCTAAGAAGTCGCTGAGGGGTGTGTCAAGCATTCTATTCTATGGTGTAGCAGACGCTGTGTCTGATGCACCAGTTACTACTATGTGACTTACAAACGACTTCAGCTAAAGAGAAACTACTCTTTTAAAAAAAAAAGGGCAGACAATCAGCTGTAAAATTAAAATCCCATTAGAGGGATTAGATTACATAAGCACTATTCAATACTGAGTTTCCCTTTCTTTTCATTGAGCACTTGTTTGGACACAAAATACAGGCTTCAGCACTTGGTCATGTTTTGTCAGTGGGGCTTTAAGTTACCTGCTACCTCTACATCAAAGAGAGCTGCTCTTTGCCTTTCTTTCTCCTTTAATTCGGTCATACTAGGTGGGGCAGCTTCTTTTTTTTACTTAGCTTTCATAGGCTGTAATTGACATTTTATGCAAAACCTTTTTCTTTGAACAGCCAAGTGCTTGTTGATGTGGTCACAAGGATACCTACAATCGACTACTGCGAACGAACAGCAAAATTAGAGCACTGATTGCTGGGGATTCAGAAACGCAAAACTGGTTTTGAATGAGGAATCACCAGAAGAAACAATTACACACATCTGAAGTTCCCAGGCTATATGAAAGGTTCTGTTCCCATCCATTTCAGTTAACATGTAGTTAGGTAATTGGGTGAATCCTTGCTCTTTTTATATCTTTTGCTTCTGATGGCGAGAGGGCGATCGCTCAGTGGGGGCAGACTCCCTGTACTGTTCCCAGAATCCCTTTCTGTTCCTTCTCGCTCTCCACTTCTGGAATCCACAGCAGGGAAGTTCCCATTTCCAAGAGAGCACAGGTGGCATTTGGGGATTTTGGAAGAATGGCGCTGATGGAATATTCTACCTTTTAGGACAGTAAATGCTCCATTACAGCCTGGCTTGTCTGCCGAGTCATGGAAAAACCCAGAGACGTCATGTGCTTGCGGCGTCTCCTACTGGCATAATTAATCAGTCTCTACCTGGGCTCCCGTGCTCAGGACACATCACCAGCAGACTAGCAGTCACGTCCAGTGTGTCGTCTCTCTTAACCATGCAGTATCTGGAAAGACTTTCATATCTATTGCTGTATGAGGAGAGGATCTTCTCCGTCTCTTTTCAGTGCCTTCGTGCGCCTTTTTCCATCGTCTCCTACTGAAGACTGAAATCAATAATGGCTCTAAAAGTGATCATTTGTGGACCCTGATTATAGGAGATGCTAGGATCTACTGTACATGCTTTTACGATCAGTGTCATCAGTTGACTAACACAGCCAGCTAAACTGGTTTTGTTCCTTATTAACGCTTTGTACCACAATACTCAATGCTTTTCGGACCCATTAGTGGGCAAACCTGCAGCTCTGTACCACCATTCGATATTGGTCCAGGAGCAACACTGATGCAGAGGAAATGTAAGATGCAAACTGTGTCCTGTATTATCATTAACTGGACTGCAGGATAAGGCTTTATATGGTACAGTATATATTACATTTTCAATGCAGATGCAACTGTCCAAAACAGATCTGATCAATGGGCAATTCAGCTGCAGTTACACATGAAGCAAGTATTCATGGGCCTCTGGGCTGCCCTTAGGTATATTTCATTACAGAAGAAAGATGGTGGGATGTTTTTTTGACAGACAAGAGTAAAAAAGAAGTGCATGCAGACAGAAATGCTTTGCTTCAAGATCAGCACAAGTGAAGCTCCAAGAACAAAAAAAAGAGAGAATTTGCGCGGCAGCTCCTGATTCTTCATTGCAGGCTGTCTTCATTGCAGGCTTCAGCCACAACTGCTGAGCCACGGGGTTTAGAAACCCACCTTCTCTGTAACGTCCTCATTGACCAGAAGAATGCAATGGATAATGTTAATGTAATGATTTCCTGCAGCACGTATGTTACTGCAGAATAATGACCAAGCAGCTGGTCCTGTTGGCATGAGCTGGACCAGAGTGGGCCGCCATACAAGCAATTGAGTTTCTTGTATTTTCTTGTATATGTGTTAAAAATGCAATAATGTTGCAATAAAAAAACGCAGCATGATTGTAACAAAGCATGTTATTAGCCATGGAAAACAATATTATTAGCACAGAACTTTATCTTAGAAAACTTTCTGGGAAAAGTTATTAACTCACCAGGTGATCAATCTCTTTAATTTTGCCTGGAGGTGTTTATCTTAGGGGGCCAGCAAAGAACTCGGTTGATTCTGCGGTGTGGAATTGATCTGTTCTGCAGGCTCTGAGAGAGAGGCTTCTCAACGATTTCTACAGGAGCCTAAGGTGACAAGCTCGACGACAATGAACTGTCCTCCAGTGGACGAGCAAGCCACACACTTTCACTGCACCACGGCTGGACCAGAGCTGGACAGAAGGACCCCGTCTACCCTGCGAAAGAACCGCAAAGCCAGTCCAAACACAACATCTGGAGGATGGCCCAACAGCTGGAACATGCCAGCAGCAAGTGAACTGAAGCAGGAGAACAGCCTGGTGACCATGGCCAGCATGACAATAGCTGGGCAGCCTAGTCCTGGTGGGCTGACCAAACAACATTTTTCTGATGCCAAAATACAGTAGAAATAAAAATTTGCTCATAAACGCTGTTACATAATGTCATGTTATATAAGACAAAAACACACCCCCTCCTTTCTTATTTATATGTATTCAACTCAAGGAATCCAAGTGACTTACTGCCAGTTATCAACGTGAAGCTCAAGGTTCCATCTCTCTGAGTGCCAGGTACAGTTGTGGCAGGCCAGGATATCAGCTGTAGTCATAGACATTCATTTCAACTGCCATCGTGGCTTTGGGAGAGATGATTTTTAATTATTTTAACTGTTAGTATTTAAGACATGAACTGGAGCCTCAAGTGAAATGTTGCTGCCTTCTTGAATCTGACTGTATTTGACATTTTGCAGCTCTCTCATTTGCTTCCTCTTCCATTCAAAACCTAGCCACCATGAATTTGCGCATCTGCAACAGGGGGTTCCAGATCTCAAAACCCCTTTTCTGCTTCTTTCAAAATTGCTGATGTTTCGGGAGCAAAGTTTTACCCTGCAAAACTTTATGCTGCTTTAGCCTCTTCCATTCTGTGCTCAGCCTTTACAAACTGACAAATGGAAAGCGAGAGCCGTCTTTCTAAACCTCCAATAAGGCTGATTACAGTTTTTAGGACTCGTTTCTATTTCTCCAGTAAAATAAATACACTGAGGACTTCACTGTGCCTATAGAACGTTTGTATTTTCAATCAGATGAAAGGAATACAGGACTTCTAATGAAATGCAATCAATCATGAAAGCTTAGCTTTGACCATGTGTAATGTTCTAATAACCCTTAATAAAATATACCAACCCTCAGGCAATCACCTCTTACGCATACAGATTAAGCAACAGGGAGGCCACACAACAGCTTTGGAGTCTTGTGGCACTGTGGCGCAGATCCAGCGTTCAGTGTTCGATTCCAGGTTGGGATGTGTGTTTGAGTGGAGTTTGCATGTTATCCTCAAGCTTGTGTGGGTTTTAACCACACAAGTTACCTCCTACCTCCCCCCCAGCCTTGATTAAATAGGCTACTCTAAACTCTCTGGTGGTGGGGAGGGTGGGGGGTGATTGTGATTTTATTTTTGAGGGTCTGTGGGAGGGGGGGGGGTGGTTGCTCCTAGTATTACCAGGAGCGGCCTGTCTAACTACAGAGAAATAAAGCCAAACGCTTTCAATGGGCTAAACTGCTCTGATCTCCAGGTGGCTCGTCTTGGTTCACACGACGCAGGAGTATCCAGAAAGCTTTTTCATGAGGCCGGCACGTTCCCGTCCACCAGGAACCTGCGCTCAGGTAAACCCATGCCAAGCCTACACCTCAGCACGACAGCTCCGGTCACCTAATCAAGATAAGAGTGTGAAGGACAGGTTTCCAGGGGATACAGTAAGCTGTTGTGTATGCGGGTATCGATTGCCACATTACAGTGATCCATTACATTGCATGAGGCACGGACTGCCATGCCAACAGCGGTCACGTTTACTTCAGACTGACAATTTTATCTGCCACGCGTTGTGCACAGCGATCTTCATGTTACTGTCCCTTGTTAATTAGTAATGCTGTGCACAGCAGGCGATTTATAATAATAAAAGTTTAAATAGGCTTCTAACTTACTCCTTTTGATGTAGTTTATATTTAGGATCATTGACTTTGTTAACTTAACCTTTGAGCATTCATTATTGAAGGCAAGTCTCCACTGCGAGGGCACTTATTACTGGCGTATTTGGCAGCAGGACAAAAAAAAAGTCCAAATCTTTCCATTTTTTTATTTTAATCAGTACACAAACGCTGTATTACTGCGTTTTACTGGTTTCAAAGCTGTATAAATGTGTAATAAATTTGTAACATATATACTGTGCATCAAAACAAACGTAGCACTCTTTATGCCATGCCTTTATTATTCAAAACTGAAGAATATGGATTTTGGATTTTGATTGATCGGTGATATAATCAGTACAATAGTTTAAAGTGCATCATGTCAATCAATAATACTCAATTGGCGTTTACCCCTCTTTTTGCGCATTTTGGAGTGAAAGTGCCCAGGGCCTACGAACACCAAAATCCGGCCCTGGACTCTAGGCTTTGCGGAGAGGTGGCCGAGTGTGGCGCGGATGTCAGGAATGATATGCTAACTGCTGTGCACAACAAACTAGACGATAAGACGATTCAGAGTGGAATAGCCTGGACAGGGGCGTCAAGACTGAGCTCGTCACGATTGACAGCAGGCTCACTGCCTGAGGCCCCAGGGCCACCTCAATGTGCAACACAACGGTTTTCTTTTTTAATCAGCGCATTCAAACGTGAGCCCAAAGTTGACTCCAGTGGCTCTTTATGTTGCTGCTGTGCTAATCTAGGCTGCTGTTTGTTAGAAATTGTAACATTGTTAGCTGTGAATGTAAGTGTAGTGGTTTATTCCCCTGTCGATGTAGTAAATGACTCCGCCGTTAGATGACAATATCAGTGTGGTTTCAGCTGCCGCTGTGCTGTCTGCTGCTCATTTAATTGTAGAAGGTAGTAAATATTGTGATGATCAAGTTTATCATTCTTGCACTACGTCTAACGTGCGATTTAACATTACTAGTGACCTTTTACTTGCATTGCAAGCTATGTTTAACGGTCTCAAATGAAAATCATGTCGCTGCAACTGGCAAACGCACATCTGCCTCCAAAAGGACGTACTGTACCTGTCGGGCGCTGAGAAAAGGAAGCGAAGAGCAGGATAAGCGATCTCAAAACAGAGCTACGTCACCTCACATCGCTGTAATAATGCATTTGTATTTCTTTTAATTTGGATTCTGTCAGATCCATGTAACCAGCAAACAGCAGACAAGCCCCATCCTAGACACGTTACAAGCCACTAGCAGGATGCTTGTAGACTACTTGAAGTGTTTCGCTAGTTAACAGATTCATGTTATTACTTTCAGTGTTAAATTACACGTCGACTTTGTAAAACGTGTGCTCCGGGTTCTTGTTTATGCGTTATGTGCTCTTCAAAACGGGTCAATAAAAGTTTTGTATTTCTATAATTCATGTATTTAGTCGTTCCAAATCGCAAAAGAAGCTTGGGGGGCGGGAGCCGCTAACAGCAGCGTGTGCACAAATCGTGACGTGGGGGGCCCCCAAAAAGCTAGGGCCGGGCCTGCACTCCAGCCACACCCCCTGCGGGACCCCGGGTCTCTCCCTGCCGCTCGGGTGACTGGCGCTCACAGGAGCTGAGGATGGGACAGTTATACCGCCGACGTGCTTCCTCCCACTGTACGTGTGGGAGGTGAACCGAGAGGTCCTGAGGACTAGCAAACAGGCACGTGCTTGTCCAGAGGACATTAGGCCGCATCTGCAGCCCAGGGCAAAGCTCGCATCACAGCTATACTGCTTGCATTGCTTCAGCTGTGACCACACACTAAAAGCCTGGCCTTCAGAGGCGGGCTGTCTGCCTGCTGCTATAGAAGTCGGTTATGGAATTAATGGCTTACTGCTGCACAGAACTGCAAACCGTTCTAGCAAATAGAATATTGAATTGATGCCTGTATCAGCCAGAAGATTATTAAAAATTAAGATTATTTTTTTAGATAGGAGAGACCCATTAGGAACATAAAACCTTAGGAAAAAAAGGTAAGAAGCTTGCAAATGATGTTCTGGACTTCCTTATAAACACTTTTCAAGGCAAGTCAAAAGATTTAGAATTATGCCGGTTTCACTTCATGAAAATGAACACTGGTTGAAACAGTATAAGTTCCTTCCAAACGAAACCTACAAAGAAAATCTATGGAATGTCACTTAATTGTAATGTTACACATGCAATTATTTCACCATTAACACATGGAATATTCCGTCCTTCCAGTGCGCTGTTTTGAATAATAAAAAGGCACAATAGATTTTATAGATCCCAGGCCCCTTCCCAGAAAGCAAATGAGGAAAAAAAGTGGAGCATTTCCAAGAAAAAAAAAAGGCAAAGTTACAAACGGTTCCGTGCTCTCTTACTGGTGATTGAAGGACACAGCTGAGAAAGAAACAAGTTGCCCACCATTTGTAGCTAATGAGGGAATGTGAAAACTGCTTACAAAAAGATCCTCTGTAATAGCTTCAGATCTACAGCTTGTTAGACTAGAAGCAGGAGCCAGTAAGTCTGATTACAGTAACCCAGTGGAATTAACAGTGCAAACGTTTCTTGGTAAATTTCTACAAGAAGGTATTGACATCTGCTTATAATAATTCGTTGTTAAAAGTAGTTTAATACCGTTCTTTCTAAATGGATTCCCGGGGAAGAGTTTAAACTTGCCATGCATGCAATTGCCAGGTATCTCTCGTAGTGCTTTGGTCATGTCTTAGTTCAGTTCAGCTTGTCATACGTACAAGTGCAATGAAATGCTTATTTGCATGTCTTTGTATCGGAGCAAACATTAAAGGAGTCAGCCAAAACATAAACACAGAACAAAAGCAGCAACAACAAGTTAAATAACATACAACTTAAAAAAACATCAGTGTGAGTCAGTGGTAGGGGTAGAGTTCAGTAATCTGACAGCTTGTGGGAAGAAACTATCTCCGAATCTGGAAGCGCGTGCCTTTATGCTCTTATAACGCTTACCAGAGGGAAGGGGGGAGAAAAGGGAGAAACCAGGATGAATGGTATCCTCAGGGATAGTCCCAGCGAGTTGTAAAAATGTCCGCAACAGAGGGGAGCTGTACTCCTATTTGATAAGAAATGCACGATGTATATCTTTATCTAGGTGGTCAGAAACTACAGGACATTGCAGTCTTGGGGGGCTGGGAAACTACGTGGGTCGTGGCTGGGACAAGATGGCGCAGGGGAGACGTCTGTGATTAAATAAAGGCAAGGTTGGGAGTGGGGACTATCACCCGCAGAGACCTCTCATATCATCTTTTTCATCAGCCCCCGTACCATACATGACCTTAAAATCAACAGATATTTCACTAGGAACAACAAACGCCTCAGAATTAAGCATGCTGAAAGGATTATGGAGCCAGGAGATGGAGAGGAGGTTGGATGCAAAAAGATGTATACAAGCGAAAGAAAGGGATAACATATAGGGCTGTAATGTTTTAGGTGAAGAATTTACATCAGCAGTGATTGTGAATTACTGACAGCTGAGTCTGACTGAACTTGGCTGTTTTCATCCCACCCAATCTTTCGTTATAAACGCCCTTTATAAATAGGGGGCTGGGTTGCTGGAGTACTACAAGGATATCAGAGTACTGTCAATGCTGTGAGTCTGCTGTTCAATTCCATGTCTGGAGATAAAGCAGGCTTTGAACCTAAATGTCTTTAGACTGGGTAGAAGTGGTTTTACTCCTCTCTAGCCTGCTCCTGTTGTGAAAGAAGGTTCCCCAGCAAAGGGACTGGCGCTTCTACGAGACTTCTTCTGTATTCAGTTTTGCAGAACTGCTCCTGCTCAAACGTAAGGTTTGGTGGGTGAGGAGAATTGCTGGTAGGTCTCTATGCACGCAATGTGCTGGAGCCCACATTTATGCTGGGGGCTCCGGCACAGAGAGGCCAGGCTTTCAAAAACCAGAGAGAGGAATAAATTCACACCTCGGGGCGGCTCCGACGGATTTCACACCATTCGCTGCCTCTTCGGACATTGCTCGTCGATTTGATTATGTAATGCCCGCTCACCTTGGCATGTCCACTCATGAGAATGGGAATTGAACTCCTACAGTAAAGAGGTGCCAGGCGTGATCACCAAGCAGTCCTTCTCCCATCTTTTAAAAACAGAGCGGAAGAACTGTGCACTTGCAAAAACAGACTGCGTCATGTAGCGGAATAAACTCCATGCATGCATAGTGTTGCTGCAGAAGTACAGTGCAGCATTCCCAAGCAGTGGAGTTGTAGTGCAGATTGAAGTTATAATTAGATGCAATTTGGATCAGAACATCTGTATGAGCCAGCTGCAGGGGCTTAGGACTGAAGCCTTACTTGCATTGTTATTGTTATTTTTTTTTTAGAAGACTTACAGAGTGAGAGGTCAGGTGGCATAGAAGATTGATTGGAGTAATTATCAATGTCCTGATTGGACCCCAGGTATGGAGAGTGTGTAATTGTTCCAGCTGCCTTTCTCACTCCCCACTCTCCCCAACACACACCAAGTCTCCGCAGTGCCCTTCATGCACGCTTTCTTAAAATGTTTAAGTGAGTTAAACTCACTTTGCTACTGCAAAGTAGCAGTCAATGATAATTGAAGAACAAAAAACTGCTTCAAGGCGTTAAGTGACACACCTACCACAGGGATCAGCACCTGAATACCTTCATAGCCAGATGTAGACAATTTCTGACCACCCGGACATACAGAAGCCACACGGCGGTAGTGTCATTCTGAAAACCTGCCGGAATGTTTGGCTCCATCCAAGCGCGAGATCAAGCATCCCTCAAACCTACAGTACAAGAGCTGAGCGGAAGATCTACCTAAATTCAGTGGCCGTTGTTCGCAAAAGGCATCTGAGCCAAAGACGGATTGCATGTTCTGAGGGACACCGAAGAGATTCACATACCGCTGCTGTACTGCTACTGATCACATACCTTGTGCAATAATAAATATAACCAGTTAAATTCTCAAGCTTTGGGAGTCAATACATCAGCACATATTGAGTTCAGGGGTGTCCACTCCTGATCCTGGAAGGTCGGTCCGTGTGTCCAGATTTTATAGGTCTCTTTTAAGCAGTAGCAACTAAGACGCTGGAATGAAGCAGTGAAATAACCAGCTGGTTGAGCTTAAAAGTTGAGTTGGAATGAAACCGTGCAGACTCACACATAGAGTGGTCCTCCACAGGACCAAGTCTTTGATTTGTCTTTCCTGCATTTCATGCGATAACAACCTCTCCGGGCAAATACCGGGCAGTATTTCCCCACGTTCATTTAATCAAACAAACAGGATCCTCACTGATGAGGATGAGGCTGACAGATTTCTCCCCTGTCTTCACCTAGTAGCCGTGTCCAGCACACTCTCCAGAGCCTTGCTATGCATTAGAGCAGATTTAACCAGAAAAAAAAAAGGAAATTCAAGTTTTCCTGACAGGACCAAAAAAAAAAACGCTAGCACTGCACAGTTTTGCAGAACAGTCCTCTGACGATTTAAGATTGGAAACAGTGTGTAACATAAGTTCACAACAGCTCCAGAATAACTGCACCCATCCTCCCCTCCTCCCCACAGGTAACATGCACTGAGCAACAGGATCACTAGACGTCATGGAAAAAAAAAGATACTGGTCCCCTTTCAATCCGTCATAGTCTAGTCAAGGTAGTGAGAATGTACACAATCGGGTCAAGGAAAACTAATATGTTGATGTTTTATCTCCTATTGTCTGGATTACAGAGCCCTGATGAAACTCTAAAACTGATATATGTGAAGAATAAAACAGCATTTCAGCACTCTAACCTGCTTCTAACCCTGTAAAATACAAGTCTTTCCAGCTATCAGGCCTCTGGAGATTTCAGTTTACCATCACTTCTGTGCTCTAGAGAGCACATGGAGCTCTGTAATCTATAAACATCCAAAGATGTTACATTGCCTTTTGTTAACTGCCTCAGACAGTGAAACTCCTGTACTGCACATTCAGCAGGTGAGAGCATGTTCTCCCTTGAAAATGCCATTATCAAGACATAGACATAGGACATAGGGCACAGAACCTTAGCATATGGTATCAAGGACACTGTAAAGTAAAGATGAGGCAGCTATTCACTAACTTATAAAAAGGTTAGAGATGCATCGAGACCCCAGACACTCACAGCAAGCATCAGCCCTGTTTGCATGTGTCCCTGTCATGCAGTAAGTCAAGGACCTAAACCACAGCACCAACTCAGACTCGACAACACCCAGCCCATCACTCCCCTTCCTCTGTGAAACCCAGCTCACACACGCAGGCTGTGACAGAGCCCAGATCTGCACCCGGCTACAGACTGCAGATGCCAAGCTGTGCTGGGAGCTGCCAAGTGATTTATAATGTGGTAAAGCCACCCCTGTTTGTACATGTGGAGGCTGGCTCAGTGTAACACAGAGACCTCAGGCATGAGCTCATTGACATTATTAGATCCTTCTGAAAACACCCCCATCATTTGCCCCCTCTGAGCTTTTTCCCCCCCCCACAACAATTTGCACTGGCAGATAAATGAGTCTGTACCTCGAAGATATTACTTTGAACAATCCCTTCCAAAAACAAAATAAGGTGATGTTTTTTTTTTTGTAACTGTGTTACGGAGCATGAAAACATACAGTTAATTAAAAGTTTAGATGCACGATTGTCTATCCCTTCACCTGTAAAACACAAAGGTTTTTGAAAAAGACACAAATAAACCTGCAAACACCCTCGTGTACTGTACATATTTGTATTTAACTGATGCCGGAGGAGTTTTTAACATAATGCCATCTTCGAAGAAGTTTCAAAGCATACAACAAACATCCAAATCAGCATGTTAGAATACATTTTAAAAAATCATAGATTTTAAATGCTCCAATTCATTAGGATTATTGGAAGTTAGAATTTGTGAAGAACGCTGAGCCAACCAGAAAGAAATCCTAATTTCACTAACTGCACATCATTAAAGAGCTTGTTCGCGACACAGAAACGGCACCTCCACACCGTCAAACTCATGGCAGAAGACAAAGAGTTTGCTTTTCATTGCACGTAAACCTCACAAAAGCTTCCCAGGGTGATTCAGTGTCAAGGCTTTTAAGATGCTTCGAGGGCCAGGCAAAATGTTATAAATCCAATATTTTTCTACTTCACCCATGTTGTGTCAATAGAGGAATCAGATTTTCCTCTCAAACAACTAACAGATTCAGTACCTCCTTCCATATGGCACTGCAGTCCGAGGGATTAGGTGATCTGATTATTGTCAAATGGGGTAGACAGAGAAGATTGAGTGTATATAATTCAGTAGAGAGAGAATGCTATTATAGATGGTATACAGAGAATTCAGCTTGATCAAAAATTGATACACCATGAAAACTCCTGAGCAGTGGCCAGATAAAAATATATCAAGCATGGCTGTTAGCACTACCCATCACGGGTCTTGAGATCAATTCCAAATGGGTGATCCTTCTGTATGGAGTCTGCATGTTCCCCCTGCATCAACATTGATTTTTTTTAGATTAGTCTCAATTCCTCCCATGACCCCAAAACATACAAGCCAACCATTGCCCCTGTGCTCCTCTCCCCTGTGTCTGTGTCCAAAGATGGTCTCGCGCCTCATCCAGAGAGAAGTCTGGACCAGTGTCCCATGTCTCCCAGGTTAGGCCCTAGATCACCATGAGCCTTGAAAGATAAAGCGTCTATTGACACAGGATGGATCTCTGCAATGAGGATGGCCTGTTTTCATAAGTAAAAGACTCGGGAGTCAAACTCACTCCAGTCTCTAGCAGGTGACTGGTGCTCCTGGTCTGAAGACCCGCCTCTTTCGTCCCGTGTCAGCAGCAGTCGGAACAGCTGGACCGGAGGCAGGAGACCAGGAGCCAGAACTGGACTGAAGGATGGAGCTTTACTGTGGTCTGGAATGTAAACCACTGCGCAGAAGCTCCAGGGAGAGAAACATCATTGCCCAAAATGAATTCTCCGCAATTTAACCGAGGCAGGAAAGGATAGAACAATAAACCTTCCTATGACGTTCATGGTTAATAAGAATGTTGTATTAATAGAGGATGTTCAAGTAGGTAACTGCGTCAGCAGGCGTAGGCTGCAAAGGACCAAGTAAAGGCTTATTCCATGCTGAAAAGAAAAGGGACACAATGTTTTGGCTTTGGAGCCATCTTCAGCCTTCTTCACACCTGAAGAAGGCTCCCCAGTCAAAACGATGCATCTCTGGTAATACTCCTGGTACAGTGCCTTGCCTTATGGACAGCGTTTTTCGTCACTAAGGATGCAAGTGTGACCAACGGAAAATAATCGCGCCCCTTATATTTCTTCAAAATGTGTTGATGACAGCCGCTATCTGCCAGTTTCTTCATAAGAGTCACAGCTTCGTGCCAACGTTTTGCCCAACTGCAAAGCAAAATCACCGAGATGCCCTGATAGACTGTTTAAGTGGCACATCTCACTTTCTCACCCGTTTTTCAAACCTGCTTCGGTGCTCGGCTCACCTGCAGCTTCAAAATGCTTCAAAAAGCATGTTGCTCAGGTCAGTAAAAACCTGTTGGAGACGGTCACTTATTCTCAATAAGGCAAATGCTTTCTATTTTAAGTAATAGATAGCTATACCCAATTCCTGAGGGGAAATCTGACTAAGAAGGACGTTTAAGCAGTGCAGGACACAGGCAGGGAAAACAAAGCTGATCTCATAAGAAACATAATGTGATAAACAGACCACACAGAAGATGGTAAACTTTGTTTTTAGACATGTCTTTTAAAAGCCCAGCTTTGATTCCATTACTGGAGAACCTTACTGGTTTGTATTGTTACTTCAAGATCCTTTCGGTCCCTGTTGTCACTGCCCAAAGAGATGAGATCACTGGAAAACTTTCTGAGCTTGTTGACGAGTTCCTCTGTGTGCAAATTACAATCCCGAGAAAAGCATTTATCAGGCAATAAAAAAAGAATATTTGAACAAAAAGAAAAATGGAATGCCACAAAAGAAGCCTTCAAAGAAGTGAATAATAGGCTTGTAAAATATTAAAGCAAATGTAATATTGTGCGACTGCACAAATGAAAGGTTGGTCTCTTTTTTTCATTTTACAGCTCTCTTTTTCTCATTACAACGATCATCAAAACCTTTCTTTAAATATATATGACTGCCAGCCTCTGCTGTGCCCAGGGTGAATGCATGTTTTTTTTTTATTTAAACTTTCGTAATTAAGATTCAGAATCAGCTGCAAAGCGTGAGACACGCTTCACAGCGAGAAAACCACCGTTTGGCCATCCATGCTCACTCTGCTCTGTAAGGCTTAGGATGGAATCGTAAGCGAACCAAAAACAGTGACGTGTTTAACTTATGAAACAAGAGGAGGTTGATTCCACACATAAAAAAAACAGTGAAGCTCAGCAGCTGTTTTTCTCACACTCCTGACTGCAAGAAGCCTTCTTCTTAGCCAATACTGCTTTCACACTTTCTCCCCTTGACCCCCTTAACTCAGGTGACCAAGGTCACTCTTCAGCACTGGGCCTTCTGGATGGAAAACTGATTTTGCCCTCTAATGATGGCCAGTCCAGTTTTAATTTCATGCACGACTGCCAAAGCACGTTTTGACCGCAGCCACAACACATTTGCATCTTGACTTGATATTATCGGCCTGTCCAGAACCCCGAGGGCTTGATATATTTTTATACTACTGGGTGCACACCTGTTTTCTATCTGTTACCAGGGCCAAGCATCTTGCCTTGCAGGACGGCTTAAACCGGCAACATGGCTGCAGGTGACGTACCATTAAAAAAAAAAACTTTTTGGGTCCCTTTCCCATTCCTAAGGCATTCATCCATAAAATTATTACAATATCAGTGCCAGTACGCAAACCTGAAAACAAATGTTCCAGCAGATATGTGAACATCTGACAATGAGAGAAATGGAGAATGTTGCACACAGGACACTTTTGATTCCCCAAACCTCATTTAAACCAAAATGTGTTTTCTGCTCATGTGGAGTTTAATTTCAGGGGAGCATGGAAGAGTTAACAGCAGTTATATGAGAGATAAGAGAAAGTCCACATAGATACAGCAACACAAACTTGTGAGTGTGTGTACATGTGTACGGCGGCTGGTGGTGAGTGCATGCAGGGAGCTTGCTTCATCAGAAAGTGAGGAAAGGTGTAAGTTGATTTTGGGATATCTAGAAATTCCGGTTTGTGTTAATCTGAAGGGTAGTCAGGAAGTCATATTAAATGTGGGGTGGACGATCGGCACATTTTTTTGCTGGGGACTGAGTTACCAGTCTGTGTTAGACACAGAGTCAACAGTGTAAAAGTCTGTTGTTACTGGTGTCTTCACTGTACTGAATATTGTCACGAAGTGATACTGCAAAACTTTTCTACCGTCATAACGAAATCTGTTTAAAGTTTTCATTGACTTTGTGATTATCAACAAAACTGGAATCCTGCATTGGCGTGGCGCAACATGTAACAAAGTTAGATAAAATACAGTTCCAAGCAGCTCCCAGAAGACTAACTCGACAGACTCCTCACTCAGATTTTACGTTTCCTCCTTTCGTTCTCCTGCGTGCTGGGAATGATCCTAACACCAGAAGAATTGGCAGATTCACAGCTTGCGCGCATCAGTCCCTTTCAATAAAGAAGACCATAAGGAATGCCTGAGATACCATACTGTATAAAAAAAATGCATGACAGAAGCATTAACGTCTTTCAGCTGAAAATTCTTCTACAGGGCCCGGAGTCCACTGAGAGCCTGGGGTTCTATTAAGCTGCAGAGCCCAGTTTCAATATCTAATACCTGGCTGACGTGAAACATGCAATGCAGTTCAAGAGTCTTAGACATCTTACACACAGTCAGACGTTACACTGTAGGATTTGAGCATCAATTATTTACTCAAAGTCTCCACAGCTCTCTCCTACTGTTATAAGAGCTGTGTCTGTTTTTAATGCATGGTTTGAAGGCCTGTTGAACACTCATACCACATAAGCACTGAGGAGGGCCTCCTTAAACCCATTATTTATTTTGCATTCTGGGGAAAATGAATGTCCTTGTTGGTGTATATACTGTGTGCTGGATATACAGTATCTCTGTTTCTTGGTTATTTGAAATAAGCTCTGTCATTTACAAAACACAAATTTACATCTATAATTTATTAATTTATATTTACATAACAGAATCAATTTAGATATAACTCTAATAGGTTACTGTAAAGAGGTTCTTTTATTCAATGGATTGGCTGTTGTATTTGTCTTACCTGTTGTGGATCCACAGTGTTGGCCTTGTCTATTTCTTCCACCATATTGTGTCAAGTTACAAAGCCTCTCTCACCCCTGGTTTAAATGGAGGCTCAGCTGTCCATCAAGAGGAGCTGGGGGGCGGAGTCTAGGGAGTCTAGTCCTCATGGGATAGCAAGTTAGTCTCGTCTTTGTAGTATATCTGTGCCTGTGTGTTGTTACACAACCTGAAGAACTGCAGTCCTGTTGTTGAAACTTCTAATAGGACAATTCCTGGGTGAAACTGCAGATAGTTATTTTTCTGAAATATTTTTTGCTTTTCTTCCCTAAATAGTTTTCTTGTGATCTTGTTTGTATACCTTAGTAAATGAACCTTGCTGTGTCTGTTTTTTATGATGTCTGTGACTGACCACTGGATCTAAGTCAGGATGGTTTAATCACAACACCTTAGCTTAGGCTGGGTGAGAAGAAACCAAGTTTGTCATTTAGCATCCTTAATTGATCGGGATCTTTAGAAACCAGATGGAGAGAGCTCCAGGTAAGCTATACCTGAGCAGCTATTATAGAGTGTTGTGGTAATGCTTCATATCCACTCTCCCTCTGTTTCAAGCCACATCCAGGCCCAACCCTGTGGTCCAATAACCACTCAGTCCAATCGAGGGTCACAGTGAGCCACCCAGAAGCTACCTTTGTGCCAGCAGGCCCACTCCAGCGCAGTGGGAGGTGGAGAGGCGGGAGATTCCCTGGGGAACGTCAGGGAGGCCAGATTGTACCAAGAAGACTGTCTTAAACTCCGCACAGAAGGCAGGAATCCAAGAGCCACAAGGCAGCAGTCCTAAAAAAATGCTACAGCACTGTATCGCCCAAAAGGATGATGATTTCCTCTTATCACTATGATTACAGACCAATGCTGATATCTCAATAGATAGTACGTTATTCTGCATATGGTAAATGAATAACTTTATTTGTACTGTTGTAATAACACGGCAGTAAATATATCCTGGGAAAACACCAACAGAAACCAGTGCTGCGGTTTGGGCTGGGGTGGGATGCACTGAGCTAAGCCTGTGTGAGGCCCCAGACACGAGGGGCAGCTCGAGAGTCATCTCCCTACTGGCGCGGACTGCTGGATCCTAAAGCTCTCCTCAGGGTGTCACATAAAGCCACAACTTGATCACCCCCCTCAGAGGAGAAACAGAGCCAATGGAAATGAGCAGAGTAAGGGGGGAAAAAACTCCCCTCGAGTGACAGCTGAAAGAGACCCCCGACACCGGCGCCTCCTCCTGCAGAGCTGGGAAGTACGCCTCCCCTCGCCTCTCTCAGTTTTATTTCTGGCAGCCATGGAAAGCGCTGCCATTCTAAACACGCTGTCATGCCCAGAAAGGCTCTCCTTGAATGTGCGCTCACACAAAATCATTTGTCAGCTGCCTGCTGCACCTCTTCCCCACCCCTTGTTGTTTGGGATCTGCGGCTAACTTGGCAGTCGGCATTAACCTTCTAACTCGGGGGAATAAAGTAGCTAGGGAAATGCTTGCTCAAAACTGTTCATTTCAGAATGTTTGTTTTTTTTAATATCTCGCCAGTACTCAGTTGTGTAATCGTTGATGGACTGTGCTGTGGGAAAAAAAAAATAAGGTTGAGAGGAGACATTTTTATTGTTTCGTTTCAGCGCTCATCAAAATGTTCTGTTTTCCTATTTTCTCCTGTTGAAATGCTGCAAACATCCTGCTGGCTCAATGTGATGAGGGGCTGTGTGGGTGGCCTGGTGGAGCGGTGGTGAGCATTGCTGTCTTGCGGTGCTGGAGCCCTGCGCTCAATTCCTGGGGCGCTGTCTGTGTGGAGGTTGCGTGTTCTCCCTGCGCTCATGTGGGATTCCCCATGGGTGGAAACCCTCATGAACACCTTCTCTATGCCTTTAGGGAGGAAAACAAAACAGGGAGAAGCCACAAGATGATTAAAAACAGAAGATCAAATATTCAGCTCCCCCTCTTCCTGAACTAGGGGAATCACACTGGCCCAAAGCTAGTGTGTTCCTAAACCTGTTTTCTTTCTCAGTCCTCAGATTTGCTGTTTGGAATAATCAGTGTCATCTATAATTTGAGAGCTGAATTAGAAATCCTTTTAAATGCTCTGTTTTATTCCTTTTTGCCTTCACTTGGTCTTTAAAAGGGCATGCCTATACTCGCAACAGAGGGTGAGACAGACAGACAGGTTACATAAGCCTGTCAGCTTCATCAGTGGTCATCCCTTGTGGAGTGTTCAGCTCATGAATGGAAGTGGCATTTCTGCTTTGAAATTTGCTTTTATTTTGCTGTAAGCAAGATCGTCTTTTCTATTTTAGTAGGAGCCTAACAAGATTTAAAAAGGTCAGGATTTTTGTGGCAGCCTCTCTCGGTGTAAAATGAACAAAAGAAAGCATGCCTTCAATTTACACTTGCTTAGACAAACTGAATGCTTTTCAATCACCTCCCAGCAACACAAAGCCTCAGAAACTAAACAGTAGCCTTTCGGTGGTTCACTGTCTAAAGCAGAAAACGTGCAAAATATGTAGATTTTATATTATATAGTTTTTACAGTGGCAGCATTCTTAAACAGCTCGTTTAATCCTTTTAGAAGCAGACAGCTTTTTTTATAAAGACTGATGAAAGGAACGGTAATATATGTATTTAGGCTCAGCCTGTCGGGAAGCTGAGGGGTTGGCACAATCCTGGCACACTGCTGGAATCAACACTGTGTGCAAGTGGCACCCCCTCTGCCAGCTCACCCCCACGTCCTCTGGAGGAAACCCGTTCTCTGCCCGATGTGTTGTGTGCAAACACTCTGTCTCTCTCACACACATGCAAGGGCTCACGTGCACAGAAAAGCTCTGAAGCCGCGATAGACTGAAACGCCACAGCAACCTCCCCCATGTTGGGGGACACCCAATAAATATTCCAGTCAGATATGGTAAATGGAAACCGAGGTCCTGACTCTCTGTGGTCATTAAAAATCCCAGGGTGTTTCTCGAAAAGAGTAGGGGTGTAACCCCGGCGTCCTGGCCAAATTTCCCATGCCTCCTAACAATCCCCCTCTATGAATTGGCTACATTACTTTGTTCTCCTCCCCCACTCCAACGGCAGGCGGAGCAACGCGCCGGTTGGAGTATTCCAGTTAATGGCAACGTCAGCTCAAAGATTTGGTTCAAACCACCAAATGGAGACGGGCGTGCCGACAAGCGGACCCTGCTGATGCGGGATTAACGCTAGGATGAGAGAGAGATGGCAAATGGGACACAACCCCCTTAAGAAACCTCCCCTGCTGCTGCATATTTCAAATCTTTGCAAAACCCCGCGCTTAACCGCTTTTTTCAATACTCTCAGCACATTGGAGGTAGCATAAATCGTATTTAGACGAATAGCACCACTCTGCCTCTCTCTGTAAAGATTATGTACATTTCAGATTTTGTACTGCTCTTTCAATACCCATCTTACACATTTTTACACAAGTTTATAGTTTTCAAATATGACCAACTTTCTCTTTCATAATTATGTTTCATGTACAATGCACCTTTTCCACTGCCCAGAGCTAAGGCAGTTAGTGGCTGGAATGAATTTACTTGGCTGCTGTTCTTTTTAGAATGAAAGGTATTGTCGACTGAGAGGTTAAAAAGGTGAATGGACAAGAGTGTAGAAGCGGTTTAGAACTCAGTGACGTGCGTGGGTTAAAAGTTACTTGCATGTATGCCCATGAGAAGACTCACCGAATAGCCCATAGTGAGCAGGAAAGGAATAACAGGTCTACACACCGGTCTGCTGTTGACTACAGATTTACAGAGCTTCCTCCGCTTGCACACGCTCAGTGCAGGCCGAAGGGTGACGAAGCCAGACATCTCTTACAAGAGCAAACTGCTGACCCGCTGGCAGCGCTGCAGAGCCAGGGGACCAGAAGGGACGATGATCAAGCCCTTAGCCTTGTGCCCTGGGCTGGGGACTGGGATTCTGACCTACAGCATACAGGCACTGAAGTTCAAGCACGCCTACCTGATACTACAGCCCATGAGTGCACACACAGGCCACAAGACAATCTGGCTTTTGTAAGGTGGTGTACTCCTGGCTTTTTCACCTGATGTGCCAGCTTTACAACTCCTTTCTCTGGCCAAAGCTTGTCTTGACCTTTCCCTCATAATGTTATGCTTTGCCATTCTTTTGCTGTGATTTCACTGTGATTCTCTCTACTTTACTCTGCTATACCACAGTAAGTCTTTACAAGGATACAGGCCGCAAGATAACAAATGTCATTATTAAATACTGACCCTAAAATGCATTCATATTTTCCATTGGGGTTTTGCATTCAAGTCATTTAATACAGTTGGTACAGAGAGGTGTTTGTTTTGCACTGACAGGAGTATGGTATGTGTATACATTCTTATTTGTCAATGTCATAGATGTACCAACTGTACGTGCCCCGTAAAGATATCCCATCCTTAACCCAGCCGGACTCAGATTACTCTGGATAAGACCTCTTTGCACAGTACAGCTAATCCAGTCTCCATGACAACAAAAAAGACATTTCCCTGCACCCATCACACTAAAGTGCTTCCCTTGCGGATCAAGACTGTTCCTGCTTTCCCAAATTCTTTGTCATCAATTCCGCCACTCGCTGCTCCACTGAAATCCCAAAAGCTCCGCTTTCTACAAACACAGGGATAAAAAATTGGTTTCTGTCAAGAAACTAGAACCCTGAGGAGGTGTTTTGGGGGCTGTCATGCTTATAATCATAAGAAGCCAACTCTAATTCACCCTTGAAACCGATTCGCTATTATTTTTGAAGGTTTTGCTAAAATACCACAGCGGCAGATTGATGTAGGAGGAGGCTCCAAAGTAAAGGGGTGCAAAGTGTAGAGGCAGACTCGAGCACCACGTTAAGCTGTCAAAAACCAAACAGCATGGCCATCCGCGGCAGAGCACGACACCCTTGGGATGTCCTTGCCCCAAAAAGTCAATAGCATAACTTTCCGTCAGCAGCTCTCCTCCATTCTCCCTGTTGATCCTAAACAGCAACAGGCTTCTCCCAGTAAACAGCAGGCCGGCAATCGTCACTGAGCTGACGGAAAGGAGAGCACAAGGTTGCGACTGTCACGGGCGTGCTCAATCACCCGCGTGCCGCAGAGCTCAGACATTTCCTGCAGCTGTTTTGGGGAGACATAAACACGGCGCGGGAAGAGAAGTGGCTCCTGTGGTCACATTTAATCGCCTCCAGCGACTGGGTAAATAAGGTGGGAAGCTACGCTCCGTAGGCCGTGTTGACAACCGCTAAAAGGGTCTGTATAACCACAACCACTGCCTGCCCAGGGATCCGATTACGTTCTGCCTCTTTTTTATAGACATGCGAGGGGCAAAGCCCGAGTCGTTCGCTCCGCAGGCGGAGAATGCAGATGGAAACCAGCGGCGGATGATGTTTTTTACGGGTGCCCTGCTTCTTGGAGCTGTGGAGGATTCTGGGAAAAGGCCGGGGCAAGGACTCACACGTCTCCGCTTCAGGATAGACCTTCCTGTGAGGAACTGCTGTGGGAAGAGTTGAACCTTTTGAAAACAGCAGCTCACCTGCCTCCCTTTCGGCCCTTTGGTATTGTTTTAAATTGCCAGCAAGGGATGCCTATACGCTACAAGAAAGAGTGATAGAGAGCTGCATCTATTTGCATTGATGTGGTGCTCACTGTATTCATTCGATTGCTTGCCCATGGAATATCTGTCTGGTTGCAGACCACACTCCTTGATGTATGCCATTGCAAATGAAATCCTCTTCTAAATAGCGCTGAGTCGTACTCACTGGAGCATTTCTCCCCCGTCACAAAAGGTCCATTAAGCAGAATGTGCCTTTGAAAGTCACACACAAATGGAGAGCACAGCAAAAAGACAGGTGTCTCAGGCAGGTGAATACAGGGAAACCACAGCAAAGGCCTGGCGTGATCCTGCCCAGGAAGGCAGCAGCCAACTCCCCTCTTAGACCTCGTTCAAAAAGCACACCCGCCCAGCTAGCCGCGTTTCAGCTTTCACACACAAAGGCAGCGACCTCCTCCTCCATAGCGCACTGTCTTGTCGGTCCCATACCCCCGCCACTGCTCTGGTGTGTGAAATCTTCATCGCCGGGGTGGGCCGTGTTCGAACCGGTCGCCGAAAGGAGGTGTCGGCCCGCGAAAGCCTGTTTCCACCTCCTCCAGCCCAACATCAGCGAGCTGCAGAACCGTTTTCTCATCAGCCCGAAGGGACTCCTAGCCGCATGCTTTTCATCACAGGAAACACTGGGCAAGACTGGGCTGAGGAGCAGATCAGATAAGGTTTTAGTGCAGACAGCAACAGAGTGGATTTGAATGGAAAAGCAAACATGACAGACATTGACTTCAGATCTCCAAACCAGATTTTCTATTTATATACTACAGACAAGGAGTAAATATATCTATGTATTACTTTATCGGGTAGGCTGATGATGTAGTTTATTTGCCACAAATGAAGGGATTTCTCAGTTCCAAACCAATATGCTAAACAAAGTCTGATATCATTTTAACATTGCCTTAACCTGTTCATCAGCAGGTATGAGGGAACTTGGTCCAGAGTGGGCGTAACACACAGTCACACACACCTGTGCACAAGAGACTCTGACCATGACAAAATAATAGTCCCTTTAAATAGAACCCTAACATTCAATACAGTGTAAATAAGGGGAAGCTAGGTGCAGTGTCACTCATCTTCCATATGGACAGGGCCGTGCCGCCGATCTAAAGTGCTGTGGTAGTGTCATCCAGGCATCAGATTTCTCTGAGCTGATGGGCACAGTGTTGCAGGACAGGCAGGGCTGCCGGTGATAAAAACAGCTTCCCACAGCTATGCAAGAAGAGTTGGCATATTGTTCGGCGATCAGTCTTATGTTACCACCACGAGGAACGGAGCCTATTCTTGGGGGACACTGACAGGCGTAAACCCGAGCTATAATAGAACCAGATGTACTCTGCTGTCTCCCTCAGATCCCGGATAATCTTTATAAATTTTCCCAAAAGCCCTTTTTCCTAATTCAATAATAGAACGTCTTTGGAGTCGCGTTCCACAGCGGACCGAAGCATTTTAGAAACTAAGCCCGTGAAAGAAAGTGACAGGAGGGCTCTATAAATACAGTCCCAGTGCTGCAGCAAGAAATAAGTCATCAGGCTTTTTGTATACGTGACTTGTTCTGCTGTGGCGTTTGTTTCCTAAGGAATAGCTTTTGTCTGCCCTGCCTTAATGTGCTGACCTCTGCGGTAGACCACAGTCAGAAAGACATTACAGTCATCTGTGCGTCTCAAAAGCCTTTCTCCTCTCTCATATCTGTCTGCCGTATCTCACAACTGCATTAAAGGACATGTGGCGGTCCTGGTTTTGGGTTAAAAAAGGCTACACCATCCCGTCCAAGCAAATTAACCTTAACTAAACCATGCTTAGCGAAGATTTCTCACAGGTTTTTGCTAGTGGCTGTGATGTCTTCTGTAGTTTTTGGATAGAAATATAAAATGGTCTTAGTTTGGAAACTTTCGAAACCATAGGTTTAGCGGTAAGAGGAAGTAATGGGAAGAAACTAGTCTTCTCATTTTTTGAATCTACTCAAGCTTTGTCAGCCTTTACTTCAAAATCAAAACCTGATCCATGTTATTTCCACCTTTCAGACTTGTGGCATGTCTCCTTTTCCAAATAAACGTTAAGTAGAGTTTACTGAGGCTGATTGCATGTCTTGGAAAATAAAAACCTCTATTCATTTCCAGGATTCTTGCTATATCTGTAAAGTCATAAGAGCACAGCAACTGGCCTATTGTTGCAGTTTGACTGAAGTGCTGGCATCAGTCCCAAAGTTTAGTAATTACTCGACACAGCACTCATTTTAAATATTTAAACATGAATGGCTTTGGGTGTCGTGTATCAGAAAAAAGAAACAACAGAAAATAAGTGGCACTGGGACATTTGAAAATGACCTCTGACCTTTTCCCCTTGTTGAATAGGCAAGGCCCGCCCAAGGTCTAGTGCATTGCGGGAGGGGAAGCGTTTCCGAAACTCAGTCCGAATTCACTGAACGGCTGCATTTTCATCTCGCCCTGATTAGTTTGGCACAATCTTTATCAGTATGCATCGTTACTTGATGGATGTCCCGGCCACCTTAAAATAAACAAGAGCCGGTCACACAGTACAGACAATAAGACACAGTAATAAGACACAAGAAACAATTGCTAGGGTCATTTTGTTTTTTCTTTTTTATTGAATATATTTATGATCTTTGAATCATCATTGCACATAATCCTATCGTTCGTCCTTGCCGATATTGCTGCCCTAGGATACAGATATAGAAAGTCCATGAGTTCGATGGTTGCCTTACTGAAAACAGAAAAAAGGGGGGGTCCCCAAAAAAACCAACTGCTTGTAGCACCCAAATAAATAAAAAATTGACATAGATTTGTTTTAATAAGGAGGCAGTTATAAAAAACAAAAGCTTCATGCAATGCACAGGTGGTCAGAAATCCTTCAGAAGAATCGTCAGGCAACAGGAACAGCAATAGTACATTATATTCAGTCTTGCAATACAAAACTATGTACTTTAGGACAGGGGTGGCCTGGTCCTGGAGGTGTGTCTGCAGATTTCTAGAGCTCTTTAAAGCAGCAGCTCCTCACAAGCTGGGAGAAATTGTGGAATTGGTCCATTTCAGCCAATACCGAGCTGAATTACAGTGGGTCATTAAGAGCTGAGTTAGATTAATAATCCGCGGTCTCACAGAACCAGAACAGTCCCTGTTTCAGAATTTCTAGCATTGTACTGTTTAAATCATTTTTGTGAGGGGGGGAGGGGGGTGAGATACCAAAAATTTACATCATCTTCCTGTTTATTATTCACCAGAATACTTTTTAAGAAAGTACTATAACTGTACAAAAACAGCATGAGATCAAAGGTTGAAGGAAACACTAAATCATTACTAACATTTTCCCATAAGGAAGGGTCTCTCCATCTGGCCTTCTGCCCAAGTCCCAGGATGAGAACTCTCTAAACAGACGGGCGTAGCACAGAAATGTGCTTCATGATCACCATCTACAGTATGGTTTTTTGCTCTGGAACAGTGTGAGAGTTCCAGCACTCAGCCTATGTTGTCTAAGAGAACTTCATTACTGCAAGTTTCAGATGACCCTGAACCAAGTGACCATGCCTGTCTGTTGCAGGAGACATTACAGCACTGCGGAGCAATAAGGTTTCATTATAAACCCAATGGAAATGATAAGAGACTTTCCCAATGAATGGTTGCCAAGGCAAATTTGTACAGGGCTTCTGGAGGTTTTCAGAGGCTTTTCTTGCCTTTTACTATGCATTTACTTTCCTTGACCACACTTTTGCATGCATTTTCTCTGATTTTACTGTGCTGTAATGTGATTTACGATGTTTTTACTGCAGTATGCCACAGTAAATCTTTATCAAAGTCTCGCATCAAGGCATAGCCACCTGGCAAGAGGTGGCTATTGTACAGAAATAACTGAACTGGTGGATCACTAAACCAGGTCATACTGCTCCCCTGTACAGTATGTCTGAGCATCCCCACGTACCAGTGAAATCTGCGGGTCTGTGGCTATACACTGCTGAAGTGGGCTATCACATTCATGCATTTGACAAGAGTGGACCACGTTAGGGTGCTCTGCTCAGTTCTCCCCCTGAAGTTTCCGTGAGGAGTTAGAAACAAGCTGACGAGTGTCTGTATCTGTATCCGCTCCGTGCTGAACAAATCCATCCCACACATTCAGAAACAGTCAGCACTGGGTCAGGTGGTCACCTTCTTGGTGCAGTAAAGTTAGAATAGAGTTTGGGGTAGCAGACCATTTAAAAATAAAACATTCCTCATTCTTCATATTTAGGGTTGTTTTCTGGTATATTATTTAAAAAATGGCATCACTAATGTATGGACTCGCCACAAGTTGAATGACCGGACACTGGCAATACACATGAAATCATCTTCTCAGGTCATACTCTTAGGGGAACTTGAACAATAAATTGCACATACAAAAATACCTTTTGAACCGAAAGCACTACTGATAAACCATAGTTACATTTCTTAAAAAATAACGAATCGGTAAAAAAATATGATTTCCAGTATGCAATGGCTTTGATCACAATATCAACGTGTCCACTCCACTCAGGACGCTCAAACAAAGTTCTCCAAACTCAAAGGCCAGTCTCTTTCCTCCTGCCACTCCCGCCTTCGGACTGGATCACTTCTGGGGTGATTGGACACTCTCAGTCCAATGAGGGCGCCAGGCTGTCTTCGACGCACCGGTCTGAGGGCAGCGGACTGAAGGAGGAAGTCAGATGCCTGTGGTGGATCTCACACCGGCTGCCTCTTGTCCTAGTCTCAGTACCGCGGTGATCTGAATAACATGTGACTCTAAGGCAAGACCCGAGCGATCGTGTCGGCTTCATTTACCCCACACCCAGAGCTTAGGAAGGGTGACGGTTTTTCAAAAGACAAAGGTGGATTACAGATGTTCTTCTATTAATTGGAATCCATGCCCAGTGATGTTTTAAACAGCAGAATAGTAGAATGGCTATTGATATCAAATTAACCGGTACCTTACTGGTGAAGTTGCGCATTGTTCAAGCTATTAATATTAATGTTCCAACTGTCCTAGCACAGTGTGTGCTTACCCCTGTCTGAACAGCACTCCCTGCGGCCCAGATCCAATGAGCATTGGGATTCGGACGTGACAGGCTTTGTTTCCTGTGAGTGGTGGGCCTCGGCCTGCTCCCCAGTGGAAACCAGCTGTTTACAATTTGCACTTATGATTTAATCTGGGTCAATATTTCAATATTACTTTTACCCATCCATCATAGCTTCCAGAATACCACTTTGGTGTACGTGCATAAAAGACAAAGTAAATAATACTGTCTTTTACAGATTAGGATTTTGACTGGTTATAAACCTATCATAGGTCAGATCTTCAGAGATATTTGACTTCAAGTTCTTTCACAAACATGAATCAGAAAGGATTCCCGTGTAGTGATACACATAGCAAACGAGTCCGTTTCTGTTCCAGCTCCTCTCCACGCTGTGTACCTTTCCATTTCAGACATTAAAGGTTGAAACGCAAACCTCCTCTGCCTCTCTTCAATCCTGTGCATCGCATTTGTCCAAGTACACGGCACTCATCCACATCTCCAAAACGTAAAAAAAGAATTTAAAAAGTATAGAAAATAGAGCTCTGACATATGTACACTTGAAATGAGCCCTGTCCTTCACCTGTATTCTCCACAGATTTCAGTTCCTTCTCCCGTTTCTCAGAATTCCTCTTCCATGTGTTGCCGGCGATTCCCTCTCTGCTGTCCTTCCTGCTCACAATAGCATGGGTGGTGCTTCTTGTTAGCATGAAGTCTGGATATTCAGAAAGGGCTTCCTGCAGTTTACCAGGGGGAAGCTAATTAATGTTGCACAAAGCAGAACCATTTATCGGTGACAACAAATCATTCCTGCCGGGACAGCTTGTGAAGTCCTCTGGCGGCTTCTGGTCTCTTCCCCTTATTTACCAACCTGTGCAGGGCCGCCAATTCAGCATGTAACAAGCACAGGACAGAGTTTACTTCATGGACTATGTCTGTTTTCACAGCAGAGCTATATTAGCTAGAAAGAGCCCATGTCCCGGCAGAAAACATGGCATTCCCTTTACTGCGTTGCTGAACTACCCACTGGAGGGAAGCAGGATCTTTGGCTGGTGTAACACTAATTTATTTCCCCACTTCACTTCCTTTCTTTCAGATCTGAGTTATTTTCCTGCTCTGTGCAATACAGACTTGCTTCCCACACACGCATCGGCATTCGAGAGCTTTCTCAGAAGCTTTCTTTTTTGTACGGAATAATCAGTTATTGTGGAAGATAATTGGATAAGAGGAGAAACACAAACTGGACTCCACAGAACACAAAACAAGATGATGAAAGGACATCCACTTCCCCCTGGAGCATCAGAAATGGAACAGGAGGCAAACAAAAGTTTTGATATAAGTGCAGTAGGCAATTGTGATTAAAGAGCTGTAGGAATGCAGCTGTAAATGCATTTTTTTTAAAGGAAAATAATATATATATATATTACATGTTCAGCAGCTCCACTTGTGCCAGTGGTGTTTGATTTAAAAATAAAACAATATCAACAACACGGAAAATAAAACTGCTAGCCACATAGAGAAGACTGAACGCAACCATTGAATGATTTGCTTGGTTATTCTATTACACCATCAGAGCAGATTTGTAAAAGAACTGCAACCAGAATGTCTGTCAGTGATATTTAAATAATATTAACAACCATTTCAAACAAAGAAAAGAATTGTTTCACACTTAAGAAAAACAACACAAACAAACAGAAAATACCCTTGATAAACCTAGCATTGTTACCCTTGAAAGTAAAACTGCTGTATATTTTCATTAAGGCATTCGACTGGGTCAGATCTTCACACGCTTCCTTCTTTGTAGCATCTAACTTCGTTGTCCGGGCTCTCGTTTGCAAGGAAGCTGGTTTTGGACCGAAGTTTAACAGTACTGTAGGGAAGAAGAAGACAGCGGGGAGACCACGTTAATATTTTCTTCTCAACAAAGTTCAGTGAGCTTGAGAGCCAAAAGGAAAAAAAAGATGTTGATGCCTTTACCCTGATATATCACTTTTCCAGCCAGCACTCGCTTTTTCTGGTGTCGTAATTGTACTCTTAAAGGAACAGAAAATATTGAGAATGTAAGAAAATGTAGAAAACAAGAAAAACAATAAGAATAAAGCCTTTCAAGACCTTAGTTCTGATATTACAGGTTCGTGTACATATCTGTATAAATATAATAAAGCACAGCACCTCATTGATGGCCACAGACATTGCCGTTACAAATAATTCACTGTATACAGGTAAACTCGCACTCCCTCGTGTGAAACAAACATGGCAGACCTCCATTTGTAACATTTCAGGAAAAGACTTTAAAATTAGTGGCGTGCAGTTTTTAAAACACATCTTTCTTTTACAAATACAAGGGCTGTGCTTGTTGACAGTTCACTGAAGAACAGGGATTACCACTGGACTACCGTTAGCAGTCATGGAGAGACAGAGTGCTCGGCTAAGCCAGGGGGATGAGGACTGAACAAGTTTCCCTGATGTGTTTTGTCCATGTAAGAGCATTCAGGAATGGCTATGACTGCACACAGGAGAGCTGTAATCACTTGTGCTCTGGGCTGCAATACCTGACTGCCCGCCCTTTTCTGTCCCATTGTGTATGAGGGAGAGATTGTAGGCACCTTTAACAGGCTAGGAACATTCATCTGTTTTCAAACCGCTTTGTCCAGTACGGGGTCACAGGTGCCAGAGCCTGTCCCAGCACGCACCAAGTACACTGCGCGATACCCCACACAGACAGCACCCCAGGTTCAGAATGAACCCAGGGCCCCAAGACTGCAAGGCACCAATGCTAACCAGTGCGCCACTATGCCATCTGCTAGCTAGGCGTGTTGTGTTGTGTCCTTTCTCACAGAACTATTTGTATTGTTTATCTTCCTTTCCATTTTGGGGATGTAGCAGGAGCAGGGGTAGTCGTACTTGGCACTACTGTTCATCAGTAAGTGAACCTTACAGGAAAGCACGGATGCCCTATGTAAGAAGAGCCAAGAGTGATTGTTCTTCCTGAGTAAACTGCGCTCTTTTAATGTGTGTGCTACAAACAATGACTTTATTCTCTGGAACTTTCATTGAATGTGTCCAAACATTCTTTGCAGCAGCCTGGTTTGGTAACCTTAATACACTCAATAAAATCAGACGGAGCAGGGCAACGAAGGTAGCCAGCAAAATTATTGGTGCACAACAGCTACAGCTTTCAGACATCTATGTCAAGCAAACAGCGCAGAAAGCCAGTATAAGCACTGTCATGACCACCCCTTGCACAGTGAATCTGAGTTCCTCCCATCTGGGTGTCGATTTAAACATCTTTTATTCCTACAGCTATTCACTTGCTTAATGGGGAGAAATGAATGTATATTTTATTTATATATTTATTTTGTTTTCTTTCTCATCCTTCGTGTCTCTTATCTGCTAATGGGTTGGTGTTGTGTTAAATGTATTATGTATTGTGTTATTCTATGTCTCTTACCTGCCTGCATAGCAAATTTCCCTTCTGAGGCAATAAAAGGAAGGGAATAGGTACGAGGTGAGCACTGACAAGCTTCAGGCATCTTTCCCCTGAACCAGTGAAATACAACAAAAACATTGAAAGAAACATCTCTTTACCTTCGACCATAGATTTTCTTAACAACCGGAGGATGATTAAAATGAAAAATGCCAGAATCATCCGTATAGATCGACAGGTTATATCACTATGGACTCCTGTGTACGATCACGTTTGTCCACATTTGGTTTAGAGCAAAGGCGACTAAAGTCCAACAGAAACGCCATCCAAAGCCCAAAGCCACGAAAAACAAGAGGAACGGGAAACACAGATAAGTCTTTCTTGTCTTTAAACTAAACCAAGGCAACAGGCCCAGCTGCTGTGGCACAGATGCAAGCCCGCTGGGATTCCTACACTGAAGTGAAGTGGCAAGTTAAATCATTCCCCAGCTCTGGCTGTCTCCAGCCCTGTCTGTCTGCTGTGGGTGGAGAGGCTGTGCAGCCAGCCCTGTGCTCTCAGAGCCTGCTGCATGCAGAAGGCCGAACTCCTTCCTTTGAAGCAGTGCTGAATTATTGATAATAATAATTAATAATTGCTTACACTTACATAGCGCTTTACAGTTAATGGGGATCCCCTCCACCACCACCAATGTGCAGCCCCACCTGGTGATGCAATGGCAGCCATAGTGCACCAGTACTCTCCCCACACACCAGCTCTCAGTGGGGAGGAGAGCAGAGTGATGAAGCCAGTTCAGAGATGGGGATTATTAAGAGGCCATGATTGGTAAGGGCCAATGGGAAATTCGGCCAGGACACTGGGATTACACCCCTACTCTTTTCGAGAAACACCCTGGGATTTTTAATGACCACAGAGAGTCAGGACCTCGGTTTTACGTCTCATCCGAAGGACGGCGCCTGTTTACAGTATAGTGTCCCCGTCACTACACTGGGGCATTAGGACCCACATGGACCGCAGGGTGAGCGCCCCCTGCTGGCCCCACTAACACCTCTTCCAGCAGCAACCTGAGTTTTTCTCAGAAGGCCTCCCATCCAGGTACTGACCAGGCTCATAGTTGCTGAGCTTCAGTGGGGCTGCCAGTTGTGTGTTGCAGAGTGATATGGCTGCTGGCTTGATGCCAGCCTTTTTTTCTTAAATTGCAAGTGTCCCAAAGGCTGGGCAAACGTTAGCATATCAGACAAGAGCAACAGGGAGTTTCCCTGCAGGAAAAAAACTTTGATGTCGGGCCATTTCTTACGCTGGTGGCTTTCTAGGGAAGTTGCAATGCAAGAGAGAGCAGAAAGGCAGGGAGGATGCGGGGCTGTGACTCCTTACCCACTGTCACTACTGTTTTGATTACCATCGCATGTGATTTTGCCAGGATCCCACTATTCTTTGCATTTGAATGGAGCCGGCCAACCATGTGCAATAGTGCCAATTGTTGGCAAAAGGTCCCGTTGGTTAAGGAAATAAATCTGGATCTTACCAAAGCTCCACAGTGAATGTCAAGGACACATATCTGCTTCGTTTTTAAAATGTTCCTGTTAGTTTCCATACACATAGAAAGTCCTCATTTAATAATTTATAAAGATAATAAAATCTAAAACATTTAATCATATAAAATATTATGATTATTATAAAATTACAGTGCAGCCGAGATTTCTGAGAACTGCAGATTGCCTTGTTTCTCTTTCCCATTTTATATTTCTGGATAGACTATTTTTAACTTCCCACGCACAGCCATTGTCTTTTCTGTAAATGGGTGTTTTGATGTCTTTTTTTACTTCTAATACTTTTGTTTCGCTTTTGTGATAAACATAGCTGTCACACCACAGACATAAACCAAAGTCTCTTTTCAATTTTCTCACCATCTCATTTAAAGATATAGACAGGATTTGACTATAAACTTCACAAAGCAGTAATTGAATAACTATATTCCACTGTAGCTATGGTGCATTAGTGACATGGGTCTGTCTTGTACTTTATTGAAGCTATAATTCTATGCTGAAATTGGTTTTTCATTGTAACCACTGAATAATACAGTCACCTCCAAATGTATTCACCCCTGCCCTCAAAGAAATAGGACCCAACAAGATCATATACTGTACTGTAGAAGAATGAAGTACAAATTGGATAATGTGTCTCACTTAAAAGATTCCAATAATCTTATACTGCAATCACATTACAGCAATGCACAGAGCTGACAAATAGTCATATCTGTCATACACATTTAAGTGGATTCCAAAAAACAAGAGGGTCACATTTATCCCCACCCCTAAGTAGTCCTTTAAAGAAAGTCTATATTGCTCTCTTCTGAGCTTCCAGGGCAAAGTACTTCTCCCTGAAGCAGGGTCTCTGGTGATAAAGACAGCAGAGCAAGTGAGGTCACTGAGAGCCACCCCAGTCCATCTCATGATGCCCACGTCAATATCTGTTTCTAGCACTTGTTTGGGGAACGGATTGGGCACCCACACATAATGCTTGCTTTGCATGGGTAAGCAAGAATCAGGAATCCACACATAATGTCTCGTCTGGGGCATTGAGAATCAGGCATCCACACACCATGTCTGGTTTGGTGAGTCAAGGATCAGGCATCCACACACCATGTCTGGTTTGGGGAGTCAAGCATCAGGCATCCACACACCATGTCTTTTTTGGGGAATCATGAGTCGGTCATCCACACACGATGTCTAGACAAGAAGAGAACTGCTGCCTCAATGTCAGTGACATCAGCAATAACACCAGCCGACATGCAGTGGTCTTCACAGTGAATGCAGAAGAGCTTCTGGAGGCATCACAGCTGGTGTTTCTCCTGATTCTTGAGGTATTCATTGAAATGACATGGAGGCAGGTCACCCAAGGCCATAGTCAGTGAATACACGCAGTACAAAGCTCCACATTACCAAACACGGGGAAAGCATATAATACTCTAAACCAACAGAAGTCACTCTCAGGAGTTGGGGTGAGATACAGACTGTAACCTGTGTTTCTCCTGTGCATTGTGGGTTTCCCATAAAGTTTTAATAAGCTGCATCTGCAGTGCTGGTTCTCTAGCACCAGTTGAATTCCTAGGCCATAGAGGGAACAAGAGAGCACTGCTCAGTGCCGTTTTACAACACGTGCAATGTGTGAAAATTAAATAAGAGATGAAAAACTATAAGAAATGTTCAAAGAGCAAATGTTAGCGTGACCATCTATAGCAAACAAGTCGTTAACTATTTTTATGAGATTCCACTGCTATGGACTCATAGCTCACATTTTAATTGGAACTTATTAGCAGACAAACGGCAATATTTAAACTGAGAGCATTCCTGAAATATGAAACGTGACACATCTGTAACCCTAAAGCTATTAATTCCCCGTCACTGCCTTTGATACACAACTAACAGAGCCCTTCGTAGCAGTACAGTACTTTTTTTTCTCAGCACAACTGAATTGTTCACATTGCCAAGCAGCATAAATGTCCTTTTTCTGGGCTCTTTGCTCTTTGACAGCAGTGAGATCTTTATTCCTTTCTTTCCCTGGATCCGCTAGGACACGAGATCGCCCCAGCACCAGCTCCTCCTCGGTCCTGCCCTGTGTCTCCTCGTCCTGCGCAGCCCGGATGCGGACAAGGGATGTGAAACCCGCCTTCAGTCTTCAGCCAGAAAGCTTTCCTTATCAGAAAGCCGGCATTCGGGCTCCTTCAGATGGAAAACCATGATGGAATCGTGCAGGCAGCTGCACGCAGGAAAGCACCAGACTCCGACAAGGAATTTTAAGCCTAACTAGCGGGAAGAGGGAAGAGCAGCTGGAAAAGATAAAGGGTTTATTTTGCCAATCACTCCCAGCGCAGCACCAGCCCCCAGAGCACCACAGAGCTCTTACAAGGCTTGGGAAAGGGGAGGGGAGCGTTCCCATCAGCCTGCACAACTTGCTCACGTCGCTAATCTGTCTTTGATGACAGCACTGCTCCCATCACCTGCCTTGCTCTTGCACTTTTTCACGGCCTCACTGAACTGGGACTCACGTCTCGGCACATATTCAGGGCTGTAGTGTGAGTACTTCATCACACTGTGGGATGGATAAAATAATCACAAGGATATATTCACCTAGCTACGCAGCTCTGTGTCTGTCACTAAACCTCTGCAAGGGCTGTTAAAGCACGATAAGAACTGGGTAAAAAAAACAACAGTAAAATGACTCATTCCTAACGGGTTTGCCAAGAGAAAGAGTGATCCACTTCAAAGAACGGGACCAAAACCAGAGTCTGAACAAACCCACCTGTCATGTGCTACATGACGCTAAACTGTACCAAAAGGGTCAGAAACTTGAGCAGTGTGTCTGTCCTGCAGGTCAGTCCTGGCGCTGGGCTGCTGTGTGCATTGAGCTCTATAACGGCTGAATCTGCACCTGGCTGTCTCCTGCCCCTCGGATTTTCCACAGCACTCCTCTCACGTTCATACACGTTCCAGAATTTATCGAAGGGGGGGGGGGCTTTGTTCTTGCACTGAGAATCTCTTATGTGTGCTTTGTTGTTTTCTTACATTCCAGCAACAGTCCATGAAAATCGGTCTGGAGTTTATAGGCCGAAGCGGTGAAGCCCAGCTGTAGAGAACAACACTGCAGTCCCAGAGCATGCTGGGAGCCTCAGACAAGACAAGACCAGAGGCTACAAAAAAAAAAAATCAATTAGTTGGTGAGTGTGATAGCAGAACCAACCTGGGCTACGAGCTCTTCAATGAAAATATGCTCATAACACGGCACCCCAGCAGAGAGCTGTCATTCTTGTTTTGTCAAGGCAAGTTTGAGGAAAAGATATTTTCACTCATCGGCTTCATGTTTCGCAACAGTCCTCGCAAATATTTTCTGGGTGATGTGCTGTGGCGCAGTACAGTAACTATGGCAAAGTCGTGTACATGTGTGACAGAAACACAGAAACACTGCCTGATTATTGCATGAATTCCACTTTCATCAGGGAAGGCAGACTGCCATTTCCACAAAACAGTTCCTTAAACCCCAAAAAACAATCTGTTTTATAAGACATCCATCCATCCATTTTCCAACTGCTTTATCCAGTACCGGGTCACAAAGGCTAGAGCCTATCCTGGCAAGCAAGAGGCACAAAGAGGGGTACACCAGTACACCAGTCTACTGCAGGACGGACAGACAAACAGACGCGCACACACTCACACCAGGGCCAGTTTTCCCAGAAACCACTCAACCTACCAGCATGTCTTTGGACTGTGGGAGGAAACCGGAGCACCCGGAGGAAACCCACGCAAACATGAGAACATGCAAACTCCACACAGACAGCACCCCAGGAATCAAACCGAGGGCCCCAGCACTGCGAGGCAGCAATGCTCACCACTGCGCCTCCATACCGCCCTCTGATTTATCCGCCTCTGGATATTACTGTAAAGAATAATTAATGGCTTTTGAAGTTAATTTAATCCATAAATCTCACGTAAAAAGCTTAACAGTGATTGAGGAGAAGTAAATGAAATGAAAAAGGGCCGTGCTTTTCAAAACATTAGCAAACATTATGCAGATGAAAAACTTGTTCATGCTTCAGTGCATCACCAGGGGCTGGACAAATGAGAATTGTCAAGCCTCACAATACTCGAGGACTATAAATACAGAGGTCTCCCTTCTGGGTCAGGCAGCAGATGACATCACTCTGCTATTTATAGCCTGTGCCATATGTGCTGTCACACAAATATATATATATGTTTATATGAGTTCAATACAAGAACAGGGCAATTAAACTGTAGTAAAGTAAATATATGGTTTTTAATTTAGCATTGTTGTTCAGGCCATTTGTCTTATCTGCGTTGTTTTTTTTCCGGTAACGGATTTTATTTATCGATGTTAGAGGGCGTCGTTAGTTCCTATGACAAAGACATCAGCCACCATAAATCAGCCATGACATTTGAGATAGACCACAGGCAGGCTATATTGTAGTTTTGATCTGAAGTGACAAAAGGGTTTACCAATTGCATAATCACCAGCATGGCGCACTTTAAATCAAACTGCACAGCGACGTAAAGTCACATTGAATGAACAGTATCTGATTCACTGGAAAAAGGAAAAAAAAAACACTTCAACACACACACTGTTGTCACAGGGATACTCCTGAACCAGAGCATGGAGTATATTTACAGACACAGCACATAGCAACCTTGGGGGGTTGGACTCTTTTATGCAGTGAAGCCCATTTCAAACAAGAAGAACATCAGTCTCAGTGCCAGGACGGATGTACCTAATTCTTGCCTGCTATAAATAAAAGTCAATCTGGGCACATTTTGGTACACTGGTATAATAATCTGCATAGAGTTCAGGGGAGAGAAAAATATTGCTCATTCCTCTTCAGTCTAATCCCTGGTTCTTAGCAGTATCTAGACACCCATGAACACTTAAGGGTTCTGAGCCTAATCCCAGCTCAGTGTGCCCCCTATTTTCCAGGTTGTAAAAACCAAACTGTTAAAGGGGAACTGCAAAGCTATTTTTAGATTTTGAGGTTAGAAAGAATCAGCATTGATGAGCGCACTTCAAACCACAATGGAAGTCAGATTTACACAGTAACACCCAAATGTCTTTCGGGTGAGACGTTAAACCGAGGTCATGACTCTCAGTGGTCATTAAAGATCCCCGGGCATTTCTCGATTAGCTTAGGGCGTTATTCCGGCATCCGGGCCGGAATTTCCCCCCTCAGCCTTTACCGTGGCCTCCAAATTGTCCCCCATGTATGATTGGCTTGCACTTGCCCTGCGATGGACTGGCGTCCTGTCCAGGGTGTACCCTGCCTTGTGTTCATTGCTTGTCGACACTGTATGGTATAAAGCGGTTTGATAAATGACATGACATGTAAAAACCTCCAGTTTACATCGCAAAATAGATTAAACTTTCAGGTATGAACAGTGTCATGTTCTGTGATTCAGAACATGGCAACACAACGTCCGGTGAAGTGCTGTGGCCCAATCGCACTGTAAACATGCAGGCTTGTGAACACCTCTCTTTCAATCCAATAGAAATATCGCTCTCGATTTTGAGACGGCTTTGTCGACAAATACAACTTACTTAACTCTGCATGCCGACCACATTGGAACATTTCTGCGGTGAAATGTCTGCTGTACAGCCTGTACTTATTCACTCGCCCATCACATCACATGACATCAGTCATTACAGTGACTACTGAGCGGGAAGGGCCGTCTCACGTCATGATTCTCGTAAACTCTTGTATCGCCCGTAGCGAGACCAGCGGATAGCGACAACAACGGTGACCATACATTACTTTCGCAAAAGGTTTACGATTTTGAGCTTAAAATGTGTAAAATTTTTCAGTGCCATCAATGAATTAAAGTTGTTACCAAGATTTAATGACCAGTCTGAGAAACTGGGACTGCAGTTCCCCTTCAGTATATTGCAGGTTAAGACCGTTCAGACCCTTCTTAAAGTAACAAAAAACATACCAAACAAACAGCTCTAGCCCAAACCTCTGCAGCATTCGGGGTGGTTTCCATTCACACAACACTTCTTGAAGCGGGCACGGTTCTTGTCTGCCATGGCAATTCAGAACAGATACATTTCAAATTTAAAATGCATTTGTTGTGCCATGTAAAAGGTGGAAAGAACACAAATAAAAAATCACTTGTGAACTCTGGCCCCGGCGTCAGGCGTGCTGTGGGATGCAGAAACGTCCTTTTGTGCATGCCCACAGGTTGGCAAACTCTTCCCCACTTGAATGCTACTTAAACACCCGCCTCCACAGACAGAGAACTCACTGGCAGGCTGGTAGTGTTCTTCCAGCAGAGATCTTCACAGTACTGGTTTGTTTTCTGTGCCACCGTGCACATGTTTAACAGAAGCAGCATATTGCCTTCTGAGTAAATTCCCTCTACTTTATCACTGTCTTTGACACTTCAACGTGCAAATCTGTCGTGCAAAAGCCTCAGGCATGCTGCACTGCTCTGCTGTCATTCCTCAATTACTTTCTTTCTCGATGAAGGTTCTATGAAACACAATGTGTTTTCCCATCTTCTACTAAATGTGTAGCCGTTCTGTTTTACTAAGTGAACCGTTAATTCCGACACGTCTAAACACATGACGTTAGTGACACGGAACACCCGACAAGGACTCGATTGGCTTTGACTGGGGATGTGATTGATTAGCTACCCCAGCACTTCATGTTGGCTGCCCTCGTGCGTCCGTCTTAAGCTGCTGCGATCAGGTTTTTGACAATTCTGATCAGTGCGAATTAAAGATCTGTACACGGCGAGCCTGGTTTCCTCTAACTCAAACTAAATGGAGTTCCAACGAAGGTTTGGGAGGTATGAGGGCAACCGAACTAATGAAGCTCAGCTGTGATAAGAACACAGACATCAACTAATCCTGATGCAATGCCTCAGATTCCCACACGTACCACACGTAACTCTCCCCTCTTCCTCACTCATTTTGCATCCCTCCTCAACTCCCTCTCCATTCCTGCAGCTCCCCCTGGATCATCCTTCTCCCTGGGACTGGAAGTCCTGCCTCCCCATCCTGTGGCCGGGAGGTTGGCCCTCAGCCAGGCTGGATAAGCCAAGTTTTCCCAAACTCCAAACACCATTCTTTCCTGCGATATCCAGCTGCACCTCATTCCTTGTGAAGCTGAATTAATAACAATTACTAAGCATTTCCCAAGAACGTTTTTTCAGCTGACAATGGGAGCAACAACAGACTTTAAGATGAGATGCGTAAGAGATATTTAATCACCTGTCAGCCGACATAAGTGTAAGGACAAAACCTTTTTTTACTTATCAACCCAGTCATGCTACTAAAGATTTAGCTATACACATCCCTGCTATTGCCACATATAAAATCAAAGAAAAGTAAACAATATACTGTATTTTATCATTTCTGTCAAGCGATGCCTATGCACTGCTAACCTGAAGACCATCAATTATCCAGCCTGAAATCATAGGGTGCATACTTGTGAGGAACTGTCATGTGATAGGTAAGACATATGTATATTCATGTAAAAACCTCTTGAAAGGGATTCTTAGCAAGAGCTCTGTTGTGCACTGGGTCCTGGTAGAAAATATTTACCAGTGGAGAATCATGGAAAGTCCACAGTAAAAACCCCTTCAGGATCTCATAGGTACATAATAATAATTAAAATTGCTTACACTTATATAGCACTTTTCTGGACCCTCCACTCAAAGCGCTTTACAGGTCATGTGTCAGGGTTACACCCCTACTCTTTTCAAAAAACACGCTGGGCTTTTTAATCACCACAGAGAGTCAGGACCTCAGTTTAACGGCAACTTTTTACAGTATAGTGTCCCCATCACTACTGGGACATTAGGACCCACACAGACCACAGGGTGAGCGCCCCCTACTGGCCCCACTAACACCTCTTCCAGCAGCAGCCTCAGCTTTCCCAGGAGTCTCCCATCCAGGTACTGACCAGGCTCACACCCGCTGAGCTCCAGTGGGCTCCCAGCTGTGAGCTGCAGGGTGATGTGGCTGCTGGCTTTGTCAAGTATGAGCCAACCAGAGAAAACCCCTTTTTGATGTATTCATTTATTCTATTATTTGGAGTCTTTGGAAACATCAAACTTGAAATGACCCTGACAAGCATTTTCCCAGCTTCTGATGTCTTGCAGAGTGGCCTTATCTCAAATCTACCCAGGGAATAAAGAGTTTAAAAAAAATACACACATTCTCTGTACAATTTTCTAGATCACAGCCTCCGGTTGCTACAGCAACATTAACATTTACCCCCAAACACATGAGTTAAGATGTTCCCCTGTACATCAGCTCTATTACATCTTTATAAGGCCCAAGCAGGGTAATACCGGAAACACACATGGCCGATTCAGACGAATAACGGTCAATGCCATGGCTGTAGCTGGCCCTAAGAGGCAGCTGAGGCACTTATGATGGGATGGGGTTGTAAAAACAAGTTTAAAGGCCACATAGAGAAAACTGTTAGCAACCTGCACAGGGACTCTTACTCATTATTTCATAAGAACCGATTTGCCGGGTTTCGTAATATTCTGGAAAAATACTGCATGACTTAAAAAGCAAACAGAACTTAAATGGAAAATATTCATCAGAAAATTGTTTATGTTTTCACCTACAATGTTTACAATATTAAACGAGGGGGCGAGATTTTTTTTTGGGTGAAACGGGAACAAATTGTTTCATACTGTAATCAGAATTGCAAAATGAAACTGGCACCGCACTTACACTAGAATGTGGCTATTTACATGAGGAGCCTGAGAATATTTGTCCCTGTGAATAAATTCAGCAGAAAGGGACTACAGGTATTTACTACTGAGAAAGTAAAGAGCTACTGTATAGTGAATAGTTTACTGAATCCTTCGGATCAAATCTAATATCCAGGGAAATAAAGAGGAATATTGCCTCTTTATATACTGTAGAGCTGCTGTTTAGGTTCTGACCCCAACTCAGTTTAACTTTTCAGAAATGTAGTATCCTTTCCTGTCCATATCCACAGACGAACGGGAATCAAACTCATTTTCTTCCACACTGTGTAAAGGGCAGATAAATAAATAATGTAATAATGTCAACAAAGTTATAAGCTATATACTGTACATTAGCTATAAATAAATAGAATAAATAATAAATAAGCTATTACAGTGATCTCTCTTTAAATCTTAGTGAGTGGCAGAGTGGGATTCAGTGTTAATTGCTTTCACAGCTCTTTTGTATGGTTAAGCTGCGTTTTCAGCACAGTTTTACTGAATGGATTATCACACTGTAGCCTCCTCTCGGTGGTGGAGATCAGCTGCCCATTCTTTGTCCCTCACTGCAGTCCTGCTGACTTTAAGAAGCCACAAAAGAAGCTGCATTTGAAAACAAACCCTGCGCTGCACCTTTCTACAATAGACTGTATTATTGCCCACTTTGGATGTGCAAATATATCCTTGAAATAGAAAATGATAAACAGGAAAGCATGCAATTATCAGAAGAAAATATGTGGTGCACATGTTTTCTGCAGTGCATGCTGATGTATGAAAATATATTTTAAAATGTAAGTAGATTACAAATACAGTCAAGTCTATTCAGCCAGAGGACAATATTCTCCAGACCGTGAGATGTGTCCTACTCATTCAGCTCTGTGGTTGCCGGTTGGAGGCTCTAGGATGAGGCTGGTGTCCAGCTGCCAGGCTGGGCAGAACTAGTCCCGACTGACAAAAATGCAAACCACTCTGATCCCCGAGGGCTTTAAGACAGCTCAGGTTTAGAAACATACGCCTTCAATGCACACAAAAACCCTAATAAACACGTTCAACATGTTGCAGCTGACCTGAGGACATAGTTCATTGTACCTCTGAGGATTCCTCAATTCAAAATTCAAAGGCCCTGACAAACTCAACCCAGCAGACTTCTTCAGAAAGTGAAAATGCATCACGAACAGATGGTAGTTCTTTACCCAAAGGGTGGTAGGAGCATGGAACAAGCTACCCAGGCATGGTGCTGAAATTGAAACCCTTTGCTTCTTCTGCTGAAGTGTATTTGGACTTTCTTATGTAGGGAACCCTATTATAATGCACCGTACCTGTTATCGTGATGTCATTATGTCATGTGTTTTTGTAATGTCATCTCGTTATCACTCTGGGAATGATGAATTCTGGGAAATTATAAAAAAAACAGAATGCTATAGATGTGAGCCAGTAGGCTCTCTTCAAGGGCAAATACATTTTATCTCTTTGATTTTAATCTTCAAGGAAAGCCTTTTGTCATACTGCTGCCAGAAAGGCAGGATTCAAGCTTTGGTTAGCCACGATCCAAGGTCTGCTCGAGAGAAGGACGAATAAAATGTTAAAAAATGAATAAAAATTCCAACAAGGAATGCTGTGCATGACTTACAGTCTGCATTCCGCCCTCCTGAGGTTCCAGGCCAGGCACTCAGCTCTCAGATTGGCTATGAGTTCAGCTCAGCAGAACCGAATAAATAAATAGAAAGAAATTACCATTCTGTAACGCTGCATTTGAAGCAGAGGAATAAGATCTTCTAATAATAATCAAGAGCAGTGTGTAAACATTGGAAAACAACCAGGGTTTTTTTTCTGGCTGTGCCTTTTGCATGTAAGATTCCTTATTAAAAAACTGAATGCAAATCTTTTCATATCATATAGTGACGGGGACACTATACTGTAAAAAGGTGCCGTCCTTCGCATGAGATGTAAACCCAAGGTCCTGATTCTCTGTGGTCATTAGAAAGCCCAGGGGGTTCTTCTTATTATTATCATCATCATCAGTTAGAATGCTGGCTTTACATACTGTCAGTGGCAAGCCATTTAGTCACACGGCCGCAGGAATGACCGGATTCGGATCGGGATGTGCCTGAAGGGGCCCTCAGCCTGCCTGAGAGGGAAGTGAAGGGAAGTATGACTTCTATGCGCCTTCTGTGTCGCGCGCGCCGAAGATTATAGCGGAGGTTAAACTCATTAGGCCTCATTAGTGTTCTGTGCTGCAACACCGCTGCTGAACAGTGAGAGGGAGAACAGCAGGAGTGCCCTGGCTGGTTGTCTGGATACCTGCTCTCCCCGGGGGAGCTGTGCGAGCTCGGGCACGAGGCAGCGTGCGCTGCGGCCTTCCCTAGACAGGGCTTATGGGCTCTGCGCTCTCACTCGGAGACGGAATAACACGGATCCTCGGATACAGTATCGTTAGGCACCAACATCTAGGGTCGGCATCTGTTGTGATCTTTCTTTTGCCAGCATAGCAATCTGACGTTGTGCAACGCTATGCTGTGATATATGGAAACTGCCAACACAAAGGCAAAGAGATACTTTACAGTGGCGATAACGGCCACGTTTGCTCCAAGATATCAGCAAAAAAAAACACAGCAATCCTCCCGGCACTCAAAGAGACACTCGGAGGATTAAAAACAGATTGAGTGTCTTGATGGCAAGTACCTGACTGTCAAGTGCTGAGTCAGAGCTGTTACTTCTTCCAAGATGCTTAATGTCTGCGGTGCATGAGCCCCATGTGTTGTTTTTTTAGCATGAATATTTTGAGCATGTGTGAGTATTGATTCAGGCAGATCCAAACCTGGGCTGATCTCACTAACACAGGGCAGCAACAGCAGCTGGTATGGCACGATTTATGGCCCCCAAGCCAGATGAGATAGACGTATGCATTTTTTGTCATCGGTATATGTAGGTCAACCCCTGACCATAGACGAAGTTTGAGACGCTCTCCCAGAGGAAGTAAAACCTTCTAACAGGCATCTAAACAGAACGGAAAGGCACCTGGAGATGGTGGGGCGGCAGGAACTGGAATTCATACCGCTGCCTCACAGCTTTTCAATCCTTCCGTGAGGAGTTTGCATGTCCACACCACCTTCAGGGGGATTTTCACCAGGTGCTCCAGCTTCATCCTGCCTCCCTGATTTTTCCCTCCCAAGAGAAAGGGGTGGGGACCGGTATCACTTGTTCAACCACAGAGAAAAGGAGCAAAGATTTAAACAGCTTCCTCTCGTTTTTGGCCGTTCTGATTCTCGGCACAGTGGAAGACGACCTGGCAGGTGATGCTGGCACAAGGCCTTCCTTAATGCCGAGGCTGAAGAGCCTGAAGGCCGAAACACCGATGATGCTTCTGCTCAAGAAAGGAGAGGAAGAGCTCAGGGCCTAAACACTGGTCAGCCCTACTGGCTGCAATCCGCGAGATTTCACCAGGTAGCTCACAATGTGCTTTTCTTGAGTATTTTTTTTCTCACAACAACATCCCACTTCAATTACAAACTAAACAAAAGCAGACTGCTCACGTAACCTTCTGTGAATACTTGGAAAATGCAGACGTTTCGGAGAAGGCCGAATACGGAAAGCCAAGGCCGATATGACAGCGAACCCAGCATTCCTGCAACAACATCTTCTTCTTCCTACTCGGACGAAATCGCTTCCAGCCTGGTTTTCAGCAGAAGCCACAGTAGCCGGACCTCGCGTGAATCCTACAGCACACAGGGCTACAGATGAGACGGCTTTTTCAGCGATCTGCACGAGAGAGGTCCCCAGGTCCCCCCGGATCTGACCTCACAGCTCCAAAACTGGGGGACCGCCCTCCCTGACACCATTCAACCGCACCCGAATTGTTTAACAGAGAACGGTATACAACTAAAAGAGCAGCATGATCCCTTAGTTACGCAGCTGCCAATAAATACATATCTGTGCTGTGGGCTCAGGAAAGCTCAGGAAAGCAGGGTAACCCAGCTCCAGTCCTGGAGTCATGCATTCCAGCAGGGTTAAAAGTCCCTTTAAATCAGCAGCACCTGGAGAGCTAGGAAGATCTGCTCCAGTTACAGCAATGGATAGCCCAACGAGATTGTGTGTCTTTGTCTGTCCGCCCAATCCCACACAAAAGCCTGTTCCAGACTTTGACACAGAAAGCAAAGGAGATCTGGTGGAAAATTAAACTAGAAGTGACCCCCTATCCTCCAAAACTGGACTCATCACGATACCCCCATGATATACTGCAACGAATTGTCTAGTCTAGTCCTGAGGACAAAGAAATGACTGTGATTTCTGACACGAGATTTGAAACAAGCACCAAGGTGTGTTCAGGTTTTCATGTGGGTAAACATGGTGGGAAGCTGAAATGCTCAAGTCCTCCACTGTGCTTCTATTTACTGTATGACAAAATTCTGGAAAATATCAAGAAGCCCGGCCAGAGCACGTCAACATCAGAGCATCAGAACATTAAGCATGCCAGCAACCTTCTGGAGAGGGGAGGCAATTACTGATGTTTGTTCAGCTGAAACATGGCTGAGGTAGACTGAATTTGTTCTCTTGGTCAGCACCGACCTCAGTCTTTAGACCAAACAAAAGTGACTATGGGAATGTTTTCTGGAATATGTCACGGATATATTTCGCTAAACCAGAGAGACTGGAAAAGAAATCCAGTAGTTAGGGCACTGGACGCATAACTGGAAGACTCACGTCCTGAAGGGGCCACTGGTGGTGAAGTAAAGTGGTTCACTGTATAACTGGGCACAAAGTAAGTTGCTTTGGATAAAAAAGTTATTCAACTGATAAAATTAGGACTGCTCATTTCAAACAATATACAGAGGTGGACGGACTGCCCTATGTGTAACGTTGCTTGCCGAGATGCGTCTCCAGTGCAATTTATTCCAACTCTTCAGTCCTTTCACTTGTTCGCAACATTAATAACACCAACTCAACTCCCATCCCAACGTCTGAGAAAACTAAAAGGAGATGAACCTGGCAATAAGGTTAGTCACAGCCTTAGCCCAAGCCTCGTTAATAATCGTGAAGGGGTCGCCCTGCAGCTCTGAATGAAATACAGACGCACTGCGCGGGTCACAAACTCAGACGATGATGATCTGTTTGCTTTAGCAAAGAGATGTTGATATAAATCGTCCCTCCTCCTCCAATCTCACTACATTTGAGTTTGCTTTTGTAGCGCCTCAGACTACAGAAACCTTTTACCGATTTCTGTGAGCAAAAAACCCGGAGGGCCCTTCCTAAATACACAGGGATGGGAGAGCAGTAACTCCTGTGGCAACGTATACACCGTTCTCATCCACACAGCAGACCTGGTCTCCCTGCTCACAGATTTTCAAAACTTCTACTGTTCTCCTGGAAAAAAAGCTGGACTTAAAAGAGCTGATTTTTAAAAGAGATTGTAAAACAAAAACAACAAAACACTATTTCAGATATGTTCGTCTTCATTTCATTCTACGGGTTTGGCACTTTCTTTACCCAAGAAACAAACTGCAACTGAATTGAAACTTAGTCGTGTTTCAATCAGCTTTCATACCAGTCAACTCATGGCTCTCTACCAAATCACATCAATCTTCGTCTCTCGTTAAACTTTTTTCAAGGTCATAATTACAGGAGATTTGTATGTTCAGACTCAAGTCCAATTTTAACAAATTGCCATGCTCTGGAAAAGTCTGCAATTGCTTTTTTTTCTCTTTTCAACATGTTTGTTTTAAAATGTTTTTTTTTTTTGCATGAGACCTGTCAGACGGCCAATCCTCCGTTCCTTACTCCAACCGACACATCTGTTTCTATCCCTCCAGCCTCATTTCAAATTTCTGTCAGAAAGATAAGGATCAGAGGTTTATTAACCCTCCCCAGAACCAAAAAAAAAAACAGGATTTTCCATCACTCAAATGGAAAGGTTCCAGTGGAGGAATAGTTCTGAAATTCAAGTTCTCTGGCTAAAACAGGAAATGTGACTTTAAAAAAATCACGGTCTAGGCTTGCACAGAGAAAGAACCTACTGTTGAGTACACACGGCAGAAAAGTTCACTTGGCTATTCTGCTATATCCTTTTAAAACACGCTGCTTCCTTTCCAGAATAGCTAATTGGGCCATAATTAAACACAAGACAGCGGCTCACTATTAATGGAAAATGTGAAGACTAGGAAATATGTAAACACCACAAGCAGCACCCTCAGTCAGTTAAGTGCTGCTGAGACTTAACGCATACACAGCACCAACAATTACATCATCCTCAAGACGTAGGCTGTACTGAGCGCCGCTAAAAGCAGAAAAGACTGAGACAAAAATCGATGGCACTCATTAACTTTCGTGTTAGTTTATCTATCCCTTCCTCCACTATCAGAATCAGACACTTGTTCCTGGCAAGGGTCACAGAGCCCTGCAGCTTGTCACAGAAGATTAGGACACAAGGAGTGATGGGAGGCAGGAGGAGATCAGGGAACCTAGGGAGAAACCACATGGACATTGGGGAAACAAGCAAACTCCACACAGAAGGATCATAAGCCCACACTCGAACCCAGGACTCAAGAGCTGTAAGCACCCAGCCATTGTGTCTCCCAGTATCATTTTCTCAAATCCAAAACATAATCAGCTTTAATTGGTGTCATTTAGGGGGAGGTGCAGTGGTGAGCATCGCGCTGTCTGCGTGGAGTCTGTATATTCTGCCCGTGTTCACGTGGGATTCCTCCCACAGTCCAAAGGCATGCTGGTAGGCAAAGTGACTTCTGGGAAAACTGGCCCTAGTGTGTGCGGGGGTGTGTCTGTGTCTATCCAGGGTGTGCCCTGCCTCGTGCCTGTTACTGTCCAGGGTGGACCCTGCCTCGTGCCTGTTGCTTACTGTCCAGGGGGTGCCCTGCCTCGTGCCTGTTGCTTACTGTCCAGGGTGGACCCTGCCTCGTGCCTGTTGCTTACTGTCCAGGGTGTGCCCTGCCTCGTGCCTGTTGCTTACTGTCCAGGGGGTGCCCTGCCTCGTGCCTGTTGCTTACTGTCCAGGGGGTGCCCTGCCTCGTGCCTGTTGCTTACTGTCCAGGGGGTGCCCTGCCTCGTGCCTGTTGCTTACTGTCCAGGGGGGTGCCCTGCCTCCTGCCTGTTGCTTACTGTCCAGGGGGTGCCCTGCCTCGTGCCTGTTGCTTACTGTCCAGGGTGTGCCCTGCCTCGTGCCTGTTACTGTCCAGGGTGTGCCCTGCCTTGTGCATGTTACTGTCCAGGGTGTGCCCTGCCTCGTGCCTGTTACTGTCCAGGGTGTGCCCTGCCTCGTGCATGTTACTGTCCAGGGTGTGCCCTGCCTTGTGCATGTTACTGTCCAGGGTGTGCCCTGCCTTGTGCATGTCACTGTCCAGGGTGTGCCCTGCCTCATGCCTGTTGCTTACTGTCCAGGGCGTGCCCTGCCTTGTGCATGTTACTGTCCAGGGTGTGCCCTGCCTCGTGCATGTTACTGTCCAGGGTGTGCCCTGCCTCGTGCATGTTACTGTCCAGGGTGTGCCCTGCCTTGTGCATGTTACTGTCCAGGGTGTGCCCTGCCTTGTGCATGTCACTGTCCAGGGTGTGCCCTGCCTCATGCCTGTTGCTTACTGTCCAGGGCGTGCCCTGCCTCGTGCATGTTACTGTCCAGGGTGTGCCCTGCCTCGTGCATGTTACTGTCCAGGGTGTGCCCTGCCTCGTGCATGTTACTGTCCAGGGTGTGCCCTGCCTTGTGCATGTTACTGTCCAGGGTGTGCCCTGCCTCGTGCCTGTTGCTTACTGTCCAGGGTGTGCCCTGCCTCGTGCCTGTTGCTTACTGTCCAGGGTGTGCCCTGCCTTGTGCCTGTTCCTTACTATGATAGGCTCCAGCTCCCCCATGACCCTGAATTGGCAAAGGTGGTTAGAAAATGGATGGGCGGATGGCGTAATTTAGATGCTTTTATGTTCTATTTTTCCTATCAGGAAAGAGCAGAAAACTGGGAAGTGGTTATATCTGCGCAAGAGGCTCTCCTTTCCTTCCTAAAAAGGCGGCCCGGGTCTGTTCACCGTGATGCGCCCAGCCCTGAGACCCGTTCTCGTCAAGCACACCGGTCAATCGACTGAAGCCTGGGAAACTGAGCGAGCGAAGGCTTCCCGGACTTCTCGGCTCTTCCGCCTGAGTCTCCGAGGAAGCGGGCAGCCAGCCGGCCAGCGATGCTGGGAGGCTGCAGTTGCCATGGAGACGCACCTGGCGCGCCTGCTTCGGTGGAGGTGAACCCTTCAGTTTTGGAGAAGGAGGCAATTTAGCATGATGGCAGCTCATTTATCACACTGGCTGGGGGTGTGAGAGGATGGGACGGGGGGGAGGGGGGGAGGTGCTGCTATCTACAAATTTTACACTTGACTTGGCTGCTTAAAAACGGCTCCTAATCACATGAATTAGCGCCATACTCAGGAAGGGCATGGGTGCACCGAAGGCTTAGGTAAGGCTACTATGTGAAAGCCATTAGTCGCACTCCTACAAAAAAACAAATTCCTCTCTTCAAGCAAGGCAGGAGAGAGAGAAGGGGGGTCCTTGTTTGTTTGCGTCCAATTCCAATCGGGCTATCCAGCCATTTTCCAACCATTTCCCCAGCAAGTCCCCAGCTCCTCCTGGGGGGTTCCCAGGCGCCCCCCCCCCAGTCCCAGCGGAGAGATGCAGTCCCTCCCCAGCGTGTCCTGGGCCTCCTCGCCAGTGGGCTTTGGCTGGGAACGCCTCCAGCAGCGGGGAGGTGCCAAGACACCCAGGCCACCTGCGCCGGCTCCTCCAGACCCCGAGGACAGGATCGTTGTCGCGGAAGCAGGGGAAAAAAAAACATTTCGGCAAGGCTCCCGCTGCGGACGTGCGCTACTCGGCGATGTCCGTACCCGGGCTGCGGCCCGACGAAGTCAGAGCATCCACACAGCCAGAATCTCGCCAGGCTCCATGCGCGCGACTCAACAACTAAGACACAAGGCCACAGGACAGATCCTTTACAGCATTCAAGCAATGCTCATGTCTACAAGACAGCGCTACTGGGGACATTTCAACAGACGGAAACACAGGAATGCACTAGGGTTCGATCAGGTTTGTGGAACAATCCGAAAGAATGTGCATCCAGTTCTTACACAATGTCTTGGTGCTGCCAGACCATCAAAACCTTAATTGCTATGTTGGCTCATCAAATAATCAAGGAGCTGGGCTGTGGCCAGATTCAACACTAGAGGTAATGGTTTACAGTCCTACTGCAGTATCCAATTATGCGGTAGGAGTCGTGTGCAGTAGGACATGCGGTAATTTGTCTCATTCTGTAACTCAGACAAAATTGGAAAGAAATATCAATGTTTTGGTTCAGAGAAGCTGAAAAACAAGAAAACCTGCTTCCTGCCGCCTGACAACAATGTCTATCTTTGACGGTCAACGTTTAAAGAGGTGTACGAATATGGGGCTCAGTTCCAAGTGTCGAGATGCGAGACTGGGAATTACCTGCCTGCTAGATAGTGAAAACACTCGAGGAAAGAAAACAGTTCTGAAGAAAAATAACAAGATTGTGCCGGTCAGCTGATCTTAAATCTGCCTGCTATGGTGTGGGAAGAATCAAGGTTTGCCTGTCAGAACTATGTCTATTAAAAGAGCAAAATCTATAACTCAACACACCCAGAAGTTATTCTGCGTCGTTATTTGCTTGTCAGGACGAGCACTGTCCTCCTAACCCTACTTCTGCAGCGAGGCCATCCATTAACTGTGAATATGACCCACGTGACTGGCTTCTTTCTGACACCTTGTCGATCCGTCGCACTGTTTTCAATGGCAAGCTCAACCCTCTCTAATCAAATCAAAGTTTATTTATCAAGTGCACAACAATACAGCGTGCAGCAGTAGTTGCTGGCAATGAAATGTCTTTTTCTGCGAGCTCACAAGAATCACAAGAAATCACAAAAACACAAAAATCACAAAATTGAGGTTCTGAAAATAAGGTTACATAATAATAGATGTAATAGAAATTGAATAAAACTCAATATGAATAGAGCTGCTATGTGTCCATGACATATGCAATATATACAAGAAGTGCAGTTATGCTGAATACAGTGAAAGCTGTGTGTCCATGTAGCCGTTACAGGTGATTTGCTGAAGGAGCTGCAGGTTGGCTATTTAGTCTTATTGCCTGGAGGTAGAAGCTGTTCCGTAGTCTGTTGGACTTGGACCAAATGCTTTAGTAGGAGGGAAAACAGTTTGTGACTGGGATGATGACAGTTTGTGACTCTTCAATCTTAAAGCCCGTTTTGATTATTATTTTCCTTGGAGAATTCAGAAATCGGCAAGGATTGAGCAGCTCAGCTCATCGCTGCAAATACTAGATCAGAAAGCGGTGCGGCTTTTTTTTTCAAAACCACAAAAAACCATCGAACATCTCTCCCCGAATAAAACCCGTATTCATCTGCCTATGCGGTATCAGGAAAGCTGCCAATTCCTGAATCTACCCCAGGAGCATAGCCTTTGGAAGGCCAGAGGAAACCAGAGTGCCCCAAGAAAGTTCAGGTGGGTGAACGCGCAGGAACATGCAACCTCCACACAGACAGACCTCCGTACAGAATCAAACCACGAACCCAGGAGCTGTGCCATCTGCCTGGCCACCGCGATGCCCAATTCATTAACATCATGTACTCATTTCTACTTCAGATTGCTACCATCGAAGCGAACACTGTGCTCATGCACACCAAAAGCTTTCTGTCAGATCCTCGGTATAATTCCAGACATTCATCTCATATTCAGCCTTGCAGTTGTTAAAAACGGGCAAAATCCTTGCATCCATTACAGAAAAGTTAGAACGACATCTTGGTTACATTTCTTTGGGGGAATGGCTTTTATTCTGATTGTAAAGGGCATCATTACATCCGCTTTATCAAAACCACCTCAAGGGAAAAGGTCATCTCTATTTATGATGACTTACTGTAAATGTGAAATGCACTCATTAGCATAAGTGTCAGAGGAGAAAGGAATTTACCTGCAGGGCACTGTCCTGTCACAACATCCAGGGAAATAATTTGATTCATCTGATTGTTTGCTTTTTTCGTTTGTTTTCATTTTGTTGCCAGATATCTCCGAAGAAGTCTCTTCTTGCACGGCCTGCTCCTCAGAGAAGAGGCACACACCCCAGTGGCTCATCGGGCCAGAGCTCAGCCTGGGTTCGATCGAGAGATCACATGACTCTCCACTGAATGGGAGCCAGTCCATCTCCGGAATGAGGAGAACACATACTGTACATGAAGTCTATTGTACTTGGAGGCACAATATATGTACAATATGAAACTAATATCAATAAATAATTCTAATAAGAACAATATAGAAACAATGGGGGCAGCTGGTATTTCTTTTCGCCCTCGGATCAGAATGCATTGACTTAGTTATGAGCTTCAGATAAGCCAGAAACGACAGGAGGAGAATCAGCTCATGTAATGCCCTAGTCAGTACTGGTTGTACTGGGAGCAAACCACTACCACCAACACCACTCCCTCCCAACAGAAAAAAAGAAAGGGACTATCACACCTGATCTGAGAGGAAAGAGAAGACATGGTCTGGTAATAATAATAATAATAAGTCCTTAAACTTATACAGCGCTTTTCTGGACACGCCACTCAAAGCACTTTACAGGTCCTGGGGAATCCCACTCCCACCACCAGTGTGCAGCCCCACCTGGATGATGCCACCAGCTGTGCCACCTGTGCCACCAGCTGAACAAGGAGAGGCGGCTGTTGGGTCAAACGTAACGGCCAACAGGATGAGGAGACGCTGTGTGAAGGCCTGTGTGTTGAGGGTGCTGTAAGGGAAGGGAGGTTGCGTGTTTCGGAGACTCACGGTTAAGTTAAGTAACAGTCTCCTAAGCAGGCTGACGAGTCAAGTCGTCAGTCAGCAGTGGAGATTCGGAGACCGGCAGGAATGAAATCAGCAGACAGAGTGCTCCTCCAGGACCAGGGCTGGGCACCACTGACCCAGGTCCTTCAGTGAGCACAGATCATCCCTGAATCAAATTAGGTTCTTATTGAGACTCTCTTTTACCTGTATCTAATTCCACTGCTCCTACGCTCTTTCACACAGAAGGCTGGTCATACAACAGCAGAGGACAGTTCAGACAATCCATCCATCATTTTAAAGCTCTGCCCATAATAACCATGCTTCCTCTAAACCTGTAAGTCATTTTGGATAAATCCAAATAAACTGATAAAAACATGAGGGCGACATGATAAACCAGCTGTGAAAATAATTGGTAGCTCCTGAATTAAATTAGAAGATGTGTGAGACAAATTTCTTTCCACACAGAAACACATTATGAAATGCATGTCACATCCTAAGGCCTGCAGAAAAAAACGGTATGTATACTAATCTATTCAACTAATCTGACCTGCACAGTGTGTACTGCTTAAAAACAGTAGGCACGGGAAAGCAAAGGGATCTTGGTTTCAAAATCAGTCCTTCTCTGAGCTGTGCCTTCTGCACAGAACAGGAAGTACAGTAATAACAATTCTGGCTGTTATGATATTATAATAGAGCTCAGTTTGGGTGGGGAGAAAACAAGCTTGAGGTTGCTCAGTGTTTAATTAGTGATTAAAGTTAAAAATATCCAAAACCTGATCTCCAGTTGAAGGTATAGTGTGCATGAGCTAATCCAGCCCTGATCCTGCAGAGCCACACCCCAGCAGGTCCTACAGGTCTCCCTTGACACACCAGCACACAGAAGGGCTTTGATCGAGACTCTCGGTGTGCTCCATTGAGTTAATTAATGGGCTCAGATGAGGTCAGGGATGTCCAGCTGTGATCACGGTGACTTACGGGGGTGCTGGCTTTTCCATTCCAGGTGGGCTCCACACAAGCACAGCTCTGTGGCCCTGGGTTCAATTATGGCCCTGGAGGCATGGATTTGGTATGCCCACCCTGTGTTTGCGTGGGTTTCCCCACAGTCCAGAGGCATGCTGGTCGGTAAATTGGCTTCTGGGAAAACTGGGCCTGGTGTGAGTGTGTGCTTGTCTGTGTGCCGGAGTGGTGGCACTGTGGCTAAGGATCGGTGCCTGTGGCTGGAAGGTTGCCGGTTCAAATCCCACAGCTGGCAGAGGAACCCTACTCCGCTGGACCCCTGAGCAAGCCCCTTAACCCCAGCTACTCCAGGGATGCTGTATAAATGGCTGACCCTGCGCTCTGACCCCCAGCTTCTCTCCCTGTCTGTGTTTCTCATGGAGAGCAAGCTGGGGTCTGCGAAAAGACAAATTCCTAATGCAAGAAATTGTATATGGCCAATAAAGTGATCTAATCTAATCTGTATCTGTGTGTCTGCCCTGCAATGGACTGGCATCCTGGATGCCATCCAGATAGGCTCTGGCTCTGCAATGACCCTAAACTGGATGAAGGAGTTAGAAAACAGATGGATGACCAGACAAATCACCTGCTCAGTGGTCAATCTGTTTTCTCAGGTTTGGATAATATAAGCATGCCCCACCATATCTGCTCGACTGTGGCTCTCTGGGACTTGGGATGGAAACCCTGAGCTAATTGGCTGCATTTTCCAACCGGATCTAATTGAGAGTCATTGTCAGGTTCTCCACATCATCAACCTCCTTCGTTCCTCTACGCCACCCTCAAAGCTAAACGGCACTGGAACCTGAAGACACAAAGAGGTTTCCTACCACTGTATGTACACTTCGCAGGTGGCATATCGGGAGAAAGACACCTGCATGATACCCTGTGACTCAAAAAACATCAAACAAACCAACACTCGCTCCAGAAGAACAGGCAGCCATTTTTTAAGCAGGTTCTTTTCAGAGGCTTGTTGGTGTATTGATCGAAGTCCTGGCATGCAATTTTGACTGAGCTGTGAGACAGCATATATCTTTTTTCTCCTCTTTTATATTTCAGTGGGAACATGCATGAGGATGCCAGAGAAGTAAAATATTTAAGAGCAGAAGAAAAAAAGTGCCTGTTTTTAGAACCCCCAGCCAAAGCACCAGGTCTCACACACATTGGAAGGGATTGAGCTGCTTTTCTAGACTTGATTCATGTGGAAGGAGAGAGAGTACACATTCAGAAGCTCTGCACCTGTCCTCCTGCTGTGCAGCAGGTTTTCCTTCTCAATGTGGTTTGAAATGTACCCTGTTCACTTCCAGAACCTGTTTCCATGCATGTCGGTCCACAGATCAGGGAAAATATACAGGCAAAAAGTCCAATACTGTTTGTAAAGGGGAACTGCAGTCCCAATTTCTCAGACCGGTTATTAGATCTCGGTAAGAAAATAATTTCATGGAGGGTTTAGAAACATTTTACTAATTTTGAATCAAGCACAAAGTGGTGAAGTGTGAAAGAACTGCAAGTCGCCACGGTGTTGCAAACTGTTTGTCACTGTAAGGACTGATGTACTGTGACGTACGAGTGAATACAGGCTGTGCAGCAGACATTAGAGACTAGAGTCTGAAACTGATCACAGAGCCAGCAGCCATATCCCCCTGCAGCTCCCAGCTCCCAGCTGGCAGCCCCACTGGAGCTCAGCAGCGTGAGCCTGGTCAGTACCTGGATGGGAGACTCCTGGGAAAGCTGAGGCTGCTGCTGGAAGAGGTGTTAGTGGGGCCAGTAGGGGGTGCTCACCCTGTGGTCTGTGTGGGTCCTAATGCCCCAGTATAGTGACGGGGACACTATACTGTAAAAAGGCACCGTCCTTTGGATGAGATGTAAAACCGAGGTCCTGGCTCTCTGTGGTCATTAAAAATCCCAGGGTGTTTCTCGAAAAGAGTAGGGGTGTTACCCCGGTGTCCTGGCCAAATTTCCCATTGGCCTTTACCAGTCATGGCCTCCTAATAATCCCCCTCTATGAATGGTGCACTATGGCTGCCGTCGCATCATCCAGGTGGGGCTGCACAGTGGTGGGGGTGGAGGGTCCAGAAAAGCGCTATATAAGTGTAAGGAGTTATAATTAGTATGATTAGTATGATTTCTGTTTAGAGTCGCTGCACTGATCCGGGCCCAGGCACACGGTCTGCCTTCAAAGCTACACGGCTCTAAAGATGAAAAAAAATGATCGATTTATTTCCGGCTCTTTCATTTTGCTAGGAGCATAAATGAAGATGCCAGAGAGATTTTAAAGAGCCCAAGAAAAAAAGGGGGCAGGAGGGGGGGGGGGTTCATTTTCAGCTCAGATTGCTGCGTCTGGAACATAACCACACCAAGAAACCTTGAAAGAGTACTGCAATACCCAGAAGCCTGAGTCCAGGTTCTCCAAACTACCTGCACAGCACCGCGAGTATGTAGCCTTCAGCACGCTGAGCCCCACTCTGCTCTACAACAGCAAGCAATTTAGACTTCAACGGCATAAATGACCAATTTATATGTTCAAGTGAACAACAAGATGAATATATATAGTGTCCAAGAAAGATCCTTGGATTTCAGATGCAATGCTTCCTGTTCTCAGGATCGTTCACCTCCTTGGCTGGTCATTAGTTTGCGGTTCTTTACTTTTCAGAACTAGGCTAGTACAAAACATGAAAGACACACAGGTTCAGAGAAAGATTTGCTTCAGAGGAGTCAAACTGGGAAAAAATGCCACACCAGCCACACCTTTCTCTTATTGAACCACTCATCCTGTTTCCAAAGGATTGTGATCCAGCAGGTTTTCTTTAAAAGAGAAATATGTTTTTAAGTAGAAGGGTTTTGTTTAGACCTTTTCCTGACGATCGTTAAGAACAAATAAAGAACCTGCTGCATGATGGCTCTCAAGAGCTAGAGACGGGACTCTGATTTGCAGAACAGGCAGACGCAAGAGATCTCTTTTCCAGGCAGGCTGTGGATGCCAACGGGTAAACTGGTCTTGGTCTCTTTGTTAACTCACAAAGCTAATTCTTTGTCACATGCTGGTGGTCTCTCGTTAAGGTGCTGCTTGTCGCCCTGGGACAGAACGCAAAACAATAACATAAAAATATGCAATGCCATGTAATAAACAACAACTGTGAAACAGCCAGTCGCACCAACAGAAAGGTTAAGGCTATATCCATAATTATAGAGCAGACTCTACAAAGCACTGTCTCCCTGAAACACAACCACGTGACCTTCAATAAACGCCTGTTAACACTGGGCATCTCTAAGCACATTTCACAAGATGCTCTGAGCTTGTAATTGCTGTTTATTTTCTCCTCAAACTGTTCTCTTTTCAGCCTGTAATGCTGCTCTGAGATTTTCTTCTGTGTTTTTATTATATGACTGATAAAACAACTGAAATTGTTGTTTCTTCGACGCTCCGTGGGTGTTCGGCGTCAAGTAGAAAAAAACGGAATGAGCCATTTCCAAAAAAACTAAATTACGAGCATAGTAAAGACTTATTCTGACTCCGTCTAAACATCTGTCTCCTGGTGGCAGCATGACATTTGCCTATTAGACAAGTTAGGTCAATCGATGAAACCGTGCGGCATCAACACTGGACAAAACCACTTTCATGTCCAACAACAGGAGGCATCTAATCTGACAAGGCACACAGCTAGAGCACACCTGAGGAACCGATTTGAAGGGTCCAGTCATTCTGTGGGTTTTAAGGTCCAGCAGTAGAGATAGTACAGAATTCCCAGACAGCTCTGAACTTTTTTGAACATTTTTTCAGTGACAAGATCCAGGTTTCAGCACGATAAGACAGAACGACAGATGGAAGGGGAATGGAAATATGATTTAATCAGCACGGCTTCAACGTGGGGACAATCAGGACCATCCACACTGCTTGGACTTTCTACACGCCTGAAATCCCCCCTGCGGTTCTGCGCTGGGAAAGGGTGGGAGAGCAAATTAATACTCAAAACCACGAGCAAGGACTGGCTTTTAATACATGCGTAACCCGGACAGGTGTCCACTGTAAGTCAGAAAAAAAGAAAAGATCTAAACCAGCTTTGTGTACTGTGGGTTTCTTGCTGTGTGGGGTTTGTTATTGGAGTCCTAGAACTCTCCTCGTCCAGGTGTGTGAGCTGAAATGTAACACAATCAGCTGAAGGAAAATACAAATACCCACTGCGGGAGTGTGATGCTTTGTTATTCTCACCCAGGTCTGTTTATCATAAACAGGTCACCTGCTACTAGCTGTTCAGTCAGAAATGAGCACATTGAGGAGACACACAAAGTTCAACATAAAGACCTGTGTGCTGAAGTTGTCGGAAATTGATGCACTTTAATGAGGGGGTTCTCAAACGTCTGAACAAACAAGCAGATTAATTACAGACATCAATTAGCACCAGTGATTAAGAGCCCAGCTGTAATGCAAACCAGCCGACACCGCATCCCCCTGGGACCAGAGAGAACAACCACTCATCTAGGCGATGTTTCCATAAGAGAATAAAGTCAAACCCATCTTCATTCACGTTCATGACCCACGCCTGCACGGCACCGGCAGCTCCCTGCGTCCTTCTTTGGAGCTCACGCTAAAAGGTGCTCGACTTGTTTCACCTGCCACCCTCATCTTCATCAATTCCCACCCCCTTGTGCACCTTAGTGACACGATAGCTGCGGGAAGCCTTTTCCACACAGGAGTCACGGGGCACGGACTTCCCCAGCCAGGCCCTGCATGGAAAGCCGACACCATCCCAAAACACCTGCAGAGGCATCTGGACCTCGCAGTTCAGAACGTCCACCTTAATGTCCTGCAAGAATGATGCCGCATTCTGAAATGTGGAAGACAGTCGCCCGGCTTTTTACGCCCCACCCTGTCAATGAGGCAGCGATCAGATTTCAGGCCACTGGTCAAGCTGGCTGCCGCTGCCATTAAACAAACAACCAGCCGGAGAGCCCAGTGGGCACCTGTGAGGTCATGAGGACTGGGAGAGCATGCTCCTCTAACAGAGGTGGAACATGCATTCAAGCTTGCATCATTGTAGTTCTCTATACCTGACTAACCCATCAGCCCAGTGACTGACGTATGACGCTTGAAAAGAGGCGTGCTAGACTACATCCCTCGAGAAAGGCATGATAGAATATGTCCATTAATACAGGTGTGCTGTAGCACCCCCCTTAACAGAGCCGTGCTGAAGCCTATCCTTCGCACGTACTGTACCTTTATAGATTAACTTGATTTTGAGCACGTGAGAGACTACACTAACATGGACGCCGGGTGTGTTTAGCCATGGGTGAAAACTCAGATGAAATTTCACTCAATCTCAATTGCAGCTCAGAAATAATTCACTGAAATATTTAGTTACAGTAATTTAAGTTGCCAGAGCTGGTTGTTTGATAAATACTTCATTCTACTAAATGGCATCATTGTATTAGAAAGTAGATAGGGGTGGCCATGACTCACAGTTTCTTGTGCCTTGTGTTTGTTGTTGTTGTTTTTGTCTTCTAACACCTGAGATGCCCAGCACTGCACTCAGTTTTTCCAAGACTAGAATGAAAAGTCAATGACTAGGCACAGACCAGCACAGACAGCTCTCAAAACATGTAGATCGGTGGGATTTGTCATAGTGCACAACCACCCAAATCTTGAATTCTCACTCTGCTCCCACGATTCAAATTCCCACAAAACATAACTTGGCAAATTTCTGTTGGCATTACCAATGTATTCCCTTACACACACGCTTATACAGTATATATATGTATACTTTTAAATACAAAACACCACTTTCCTGTTCTAAAGCATACTTTAAAAACCTTTAAGAGGTGAATAATATCTTGGAGTGATGTAATTTGTGCTGTACCACAGAGATCTGTATTAGGATCACTGGTCTTCTTAATATATATCAATGATCTGTAATAGTACATTTGTCAAATTTGCAGATTATACCAAATTAGAAAGATTAGCATATGTTGTGGAAGCAGAAAAGGAAATTCTAAAAGATTTAGAAAATCCCGACTGGGCAGAAACCAGGTCTTAAGGGAGTGTCCCACACTGACAGGCTAAAGGAACTGAGTCTCTTCAGTCTGAAGGGAGTGTCCCATACTATAAGGCTGGAGGAACTGAGTCTCTTTAGTCTGAAGGGAGTGTCCCACACTGACAGCCTGGAGGAACTGAGTCTCTTCAGTCTGAAGGGAGTGCCCTACACTGACAGGCTGGAGGAACTGAATCTCTTTAGTCTGAAGGGCATGTATCACACTGACAGGCTGAGGAACAGAGTCTCTTTAGTCTTGAACAGAGCAGACTACAAGAGGGCCTCATACAAGTATTAAAAACCCTCTAAGGAATCAGAGTACAAACTACCGAACGGCCCCTGCTCGTTTGTAACCAGGTCCAGTGTTCACATGATGCTTCACCTTTTTAAGAGACTTTTTAAAGTCTCTTTCTGAAACCGGCTCGGGTTCCTGAGTAATAATACAGGCAGCAACAGTGTATTTCTAATAAACCTGTCAAAACAACGTCAAAGAAGAACGCGTGACAGGGGATCCTGGACTGATCGATAAGTGCTGGGAAAGCCGGAGAATGATTTCGGGTGTCAGCAGAGACAACGTGTGTTCAGGCAAGTTGCGATGAATTAAGAGCAAGCGTATTTCCACACAGAGGTGCAGCTCTTTACACTAGTCGAGCGCCGTGCCTTTCGCTGATTAGTCTGACTTCTAGACCAAACAGTCAAGACGTGGTAGGTTTTGATTCCCGTTTTGCCTTTAAACCAAAACAAAATTCGGATTACTCATTTTCCATTTGCAGACAAACACAAGTTGGGGGAAATTAGAAAGAAAATAGAGGCGCCGCGCCTCAGAGCCGCTGTGCTTCAGAAGGATGTACAACGCCGCGCGGTAAACAAAACTAATTTAGAAACAAAACAAAATGTGTAATTAAACAAAACGCAGCCTTATTCTGCTTCCTTCAAAGCCACACAGCCTTGTGAACACACCCGGCTTTGCGTCAAGCTGAAAGCGGGAGAGGGAGACTTCTCACCGCGCACTCACGCACGCAAACCTTCATTTGCGCATTTTAAAAATATAACTGTCGCCCTGCTTCCTGACATTTCACCTCTTAACATCCACGCCAAGGTCACTAAGGCTGTTGCTCCGCCGGACTGTGAGCGGTTTTCCCGACCGGCTTCGCTCCTCCCGCCACAGCGAGATCCGGGGGCTCGGGTGACCCCCCAAGCGCCCCGGGGCCGGTCTCCGCCGGGGAGCTGGTGGAGGAATTGAAATGACACGCAAATACATACCTTTGTGCAAACCCCTGTATCGCTGTCACACGGGCGCTCTCCTGGGAAGACAAGTAGTTCTCTGGATTTCCTTTCCGACTGAAGACGCAGAAAGTCCTTAACGTTGATCGAAGAAAAAAAAACATAAAGAAGACGTCCGTGTACCCAAAACTTAAAGCGTTTGTTGTTGTTGTTGTTGTTGTTGTTGTTTCTTGAAGCAGTCTTAAAGGGATCGTTGTCATTCTCCGGTATTAAAGGGTATGGTGTGGAGCAGGATGAGCCGGTGGAGACGCGTCTGTCCTGCGGACAGGTGAACAGCTCCGCGGGCTTGCTCGGCCTGTGCGTCGCTCAAGGTCGCTTTGCTTTTTTCTCAATGCAGCGAGATCAGAAACGAGAGGAAGAGGTTGGAGGGCGAGGGGGGGGGGGTCGACGTCTTAAATGCCGTGCCATTGTGTTGTTTGTTTTAAACTGTGTTGTCGCTCCGTCTCTACCGGGTGATGCATCAGTTCGCTCAGTTAGAAAGCTCTCAGGACTCCGAGCCACGGTGCGCTTTCCCCCCCTGTCCACTGACCCGCCTTTCTATCGCCCAATTAAAACAAAAAGCCTGTCAGGAAAAATGTGTGTAAGCTTGTTTTTATTTGGGGGGGGGGGGGGGTTAATAATGATATATTTGTCTATTTTGACACAGGAGCCTCGCTGTAACTCTGTGGCAGGGCTCAGCCAAGTTAGCTGCAGCGCTCGATCTGTTCCTCACGGCACTGGCAGACCAGCCGGAGACAACTTCTAAAGTCAACCTAGAGCTTCCATGTCACGGTCTGCGTCCTCCCGAGAATAGGGGGTGGAGGTGGGTGTTACAGAGTGGTGATCATATATGAAACGATATGCTGGAGCAAATGTTGAGCAAAACCAAAACCACACACACACACACACCTGTAGCGTCCACCCACCTCCCGTGTCGATCACAGAATATTCCGTGATTGTCCTGCAAGACGCTGCCAACCTCCTCAGCTCCGTCACAGTAAAGGCTGTGCGTGTACATACCTGGTATACACACACACGAGCACGTATTATGTATTATTTTATCCAGCTCGGTTAATAGTGCAAACAAAGCAGAGTTTATTGTGTAACAGCAAAAACGTCTTTATATCGTTCGAGTGTTTCTAAAGCGACATCGAAAACTTTTAAAGTGCCTTATAACATTTCAGAACATGTGTACGTAACCGTCATTCTGTGTGAGAATTTATGATGATGATTATTATTATTATTAGAAGCATGCCTTCCTTCGCAGGGAAAGCAGAATAACTTTCTCACCGTACTTGTACAGACGATTCCGAAATGTGGAAAATCACTGGTGGCGATTTTAAACCCAGCGATAACGTCCCGGAGCGGAACGTTTAGAGCTGACGTGAACTTCTCGACGCACGGAGCGGACAGACGCCAAGGACTGAATTGCTGAAAGGAAACGTGTACAAACCGAATGTCCTTACAGAACAAGGGCCGCGGGGATCCGCGACAGCGGGGCAAAGTGAAGTGTTTGAAACTCTTCATGTCCCTGTATCCATCAATCCCTGCACCAGGCTCACCAGTTTCATAGTAATTGATGGAACTATACAGTATATAATGCATGTATGCAGATTATTGACCCTTTTCTGACTCGCACCTGGGCGCATGTCCAATGCTCAGTTGTGTGTGTGTTTTTTTTTTCCCCCATGATAGTGATTATTCTAAGCGTGGCGAGAAAGCCGCCCTCACACGTCCGTCTGAACCGATCTGGGGTTCGCGTAACTCCTCCTCGCCAGCTCCGTCCCGTTCCCTTTGCTGCGGCTCTGCTTGTCCGCGACGCACAGCGACTCGGTGACCCCTTCCTCCATCTCCACGTACTCGGACTTGTCCCCCAGGGAGGAGGCCGAGGCGGACCCCCTGAACTTCTTCAGGAAGTTGGTGGGGAGGTAGGGGCAGGCGGCGCTCTGCACGGCCGGAGCCTGGTCCTCGTTGTCCGTCTCCCGGTGGTAGAAATAGTTGAAGTTGGACACGATCACGGGGACGGGGAGCGCGATGGTTAACACGCCCGCTATGGCGCACAGCGAGCCCACGATCTTGCCGCCCACCGTGATGGGCTTCATGTCCCCGTAGCCCACCGTGGTCATCGTGACCACGGCCCACCAGAAGGCGTCCGGGATGCTCTGGAACTGCGACGTGGGCTCGTCGGCTTCGGCGAAGTAGACGGCGCTGGAGAACAGGATGACGCCGATGAACAGGAAGAAAATGAGCAGCCCCAGCTCCCTCATGCTGGCCCGCAGGGTGTGCCCCAGGATCTGCAGACCCTTCGAGTGCCGGGAGAGTTTGAAGATGCGGAAGACCCGGACGAGGCGGATGATGCGCAGGATGGCGAAGGACATGGCCTGCTGCCCGTTGCCCTGCTGCTGGGCAAGGTCCGTGCCCAGGGTGATGAAATAAGGCAGGATGGACACGATGTCGATGGAGTTCATGATGTTTTTGAAGAAGCCGGCTTTGCTGGGGCAGGCGAAGAAGCGGACGATCAGCTCGAAGGAAAACCAGATGATGCACACCGTCTCCACGATGAAAAACGGGTCGTTGAAAGTTGTATATCCACTGTCCGGCTGCGTGTGGTTGCCGTTGATGCTGCTGCTGCTGCTGCTGCTGCTGCTGCTCGCCGCGTGTAATTCCTTGTCATCCCGGAACTCCGGCAAAGTTTCCAAGCAGAATATCACTATGGAGATGAGGATGACCAGCACAGAGACGATGGCGATTCCCCTGGCGGGGCTTGAGCTCTCGGGGTACTCGAAGAGCAGCCAGACCTGGCGCTTGAACTCGTCCTCGGGCAGCGGTTTCTCTTCCTCCTTCACGAAGCCCTCGTCCTCCCGGAACTTGAGCATGGCATCCTCGCCGAGCTCGTAGAACTTGACCTCCTCCGAGAAAACGTCGAAGGGCACGTTGACGGGGCGCTTCAGCCGGCCGCCGGACTGGTAGTAGTAGAGAATGGCGTCGAAGCTGGGCCGGTTCCTGTCGAAGAAGTACTCGTTCCTCAGGGGGTCGAAGTACCTGACCCGCTTCTCGGGGTCCCCCAGGAGGGTCTCGGGGAACTGGGTCAGGGTCTTGAGCTGCGTCTCGAACTTCAGCCCCGACACGTTGATGACAACCCGCTCGCAGCAGCCGTACTCGCTGTAGACGTTGTCGTAGCCCTGCTGGGGACGCCTGTCCGGGAGGGACACCGTCTCCTCCTCGCCCAGGCTCCACAGGAGACTTTTCCGCCGCTCTCTCGGCTCTCCCCCGCCGCCGCCGCCGCCGCCGTCCCCTTCTTCCCCCTCGCCTTCCTCCTCCTCCTCCTCCTCGTCCTCCTCCTCCCCCTCCCCCTCCTCCTCCTCCTCCTCATCCTCCCTCATCATGTCGTCCTCGGACCCGAGCAGCGCCAGCTCCGAGTGGCGAAAGCTCGCTCCCCCGCCGGCCGCACGCCTGCGTCTCCACTGCGCCGCGCGCCGCCGCCGTTGCCTGCCTCTGACAGCTGGCGGCGGCGGCTCGTGGGGCTGCTGCGGCTGGGAGGAGGAGGAGGAGGAGGAGGAGGAGGAGGGGCGCGAGGCGGCGCCGCCGCCACTGTTGCCGGCCTGGGAGGAGGAGGAGGCGGTGCGAGACGGATGCGGCTGCTGGTTGTGGTGGTTGTTGTGGTGAAGGTGGTGGTGGTGGTGGTGGTGGCTCACGGGTCCCCCTCCTCCTCCTCCTCCTCCTCCTCCTCCTCCCGAGGCGGCGGCGGCGGCCGTGGCGGCGCGCGTGTGCGCCTGTCTCTCCCTCTCGCGCTCCCGCTCGCGCTCCCGGGCGCGCGCCTGGGCGTATCCGTACGGCAGGTGGCTGTTGCACCCGCCGCTTTCCGCGCTCACCATGGCAACCTCCATCCTGGTGGAGCGAGCGCCGTGCCGGTGTTGTTATTTTTTGAGGGGGTTGAGTTCGGGGGGAGGCGTGTGTGTGTGTGTGTCCCGGTTTCAGTTTTCTCCGAGGTCAGAACACAGGAACAACAACAAAAACAAGGGTCCACAGGCGGGGGCGAGCCTCGTCAACTTTTACCTGAAGTGAAAGTCGCGGTAGAGGGAGGGGGGGGGGGGAGAGGGTGGGGAGCGGCTCAGTACATCGTCAGACCCTCGCACCTGTCAGTCCGCGCCTCCAGCACGACTCGGGCCCTATTTCCTCTTGTTTGACATGTCTGTTGTCGTAGACCACGGGTGCCGGCCAAGCAACATCTCTGTCCCGAACTCCTTCCGTGAGCCTGGGGGAAGGGTGCGAGTCGGGATTCCCCGAGAGGCGCCCAGTCGTCCCCAGAGGTCCGCTCGAGAGACGGTGCGTTAGGAAAGGAGGGGTGAATTTTTTTTTGTTTATCTCTTAAGTCGCGCCATCCCTATCTCACACGGTGGAAACACTTTTGCAGTGCCCGCGACGAAGGAGTCACAAAATGGTCTGCCTGCCTCCCTCCCTCCCTAAGCTGTGGCTGTTTGCACCTGTTCGGCGGAATGTCCGCCGCCGAGGATGGCGAAGATGCTCTCAGGAGGACTGTCGCTTTTCCACTTGTCACGCTCGTCACAAACTCTTCTGATATCCAGATGTGCCCAAATAAAGCCGCTCCCCCCCCCCCTCCCCCTTGATCTTTGTGTTGTCGGTGGTGGTGGTCTTGATTTTTTTTCCGAGGGGGGCGGGCGGGCGGGAGGTTATGTTATTTTTGTAGACGTGAAACGCAATGCAATCAGCCGTCCGTCCCCCCTGCACGTCTTCGGCTGATGATGATTACAACGGCTGAGGAAACACCAAAAAAAAAAAAGCGAAACGAGAAAATCTTGATTCATCCGATCGTCGTGTTCCTCCACGACCTTAGAAAGCCAACGCACACAGATCCCAAATCATAAACCTGCCTGTACCTTAAAGGCAGGTGAATCTATACCCGTTTTTTCCCCCCCTCGGGCACTATATTGTCATTTCGCTTGCACTACCTTAAACAAAACAGCCCCTGCAACAGGAGTCTCACTGCGTGATGGATGCTTGCAATACAGTCTAGCTCAGTTCAGTCTTTCTCTAAATACAGGTAGACGACAACCATAATAAAACACAATCACCCTCTGTCCCCAAACACCCCAGTACGATTCAGACCTGTACTTACGTTTTTGAAAAGGAAATCAGGCGCAGATCCTATTCCTCTCTCTCCGCCCGATGCGATCTTCAATAGTTGGGATAGTTGTTTTTTTTTATGGTGCCCTGATATTCAGGTCTTTCTTCCAGCCAGGAAACGGAATATGGAAGAGAAATGAGCTGGAGACGAACGAACCTTCCCGGCTGCGGGTTTGGCGCGCCCGGGAGATCACGGTGCTCTTTTTCCCCGGCAGTTTGACGCGTCTCCCCACAGTCGGCAGCGCACGGCAAGTGATGTTAAAGTCAGCAGTCAAAATGAAAACAGTGTCTGAGCCCCCCCCCCCTCCTCCTCTCCTCCCGTATGCTCACGGTGTTGCAAAAAAGGGGGAAAAGATAACACAATAGATGCCGGCGTAACGCGTGTCGGGAGACGGCTGTGACTGTAGCGAGGGGTGAGCAGCCGTAGTTCGCTCAGCGCGCTGTGGAAATCGCAGCTGTTCCCGTGGCCGAGCAACAGTATCAATCACTACTTTGTCAACACCTCTCAATGACAAAAAATACACATTTCCTCCCGGCTTCGCCTTACCCGGCAACACACACACACGTATATATATATACACACACACATATATACAGGTGTTAAGAATTTAAAAGCTAGACGTTCAGCCTGTGCGGATCCGCACATCTCTATATAAAAAAAAAAACAAAAACAAAACGGGCGACGACGACAATTAAAGTTCATCGGTCGCGTCGATTAAAATAACATGAGCCGCCTGTGAAACGCGCCTACCCAAGTCACTCGGCGGCCCCTGTCGCCCCCGTGGCGTGCGCGCGTGCCGCGGAGAGCAGCAGCGGGCCCCGCCGCGCGGGGTGCCTCTCCCTCGCGCAGCCCGGGCTGCGATCCTCCCTCAGCGGCCGGAGCGAGGCACTGCAGCCGCCGCGCGCTTGGAGCGCCGCCGCCGCCGGTGGTGCTGACTGGACACACGAGAGCTCAGGGAGCAGATTGAATAGATTCGTGTCGGGACCTGTCACTGCTGATATGGCACTTATGCACCGAATTCCGGTGTGCGTTTAAACGTGTATATGATAATAATGTTCCCCATGAAGTAATCTAGTCATCTGACGTTTTGCGCCTATAGTCTACTGTATATTCCCGGTTAGTACCGTTTAGATTCCAGTACTAACTTATAGCTAATGACCAATTCAACGTTTCGTTTGCATATGAGTGTAGCGTGAAGCGTGTATAGGAGCCGAGTGATATTTAAGCTGGAAAAACAAGACGGTGAAACTATTTCTGGCGGAGAAGCCGAACTCCTGTATCCCAGGCGTCTCGAAGGAGCATCTTCGGCGCCCCTGGGTGACGCGTTGGAGTATGTCCCTGTCTTCTTTTGCACAATCCGGAGTGGTACTGTACATGCAAGCGCGGGAGAAATACGCGTGCCTAATCATGGGACTTTAGTCTGACCCTTGTGCTATTTATATGAATATGAACAGCAGGAACGCCGACTGTGTTTGTGGCGAGTATTTGGGCTGCATGTACCGCTTTAAAGCAGAGCCCCAGCGTGCAGCGGTGTTTGTACAAACAGCGCCCGCATGAACGCGGAGTTAAACTTGTGGCTGAGTCACTGAACTGAGCGGCAGGAGCGCGCTGTACTCGCTGTAGTACATGCGCAGTGGTGACCTCCGGGCTCTGTAGAATAAGCAGTCTCCTGACGTGCAATAACGCCGCTGAGCCGCAGGTGAATTCTAATACAGCAGACGCTTTAAAACTAACGGCTTTGCTGAAGCGGTACAGTAACTTACAGTGTAAGCAATTGCATTCATGTTATGCATATAGTTTGAGCCGGCTCCAGCCCGCCCTGGACTGGAAGGAGATAACAGCTCTGCGGTCGTATTGTCCCATTTAAAGCTACACCTTTATGTCGTGTAATCATCATGTTTGAGATGTGTCGGTGTTCACCAGCTGTCACTGGTGATATCGCTTATGCGGGCAACTGCACCTGCAAAATATTTTGATTGCTCATTTAGTCTGTAGCTATGTTGATTTGCTATGAACTGATTCTATTCAGGCAAGCGAAGACCCCGCCATCACATGTAACTGTCCTCCTGCAGTAACTCCATCGTGCCACAAGAGGTCGCCCTACTCACACCAACCGTCCTATTTTTATAATTCATCCACAGCCGACAATCCAGTATTCATTAAACCTCCCTAATGCCATCAGGCAAACAAGCAAAAGAGCTCCTCTCATTTTATTAAAGGTTATATGTTGAATACGTGCCCCCCTTTTCGATTACATGTAGTTAAGCATTCTATTAAGTAGCTGGGTGGTATGCCATATTAAATTTTGATTAGTGTTGTTATTTACTTTTGTCTCTCCAAAACTCTGAAACGCTAATGCGCATGATCACTGAACTGTGAATGCATCGCTCTGGGCTAGAAAAAGAGTAACAATAGGAATGGGATGTGAAAGATGCCAGTTCCCATTAACTTCTTGTTTAGCAATTTCGATATGGCCTTACTTATTCAACATTGCAAAGATGTTCTTTATAATAATATTCCATTAGGGGAGGAAAACGCCATTAACCCTTGTTCAGAGGACGTAAACCTGAACATTCTCAATATTATTATTTTTTTGGAAATCTAAACTACAATTAAGTACAATATAAAAATAAATGCTTGCAGGCCCAACATCATCTGGACGTCGGAGGATTGCATGAATGTATCGCTGAACAATACTTTCTTCTGGCCTTTTTGTCCAGCTGCCGGTACCGAAGTGGTGTCAGGGTCTAAGTCACAAAGTCATTCCGATCGCGCTCCGTCCATCTGCTAACTGTCAGGAAGAGTTCTTTCCGGACCCTATGCAGACGACACGATCCGGGGTTGAGTGAGAAAACATGAGGAAAGAGGCGTGCAGGAGGCAGGGATGAGAACAGGGGGGCGTGTCCATGAAGTGCTGGTGGTCGGGGGAGGTGTGGCCAACGATCCAGGGACGAGTCCCAAGAGAGATCCAAAAATGGGGCATAAGTCCAAGGCCAGGCGATCCATCCGAGACAGAAGATTAAAAACCAGAACTGGGTCGGGACCTGCAGGGGGAACGGGAGCAGAAACTTAAAACCATAACGGAGCCAGGTGCATCCAGGTCCCGGGCTCGCATGTTGCGGGAACCAATGCAGAGCCCTGATTAGCGTCAGCGTCTGGCTTTTAAGGGGGAACTGAAACGGGGCTGGAAGAAGGAACAGGTGTGGGGAATGAGGCAAACGAGGAAGGGCTGGAGCGCCCTTAAGAGGAGGGGTTTGCGATCGTGACACTAACTGCAGCTTCCAGTGCAGGGCTGCAGGGAAGCCAGAGTCTATCCCAGCAAGCCACAGGCACAAGGCGGGGGTGCACCCCGGCCAGACACAAACCTACATGCTCATACCAGGGCCGTTTTCCCAGAAGCCAATTCACTGTGTCTTTGGCCTTCGGGAGGAAAAACACAGGGACAACATGCAGACTCCAAGCAAACATCATCCCAGGTCTGGAATTGAACCCAGGACTCTAGCACTGTGAGGTAGCAATGCCAACCACTGCACTACCATGTCTCCCACAAGCAACCGTTTGATTTAAATGAGGGATTCTCTTGTTGCCTGATCGGTTGTTTGCCAGTTCAAGTTTAAAAAATAAAGAGCCTTCCGGCAGTAAATCTTCAAAGGCACAGCCAACCCCAGTCAACCCAGTGGACTTCTCTAACCTCAACAATGAAACTGTCAGGGATCCGGCAGGTAGTTCTCCGGGGATCCTGTGCGTAGCCGTGAATTCTGCGGGATGCAGAGGCAAACAATCCAAAATCGTCATCCAGAAGCAAGGCCGACAGGAGAAGCTAGAGATCCGTTAACCAGAAAGGGCTGGGACAAACGGAGAAGACAATCCACAAGGCGAAATCCGAAGCCGAGATCAAAAAAAGGGAGAAGTTAAGTAAAAAAAAACGAGAAATCCAACAAGAAAATAACACGCACTAGAAAACTCTAAAAGAGGCTTTTCAACAGTGAGCATGGTTTGGTGCGTGAGGCAACTTAAAATAGTGAAGGGGGAGGGACGTGGTTGGATAATTGGTCCAGGAGTGAGAATCTGTGGGATCTGGTGCCTGTGGGAATGTGATGGGCTCAGTCAGGAATGAGAGTGTGAAACAGTGGGTTTGGGAATGCAACGGCGTTGGCGAGGGAGAGTGTGGGACGTGACAGAAACACGGACCAGAGGACACACATGGAAACCACGTGGGAGCGCATTAAAACCAAACAGAGCACTGGGCACTTTACACAAAGGGTTGTGGGGGTCTGGAACAAGCTGCAGGGTCCTGTTAAAGTCGAGAACCTGACAGCTTTCAAGAAAGAGCCAGACCGAGTCTTCAAATCAATCACCCGCTGTGAGAACAAATGAGCAAGAAAAGGTCAAAAAGCTCCCTGTTGTTCGCAACCCTTCTTAAATCTGTCTCTGACACAATGCAGAATACAGCACACCACACTGGGGTTGTGCATTGCAATCAACTCAGTAGTGGTCAAGGTAAATATTTTCAAAGTTAAGATACACAGTTCAGTAAAAAGTATCAATTTGTAAATCCAGATTCACTTTTGCTTCATCTTTGGAGCTACGTTTTACTTCTAAAAGCCTCCTTCTTGGATCTCCTGCAGCAGAGCAGCCCTGCAGGCAGTTTCTGTGATGCCTTTGAACTCACAGCCTTGTTCAATCTTTTACCTATGGGCCTGAGATCTTTCAACAATGTAACACCCCTAGTGATCCTAATTGTTTTTACTGTATGCTTTGCCTGGTTTCATGCTCTCCAAACTGACCGTCACCATTTCTGCTACTTGCCCTGCGTTTTAGATTATTTTGAGTATCTTGTTCATTGTAAATAAAACGTCGAATTAAAATGCTGAAACTGTTAATATTCTAATGCTCTGCCCCTTAAACTCAGCTGCAAAGACAAATGATCTTATCTGTCATCTGCCAAATTACAAACGCAAGACTGCTTTGAGCTTGTGTGGGAGTGGAATCACCCAGCTCTGGGAAATACGGTAAATACAACCTTGGGCATCTGTTTTTTGTCCTAGCCCTGATTCCTGCTGCTGTGGATTTTATAACCTGGTGGGGTTTTACCGAAACTGTTTTGACTGGCGGATTAACAGACCCCACTCTCTAAAAACTGGACTTTGTCCATCAGTTAACACAAATCATATTTCGCCCTTTTAAATCTCCCCGGGTTACAGACTCATCAGCCATAGGGTATATAAGAAATCGGTTGAAGGAAGAGGTGTCCACTGTTTCTAAGGAGAGACTGGGAATCCTGCAGGTAAGAGAATTTCCATTTTCATGTGGAGCCTCCTTCGTGCAGTTATTTCATCTGATTTAAATTATGTCATCTTCATTTCTCTCTTCCTTCATTCCCCTCTTCCTCTTCCTTTTGTTCTTTTTATGATTCTAATTTCCATTTGCCAACAAAAATGATCATTCTTAACTATGGGGACAAACACAACCACTTGAGACAAACCTGACTTTCCTTTTTAAAGTCATTAAATGTTCCCATCAACTACTGTAGTGTGCTTCACTCTGATCAATACTGTACTCTGCTCAATGACTTTCCTTCTTCACTGTAATCAATGATCAATACTGTACTCTGCTCAATGACTTTCCTTCTTCACTGTAATCAATGATCAATACTGTACTCTGCTCAATGGCTTTCCTTCTTCACTGTAATCAATGATCAATACAGTTCTCTGCTCAATGGCTTTCCTTCTTCACTGTAATCAGGGATCAATACGGTTCTCTGCTCAATGGCTTTCCTTCTTCACTGTAATTGGGGATCAATACTCCACTGTGCTCAATGAATTGAGTAAATCTGGAGCAAAGGCATATCCTGATCTACACCTGTGTCAGGTCCTTGTATAATCAATGCATTTGATTCTAATGTACTCTAATTGCACTTGGTCTGCCTGGGTAGGTTATTGTAGGTTGAATCAGAGTATCCAGCCTCCGTCAGGTGGTTCAGACCGAAATGTTCCAATGTCACCTGCCTGCCCTGTTCCTGAAGATCTGTATGCTCCTCCATGCATTTCCCACATCTCTTCCTCATGGTCCCATGGATGTTTTGCAGAGCCGTCTCCTGTCTTGCTTTCCCTCCCAGCTGGCTCAAGCATGTCTCCCGTGGCCCTGTGTCTGGCGACGCTGTGCTGGGCGGCCCTGCGCTGTCGAGCCGACTGCGGCCTGGCCAACATCTCCATTCCTGTGGAGAACGAGGAGTGCAGCAGCTGCATCATCGTCAACACCACCTCCTGCGCCGGCTCCTGTCCCACTCAGGTAGGTGACAGCTGAGTCTCCCACTCAGGAACCTGTCAGCTGTGTCTCCCACTCAGGTAGGTGACAGCTGAGTGTCCCACTCAGGAACGTGACAGCTGAGTCTCCCACTCAGAAACGTGACAGCTGAGTGTCCCACTCAGAAACGTGACAGCTGAGTGTCCCACTCAGGAACCTGACAGCTGAGTGTCCCACTCAGGAATGTGACAGCTGAGTCTCCCACTCAGAAACGTGACAGCTGAGTGTCCCACTCAGAAACGTGACAGCTGAGTCTCCCACTCAGGAACGTGACAGCTGAGTGTCCCACTCAGGAATGTGACAGCTGAGTCCCCACTCAGGTAGGTGACTCCAAATTTGCAGAGCCAACTGTAAGACTGTTTGTCACCTGAAAGAAGTAAAAACTGCAGCCAAACCAGCTAAAGCCTGATTACTGCCTTCACTTCCTAGACGTGAAGAGGTTGCCATTTTAACTGTTGCGTTTCTCAAGTAACTTAATATCTTCAGCCTTTGAGTTAGAAAAAAAAACTTGCAAGCTTGCAAAAAAACAAGGTCCTGGCTCTCTGTGGTCATTAAAAATCCCAGGTTGTTTCTCGTAAAGAGTAGGGGTGTTACCCCGGCGTCCTGGCCAAATTTCCCCATGGCCTTTACCAGTCATGGCCTCCTAATAATCCCCATCTCTGAACTGGCTTCATCACTCTGCTCTCCTCCCCACTGAGAGCTGGTGTGTGTGAGAGGACTGGAGCATCATCCAGGTGGGGCTGCACACTGGTGGGGGTGGAGGGGATCCCCATGACCTGTAAAGATCTTTGAGTGGAGTGTCCAGAAAAGCTCTATATAAGTGTAAGCAATTATTATTAATTATTATTATAATTCAGAGACCTTGGCAACAAACCTATACAACTATATAAACGTAGGGAATTATGAGTATTATTTACCTTGACTCCTGGTTTCAGACTGGGTGATGGATTCTGTGCTTTGTCGACAGGACCCGGTGTACAAGAGTTTCCTAGCCCTCCACATCCAGCACAGCTGCAACTACAAGGAGTTCGCCTACGAGACCATCGCCCTGCCCAGCTGCCCGGGGGGCACAGAGTCCCTGTTCACCTACCCTGTGGCCATGAGCTGCGAGTGCGCCCCGTGCAAGTCCGATGTCGCGGACTGCGGAGTGCCCGGCTCAGACTACCTCAGCTGCCAGGTCAACTAGACTGTGCGAACCCAGGCCCAAGGGGAGCTCATCGGCATTGTCACACTAACATTGAGGCCATTCAAGCCAAGCACAGCTTGTTGTACAATAGCAACTGTTCTGGGTTGTAATGCAAGAATATAATAAAACTTTGAAGATGGCTTATTTATTTTAAGGTGTCTTTTTGTCCCTGGTTTTATCTGATTGTATGGGGGGAAGGCAGAGGGATGTTGTTTGGGTTTCGCCTCAAAAGGTACTCAGAGGATTATTCCTTAAAATCATTCCAGATCCTCCGGATATATCCGTGAAAAAAGATACAAGGTTCACTTTCAGATAAATCCCCTTTGATAACAGTGCCGTCCGTTTTATACTCAGCCCTCAAGATGTTTCTGTAAGAAAAACTGAACGGTTTTTTTTCCATGCAATGGAAGAGAAAATGGGTTTCGTATTCTGTATTCCCCTGCGTGGGCTGAGCGAGACGGGGCTTGTCGGCTTTTCTCCAACACTTTTTTTAGTCTGGCCAGGCACTGGGAGAGACCCGGGCAGCCGACTGCTTTTTCAAGCTCACCTGCGGCGACAGGAACTGTGAGTCGGTCCAGCGACAGGTCACATCTCCTGGCTCGTGCCCTTCGACACGTGGAACACGAAGAGTGGTTCTTTGGTAGTTTTCCCACTGTGCTCTTCTGGGAACTGTACCTCTGTCTGCTTTACCGTGTTTTCACCACGCTTTCGTAGTGTTTCTGTGTTAAGTGTCCCTTCTGAAACATGAAGCCGTCAGCCGTGACATCGGAGGTGAGCTCTGATGGCTGGATCGGCTGGTCGGAAGGCAGCCTTGGTACAGAGGCGCGAGCTGCGTGTTTGGGAGGCTCTGACTCCCCTGGTGTTTCTAGATGCTGGGGTTCAATTCGCCTGCCCAGATCCATGGCGCTGGTGTGGGGGCAGGGGGGGAGCAGTAGAGGTCAGATTCTTGCTGCAGGGGATTCTGGTATAGACATCTGATTTTATTCTCTGCGTCCTTGATCGAGATGGGGCGGGGGGGTGGGGGCGGTTTTGTTTTTCTATGGTCGGGGGCAACATTTAAAAACGCAAAACATGTGCAGAAAGAGGAACATGGCTTTGGTGAATTTGCATTGCGTTTTAAGACACTAACCTGCCTTTAATGTTACATCAAGTTCAAGGTTTTAATTATTTAAATGTGCATTCACTGTGTTTTGGATTGGAGTGGTGCCCATCAAATGCTTCCATCTCTGCAAGATTTTCCTTCCGCTGCAAGGAAACCTCCTTTCTTTCTGTTCTGCAAATAAATGCTCCCAGCAGGACTCCCAGCTCTTTCCTGAAACATCCTGTCTTCCACAGACACCTCTCCTTTCTCTGACATTTTTCTAGGTTGAGGGTTTCCTTGCCTCGTGAGTAAACTGTAGCCTGTTAGACTGCAACATACTGGACACAGCAAGTCAGACGCTTTGCTAGTTTCAGAACTTCCTCAGACTTGGCTGAAGGCTGACGGGATTTAGAGTTTTACGCCAATCGTGCCAGCTTGCGGGACGCTGCAACGAAGTGGGGGGACAGAAAAAAAAACCCACAGGAAAAATCTGATTTAACAGATCGGTTAAGAAAGACAAGGGGAGAAATGACCGTGAAAGAAAAGAGCACCCTTACAGAACCCATACATGGCCAGCGCAGAATAAAGGAGCCGACAGAAGAATCAACTGGAAGGTGAGCTAAAAAAAAAAAAACGAATGCACACAGAGCGGCAAAGTGAGGAAGCCTGTGTCAGCTGCTGCAAACCAGAGAGCAAACGACGAGGCACTGATATGAACGAGCGTCCAAACTCGGCGTCAGCAGAAGAAATTCAAGCCTGAACCTCAGGTGGGAAAGTCCCAGGGAACCACCTTTCGGTTTCCGTGGTAATAAAGCTGGGAAGCTGCCTGCTACTGGCTTGGAAATGACATCACCCTTATCACCTCTCTGCCGCGGGGACACAGGGACTCACAGTGTGATGCCTTTCTCCTCTGGGGGAGTTGAGAATTAGGCATGGCCAGACCAAGAAATGCAAGTACTAATATCACAGAATCTCTGTTTCTGCACCTGAGCACCCGGCACGTCTGAAGGTCTGGCTTGCAGAATACCCAGGCACATCTGTGCCAGTGAGAGGAAGAGGTGGCACAGGAATAGATGACAAACACGAGATTGCTGGTGCCTCTGTGAACTGCGGTAAGGCCATCTTCAGCCTCCCATGTGTGCTGTGAACCAGACTGCTCACAGATGAACTCATCAGCGACAAGAAACTGTAAGGCAGCGTTCACACACGGGACTGTGGGGTGCTGAGCTGACCTCCTTCTTGCACTCTTTGGCATCTATTATAGACCCCATTGGTCAGGGGTCTCCAACGCTGGTCCTGGAGAAACCCTTTCCAGTGAGTTGAGGGGTCTTCAAGCCTGGTCCTGGAGAACTCCAGTCTTGGGGTAACCAACCCTGGTCCTACAGAGCCCCATTCCGGTGAGTCCAAGTCTGGCCTAGGAACTAAAGTGAGGTGCTTCTCAGATGCAGAGACAGCACGTCATCTCAAGCTCCTACAGGACCAGAACTCGGTGAGGACAGCAAACGCAAATGTGAAAGCACTGCAAGCTTGTCTTCAATTAAAATGTAAAAGATTTTTTAAAATATCGAATGAGCTGAGAACATAAACTACTTGCACGATTCAATATAATAATGAACTTCATTTTTTGATAGCTCTTTAAAGGCAGCGCCTCGAAGGAATAAAGACAGTTACAAGACAAGGAAATTAAAGAATAAGCATATAAGAAACACAAGCAGTTAGCGATGCAGCAGAATATACTGTATAAGGTCATTAGAAAATGGATCAGGCACAGACATATCCCAGGCGTTTCTTGTAAAGTGTAGGGATGTTACCCCAGCATCCTGGACAAATTTCCCCCTGGCCTTTACCAGTCATGGCCTCCTTATAACCCCCATCTCTGAACTGGCTTCATCACTCTGCTCTCCTCCCCACTGAGAGCTGGTGTGTGAGAGGACTGGTGCATCATCCAGGGGGGGCTGCACACTGGTGGGGGTGGAGGGGAGTCCTGTAAAGTGCTTTGAGTGGAGTGTCCGGAAAAGCACTACATAAGTGTCAGGTATTATTATTATAAAAGCCTTTCTGAAAAGAAAGGTTTTGAGTCTACATTTAATTGCAAACTCTGATTTCCAGACCTTTGGGGCAAAGCAGGAGAAGACCCTGTCACCCATGAAGTGTAACTGAGCTCGGGGGATATATATAAGACCAGATCCAGAAAGAAGACAGAGGAGAGCCAGTAAAAACAGGCACGCAGGGAGAAGGTGTAGTAGCGGCAAGTGAGGTGGAGAAAATGTGATGCCAGATATTATTATTATTACCTCTAAAAAAGTGGTGCGAAGGTGGGATGAAGTGTAGTGGGGCGGTTAAGCTTTAGCAATTGATTGATGGTGAAGAACAGGTATCTAGGATTGTTCAGGTTATCCTCAATGCTCTGGGAGAAGTAGCTGGATCTAGTAAGACTCCATTGCACCTTCGTATTTAATCAAGTGTGCCTTCCAGGACTGTGGACGTACATTCAAGCCAGAAAGATGCCACCTATATACTAGTTTGCAAGAGTATGCCTTCATTGAACACAACAGGTCTGTAAACCATGGGGCAGAGTGAAAAGAGGAGATTTATGAAGAGCTAAGCTATCAAGAGGAGTTGAAAGAGAGCTACTTAACAAGCAAGATGATGAAGAGAGAGCAGAATCGGCAAACCGGTTCTGATCAACCGTTCGCCAGTGGAGAACACTTGCAGAGTGTGAAGTTAAAGAGAGTGAGACAGGGGATTCTAGATCAAAGACAAAAGCCGAGAGATCAGAAAGACCTAGTTCAGGATTAGATAAGTGTGAAACGACGGAGTCATTTACCAAAACTAAACCCAAGGTGTGACCTTCTTTTGTGAGCTGGATTGAGAACAGAGATTGTAAATCAGCAGATTCACTTTAAAAAGCAATCTGTAAACTGTACAATGATTGCAGACTGGGGAACAGGACACTCAAAAGAAGAGAGCAGAGGTACAACAGCCAGAGGCACCCAGAAAAGTAAATGATAAATAACCATCAGGACCCCAACATGGCCAGAGGGAAGAGATTGCTCACAGAAGTACTCTGGAGGAATAACCTAGTTAAACAAGACACTGTCACTTTGTCTGGGCCAGACTTCAGTCAAGCTTAGGCAATTGAGATTTCTGTCAGCATTAAATATTGTTAATGGAACCTGCTTTAAATGTTTGGGAGGCGTATAATGCCTGTGTTTAATGTTTCAGACGAAGGGCAGCTTATAAATGGCAATGAGCAGTAATCCCCGAACATCCCCTGCTGTCGGAAATTAATCCAAACAAGGATTTTCCGACTGGTTTTCCACCTCTGCTACTTCCCACGCACCCGAGGGGAAAAAACCCAACAAAAAACAAACTTTTACTCGGGGTTGAAACGGCAAAAACGAACCATCTGATGAAACGGTATTGACTGCTGTATTTTCCCCCTGCAGATGTGCCTGTAAACAGCTCTCACCAGTTCCCTGTGTTGGTGCTGCAGGGAAACCCTCATCAGCACTTTGAAAATGTGACTTGGATTGTAAAAATTGTAATGGGAGTAGTGGAACCATGCTCAGCCTGCCTTCTTTCACTCGGAAAAAACAAATCATGGCATTTGTGGGATTGCCGAGTGTGCAGCTAATTAAAAGAATATTGATAAAGAACCGTGTTTCGATCAACATAAGATCCTGATCCTGACTGTTGCAATGTGAAGAAGCATGCTATTTTTTTTTATCAAGCAAAATCAGAACAGGAAAACAAAGGAAAGGGAGGGTTTTGGGGCACGGGCAAGTAAACTGCTCCCAGGATATTTCAGCTAGAATAACTAATGTCTTGGGATTTCTTATTGTCTGCTCGGTGTGCTGATCCAGCAGCAGGGCCACACAAAATACAGACATGCCACGGGAAACAGGCTTTGATGCTGTTTGTACTGTGCAGCAGTAAAGTATGGATGGCCTCCCAGCAAACAAGATTGACCTCCTGCGGAGGAGCTATTGATGAGAGTGGGGGAGCGGATTATAGTCCACTCTGGGTGTGGACAATAATGAAGGGTCACTTTGTTGCCTGAAGGGTGGAGCAGACAGGCTGATGAGTGTCACCCAGGTCAGTGCACACTTCGGTGACGGGTGAGGTGGGTCAGCCTCCCTAGAGGACAATTCTTGCTCTTTCTGGATGACGAGCGCTGTCCCAGTGCCGTTGTTTTTATAACACAGTAAAGGCTGATTTGAAAAGCAAACACAGAAATTGTTCCTCAGGCACATCAGTGTGCCAGGAAACAAATGATTCTAGTGCAACTCGAGCTGATGGGATTGAAAGGAAGCGAAAACGGGCCTCATTAACAGCCTGCTGAGAGCCCAAGCACTGCAGAGGCTCATGGGCAACAATTCAATTACCCAGTGTGGCAGCTACGCAGAGCACATGTCTCTGCTGTGGAGGCATCCCTCCTCCTCCTGTAGTGTTACAGAAAGATGAATAATTTAAGAGGTTATTTTATTGCATTATGAGTTTGCAGACCCTGCATTCATCTCTACAGTGCTCAGGGAGAAAACTAATGAGGACCAATGACGTTACTGTATGCAACAGCTCGGCCTGCACATGCACTCACAGGGTTTGTGCGATTATGCCAATCAGATCCTTTTTAAACATGCGAGGATGTCCCACTTGGCAGAGGACAGCCGTGCTGAGCGATCTGCATTTGAATGCAGTACAAACCCATAAACCAGTGAGGCTCCGGGTTCATTTCACACGCGGCTGGACCATTGGCAACTACACAGTACAACCAGTGTTTGCCTCCTCCTCGCCTCTGAGCCTAGTTCCGAAATATCTTCCAGATTTCTGGGTGGAGTGGTGGCACTGTGGTGAAGGATCTGCGCCTGTGGCTGGAAGGTTGCTGGTTCAAATCCCACGGCTGGCAGAGGAATCCTAGTCTGTTGGGCCCCTGAGCAAGGCCCTTTATCCCAGGGGTGCTGTACTATAGCTGACCTTGTGCTCTGACCCCAAGCTTCTCTCCCTGGCTGTGTGTCTCATGGAGAGCAAGCTGGGGTCTGTGAAAAGACAAATTCCTAATGCAAGAAATTGTTGTGGCCACTAAGGTGACCTTATCTTATATTATTGCTTGAAATGGTTCAGAAAGTTATTTCCCCCAGGACAAAAAGGGGGGGGGGGGAGAGGTTTGTGACGAGGACATAAGTGGGCCGAAGGTGAGATACGAGAACACCACCGGGTACGTCAAGCAGGCAGGCGGCGCGGCCAGGAACATTTCTGGAACAGGATCCGTCTTTGTGAAGAGCAAAGGATAAAGTTACAGCCCGGGCTCGGGGGGGAGCCAGCGGCTGACACACTGCATGCCGGGCTAATAACTTCATTACAATTTCATTAGTGGAAACAATCCTCTCGGGAGAGTGCTCGAAAGAGCATAAAGGGTGATTTGGGGGGAAAAGTTGTATAATTAAAACATTTTCACTAGGGACAACGACATCCAAGAATTGAGCGCTTTGTGGACGTTTGGAGTAATTGGCAGGAGAGGTTGGGCTTGGTCAGTGGGCCGCAGGTCGAGGAGACTCGAACCCCCTTCAGAAGGAGTGAATCAGGGGGCAGCTGTAAGGTGGAGAGGAGGGACACGCTTCGGACAAATGCGAAGGGAGGTGTTTGTGTTCGATACACAGAAGAGCTGATTTCCGTACCGATGTCGATCAGGAGCAGCTGTGCGAGACTGAATGCGTCTTCCTTATCCCTCCTGAACTTCTGTTCAGTCCCATCATAACGTGTCAAAATGTTTTTGTAGCATACCTTTCATTTAAAATTGAACTACTACCACACAGCAGTTTTCAAAGAGCCCTTTTCATGGACAAATGAGGGTGACATCATCCACGAAACAAGAAGTCTCCCAGCACAACGAGCTGCCATTATGTGACACTCGCCACCGATGTCCCTCATATAATTCTCCATTCATTCAGTATTCAAGTCTAAAAACTCAGACAGCTTAAAGCGCTTATTAATCGCTAAAACTTGTTTCTGGGGGAAAAGATATTTGGTGCATGTGGTGCAACTATTAAAGACAAAGTAGGTCGATCAAATCGATTTTAAAAATGTAAAGAGAAAGGAAAAAGGATCTAGTCAGCACGAGCACTCACTGTGACCATTTTCCCCACGATACCTCTGAAGTAGAGTGCTCGACTACGGCACTGTATTTCACACTCAAAATATAACTGTACTTCCGGGTTCTGACCACAAGGTAGCGCTGTTTCCAACCTTTAAAAGCAACTCGGCCCTGGAAAAAAAAAGGCATCTTTATCTTGGCACCTCTACACGTACGTGATCAGAAAAATAATACCAGGATCACCCCCTTAAAAATGTTTTCTAACAAACCATCCTCGTTTACCGTTCACCACGCTTCCGAGTTTTCTGGACAGAGCCTTTCACGTTTGCTTTTCTAAGCGGATTACAATGTCTGAATAACGAAACAATTCCCAAATGCTAGGATCTCAGACATCACATTACAGAACAATTTCTGTCCCTCTTGGGAGCATTTGCAAGCTGTATGCATCCAGGGGCTAATTTAGTGATATTCAGAACAGAACAACAAATCATTCAATTTGAAGATCAAAATATTGCATTACTGTCCATTACACTGTACGAGTATACAGACCAAACTGACTCGACTAGCAGTGTAGAGTGCTCGTTTTCCTAATATCGTTAAGGTGGAAATGTGGAACATGCTACATGCCATAGCAACTCGTAAGGTGCTAATGATCAACACTGATTTTAATAAAGCTGAGTCCAGGCTCAGGAGTGTCACTAATCTAAGCCGGATTTAATATTTAAAAAGGCTCGTTTCCTATGAAGCTCACCGTGTGAGCATCAGGGATTAAGGGATTACCCAGAGATAAGAACACATGAAGTGTGGGAACCAGTGGAATGAGAGCAAAAGCCGATCAAACCAACTTTCGCAAACACGGGTAAGCGAATTAAATAAGTACGCAACATGCACCAGTTTTCCAAAATATATAAATAACATTTATTGGCATTTACTGAACGTTATAAACAGCCTTGCTCCAGGCCACAGCAATATGTACAGAAGTGTCAAGAAGGCGGCAATGTGTGCAGTACAGAGGGGCTCTATCCGGGACAGCAGTAGTGACGACAACTTCAGAATGAGTCTCTAAAATACAAAAAGACCTCCAGGAATTCCCCAAGCCCAGCTCTGATGGCTTGTGCTCCGGGTGTGTCTGAACAGCCACAGCAGCAGTAACACGTGTCCAGCGGGGGGGGCGGGGTGGAGGCGTGGAGCACTAGGTGGCGTACTTGTTGCGGATGATCTCCCCCCCCTCCACCTCCACCTGCTCGTACAGCCACTTGCGGTCGCAGCGGCACTCCACGCCGCACTTCTGGGACCCGCACTCGGGGCAGGGGTAGAAGCAGCCCAGGCACTCGGGGTCCAGGCAGTCGCACAGGTCCCTGCCGTTCGCGATCAGCAGCCCCTGGCTGTCGTACACCTTGCTTTTCGCGTTGCTCGGCGGCCTGGAAAAGAAAGGGGCCAGGACAAGGTCAGTTCCCGAGGTCATCAAACCTCTCCAATTTACAGGACGGCCCTACAATTACAACCCTTCTTCCTGATCTACCAGTCATCTCGTATTGCTCAAGCCTGAGGTCAATAGCCTTTTTTTCTGCAGTTCTTTTAACTACCAGCATCTCCCACCGCTGACCCCTGATCTACACAGCCTCCCCGTCCACAGACACCAGCACCTCCCACCACTGACCCCTGATCTACACAGCCTCCCTGTCCACAGACACCAGCACCTCCCACCACTGACCCCTGATCTACAGCCTCCCCGTTCACAGACACCAGCACCTTCCACCGCTGACCCCTGATCTACACAGCCTCCCTGTCCACAGACACCAGCACCTCACTGTACTGACCCCTGATCTACAGCCTCCCTGTCCACAGACACCAGCACCTCCCACCACTGACCCCTGATCTACACAGCCTCCCTGTCCAGACACCAGCACCTCCCACCGCTGACCCCTGATCTACACAGCCTCCCTGTCCACAGACACCAGCACCTCCCACCACTGACCCCTGATCTACACAGCCTCCCTGTCCACAGACACCAGCACCTCCCACCACTTGACCTATACATCCATACTGATCAGGGTGTACTGTACTCCTGCGTGAGGTACATTACCCTCATACCTCACTCTAACCCAGATGTATGAGTAGGGAGCAGCATGACGTGGGGTTGGGGTCACCCCGTGATTGGGCTGGTGTCCTATCCCCAGAGGGAGTTTTCCATTCTCATCCCCAGAGGCGGAGGGAGTCTTCTACTTTCAGGCCTGGGAACCCGGACGAGCTGTGGATCGCCGAGCCAGCGTGCGGCTTGATCTAAACCGCACCGACCCGAGGCTGCTCGCCGAGGCACTCCCCTGCCCTAGCCTGCGAAGGCGACACACCTGTCGGAGCTGGGCTGTTTGGACTGCCGCCTCTTCTCCCGCCTGCTCGGCTCAAGCGCCAGCTCCGTCTGCCGGCCCGGGTTGGCAAACTCCAGCGACTTCAGGGCCTTGGCTGTCCTCACCTGGAACGAGAGCCCAGCGGTAACGTCTCCAGTTCGCGCGCCGAGACCGTACAGGTGTCCCCGCCAGACCCACGGGGGAAAACGCCCTGAAATGTCAAGGGATCTGAGACATCCTGAGACAAAGAAAAAAAAAAGGAGTACCCCCAAGAAACCAGAACTGATAAAGAACATGAACCGCGCATCGCCCTGCAGATACACAACACCAGGAACACGGAACACAGACGTGTTCTTCAGATTTTGGACAAAGCAAAAGCGAGTCAAAACTGATGGTGGTGAAAAACTTAAGAGACGGACCTGGGTCGAAGATCGCTACGTTACGATCTTTTACAACGACGACAAAAAAACACCCCACGTCTGCTCCTCGTTCGCACTGTCAACGCCAACAGCATGCCCCTCTTACAAACCATTTAAATATCAATGCAAATAAACTATCGCTCGTCACAAGGAAGACAGAAGAAAGGCACCAGTGGGGAAAAAATACTGGAAAAAAAACACCTGACCTTTATTTGGCAGTCAAAGTTTGCGAGCTCAGCAGGTCCTTCTAAGACAGAAAGGAGGAGGGGGGGAGGGGGGGGGGGCAGCAGTACTGCAGGCACAAGGAGGCTGCTGGCGCCCCCTGGTGGAGGCCCGGGGAATGGCCACCGCGTATACGTACTTCGCTGTCTAGCTTCTTCTTCTGCCGGGACTCGGGGTCCAGGTCGCTGAAGCCGTTGACCAGCTGGGCGCACCGGCAGCACAGCTTCCAGCCGGGGACGAACTGGCGCGCGAAGCGCTCGCTCAGGAAGGTGGCCTCGTCCAGGTCGATGGCCCGCAGCCCCTTCTTGATGGCCTTCTTGTGGCAGCTGAAGGGGTCGCAGCAGGCCCGCTGCAGGTCCTCGTAGCGGTCCACGTACAGCTTCTCGTGGTGCAGGCAGACCGTGTCGCCGTCCGCCAGGCCCAGCAGGCCGCTGCGCAGCTGCAGCAGCAGGGCGTCGTCGGCCGGCAGCTCCCCCAGGCGCCGCAGGCCTGGCGGCCGCGCGAAGTACGTCTTGTGGCAGTCGTGCGGCGCCTTCAGCAGCTCTCCCACCGTGCAGGGCTGGAGCTCCATCGCGGGCCTGAGTCTCTACTAGGGCACTGACTTGGGTGGGAGCCTTTATTAATGAACGGGCATTGCTCTGAAATTACAACCTCCCGTGCAGTGTGACGATCCTATGCAGGTTCACCCTGGGGAAAGCATTAAAGTCAATGAGATTGGTGCTTCGGAAACGGTCAACCTACGTCAGCGGGGCTTTTGCTAAGGGTGGGAGCAGGGCCTGCTGTGCCCCCTGTAGCCTATTAACTGCTTACAACCTGCGAACACACGAAGACTCCCCAGAACACCGCCGAAAGGCCTGCCTCCGGTCCCGACTTTCAGTGAAAAGCTACGACACGATCACTGTCAAGACATTTCAACTCGGGCCCCTTTAAAATCCAAACCCTCCCTGCGCTCAAGCGATCAAACTGACCTGCTCCTGCAAGGCACGACCGGCAGCGAGGGCACCCTCTCAAAAACTGACGAGACCAGGTGGAAAGAAAAGGCACGAGTGTCTGCCTCCTGATGATCGCATTTAAAGTTATTCTTGCCGACGCAGGAAGCAGCACCACCGCAACCTCCCGACCTGACCGAGCCCAGAAAACCGGGAGCGGAGGAGCTGGAAGAGCTCTCGGGGGCGCACATCACACCGCCCCAGGCGGGAGACAGCCAGGCGTACAAGCAGGGTCAGGCAGCTCCCGATCCAGCTCGCAGCGGCCGGTTCTGTTTCACGCCCTCCCGATTTTCACACTGCCGAGTGCTACGGATTGGGGACCAGGGAATCCGCACTGTGGGAGGGTACCCCAAAGGGCTCACAGGACCCCCAGAGACCTAGGTCGCAGGGGAGATAGACAGTACAAACAAACAGTCCATCTGACCTGCTCGGCAGCTGGTTGACATGAGGATCCCATCCCATCCATCCCCTCCCTCAAAGAAGCCGATCTCCAGCTCGTTCCACACTCCCACCACTCTTTCGGCAAAGAAGTGCCTCCTGTCCTCGGCCTGAGACGCACTTCCTCGTGACCACGCGCGCCCCCCTGGTCTGTGCGTCGCTGTCAATTCGAGGTCGGGGAACTCAGGCCAGTTCCCGCCCGCCCCTCCAACCCTAGCAGTGCTATCAGAGGTGGGGCTCCCGGTCACAGCTGGCGCCTGCACCCCACCCTTCAGAGCACGGTGGCTGATCTGCAGGGCTCGGTCCCACGAGTGCGAACGAGCACCTGTATCAGTTACACACTCAGCAGGCGTGAAGCACAAAGCAAGACAGAGTCTCAGGAAGTACCAGCACAAGGAAAGAAGAATGAAGATAGCCTGTCCTATGCTTCCTAAACAGTCAAGACACAAAGCACCCTGACAGCGCAGGCAGCCGGACTTTACTTACGAGACCGGCTGAGATTGCAACTCCTGGAAACAACCGACACCTGCAGAAGATGCCACACCTGCAGTCACGGGTAACACTGTGCGTTAGGGTGGCCAGGACCGAAAGCACTGGTGAGCTGGTGATCTCCTGTCTAACAGCACAGCTCTTCTCGGACAAACTCTTTCGAGCCACTTCCGAAAATTCCACAAAAAACCATCTTCTTCCAGGCACCAACCTGCGGCTCCGTGCTCAATCTGGTTGGAAGCGCAAGTCTTCTCAATAACACAGCGGCGCTGGCTGTCACTCCAGGTTCACTACTATGAGCGTTACCCCAGGTGCAGGCGCCACCCCGAATTCGGGGCAGTTTTTTTTTTCCTCCCTAAGATAATCGTCCAGTTTACCCCTCGCAACACAGCCCAGCGCTAGAGACAGCAGACCTCTCCTCCCGAGGCATGAGACGGGTCTGGTGGGGGGGGGTCTTCTGCACGATGAAGAAAGAAGCGCGTGTACGTCTGCAGCCCCACCTGCCCGCGAGCACAAACACACCTGGCTCCCCCCCCCCCTCTCCCACAAGCCCCCGCGCCGCCAGGGCGTTCCCGCACGCGTCGTCATGGCAACCGGGGCCTGGCGTTCCCCCAGCTCCAGTCACTCGACACGACGGGAAAACAGACAGAAATGATCTGGTCGAAAAACCCCCTCCAATAAACTGAACATGTATGTTTTCTGTAAAAAAAAATCCAAGTCTTTACGCAGGAAGACATGAAAAATAGCCTGCAAAGCTGATTTTTAGGGAAAGTGACTCAAAAGTTGTAAAAGGGAAATATATGACCACACTCGAACTCTTCGTGAAAGCGAACAGCAACATCGAGCAGCTCATTGTGATAACAGCCCTGTTAAGACCCCCTTCCTCCCCATAACCTTTAAAGACGACACAAGACGAGATGTTAGGTGTTAAACGACGATCGTCGAGCTAAAGGATACATTTCCTTTGCTAAAGCTTTGGAAATGACCGTGAGCAAGCATATCTCAAGTTTTAACACGGAAATGTAACTTACGACTGTCGGATCCCAGTTAAGAAGACGGCACAGAGCGAGTCGTCTTTTAAAAAAAAAGGCGACAGCTCAGAGTAAGAAAATGCCGAATGTGAAGATACAACTTAGTGGTTTCGAGTCTACTGTGCGGTATAAACACACATACAAAATGAAATAATCAAACCAATAGAACTATAAGTTATAACCTCCGATATCTCTTAAATTAATCTAAATAAATTTAAAAAATGAACGATTACATCGATTGCATCAGGGGATCACGGATTTTGTTTTGTTTGGACTGTTGAGGGAGAACCGTTTACGAGAAAGATCCTACTTTAAAAAAAAAAAACAAGACTAAAAGTAAGCGAACCCGTCTCCGTTAGGTGTGCTTAGATTAAAAGGAAAACACACACCCACTGAATACTAAAAAAAAAAAGATTCAAAATAAATGACTAACGAAGTTAAACTGTCAAAAAAGAGAGAAAAGGGGGCAACGTGGTGCCTGCGCTTGCTGAAGTGTCAGCAGGAAGTTCAACTTCTTCGATCAGCGACTCCGTATCTGTCTGACCGGCTGCAACACAATAAAGCTGGAGGCAGTAATTAACCGCAGGGGTATTCAACACTCCCCCCCCACCCCTACCGCACACCTACACCCGTCCGTCTCCGAGGACACGTACCGTGTTGTCCTCCGCGCCGTGTCTCCTCATCTTCCCCCAGCCGAGACCAGCAGTTATGGCGCCCCTGTCCCAAATCGCATTGGCGGAAACCGGTGGGGCGCCCTCTGCCGACCGGCGGGCGCGATGCAGCGCTCCGATTTCACCGCCTGTCCTATTCCCTCCAGAAATAAAATTAACGAGTGTTCACCCGTTAAAAAAAAAAAAATCTAAGATATTTAGCAAAAAAAAAAATTTTTTTCTAAGATACCAAACACACGAGAAAATAAATCGCCGTAGCGCTTAATTCCCTTAAAGTGATCTTGACCACCAGGTCACTAGTTTAAAACCGCCTGTTTTGCTGCTTGCTGCCTGCGTTGGACGCACACTTTACTTTCAACACTACTTTACACCAACAGCAAACAACACTTTACAGCTTTGACTCAGTATGGACGTCACCAAACCATTCCGCGCATTTAGGATCCCTCTGCTATCTTAAACTTGAGAACTACTGTCTGTCGGACTAATTCCAAAGCAACAGTACCAATATCCTTTTTGTAACGTGGTCTCACCTGCGAGGTCTTACTTGTGCACTGTATAGTTTTGCCAGCCTTTACATTCTATGTGTTTAACTATATTAACCCATTACTGTTTGACTTTTAGTGTTTTCATACTTTGTCTAGAAGATATACTGTAAATAATGTCGCATCATACCCACACGAGCGATTTTTCACAAGTAGTCTCCACAACGTCTTGGTTTTCCAATTATATTTGGATTTGTATTTTCTTTTGCCACAGGCATGTAATACTTGTCAACATTAGACTTCATCACTTCATCTGCCAGGTGTTTTCCCACTCTTAAATTTTAGCTGAACTGTTTCTCTAAATGCTCCTATTTGGGCATTTTGTGCAAGCCTGACAAGTTCACAGACAGCTCCAGAAGTTAGATCACTGATAGAAATGAAGAGGAGCAGTGGTCCTAGTACCGCTCCCTGTGGCACCCCGCTAGTTATAATAATCAGTCATCATTTCTATTGTTTTTTGCCAGAGAGCCCATCATGTTTTGCTCATCAGCTCCTGCAGTCAGTAGGTAGGCAGAGCCAGACTCAGACACTGAATTTAGGTACGCACCTCACTGCAGCTGAGGTATGGTGCAGTGATCCAAGTGACAGAAAATAAGCCACTGACCGGACTGCAAATTTACCCATGCCAAAATTCAAACCAAGCAGCACGAAACTGTCAATGTTAACAGATTGGAGAACTTACAAGTTCGCCGCATCAAATATAAAAATAGCATCGCAGTTCCCCTTTTTAAAAGACCTAATGTCCTCCTCTCATTTTGCAACCTATCCAGCCTGTTTGAAGCCAATTGCCTGGTAGAAACTAACAGATCAGGGGCTTCGGCAACATGGCGGGGACAGCTTGTTCCACACTCCCACCACCCTTTGTGTAAAGAAGCGCCTCCCCGTTCTGAATTCTCACTTGTGTCTGATAGTTTGTGTTTTGACTGCCGATTCTACAGATGGAAGAGGCGCACTCCTCCATTGTAAGATCTCGAGTTACTTCCATCCAGCCATTTTCTAACCACCTTATCCAAATCAGGGTCACGGGTTAGCCAAGCTCAGGCAACAGGCACAAGGCAGAATACAACCTGGATGGGATGCCAATCCATTGCAGGGCACACACAGACACAAACACACACACACACTCCAAGGACAATTTTCCCAGAAGCACGCTAACCACCGGGATTATATACACACACACTACAGGGAGAATATATTAACTCCAACCAGCACATTATAATAGGAAAAATTGACAGGTATATACACCTGCCATGCCACCTGTTTTATACCTTTAAAATACCTTTTATACCTTTACACATCAAAAGTGCACAGTATGAGGCTGCAATCTTACACCGACAAAAATACACCGACACAGCAACAAGGAAAAGCATTCATGCTATGCACGTATTCTACAACAACAGCGAAGCACCACTTTCTTCCTATCGAGACATTTAGCAACAAGCGCATTTCATAGATAGTGTCGATTGTTCTGCGTTTCTTCCGAGATTTAGCAGAAATGTTTCGATTCTTTTTTTTTTTTTTTTAGATACAGCGAAAAACTTGATGAAAGTGTGATTGCTGTTTGTACTGTAACCGTTCAGTTGTTGAACCCACCAAACCTCAAACCCAACTGGTCTTGCGGCTGATCTTCGCGTCTAATTACATCAACGGCAAAGGAAAGTTAATTTACACCATCACCACCCACTTGTGTCAACTACTCTACCAGGACGTCCACCGTAACACTACCGATCCAAACAAAGGTGTTTGGAGTAACACCTTCGTTTCTCAACTCCATGCGGTCGCCCACTCACCGCCTTGTTAAAGAGGGACAAACATTAAGAGTTAAATACTAAGAGCTGTCATGGCATGGATCAGATCCTATCATCATCATTAGAGGTTCGTGCACAGCCTCCGCTCCCACACAGAGCCACACGCAGCCCCCTCGTATCCAGCGCTGCATTGTGGGATATCCACTGAAGAGAGCACGCGCTGAGTGAACGACCCAAGATCCGCGGCAGAGTGGCGACGCCCGTCGCTTGGCTCGGCAACAAAATAAGAACTCCCGAACGAGAAAGAAGTCCAGGATCAGAGGAACCTCGAATACGTTTGGATTTAGCGGTGCGTTTGTTCAGGTAGCGTTCCTCACGCAATGCCGAATTGTGCAGTGCTATGACGCAGCGTGTGAGTCTGAGTCTGCGATCCCTGCTCTCGTGCAGTGGTGGGGGGGGGGGGGGGGTGAGGCACAGGAAATGGCAACACTGCTGACTGGGGTCACGTCTCCCCCAAACCTTAGCAGAGACGCTGTGTAGATGCACCCGTTGTCTCACTCTGCCGTACAACTGGGCGCCGTTACGAGTCTCCTGGGTCCACATCCCTCCCAGATAAGCATCCTCAAGCAGGTTCTGTAAATGTCCTCAAACCACCTCGCCTCATTCTGTTCCCAGCATGCCATTCAACGCGCAGTTGTTTCCAGCGCCTCACGAGGGGCACGCACAATAAAGTGCGCTCCTGAGCAGGAGTCCTCGGCTCAGCGATGGTGTGAGGCTCTGAGACACGGTTCTATCCACCTAACCTCTCATCCTACACAGGATCGAGGGGCGAGCTGGAGCCCATCCCTGCAAGCAACAGCAACCAGGTGGGATCCCCCCTGGGCAGGACTCCACTCCATCGCAGGCATAGAAGGCAATTCATCCCCCAGTATGTCTTCGGAATGTGGGAGGAAACCCACGCCAACCCAGGGAGAACATGCAAACTCCACGCAGAAGGGCATCCCAGGTGCAGAACAAATCCACGACATGGGGGGGGGGGGGGGGGGGGATAGAAGAGTCCTTCCGAAAACAAGACTGCATCTCCTCACGTCCCTCCCAGTCCTGCGATCTCCAAGCACGTGCTCCGTCGTGTCCGAAGCCGCCGGTCTGCTTGGGGACTAAAGGTCCTGAGAAACATGGGATTCCAGCGCTCTGTATCAATACTGTGTTCAGTCCAGGTCAAGCTGCTCACCGGAGTGAGGGCCGAGCTTTCTGGCCACGGGTTCGAGGCTGGCCCTCCTGGGCGCGCCGCCCCCTGCTGCCTCCTGGGGGGAGCTTGCAGGCACGCGGTACGGGAGCAGCCTGCGGGGCCCGCGCGCTGGCAGCAGTGAGATACGGCTTCCTCGTCTGCCCCAGCGCGGTCGCTGGGCTCGTGGCCACAGTCCGCGATCCTCAGACTCCCAGACTGCACTGAGCCGACCAGTAAAGACTGGGGTTCCAGGGTGCAGACGGCCCGGGTTTCGAACCCAAGCCCAGAGGGTGGTGGCCAACTCCAACTGGGATCAATGGGACCAGCACAACACTCTCGTGCCCTGATGGCCCGGGTTCAGGTCTCCTTCGCTGTAGCTGACTAGGCAAAAGCACTTCTAGCAAAAACCGTGATGCCCCTGAGTGCTCCTGCCCTGTCCGGCCCCTGCAGGCCTGCAGGGAGGGTCAAGTCACCTTTCCAAGTGCTCCCAACAACCCTCTGAGGCTCCTGGGGGGTCTTAAGACACCCAAGGCACAAGAAAACACGGCTCCTCCAGGGGGGGGCAGGTAGACAGGTGATGATCCTGCCCATGGAGCACAGGGGTCAAATCCACACCAGCCTTAACAGGGTACAATCAGGGTACAATCCGGGCAGACACGCTAGCCGGCACACTGAGTCTAGGACACCATCATTGCCGATCCCATTTTAAAAAAACAAAGGGGGCTGCCATTGTACGCAGGATATCTCCTCCTCACAGACGCCTTCTTCCAGGGGCTGCCAGGGTCCGAGAGAGCCTGGGCCCAGGGCGCGCCCCAGTAACCCCCCGCAGCACGAGGGGGCGGGTCAGGGGCGCCCCGAGTCTGGAGCGCCCACGCCCGGCACGGGTCCGTCAAGACGAGCCAGCCCGAGCGCCGGCGCCGTCTGCGTCGTGACGGGTGAGGAAGAGGCAAACAGAAACGCCCCCCTCCTCCGCCGTCCCGCTCGGACTCATGGGCATAACGGGAGCCCAGATGGCACCGATCCCCTCCCAGAACCCGCACAGCACGCACCGAAACCGGTTTTCGCTGGGTTAGACGCCACGGATCGCCCCCGCAGCCAGGAGCTTCCGAGCCTGCTCCAGGGGCCACTTCCCTGGCAGAACACCAGGCAAGAGTGCCCGTCCGTTTCCAAAAGGTGTCACGGATTTTCTGCCACCTCCTCCTCCGCGCGTGCGTGCGTGGGTGCGTGCGTGCACCCCCCTCCATGGTTTAAAACAGCGAGCGGCATCCCCTCGCCTCATCGTTCAGACGACGGGACCAAATTCATTGTTCAATGGCAAAACCCCCCCCCCCCCCTCCGACGAGGATAAAACCACCCAGGCACTCACCGTGAAACTGGCGGCGCTCATCTCCTTGAGCCTGAGCCGGCGCTCCCGCTGGCGCAGCCGGGCCTTCTCCCGCTCCTGCGCCTTCTCCAGCTCGCTCATGGCGCCGAAACGCTGCCGCTTCAGCTGGCTCGGCTCCTTCGCGGTCGCCCCTCCCCGCAGCGCCCGGGGCTCCGTCTGAAACGCAGGGTTTACCGGCGGCAGTCAAGAGACGGTCGCCCGCGGCTGCCCACCGTGCCAGTACCTCCCCCCCGAGCGCCGCACTGCTTACTGTGCCCCACCGCAATCAGTCCAAGGTCTTTTAACTGTAACCCCCGTCATTACCCCGTTAGTTCATCAGTGTGCGTATGAATAAATACCTATTGCTTACACTTATATAGCGCTTTTCTGGACACTCCACTCAGAGCTCTTTACAGGTCATGGGGATCCTCTCCAGCCCCGCCAGTGTGCAGCCCCACCTGGATGATGCTCCAGTCCTCTCACACACACCAGCTCTCAGTGGGGAGGAGAGCAGAGTGATGAAGCCAGTTCAGAGATGGGGGTTATTAGGAGGCCATGATTGGTAAAGGCCAGGGGGAAATTTGGCTAGGACACCGGGGTTACACCCCTACTCTTCTCGAGAGACGCCCAGGGATTTTTAATGACCACAGAGAGTCAGGACCTCAGTTTTACGTCTCATCCGAAGGACGGCGCCTGTTTACAGTATAGTGTCCCTGTCACTATACTGGGGCATTAGGACCCACACAGACCACAGGGTGAGCGCCCCCTGCTGGCCCCACTAACGCCTCTTCCAGCAGCAGCCTTAGTCTTTCCCAGGAGTCTCCCATCCAGGTACTGACCAGGCTCACACCTGCTGAGCTCCAGTGGGCTGCCAGCTGGGAGCTGCAGAGTGATATGGCTGCTGGCGTCATTACCTCATTAATAAGCCATTAAAAGACAGGCTGCCTCCTCTCCTCAATAACACGCTGTCTTGTGCTGCTGTGGAAGGACGGGTTCCTCCTCCCTCTCCCCTCACCTCTGGCGTCTCCAGCTCCGGGGCCTGCGGGGGCCGGAAGATGGTGGGGACCGCGTCTTCCCTCAGGAACTGCCTGCCGTTGTAGTCGCGGAAGCATTCCGGCAGGAAGTGCTCCGAGCACAGGCACGTGTTGGACGTGGGGGCGAAGGACTTGCGCCCCAGATTCTGCACCCACTGGGCGGCGAGCGTCGGCCGGCTGATGGGGAACCTGCAGCAGACGGGGAGACGGGTGAAGGGGGCAGCTTGGCGGGGTGGGGGGGGGCACAGGCCTGCTGCGACCACCTGGCCTGGCTCCAGCGGCTGCTTTCCGATAGCGGGGTCTTAAAGGGGGCGCTGCAGTCCCCATGTCTCAGACCGGTTATGCAATCGCGGTAGCCAAATAAATTCGTTGACGGTATATAGGGAAAATAAAAATCCACATAGCGACTTAAGCACAAAACCGCGAACCGCTGTGAGAGTACTGCAAGTCGCCGTGGTAGCGCAAACCCGCTTCCCATTTCCCACGAATCGTGACGCGAGGCGGCCCTTCCTGCTCACTAGTCACCGGAACGACTGATGTACCGCGATGCACGGGCGAATACGTTCGGGTTGTGCTGCAGAGGTCGCACCGCAGAGATGTTCCAACGTGATCGGCATGCAGAGTTAACGAGCCGTATTTGTCTCGAAGTCCAGAGCCAGCTTTCTATCGGATTAAGAGCCGTATCCACAAGCCTGCTGGTCTACAGCGCAATAGGTCCGCTTCCCGTCAACCCTCGTTCTGAATCGCCGACGATGACAGCAGCATGACGCGGCACACTCCTGGACATTTTGCCCATTTTGTGGTGCGCACTGGAGGGTTTACAAGTTACCGTGCACATATTACTTTCATCGTGGTTTGAAATGCGCTCATCAACGCCGATTCTTTCTAACCCCCCCAAAAATCTGAAACTAGCGCTGCAGCTCAACTTTAACCCATCTCTCCAGCCTGCCAAGGAGCTCATGTCAGGTGGAAATCAAGGGAAAAGTGAGGTTAAGGCGGCGATTTGAACAGGAAGGTGATTACAAGACCCATTTTAGACTTAGATCTGTGGCGAGTGAGCTGCTGGTACTGTAAAGCAGGAGTACGTCATAACAGAGATACAGACAAATTAAAGGAGTCCTACCCCTGCTCCTGGGGAGCCTGTCTAGTTAGTCCTACAGGTCACCTGTATAAAGAGAAGAATACCACTTCGCTATTGAGGAAGTTACCTATTCAATTAGGAGTCCTCTGGTCCTTGAGAGATTAAGGATCGTCAAGACTTTGCACTAAACGATGTCTCTTCTTCATTTAACATCCTACTTATTTGAACATAATGTTTCTCCCGGTCAGGAGAAACTGGTGACGTACTAGTGATCTATAATACCTGTTGGATGGGCACTCCACTCTAGGACGAGGGTTCGAGATGCCTAATTTGAACAAATAAAACACTTTTTCCACTTTAACTCTAACCACAGGAGGAAAACGTCCACTGTCGTGCAGATAAAGGCTAATTTCCTTAGCTGTGCATGACAGCAAGAAGGGCTTTCCTGACTCTTGCAACAAAAAAAATACACCTCAAAGCTCTACCTTTGCTTTGGTATCTTGTGTTTGTTTTCTGAACCATTGGATTTTCAGAGGAAATAAGAACCGCTGGAGTGGTTTTTTTTTTCTGCATACATGTCTTAGGTTTTACTAACTAGGTTTTGATTGCAAACGAGAAAAAAAAATGCAGAAGAGACCCCCTTTATGGGGAGGGGGGGGGGTGGACACAAGAGGTCCTTATTTTCAGTGAAAATCGTTCCGAACATGAAGCAAGAACAAAGTGTATGGCTTTGAGATGTGTTTTTGTGTGTGTGTGTGCGCAAAAGTCAGGAGTTTCCTTCTTGCTATCCTGTTTTGATCACTGGGAGAGAAAACGTGTGAACTGCAAGGAAGTATTAAACATCTGAATCTTTTTAAAAAAAAAAAAACAACTTAAGAACATCCTGACGAGGTAAAACGATCCAATGCACCCACTGGAACAGCACTGTTGTCATTCCCGGGCTCCACCAAGAGACTGGGGGCAGTTCCTGCTTTCCCTCTGTTTTGGTGCACCGCGAGCGCCGGGACGGCGAAGCACGTGCAGGAAGTCCGCCTGCGTCTCAGCGACTCCGAAATCGAGCGACCCCCCCCCCCCCCCCCCCAGCAAGGAAACCGGCTCCGAGAAGCAAACAGGATCTTTACACACACACAAAAAAAAAACCCCAAAACGTGATAGGAAGCACAAACGAACCACGCACCTGTAAAACCTGATGGACGATCCTTTCACAAAGCGGTTGGTACACCCTTCGGCAGCGCAAGACACCGGCATATCGGGAGGGGAAAATGCGGTCAGATTCGGCAGAATCCTTCCTCTTGCTCCGTTCTTCCGTTTGCCAACTACAAAATGGCAACTGCTGGAGTCCTGTCTCTCTCTCTCTCTTTTCACACGAGTGCAGCACGCAGACGCGCAGGCGAACAGCGTCTGCCCTCTAGCGAGAGACCCGTTCGCTCGGCGTGTTTTCTCGAGGGCGAGCAGAATTCATTGCGTTGTTGTTGTTGTTGTTGTTGTTGTTGTTTTTTTTCTCTCTGAAGTGCAGCTGAAAGACACCAGTTTTGATTAACCAAATGAAACCTGGAAGTATCGTGGCTCACGTCCTCTCATCTTCTCTCGCTGAGCACCGCCACTCTCCTGCTTTGGCGACTTTGTCTCCCTTTTCGAGTTCGTCACACGCCGCCGTTCACCTCGGTCAATGGGGCTTCAGATTGTGTACCCCAATAACCACGACAAAAAAAAAATAAGATGGGCAATAAATACTTTCGGGTTTTTTTTTAATAATAAAATAAGTCAAAGCTGGAGTTAAAATAGTATTTTCTCTGAGACATAAATCTCCCTTAATCCCATGGACGAAATCGGCCAAACTGTTTTTTTGTAACGAGTCCCTTGACCTATACCGAGAAAGTAAAACGACACGTCCTGCTTTAACCGGGGGGGTTACTTATTCGTTCAGTATTTAGATGTGGTGGAGTTTTTTTTTCCCCAATGTTTAGGCCTATACGACAGATTAACCTTGTTGTGCAAACACACTGGAGGGTCGAACTGCCGAAATTAATCATCGAAAATTCAACACTCAACAACAACAACAACAACAACAACAAAACAGCCGGAGTTTCTCTCTCATCATCTTTTGATGAATCCGTTTAACCCAACTGTGTGCGAATCACAGATCTGTGCCCTGGCACTCGCCGCGAAAAGAAAATATATTCTTGAAACGTACATTTATGCTAATATATATATAGTTTTTTTTAATTAAATGTATATAGAATGTTCACATCCTAATACAACTAGAGGAGCAGAAACGGAGAAAAAAAAACAACTGCCAGAGGTAAATTATTTATGTGACCGAATCACATTTTTTTAAACCTGTTTCAAATGTTTTCCTTGCTAATATACACCTACTATATGCCCGGAAAAAAAACCGCAACAGATTCATGCTATCTAGAGGCAGGGTGAGTTTCTGGTCTCTTTTTGTTCGCGTACAATTTCCACGCTGCGTGAATTAGCAGTGAGTGTCCACCCTGCCCCCTGCAGGAGTTCAGACGGCCCAGATGCTATCTGAGCAGCCCGTCGAGAATGTCAGCTTTGTCCCGAAGCGCCATGCTGGAGCACCGCCGACCATAATCGAAGGAGCGAATCCCACGTCACCCGTGTTTATCCCCGCTGAGACAAGCTGCCCCGTATCGCAAAGAGGCGAGATAAGACCCACGGCAGGTCTGGCAAGTCGCGTCGAAAAGCAGACCTGGGTCACCGAATGATAGAAGATTTCAAATCAGATGCATCATTTAAACATGAAAAATATTCTAGTTTTTTTTTTAAAGTCAGTCTCAAGACATCATAAAATCAACGTGTTTTGTAAATTATTCAGCCTGGCTAAATCGAGTTTAAAAACGAGGGGTGGGCGGAAAAGATCAGTCTGCGAGCGTGGTGTTTGAAAGGTTACTGTCAAGAACAGCACATTGCTGTTTATTTCGTCTCGCCAACGATGGGAAGGCATTCATGCCCTCCGATATTAAACGGATATTAAAATCGCGTCAAAAATATTTAACGGGGTTTCCAATGATGAAGCGCACAGCGACGATTGTAAATATACCCCGGCATCACACGAACCGGACCTTCGAGAACTGTCATTTCAAAGAGATCTGGCACCTGAAATATAGTTATTGATCGTGTGTGACTTCTTTTCCTGCTTTCTAGTGTTGTAAAGTTCCTGGCCTTGCACATGCGTGAGGAAATCCGGACTGTTTCTGCGGTTGTGAAAACTTCACTCAATTTGAAACGTTCGGAAAAAACATGTATATGTTGAATTTGTGTATGCAAATAGTCCTGTGTAAGGTTTAGCATATAAGACGTAACTCTGTGGAGTCACATATTTATATAAAAAGTTACAGATTTATTATTTTTCACCTACAAACGGATGGACCTAAAAATAATTCCCATTAAGATAGAAACTCGATGTAGCATCGAGGCGCGGGCCGGCTGGTCCCTGCGCACGTGCCGCGGTGGCTCGCAGCCTCGGCAGCAGCGCGCGCGAGAGCGAGAGAGAGAAAATGCTGCCGCCGCGCGTGCCCGCGCCGCCGCGGGAACCCGCGCGCGCGCGTACAGCTGGGGCGAAGCCGGCCCTCGCGCGTGCGCGCGTGGCTCAGGCATGTGACTCGCTCGCTCGCTCGGCCGGCCTGCCCGCGCCTCCTCTGCCTGCGTGACGTCACTTCGCCCAGGCGACAGCACTTTTTTTTCTTCTTCAAGTTCCCAGCTGTGTGTGTGCGTGTGCGCCCGTGTGTGTCGTTTTATTTCTCTCCCCCCCCCCCCCACCAAGAAAAGTGGGCCCTGCTCGGCGTGTTCCCATCCTCTCCTTCCTGTTTCCGCCCGGAGGCACCTGATTGCAATATGTCCCGACCAGCCGCCTGCGCTGCCGACTCTGCCAGTGGGGCAGGTAAGGGGCTGCGCTGCCTGCCGACCTCCTCTCCTCTTCCCTGAAAGCCGGCAGGGTGTTTTCGTCTTCTTCGTCTTGTTGTTGTTGTTGTTGTTGTTGTTGTTGTTGTGTCCAGCTCTTGCTCGTTTTGATGACGTTAAACCGGTGGGCTCCCGGAACAAGCTGACAGCGGACTGTGTCCAATCCTCGCCTTAGTCATCTCTGTCGGGGCTCCGGGATTTCGACCGTGTTTTATTCCGATTAATGGACGGCTATCAGAGGGCTTTATCCTGCTTTACGTGTGCGTGCGTGGCCGGGGGGACGTGGGAAACTTGGCAGAGTGAGGAGGAGGAGGAGGAGGAAGGGGGGGGGGGTGTTTTAGGTACGTTTCGAGAAATTAATATTTGCCGTAAGCTTCCCGAGAAACGTCAAAATCGCACCTACCCAGCCTCAGACGCAGCTGAAACTGTCAGACCCCGGCGCCTGGTCCTCCATCGCCAAACGTCCTGCTCGCAACAAGTAAACAGCCGGGCAGGCCAGGAGCGTGTGCAGTTAACTGTGGGTGAACTCGCCGGGGATCCCGGATTTGACTGTTTACAAGCCTGTGGCGTCCAGGACAAGGTTCAGACACGGTCGTGCACTCGGGACTGGTCAGGCACGGCACAGGACGCACGTCTGTCTTCGTTCACTTTCGCCGGGGGACCAGTGTAGCTGAAGTTCTCACGATGTCAAACTAGACGACCCCCCAGACCAGCGGCGTCATTTTCAGCGTCTCCTTGTGGACTTTCTTCTGAATCGTAAGCAGAATTAAGCGAGCCCTCCTTCCCTTCGGTCTCGAAGCGCGTGTCAGATTGTCGGTGGCGTTTCGACTTCTGCGAGTTTTGATCAATCCCGAGCTTGGGGGTGTAGCTGTAAGACCCGATCCTGTCTCCCAGTATCCCGCCCAGGGGGGCCTGTCCTGCCTGCTGTTGTTGTGGGGTTCGTCGGGAAGGAGCCGGGAATGGAGTGAGATTCCCGAGTTCTGTCCTGTTTACCGTGTGAACTCGAGATCTAGTTGTTACCACCCAGGAGGCGATGAGATCCTGGCCACAACTTTGTGCACTTTAAAAAAAAAAAAATCAATTTTAATTAACCAAACCTACAACTTTTTTCACCCACCTGAAAAAAAAAAAGCCAGAAAGAACACTGACACCTGACTGGAAAATAAATATATTGGATGGGTTATAAAGGCTGATTTGGTAGCTATGAGACTCTCCAAATTTTTACCTACTTATTTGAGCAATATTATGGCAGCATGGAGGCGCAGTGGTGAGCATTGCTACCTTCCAGCGCTGGGGCCCTGGGTTCAATTCCTGGGTGCTGTCTGTGTGGAGTTTGCATGTTCTCCACGTGTTCGTTTAGATTTCCTCCAGGTGCTCCAGTTTCCTCCCACAGTCCAAAGACTTACTGGTCTGTGTCTGTGAGTGTCCTGTGATGGACTGGTGTCCTGTCCAGGGTGTGTGAGTGTGTGAGTGTCCTGTGATGGACTGGTGTCCTGTCCTGGGTGTGTGAGTGTGTGAGTGTCCTGTGATGGACTGGTGTCCTGTCCAGGGTGTGTGAGTGTGTGAGTGTCCTGTGATGGACTGGTGTCCTGTCCAGGGTGTGTGAGTGTGTGTGTGTCCTGTGATGGACTGGTGTCCTGTCCAGGGTGTGTGAGTGTGTGTGTGTCCTGTGATGGACTGGTGTCCTGTCCTGGGTGTGTGAGTGTGTGAGTGTCCTGTGATGGACTGGTGTCCTGTCCTGGGTGTGTGAGTGTGTGAGTGTCCTGTGATGGACTGGTGTCCTGTCCAGGGTGTGTGAGTGTGTGAGTGTCCTGTGATGGACTGGTGTCCTGTCCAGGGTGTGTGAGTGTGTGAGTGTCCTGTGATGGACTGGTGTCCTGTCCAGGGTGTGTGAGTGTGTGAGTGTCCTGTGATGGACTGGTGTCCTGTCCAGGGTGTGTGAGTGTGTGTGTGTCCTGTGATGGACTGGTGTCCTGTTCTGGGGGTGTATGTCTGTGTGTGTCCTGTGATGGACTGGTGTCCAGTCCAGGGGATGTGTGTCTGCGAGTGTCCTGTGATGGACTGGTGTCCAGTCCAGGAGGGGTGTGTCTGTGTGGGTCCTAATGTCTCAGTATAGTGATGGGAACAACAGGCGCCGTCCTTCGGATAAGACGTAAAACTGAGGTCCTGACTTTCTGTGGTCATTAAAAATCCCAGGATGTCTCTCGAGAAGAGTAGGGGTGTTACCCCGGTGTCCTGGCCAAATTTCCCCCTGGCCTTTACCAGTCATGGCCTCCTAATAACCCCCCTCTCTGAACTGGCTTCATCACTCTGCTCTCCTCCCCACTGAGAGCTGGTGTGTGTGAGAGGACTGGAGCATCATCCAGGTGGATAGGATTTAATACGAATTGCTTACAGTGCTCTGAGACTTGGCCAGGTGTAAAGGAATATTTTTGGAGTTTGCAGTCTGTGCGGCGACAGGGAGAGCTGCCAGGTCGTGACTCCGGTGCTGTGCCCATGCCCCAGTGTTGTGAGATGTGATGCCCGGCGTGGCCGAGCGCATTGGTTCAGGCAGCGAACCAAAAAAAAAAAAAGCTGATGGGGTGTCGGGTGTCATCACAAGACCCCTTGCTGTAACCTTTCATTCCAGCGGGGAGCGAGAGAGCCGGGGGGGGGGGGCTCTGGGGGCAGAGCCGGGCTGAGGCTCGTGCAGCAGGCGAGCGGCCGGCCAGGCCTGCCAGATCTGCGCACAGCCGCGAGCCTCAGGCAGCATGCATCGAGCGCCGAGTGCAGCTCTTTGGGTTTCCAAGCTTTCTGAAATAACGCGCCAAGCTTGAGGTGGAAGAGCTGGCCAGCGGATTTTGCTCCGGGTGGAGGGGGATACTGACTTTGAAAGCCTTCGGTCGAAATGAAGTCGCTGCCGTTGAGAACACTTTCCGGACCCCGAACTGGAAGGTTGCGGGTTCGAATCCCGGGTGGGGCACCGGGTTATACCCTTGGGCAGTTCCCAGGTGCCTCGATGTGTGCGAATGTAAGCGGCTTTACCTCCTTCTGAATTCATCAGCTGTTCTTGTGGTTTAGTTACCCGTCATGCCTTCCAGCTGGAGTCGGGTGCCGAGACCCTGCCCAGTCTCTTCCCCTCGTGCGCCGTTGTGTCTTGTGTGGGGGTGTTGTTTGGGACAGTTTTTCTCTCTAGACTCGTGCCGCTTGACGGTTTTTAGAGTTCACTGGGTTGCCTGGTGTTCTCGTCCTGTTGGTGGAGAAGAGGGGAGCTTCAGAGCTTGCTGTCTCTTTGGGTTTTCCAGTACAGCAGAGAACACCTCGGCGGAAAGCAGTCGTGGATGTCGGATTTAAAAGCTGGTACAGATAATATAATAATGTAATAATGTTGCTTTATTAGCCCCTATACAATTTTGTTGTATTAGGAATTTGTGATTTTGCAAACCCCAGCTTGCTCTCCATGAGACACACAGACAGGGAGAGAAGCTTGGGGTCAGAGCCCATTGTACGGCGCCCCTGGAGCAGCTGGGGTTAAGGGCCTTGCTCAGGGGCCCAACGGAGTAGGATTCCTCTGCCGGCTGTGGGATTTGAACCGGCAACCCTCCAGCCACAGGCGCAGATCCTGAGCCACAGAGCCACCGCTCCGCGAGGCGAGACGCGGTCTGCTCTCCTCTCGTCGCTCCTGACGAAGCGGGTGCTCTTCCGGTACCTGTGAGCAGGAGGCAGGCCGCACAGCTCTTGGCCCGTTTGCGCCGGATTTGCTGCTTTGTTTTCCTCTGGTGATGGGCCCGAATCCGGGCGCACAGATCCGCCGTGCCGAGATAATTACTGAAGGATAAGCCGCGCAGAGCGCTGGACTTGGCGAGAGCTGGGAGGCAGGGTTACTCCGGGTCATCCTGGCCTGCTGAATCGATCCTGTTGTCTGAGAGTTATTTGGCCGTTTTATCCCAACTTCTGAAGAGCCAAGGCGATGCGGTGGGCATGACTAATTAGAGCTGCCCACCACAGGGCTGCATCATGACTCAGAAGTGGGGCGTTCGCCGGGTATTGTGCTGTAGATTTTCTCGTGGCTCGGGGCCGGGCCTGTATTTCCATGGAAATATTTATCCACTGGGTAAGCGGCAGATGTGGGTCACCTGAACTCAGGAGAGCGGAGGGCTGGTTCTGATTATCTCATTGTGACAGCATGTTGGAAATCCCGCTGTGAGCTAGCGTGCGCAGTGTGTGTGTGCGCACGTGTTGTGCGAGCGTGCGTGTTGTGTGGTTGCACGCTGTTTCCAAAATAAGCAGTGCAACATCTGCACATTTGTCACAGCCAGCGTGCTTCAAGTTTCCCCCCTCCCCTTGCCCCTTCTCCCAAAGTCACACCGGCAGTGGTGTGGAGGATAAGGGAGCAGCCTGGGTGTGTGGCACTGGCCTGCAGACCCCCGTGCACAGCTGAGCGATGAGCCAGAGCTGTGATGCAATAGAGGTGCCTGTCACAAGGGGAGCAGACCCCCCCCCCCACAGCTCATACACGCTCCATGACCAGAAAGGCAAATATGCTTCTGCGAATGCAAAAGAAGAATGCAAATAAGGAGATCGAGAAGGAGAGAGAAGTTGGTGGAATTTGACTGTGTTGTGAAACGGTTGCACCCTCTGCTGGGTCCCCTGTGGTGGTCCAGTGGTTGAAACTGGCGGTCCTTCTGAAGTGTAAGACTTGCCCGTCTGAAATCTTTTTTTTTTTTTCCTCCTCCCTAGTGCTTCACGTTTGATTTGTGTGCTCCAGTCGGGGCGTTCGTAGGAGTCGCCGTTCTCTGCCCGTTTTCTTCAGTTTCGGCAGACCAGTGGGCTGCTGTACATATATGCAAAGGAACAAGTAACAGGTTTATTCCACGCTGGAAAAAAAGAAAGAAAACGCAACGTTTCGGCCGTGGAGCCTTCTTCAGGTGTGGACCTCACACCCGAAGAAGGCTCCACGGCCGAAACGTTGTTGTCTTTCTTTAGGTTTATTCCATGCTGAAAAAAATATGACTTGTTCCTTTGCGGCCTACGCGTGCTGACGAAGCTCCCCACCTGGACTGTATATATATTTTTGGTTTTCCCTGAAATTGCGGGCCGCTGGCGAGAGCAGGTCCGGGTGGGCGCTGGCGCTGCAGCCAGATAACGGGAGTCTAATCGGTATGGTCCCACCCCCTCACGCACAAGAACAGGCCTCTCGAGGAATAAAGGGCAGTGAAACGCAGATGGACTGCAGGTAGAGAGCAGAGGGCGCGATGAGCCGCGGCGATGAACTCGGAAAGCGGGGCGGACTGTCAAACAGGAAGAGGCTCGAGCAGGCCCCTGCGGGAGTCTGACAGCAGTGTGAACGACCGGCAGTAACCCCTCTCTCTCTCTCTCTCTCGCACGTTCTCTGTTCTACAGGACCAAGAGCACAGCCTTGAGAGGCAGACTGGGCGAGCTTCAGCCAGAAGCCGTGGACGCGAGGCTGCAAGACGGACGCGCCGAGACCGAGCCCTGGAAAACCTCCCGTCCCAGCGCAGAGAAACCTGCAGGCCCTGAGGCTGCTGAGACGCCCTGTCACACCCTTTATTTTTTAACTGTGGCAGTGCTGACACTCTGTGGACAGGAAGGGGTTAAGGCACAAAGACACGGTTCCTGGGAGCTGTTCACATGATTATGCACAGTAAAGAGTGAAAGAATCTCTGGCACACACAAAACAAAGGCGTAATTACAGAGGTAGGTGCAATACTGCTTCATTCTTTCTGTTTTCCCTCCCACCATTAAAATAGCTACTTTTCTCCCTTTCGTGCACAAAAACAAGACCTAGTGACTGTGAGACAAACATAATGCTTTAAATAACATAGAAGCTCTCCGGAAGGCCATCCGTTCGTTATTCTGTTCGCTCTTCAAGTGTTTTTTTTGTTATCCCACTGAGTTTGTAAGTCTGCCGTTCGATTTGGAGAGCCAGGTGTTGGTAGGTCTGGCCAGATGTGCAAATAAAGGTGGAAGGTAGGAATAAAAAAAGCAAAGTTTCCGCTTCCTGAGGCTTCTTCGCACCTGGAGCAGGCTGAAGAGCCCAAATCTCCTTCTCTTTTTGCTTTTCGGTGTGCAGTTGAAAAGGAGCAAGTTTAGGTCAACTAACGCTCTCCACTCCTACCTCTCTGCCAGGGTGTTTGTCTTTTCTGTCACGAGGATATAAACTGGAAATTCTTTGCCCAAAAACATACCACTTCCTCACACCCGAGTTCCATTCTGTTGTATACCAGCACTGTGAAAGGTGGCTCTTACTGTGGCATATTGTCGGTGAAAGAGCTGTACAGTTAAAAACAGACCCCCTCACTGGAGCTGGTCTGTCTCTGTGGGAGTAGGGTTAACTTTTTTTTTTTCTTCAAGCAAATATTTTGGTAATGGTTCTGTGCTCAAAGTCTCAGTGAAGGTGGGCTGCTTGGGGACATTAGTGGGTCACTGAGATAACGCTATCAAATCTGGTCACAATCTGAAGTGCCCTGCTTTGAGGAGGGAAAATTTATAGAACGTGGAGTATGTCGTGATATGAAACCACAAGTGAGGTGCTACGGGCTACTTGTAGTTGCAGCTCAGTTTCTAGAGACCTCATCTTAAATTGACCAGCTGGCCATTTACAATATGGGGGGGGGTGCGGGTGACCAGCTGGCCCTGTACAATATCGGGGTGTGGAGATACCCTAAAGATAAGACAAAATGCAAGTGTAAATTAGGAGCAGAGCTGTTGCAGCGTCAAACAGCGACGCGTCATCCCCCAGGGCAATGAATGGATAGTGCCACAGGGCGTTTTCTGCAGGGTCGGTGCAAGTGTTCTGTTTTTTTTACATTGAAATGGATTCAAGTGTGCAGCGTGGTGTTCTGTACACTCTTCAATATTGTCTGGACCTTTGGACTCCCACCTGTACACAGTGAGAGATGGGATGTCTGGGTCAATAATCCCCGCCCCCCCCCCCCCCGAAACACACACACACACACACACACATGCGATTCAGTGACAGACTCTGGCAGCAGCCCAGTTAAAGGGCCCTGTGTGAAGAGGAGAGGCAGGATCCTTGTTTTGCAGAGGCTGGGGGTCAGCAAAAAAAAAAAAATGGTGGTGAGGACAGAAGAAGAAGAGACTAAAAATGAGTGAACTCTACATAATAGGTCTTTTTTTTTAAGTGGTTGTTTCTGCTTTCTGTCCTGAACCTCCCTGTTTCTGCAGTCCTAATAGTTAAGCCCCTGTCAGACATGAAGGCACACTCTTGATTGTTTTCCTAGATAAGTAGTAGGGACGATTCTTTTGTGTTCAATTTGTTTATTGGTTTTTCAGGGAAATGAAAGATTATTACGTGGTACGGTATACGATAATAAACTGAATGTAAGCAATCATCATGGCATGAAAGACTTGGTAGCTGAGCCAACTGTGCAAATCCAACAGTGATATGAAAACAGGAACAACAGTGGTACTGTGCTTGAGAATCAGGATCTCCGAGAAATAACTGAAGTGGATAAGTTGTTTGAAGAGGGGAAAACAAGTCCGCTCTTCCTCTGCAACTCTACCCTGAAAGGCAAAGGTGTCCACCACGTATACTGACCTATGAAATCTCGGAAGGACCCTCTACTGTGATCTGAGCCCTTAAAGTAAAAGGTGTTCATACAGCAGAACAATCCCGTTTCCGTTGTCGGGGCTTCTGGGGACCTTCGGAGCACGGTTATACAGTGAATATTCAAAACGTCTATTAGAGACGCATTGTCTCATACTTAGGAATGCACAGGATTGTGTAAAGTGCTTATGGGAGTATGTTGACGCGCTTGTGCGTGACGATAATATGAATTCTAATTCTAATTTCGGACCTCATGGACATCAAGCTCGAGGTCCAGGTGTTCACGGTTCTGTTTGATGTACCTGGCTTCGAACCCGCTGGAGAACTGGTTTCACTGCACTGGGCCCTTTTCTGTTGTGGGAGCTCTGTGGCCGAAAAGGTGGCCGTGATGGGCGTTTGTACTGAAACCAGTCGTGTCGCTGGGGTCGGGGGGAGGCTTGTGAGGAAGTAATGGGGGGGGGGGGGGGGGGTGCGTGCAGCTAGGAGGAGATGCTTCGGGGACCCACAGCCGTCTTCTGTCTCTCTGCAGTCGCGGAGCTCTGCTGTGCAAGAACGTGGCGTGGAACTGGCGGCGGTCCCCGGCACTGCTCCCCGCTGGGTGTGAGAGAACCCTTTTGCTGCTTTCCCACGTTCTTTAAGCACCGAAATGGAGTCGGCTGATATCGGGGTGTTTGTTTTTGTACCAGCTGCAGTGTCCTCTGCGTGGTGTTCTTCTAGACTTCAGATCGGCGGACTTTAGAGCTGTCAAAGGATATGTTAAACATGTACAGTGTAATAGCGCTACACATTTGTCCAGATTTTTTGCATTTAGGGGGTGTTGGCAGTCTTAGAGGCCAGGTGGGTGTGGCGGTTAGCCCTGCCACCTCGCAAATCTTGGGTCCTGCTTCCGATTCCAGGCTGCGGCTCCTTCTGGGTGGAGTTTGCATGGTGCTCGCGGTTGTGTGGGCTTCCTTTGGGTGCTCCGGAGTCCTCTCGTCTCCCAAAGGAGACCCGCCCTCGTAAATCTGCCAGGGTAGCACCTAAGAATTGAAGAAAGAGGAACGACGAGTTGACAGTTGTCCTTCTCCGCGCGGAAAGTTTTGCCCCGTTCGCAGGGAGCCGTCTGGGAGGCGCCGCGGCGCCAGCCGCGTTTCGCACCCGTCAGCAGGAGGCCGGGGGAGAAAGAAGAAGGAAACCTGGCCTGTTCCCCCGACCCCCCCCCACCCCCACCCCCGAAAACGGGGCCTTCTTCACTTTCACTACCGCAGCGCGGGTGGGGCTTGCATCCGCGCCGCCGCCAGGGTCCAGAAAAGGCGCCCAAGAGGAAGTGGGCAAGAGAAACTCCTGGGGTCCCTCCGTCTGCTCTCCAGTGACACTCTCCCAGCCCCTGGGCTGACCCCATCCTTCATGGTTTTTCACGCCCCTTTCTGGGAAGCCTGCGGCGCGGACTTGCTTTAGAAGTTCCCGAGCTGGTTTTGAGCGGGCTGTAGTAATACCCAGCCAGTTTCATGACTCTTCTGAAGAGAGTGTTGCTTTCTGCACAGGGAGTAATTTAGGAGCTTTAATTGCATTGTGTATTACAGCAGGCTTTGATTTTTTTTTTTAACCTCACTTCTGTGGCATGGAAGATCTCCCTCTTTAGGCTTCCAAAGGAACACCGCGACTTCTTGCTCCAGAGGTGAAAGGTCATAGGATTATTTCCCCGCGTTTCCAGCGGTAACCCTTCTGTTTGTCTTCCCTGCTCCAGGTGGAGGAGTGATTTCGTTATGACAAGCTGCTGTGCAGAAGATGTCCGCACTGTCTGCGACTAATATCGCTGATGTTGGTCACGGTAAGCTATTCGTTTTTGTGGGACACAAATCTTTGGTGGTGACCGCCTGATTCTGTGCTCACTGGGACACAAACTGCCTTTAAATCAAAAGACTTTGATTTGTATACTCGTGAGTCGAACTTTTGCTGGGATGATAAAGTCCTGTGCACAGTAAATGAGTATAATCAGCTGTCCTCTGTTCCTGGCAGCGATCAGACCTTGTGAACAGCTATTATTGATGTGCCTGAAATCGCTCTTAAGGGGGAGTTTTCACCCTGTACAAAAGATGTTGTAAAATTTTCCACTGTCCCTGCGAGCCCAGAGTCAAGAGATCACCCTCCATGAATCCGCCCCTGGCATTCCTGCCGTAGGATCTCATTGCTGATCAGGTCATGAGGGAAAGAGCGAGGCTGAGATTCGTCGGGTTTTATTCCCCAAATCGCGCAGGTGCCTTCAAGAATAAAATGTTTCAGTTAAGCCGTTCCCCGCTGGTCCAGATGATGATGATGATGATGATGATGATGCCGATAGGTTACGGAGGCTGAGAATAGATCAGGACCCCTGCCATTCGCAAATTGCGACGTTTGGGTAGAAAGCAGCTGATCCAGATGTGGCGCGTTGAAGGGCTTGGAGCAGAGATAGGAACAGTCTGGCGCTGTGAACCGAGCGTGCACCAGACATCGGCCTCCTGGGACCGACTGGGCTCTCTTCAGCCTCCGTGGGGGACAGGGCGAACGTTCAATGTTTCCAGATGGTCCAGATTTCCGATCGGCTTGAGAGCTCGGGGGAGAAGCGGCGGGGGCGGAGGGCGTTTGGAGAGCCGAGCAGCAGGAATGTTCAACTCTCCTGGCCCAGGCTGCAGCCTAATCACACAACAGATTTACACTGGATTTAAATCGGTTCCCAAGATCCCCACTGAACCCAAGCCCACTGCGCCTTTCTGCAGTTTCATCCCCAGCAACCACATCCGCAGGCTTTTCTTTTTCAAGATTTCATCTCTGCCTGCTCTCCCTTTCCTCCTGCGTAAGAATCCTGAGTGGATTATCGGCACTGCAGCTCGTAGGGTGTAAAGTCTCCTACAACCCAAACGCTTTTTTTTTTTGTTTTTTCGCGAGGCTGAATTTGTAGGTGAAGCGGAGCCGGGACAGACGAAATCAAGGGTTTAATTTTTCTTTCCAACATATGATTAATAACGTCCCAGCTTGTCAGGCATGCTAAAGACCGAAGTTTCACGTTTACATTGTAGTTATTGGTGCTTGGCCAACGATAATGCGTGCATCGACTGGCCGGTTAGGAATGTGGACTCCTGAGATTGTTATAAGAACAGTCAATCAGCCAGTGACCCTGAATAAACAGTGGGGGGGAATGGCGTTTAAAATCCATTGCGATAACAAGAGTACAAGACCAGCGATTTCTTAGCATCGGTCAGTGTTGGGTTGTGTTTGTAACCGGGAAGATTCGGTCTCCATCAGTAGGCGGTGACCTTTTTTTTTAATCAATAAAGCAAAACCCCCCTCCTCTGTACCCTTCGCTCATGCAGAGAAGTTCTAAGCCATCGGAAGCTCAACTGCCCACGGTTCGCAGAGAGGAAGAGCAGCCCCACCCACTCACATTTGACAGAAAGAAGCGGCGCGCGCGCTTAGAACGTGTTCCTAGCAAATCCTCAGTTTGACATCCTGAAAGAGACGAAAGCAGGTCCTCTCCCTGCGATCCAGAAGAGGGCGGGCCAGGTGGGGTGCGAGTCTCTCGCTCGTGTCGCTAGGAGACCTCGGTCCTGTGTTGCAGCAGGGTGGGTGGTGTGGGGGGGGCCGGCGTGGTAGTACTGTGCTCCTTTGGTGTGGAGTTTGCATGTTGTCGCCGTGCTCACGTGGCTTTCCTCCTGGTGCTCTGCTCCCATCCCCCCCAGGGCCACTTCGGACAGCAGCAGCGTGGGGTGCCAGCGCCTTGGAGCCTGTGTGGCTCTGTTGGCTTCTACACGTGGAGCTCTAGCCCGGCCAGTCTCACTGCCTTGCCCCTCCCCACCTCCCAGGTCTCCCAACACTCCCCCCAGTCTGGGGAGCTGGTCCCGGCGCTGGGCCGCTCCCGCCTTGCGGGCATGTGGCTCTCCGTCGCCATGGCGGCCAGGCCAGGCCAGCAGCGCGTGAGAAAAGCCCCTTTGTTTCGGCCAAAGCGGGAATCGGCGATACTTTCCTCCTGTTCTGGGACAACCGGAAGGGCAGAGCTTCACTCTCGGTAATAACCAATACAAGCTGCATTTGAAGATGGGGGAGACTTTTGTTTTCCCTTACTTTTTTCTACTTTTCTTGTGGCAAACGGCGGCTGTGGTTATTCTAGAGCTCCCAAGTCTCGGATGTGAAGCGCTATGAGGACTCTGAGAAACCTCACTTGTGTTCTCTTCATTTCCAGTTCTGCCCTTGCATCACAGTACAGTATTTGCGTATTTATTTTAAAAGCGTTCCCTTTTTTGTGCGGTTAAAGGGTTTCGTGAATTTCGCTTGGACACGGGTGGTGTTTCACAGGCTCTAGACGTTTATTTTCTCAACAGGCTCTTAGCCCAACAGGCCTGTCTTCCCCCCCATAGTGTTTCTCTGCTGCTGATTTGCGTGTTTAACAAGTGGGCACAGTACAATTCCCACTCTCCACGCCTAAACGCATTGCGTTGTGGAAGCAGTGAGGTTATGGGAAGCTGTAATGAGGTTTATCATCCTCTCATGCAGTCAGTTCCTTACTGGCATGGCACAGCGTACTGTACCCTGAGGGCCCGTTCACACTCAAGGCCACAGAAACTGGAGCTAAAAGAGAGCGAACTAATAAAAAAACAGATGTTCAGGAGGTACGATGCCCACAGAGGAGTCCCAGTCGTGTTTTCTCATGAACATAAATTACAACAGCTGCTGTTTTTGTTTTTTAATTCGAGATGCTTCGTGTTTTGACTTAATTTCTATCTTCTCAATTCACTGGCCTTGCCGTGTGGTTTAAAAGTAAATTCTTCTGATATTCGCAGAGCTCAGTCCCTTCATCCGAGGCTTCTGCTATTAAAACATTATATTTCTATGAGAATGCTTTATTTCATGGTACCTGCAGAAACACCAGGCCGCCCAAAACAATCCCATCTGATTTCGCCTGCCTTCAGTCATTTGAATGAAATGTACTTTTTGTTCAAGGTGAGGTGCTCCTTCAAGCCTTTCACTAGAAAATAAAGTTTACAGTTTTTAGTCTGTGCCAGAACCTTACAAAAAAATGTACCTGCAGCAAAATTTTCAGTTTGCTTGGAGTAAATGAGTCAGCGCACCAGGTACTGTCAGGTACAGATTTGGCAAAGTCTGTGATAGTGCCCAGCTGAATGAGTATTATCACATCACTAACTGGAGTAAAAAAAAACCCACAGTGCTGCTTAACTTGAAAGTAACTCATTCCTGTGCCTTGTTTGACATGAAAAGCTCGTAAGGAAAAGGTGGTGTCTGCGGGCAGGAATTCTGGGAGGTCTCGAAAGCGGTACCCTTGACTGGTTAACTAGAAGAGACACTGTTGCTGTGCGCGATGGTAAAAACCTTCACTGGCCATCCGCTCTGATCTCGAGGGATTTGGTCTGCACCTCCAGGCTTTCTCTAGAGCCCTCTGGAGCGAAGGTTCATTCACCTGAGCAGGTCCTTGCAGTAAAAATTCCTGGCTGATCTTAGCGACAGCATACTTTAGATAAAGCCGTATCCTTATTGATGTGAAGGCAAGCCTAGCTAGGTTATAAGCTGGATTGGTAGGAGGCACAACAGGAAGAGTGTGTGGGTTGTAAAGGGCTGTCAGTCCATGATTACAGCAAACAGAAGCGACCTTTCCTCTACTGCCCTGATCTTTCCCCTACTGCCCTGCTATTCGGAGGATTGCAAAGGACTGTGGACCTGCTCAGACCTTCCCACACTGCAGAAATGTCAGACTGAAGATGGAAGAGCGCTAGAATTGTGACTATATTAGATACGCATAAGTATTGTACGTTTGTTGTATGAGATTTTGAGATGAGTTCTGCTCCAGCAGTCCCTATCATTCTGAATTTTCAAACTCCAGGTGGACAGTACAGTGGGCTGACACTAGTTATCCTTTAGATAACAGTTTAAGAAACATGCCTGGCAGTTTGTACCAGGTTGAATAAATTCTTCTTATTCATAAAGGTTTGGAATACTCCTTTTTGGACAGGCACCTGCAGTTCTTCACAGTCGAGTTCACTGGTTTAACTGAGTGGCTAGCAATGAAGGTACACGAAACTTCAGCAATAAAGTATTTTGCATGTGGTCTTTGAAGTGCCTCGCTGACCTCTTGTCCTTGTTTGGCGCTGTCGCCACCTGGTGGCGGACAGGAGCGACTGCATTTTGGCAGCCAGAGGGGTTGATGTCGTCGGACACCCACTGCGCCACACGCTGCCAAGTTTGTTGTGCATCGACACGAGCTTAACCGCTTCCTGTTTTGAGAGTTCAGGCTGGACGGGGTTTTCCTTGTCTTTCTGTGGCTTGCACCTGTGAGAGCAAGGAAAATTCCCCTCTTAAAACGGGAAACTTTTTTCTTGTCCTGCCATTTAAGCCTGGGCACCGCTGAGGGCTCGTTCACAAAGCTGCGTTTGTTCTTGAAATGTCCAATCGCTGCGCCGGCCCAAGGGGAGCCCCCCCCCCCCCCCCCCCCGCGCTGGCTGTCCATTCCGGGGCGCGTAGTTTGGACAAAGGAGGAGAGGGGAGGGCTGACATGAGGTAAGCAAACATTTTGCAGTATGTGAGAGAGCGTGGGGCTGGCTGGGGACGCGGCGGTTTTTTGTCTCTCCGGCACGCCGGCCGAGCCCGGCTGCTGTCTGGATCAGCGAAAGACCGCGCGACGTGCACCTCCTGCTGGTATTCCCAAGGGGCGCAGGCGGGCTCGGCCCAGAGGGGCAGCTTTGGCCTCGGTAGTCAAAGAAGGACGTGGGATCACAGCGGGAAATCGAAGGGGAATGCGTTCAGTACAGAGAACAAGAGATTGGCTCTAAAGAGCGGGGACAGTATGGAACAAGCTACCCACCCGCATGGTGGAAGCCGGTTCCCTGGCTGCTCCCAGGAAGTGGCTGGATGAGATCTTCCTGTCATTTGATTAACTAACCCCACTGAAGGAGCAAGAGGCGTCCGAATGGCTTCCTCACGTTGGTAACCAGCCAGTCTGTTTATCCTGTGACAGAGGCCTGTCAGGTACCTGGAATAGATTTGGAACAGGATTCCCAGCCACAAGTTTGAGGCCCAAACCTCTGCGGCGCCATTAAGTCACGGCTGACCGATTATTTTAGATTGAAGCAAGGTGGGCCGAACTGCCCCCTGTCTCCTGCAGCCTGTTCTCACATTCTTGAACTTGAACTTTATTGCCATATGTAACCGGTACTGGTACAATGGAATTCTTACTGACAGAAAGTCTCTCGATTGTAAAACAAGTGTAAAAAAACAAAACAAAGTGCAGACAGTACATCAGGACAATATACAAACAAACAGTAGACAATGTACAAGTAAACGTGTAGACAGTTTGAATGTAAACAATACAGACGTGTAAACAATGACTGGAGATGTGCAATAGATAAGAAATCATAAAGAGGTAGATGGTGATGGTGTAGGTGTGGTCTGAGGGGGATGGCTAAATGTGCTCGCCTGTCTCACTGCTTGTGGATAGAAGCTATTGAAGATCTAGTGGTAAGTGTCCGTATGCTCTTATATCTCTTGCCTGAGGGCAGTGGGGTGAAGAGCTCATGCCCGGGGTGGTGACTGTCCTCTGTGATGGCCAGAATTCTACCACGGCAGCGGTCCTCATAGAGCTGTTTAATCTCGGTGAGACCGCAGCCGATGATCTTCCGGGCCATATTGACCATTCTCTGCAGTGCCTTTCTTTCTCGCGAAGAGGTGTTGCCATACCACACGGTGATCCCGTTGGTGAGGATGCTCTCGATGGTGCAGCGGTAGAAGTTCACCAACACATGTACTGGCATCCCCCATCGCTTGAGGCACCTCAAGAAATAAAGGCGCTGCTGAGCCTTCTTCAAGATAGAGTCCATGTTCACAGTCCAGGTTAGATCTTTAGAGATGTGAATTCCCAAAAACCTAAAGCTGGTGACTGTTTCCACTTCCGTTCCATCAATACTGAGTGGGCTGTGAGTGTGTGGCCTATGTCTCCGAAAGTCCACTATTAGCTCTTTCATTTTCTTTACGTTCAAGTCCAGGTTATTGCTATGACACCACCTCTTGTCCTGCTGTGAAGTTTATAATGAGATTTCAAGTCGTAAGCAGCTGTACGACTTCATCCCTGTAAGTGGACTCGTCATCATCACTGATCAGTCCTATTATAGTGGTGTCACCTGCAAACTTAATGATTCGAAAGCGCAGCACGAGTTAACGGAGGTGAAGGGAGGGGTGGGAGGGGTAGCTGGCTTGTCGGGCACGGTCACAGAATCGCCGTGCTCCTGAGCCGAGACCCCAGCGTGCCGGCGTTGGGCTTCTCTGCCCCCGGACGGGCCAGAGGAGGGGGGAGCAGGGCCTGCTGGCCTGTGGGGCTCTGCTCAGAGCTGCTCTCACTGACCTTTTCCCCAGTGCTGTCTAGGAGCTTCTGTGAAAGGAGCTGCATGTGACTGTGAGTCAGCACCGAGGAGGCCTGCCTTGGCCCGGAGTCAGTAAACAGCCAGGAGGGCTAGGAGGTGCTTTGTTTTGGTTGTTTCTTTGCTCACATGAGGTTAAACGCCATATCCAAGTGCTGTTTTCTCTCGAAGGATGTCTCTCTTCCTCTGTGGTTCGCTCTTTGTAAGTACTCTTTCTCCTAGAACTGCCTCCAGACTCGTTGGGTAGAGTGTAGTACTGGTATATATGGGTATTTTAAGTGAGTGTCCATATTTCTTCTTTTGGAGAAGTCATGTTTTTGTGACCAGACAGCTGTGCGGCTGTTTCTCTGGGGGAGGCACGGGCTCGTACCCTGGTTCACACAGGATTCTGGGGAAAGCTGCGCAGCCCTGGTTTAGCAGGTTGGTCCTCCGTTGGGTTTTGTGTGGTTGTAGTTTTTTCTCCCAGTGCTGTGGTTCTGGAGGTCTCACTCTTTTTTTCTGTCCTCGGTCCTCCAATCTGTCACCTATTGACGAGGTGAGCATTCCTCCTCGCGCCAGGCCGGAGCCACGTCCCCCTTTCCCCCTGTCCTCTCGCGCCGGGCTGGACCGTCCCTCTGTCCCTTCGCTCTGGACTGTTCCCGCTGTTCCCGTTTCCCCCTGTCCCCTTGCGCCGGGCCGGAGCCACGTCCCCCTGTCCCCTCGCTCTGGACCGTCCCTGCCGTCCCCCTGTCCTCTCGCGCCAGGCCGGAGCCACGTCCCCCTTTCCCCCTGTCCTTTCGCGCCGGGCTGGACCGTCCCCCAGTCCCCTCGCTCTGGACCGTCCCTGCCATCCCCTGTCCTCTCGCGCCGGGCCGGACCGTTCCCGCCATCCCCCTGTCACCTCCCGCCGGACCATTTCCGCCGTCCTCTGTCCTCTCGCGCCGTCCCCCGTCCCCAGTCCTCTGGCGCAGGGCCGGACCCTTCCCAGTGTCGAGCGCCATGCCTGTTCTCAGCACCCCCCCCATGTCCCCTGTTGCAGGCGATGGCAGAGCGTTTCCCCCATCGCCAGAGCTGCTCCTGGACTGTAGCAGCGCGGAGGAGACGAGCAGCAGCCTGGTGACCGAGGGCGGCCATGACCCCCAGCATATCGGGCTGCCCCCCCCTCGCCCCGGGCCGCCCACTCGGGGCCACAAGAGCGAGCCGGGCACCCCGGACCTGAGCTGCCAGCTGCCCATGGACGCGGCTGCCGACGCGCTGGCGGCGAGCCCAGGTAGGTGGCCTGCAGCCTGCAAGCCATGGGCTGCTGCAGGGTTTGCCTTTGGGCTGGGCTGCAGGAGGGGTAGCGTCTGTCCTCTGCGTCGTCTGTCCGCGCCTTGTGCTCTCCCCTGTGTCGCAGTGCGTAGAGCTGAGCGCACCAGGAACGACCCGAGGGCAAAGGACTTCCAAAACGTATAAAACAAGAATTCAACTTGAAAAGGTTAGGGTTAAGAAAAATCCGTTACACATTTAAGTAACTTGTGAAAGTTATGGATTACTTCTTACCAGAGGTCATGTTTTCCTTCACAGCGCTCATTAGACGCTCATTAATGTAATTTCTTGCTTATTTCTCCCTTCTGCAAGTCACTTGTGACTGTAAGTTTGCTTTTTAAAAAAGACTTTGGTGGGGGGGGGGGGTAATGTTAAATTTTCATTCACAGTTTTTTTTACCTTGAGTGTGTAAACTTACTGCGTACAGTAAGGATTCTATTACTCTTTCGATGTCAGAAGTAACGTCGCGCACAAGTAACGGGAGACGCTGGGGAAAGACTCCTCCTCTTTCTCAAGAGCAGGTGTGGACTGAGTTTCTCTCCCCCCCCCCCCCCCCCCCCGAGCAGAGCAGCAGCCGGTGAAGAGGAAGAAGGGCCCTGCCCCCAAGATGCTGGGGAACGAGGTGTGCAGCGTGTGCGGCGACAAGGCCTCGGGCTTCCACTACAACGTGCTGAGCTGCGAGGGCTGCAAGGGCTTCTTCCGCCGCAGTGTGATCAAGAGCGCGCAGTACGCCTGCAAGAACGGCGGCAAGTGCGAGATGGACATGTACATGCGCCGCAAGTGCCAGGAGTGCCGCCTGCGCAAGTGTCGTGAGGCGGGCATGCTGGAGCAGTGTGAGTGGGCAGGCTGGGAGGGGCTGGGGGCAGTGGGAGGGGCTGGAGCAGGCTGGGAGGGGCTGGGGCGGGGGGGGGGCTGGAGGGCAGGATAGGAGGGACTGGGGGTAGTGGGGGGAGCTGGAGGGCAGGATAGGAGGGACTGGGCAGCAGTGGGAGGGGCTGGAGCTGGGGTGGGGGGGTTGGAGCAGGCTGGGAGGAGCTGGGGGAAGTGGGAGGGGCTGGAGCGGGCTGGGGGCAGTGGGAGGGGCTGTAGCAGACTGGGTGGAGCTGAGGGGGTGCAGTTGGAGTGTGGAGGCTGTGAGGTGCTGGTGCAGACTGGGGACAATGGGAGGGGCTGGAGAAGACTGGGAGGGGCTGGGGGCCAGTGGGAGTGGATGGACTGGGAGGGGCTGGGGGCCAGTGGGAGTGGATGGACTGGAAGGGGCTGGGGGGCAACAGGAGGGCCACGGAGAGGCAGGGAGTGGATTCTCGGTCGCTTTGAGAGCCGTTTACTGCCCCGATGGCTCAGGTCATCACTCGTCGCCTGTTTGACCTCCTTGTGGAACGCAGGCGTGCTGTCCGAGGAGCAGATCCGGCTGAAGAAGATGAAGAAGCAGCACGAGGACGAGACGGTCCGCACGGCCGCCGTCCCGCAGGCCCCCGCCCCCTGGACGGAGCCCCCCAAGCTGGCCCCGGAGCAGCTGGAGATGATCGAGAAGCTTGTGGCCGTGCAGAAGCAGTGCAACAAGCGATCCTTCATCGACCGGCCCAAAGTCACGGTGAGTACGTGGGGGGGGAGGGGGGTCTGGCTGATCATGGGAGTTGTGAGAAGCTTTCAATAGAAACCCCATTTCCCATGCATCTCCATGAGGTTCAGATCCGGTGCTCTGTTGCAGTTTACTTATAATAATCATCATCATTACACTTATATAACGATTTTTCTGGACGCTTGGTTCAAAGCACTTTACTAAAAGTAAAGGGAATCCCACTACCACCGCCACTGTGTAGCACCACCTAGATGATTGTACGAGCTTCCGAATGGGTTGGGTCTGCAGCCTCCTGGATCCTACAGGAGAGCTCGGGGAGGTGGAGGGGGGAGCTCGGTCCTATCGAACGTGCCAATCACCTGCTGGCACCAGAGGGCTTGAGATCAGGGTCCGTGACGTCACACAACTCGCTCCAGCAGCTCTTGTATAGGAAGAAGCTCCTAAAAAAGCATCTGCAAAACCTTCATTTAGCAGTGCTGTGTGTGGATGCATTCAGAGCAACATATTCTAAAAACAGTTTTCCACTGTTTTTAGAGATGGACAAAGGAGAATCAAGTGCCTTATGTTACAGTAATAAACAAAATGAATTGCCTGTAGGGACTCCTAAATTCAGATTTTGAAACGTTTGGCACTTGACAGTAGCTTCTGCAGTGACACAAAGATTATGTTGTCCAGTCGCTGTTGGACAAGCATCACGAGACATGGGGTCTCGTTCTCTCAAGCTTTCAATTCCCCCCCCCTCGTGCATCTCGGCCTCTGACCCCATTGTTCTTGCGTGTCCCGGGACAGCCGTGGCCCCAGAACCAAGACCCGCTGAACCGCGAGGTGCGCCAGCAGCGCTTCGCCCACTTCACCGAGCTGGCCATCATGTCGGTGCAGGAGATCGTGGACTTCGCCAAGCAGCTGCCGGGCTTCCTGGAGCTGACCCGGGAGGACCAGATCGCTCTGCTGAAGACCTCCACCATCGAGGTACGCGCCAGGGCTCGTTCTGGGAGAGGCCACCATAGCCTGCAAGAGCTGAAGCCCTCTATGAACCGAATAGGAGTTTTTAGCCATTAACGCTGCTTCAGCTTTTGTCTAAAAACTATGAAGAAAAGTAATGCATTCCTTAGCCACCTTGGGCTGTGGATTGTAACATTGTTTGCCTTGGAAGAAAGGGCACTGTTTTAAAGATTGTAGGATTGTGTGAGAGGATGAAGCTCCACAGAAAGATAGCACTGTCAATGTGGGGTATTTGATGGAGATACAGGTGAGAAGATGTTCAAAGATTTAGCTGCTCAAGCAGTATGGAAAGGATGGAAGAGTGTGCTGGCAGGGGAGGGCTTGTTTAGCTCTGTGTCTCCTGGAATGGGAGCTGTTCCTCTGGTTCCCTTCCCGTCTATTAAAATCCGATTCGTCTTGCAGATCATGCTCCTGGAGACCTCCAGGAGGTACAACCCAGCCATCGAGAGCATCACCTTTCTGAAAGACTTCAGTTACAACAAGGAGGATTTTGCGAAAGCAGGTTAAAGTGGTTTTTTCTTTGCCAGGTTTATTCGTGGGGTTAATCTGTGATGCCCCTGCACTCTGCATCCCTGTTAGGGGCACTCTGTCTGCTCAAGGCTACAGAAACCAGGGGCACTCAGTCCTGTAGAAGACTTCTTATTTCAGAATATTTCATTTGGTTTATGCTTTTGTCCAAAGCACCTCTTATTTGCAGGTGTGAATTTTCCTTACCTTGCTGAAGGGTACAACAGCAGTATCTCCTCTGAGATTCGAACCCACAACCATCCAGTTTCAAATCCAGAGTGCCAGGCGGTCCTTCTCACTGCTGCCCTGCACTTTAATTTCACGCTGCACTTTTGTGTCAGTAGCTCATTCCTTTATCTACCCAGATTAATAGGCTTTGGGGTGTCCCTTCTAGTTAATCCCCTGCAAAATGTAGAGTCTGTGTGAGCCTCTATATAGGTGTGTGGAAAGATTTTTTGGGGGGGCTTGTCCTGTATGGTTATTCAAAAATGAAAGAATCGTCCGTCGGGCGTGTGGGTAGTGGCTTTATGCTGATCCACTCTCCCTGTCCGAGTTCTGAATTCCGACACGTTGATCGGTCTTGTCCCGGTCTGTTCCCAGGCCTACAGTTTGAGTTCATCAACCCCATTTTCGAGTTCTCCAAGGGGATGAATGACCTGCACCTCGACGAAGCAGAATACGCGCTGCTTATCGCAATCAACATCTTCTCTGCGGGTATGAGCACTTGGAATATGTTTTGATTTCCTTCCTCTAGCCTTAGTCTGGCCCGAGTCCTAGGACTAAGACCGGCCACACCTTACTGTGACTCTTAACAGTGGCCTTAACCCTAGTCTTAGGCCGGTCATAACCCTCATGTTAACCCCAGCTCGGCGATAACCCTAATACTGATCACTGACCCTCGCCAGCATTCAGATCCACCAAACATGGCAAAAGCACAGATCTGACTATTCTTCTGAGATGAAGCCTCCCTTGTTTGTTCTTAAAGGCATCCCTTTCATTTTTCCAGACCGGCCGAATGTCCAAGACCACGATTTGGTGGAGAGGCTGCAGCAGCCCTACGTAGACGCACTTCATTCGTACATCAGGATAAAGAGACCCAACGTAAGTGGCCGCCAGCGTTTTTTTTTTTTATTTGCTCTGCCCGTCCTTGGTCGGAATAGCAGAAGAGCCGCCTATCCTGGCCAAGGGCGTGACTAGCCGGAATTTATCCCAGGAGACTGGGGCACAAGGCCCAAGGCGTGACTGTTCCCCCTCCGGGCAGCCTGTCCGTGTGTTTCAAGGGAGCCCAGATAGTTCAGGGACCAAACCAGGCCAGCGTGCCCTTGGGAGGTAGGAGAAATCGTAGGTCCTCTCGAACCCGTATGCTATCATGCACAGAAGACGCAGGACAAAAGTCATTTCAGGATGAGGAGTACAGCACCAGCTCTGCGGATATGACCTTCCTATGTGAGGTTTGCTTGAGGCGATTTTTCTGTAAAGAATTAAATGATCTTGCGCCTGGGGGAGCGTTCTGCAAAAAAATAACATTTCGGTGTCGCAAACGCGTTTGTAAAAGGCAGACGCCACAAAGCTGTCTATGCAAAAGAAGTGGGAGCCAGAATCCTCTTCTGTCTCCGTAACCTTCACTGCGTTTCCGACTTGGCATGTCCCTCCAGTCTCCAGTTCGCAGAATTGCGTTGTCGCACCATTCGGATAAAAGAAAATAAGAGGGCTCTGGGCAGATGTGAGCTGTGGGTGGGAAGAAGGGGCCATCACTGCATTGAGAGGCAGCAGCAAGGTGAAGTGCGGTCAGTCGCCCTTGCAAGGCTCCGGTTAAAATATGGGCTGATGCAAGACCTGTCCATTCTGCGTGATCGATTCAGAGCACCGATTTCTTAGAAATAAGGTGAAACGTGTAGAAAACATTTGTGATCTTCTGAGAGCAGTCCTGTAAGAACCTGCTGGGTAGCCGTACGGATGGATGTTTGTTTGTTTCTCCGTGGGTTGTCAATGGATAAGAGGCGACACCGTGATGGAGCAGCGAGCTCACACTACGGAAATGCCAACGTGTCCTGTTCTCCTGGCGTCCCATCCACGGGAAGAGCGGTTGGACATGCTCCTCGGATCGGCTCCGACTCGCCCCGTCCCTCCCGATAAGATGCAGAATTCCGAAGTTTCCCTGGCGACGATCCCACGCCGGCAAAGTGGCCATTGACTTTTTTTTTTTCTTATCAACCCGTAAGGAAATCTCGCAGGGAGCAGGAAACTGTGTACGCCCGATTGCTTCACTTATTGATTTGAGTGACTGGTTTTACCCATTCTTGCACACGTCGGGATTTCTCAAAGTGTAGCCCTTTCCTCCTACGCTATCCCCCCCTCCCGATGGCAGTACTGACTCCCAATTTCATTCTCTCGCCCGCCACGAGCCTGTCGCTCAGACCGTAGTGACGGTTTGTACCTTTCTGGCCCCTGCAGGACCACCTGATGTTTCCCCGCATGCTGATGAAGCTGGTGAGCCTGCGGACCCTCAGCAGCGTGCACTCGGAGCAGGTCTTCGCTCTGCGCCTCCAGGACAAGAAGCTGCCCCCGCTGCTGTCCGAGATCTGGGACGTCCACGAGTGACCAACCGCCCGCCCGCCCGTCCGCGCGGCCGGCCGGCCTCCCCACCCCTCCTGCCCGGCCCCCCCCCGCGCCCCCGCGCTGTTGTCCGGTCTCTGGCCGCTGCCGCGCACTCTGCCCGCGCCCACGCCAGAGGAAAACAGGAGGGGTAAAGGGGGATGGGACGCTGAGCGAGGGTACACCCCTCAGCCCGGGTGTCCGCCCGTCATGGGAGCCCCAGAAGCTGGCTGGGCCCTGGTGGGGGAGGGGCCGTCAACAGAGAGTCTCCCCTTAAACCAGCAACAAGCACTTCTGGCTGCAGGCGGCGCGAATCGGCAGCACAGAGAGGAGTGGAAGGCCAGCACCAGCGTCGCCCCCCTCTGCCTGGGCAGACTGACAAAAGTACTGGGTAGCCAGGGGGCGATTTGGAAGGTAGTACTCGCCTGTACTTAAAGAGCTCTCAGCAGCTTTCTCCCAGGTGCCGACGTCGCTGTAGACTGCGGCAGGGTCCTCCGAGAGCACGTTTTGGAGGTTGATTTGTGAGTCGTGTTTTTTTTTTTTTCCCTCACCCCCCTCTCCACTCTTATTTTCGCATTCTGCATGGAATAGGTCTCTTCTCAGCTCCCTTGAACTCTCCTGGAGCAGTTCTGGAAGAGTGGGTGGTATGGTAATGGTCTTCTTTTTTGTTGTTGTTGTTGTTGTTGTTGCATTTAACAGACTTGCTAGATGGCGTTTTCGATCATCGTGATTTAAAAAAGAAGAGACGTGCTGCTCTCGTGAAATGTGATTGCTAATTGAGCACAAGGCTGCTGTTAGGCAGTCCGCTTGTGACGCGATTGACTGCACCCTCTGTGGGGATTGCCAATGCACAGCAGGATGGGGGCACGTGGCGTGCAGACCTGTCCAGGCTCGGGGTTCGTGCCCTACTGGTTAGAGGCACACCAACCTAGAGAAGTGTGTAAGGTCAAAGGTCCCGGCAAGGTCGGAGGTCATTGTGAGCTGCGTACAGGGGGCAGGCCCATGTGCCCATGCATGACTTTCAGAGCTTGACCTGCAAAGATGAGAAATCATGATGTGTTAAAACGGGCTTTTTTTCAGTCCCAGCTCATTCGTTAAAAGCTGGTAAATTCCTTGAGGGGCAAGATGTTTTTTGTTATAATGGGGGAGCGGGCACAATTCAAAGTGTAGCCCTTTCCTCCCACCCTTATCGCCCTGATGGCAGTACTGGATTACTGTCGCACACAACCTAGAAACTCACAATTTCTTTCTCACCCGATACACGTGCAGCACTCAGACTGTGCTGGCCCATGGCTGTTGAAGTGGATGTTTGCACCCCTGAAAAACTTCCCTCTTCTCTTTCCAGGAACGCTTTCACAATTCTGCCCTCATAGCTGAACGTTTCATTTCTGAAGTCCCAAAAGACTCCGATAACTGTCGCAAGCTTTTCAGCGCAGTCTTTTTTTAAAATTTCACCCTACTTTTCCCACACCCCGGGTTTCTCTTGCTGGATCGGCACCCTTAAACTTTGACTGGGTGACTTGTTGGGGGGGGGAGATGCCCAGCAATTTCGTTTTTTGCTCACTAGCAAAAACAAAGCAAAAAAAAAAAATGCTTTGAAAATCACGCCAATCCTTCTCCTTGTGAATCCGGGGTTGGGCGGCTGCTGTTCGTGCGCCGGTATGGCACGCGGCTTGCCGAGGGGAGGGCCTGTGGCAGAGCAGCTAGCGTTTCAAAATCACGGCCTGCCGCCCGCCTTGGGCCGATCCTGGGCTCCCGTATCTCGGGAAGAGATGAAGTGCGGGAGAAAAAAAATTAACAGGATGAAAAAAGAGGGAACACTTACTTAGAACGGGTTACACAGGGCTTCGGCCAGACTTGATCAATGCAAAACAACCTGTCTTCAGAGCGATGGCTTCCACCTGGGTCATGAGTGTTTTATACTTATTCAGCACAGAAGGGCTTTGCGATTTGTCCTGCTTGCAGAAGGGGAAGCATTCTTCTCTGTTGTGTCTTTTTTTCTGCTTTCTGGCTTACAAGTCCGTATCTCGATCCTGTCAATGGACAACCGACAAAGACGGGTAGGTTTAAGAGGCAAAGATCCTAATTTTGGACAAAATGCCATTCATCAGGATCATGTTGCTTGAGACGTGATGAAACTGTATGATCATTAACCAGTTAACGGGAGCCACTTCTGGAAAGCAAAAGGTTTGGACAGCTTCACTGGGGAAAGCAGGGCTGATCTATAGATGTATAATTATGTTTTATAAGCTCTCCCTGGTAAGGGCATCGTTTCAGCCAGTAACATACCAGTTCCGTCCAGTTCACACGCAGAGTGAGAGCTTCTCTCTTTAAATTGATTTGTTTAGAGATCATCGTTGGACATTTTATGGGTAATAAATTGGCTTGTTTGTAGGGAAAAAAATCACCAGGGAGAAGGGAAGTGGTATCCTCTTAGGAATGAATGCCGTCTGTGTTTGGAGGATAGACTATATTTCTTACAGAAAACAAGGCACAGGATGTAACATTGGAAAAACTACTGAAACACCATACATCGTAGTCTCATCTGCTCAGAAGTATAAAATACAAATGACCCTGAAGTCTTCTAAAAGTGTCCGCTTAGAGCTTTTTTATTCTTCATTAATTTTTTCTATCTTCTCTTGTACACTGCAATAGATGTTGAAATAGGCAAAAAAATATAAATATATTTTTAATATTGTTTTAACGCCTTAAATCCTTTTATGTTCCGCTTTATCTGTATAAAGTTAAATGCTTACAAAAATGTATAGTTCCGCCAAAATATTGTTTTTAATTTGAAAAACATAACCTAACATTTTCTTTTTGCACAGGAATTACGATGGAACTATTAAGATGTTAAACCACTTGTAAATATGAGATGTTCTTTTTTTTTTGTGCTTTATTTCTAATTCTGGATTGATTTCGAAGAAAGTAAACAAAGTGAACTAATGAAGACTAAGAAGAATGTGAGTTTTTTTTTTTTTGTGCTTCCACTGGGCTGGTGTGGGTTCTGTGCTTGGGGTGTTTGAAAGTAATCTTCCTCACTGACGTAGCAAAGTTAATCATGTGATATGGTTAACAGGGCAATGACTGGGACTCCTCATGCTTTTCAGAAAGGCTGTTGAGAATCCTGGCAGCCATGGGGCACTGACGGGAATGTGCAGAATATTGTCAATTTCATACGCGAGAGACGCCCGATTACCAAAACAACATGCTGGGCCAGAACACGTCTTGCTGAGACTCTTCCCAGGCCCTTGAGAGAGCATCCACTTCTTAAACAGTTGTGTTCAGAGCACTGAAGCAGGGGAGCTGTTCAGTTCAGCAGTTTCAAGGTCATCTGAAGGCACAACGCAATGTCCTATACGGGTTGTTGACCAGTTGGCCACTCTTGACTTAATTGGGTTAATTACATAATTATTAACAGTGATTCCTTACACTTATATAGCGCTTTTCTGGACACTCCACTCAAAGGGCTTTACAGGTAATGGGGATCCCCTCCACCCCCACCAGTGTGCAGCCCCACCTGGATGATGCGACATTGGCTTTTAAACAAGACGACTTTCGTTTAGGCCCTCAGAATGTGTGAAAGAAGAGCAGCCGAAATGAAATCCAGCTCATCAGTTTGTTCTCGGGGATGGGTCTGTTTGTTTATGATGTGGAAAATACGGATATTTTTATGTTGACATGAAGTATATTATGTTGTAATTTTTGGATAATCATTTTTTTTGGCTGGGTCCCACATTAATTAACTGGGCAGCAAGCATAAGCCTGTAAAAGCCCAGCTTTCAGGAGCCACTGGGGGGTTTGCCTAATTAGTGTCCCCGATATTAGCTCAGCTGGAAACAGTCTTCATGTCTTCCCAAGGTCGGCCTAGGATTTGAATAACGGACGTGATGGAAGACGCAGAGCCCATTAAAGGTTTTTAGAACATGTCCTAAAAAAAAAAACCTGCCGTGTCATAAGGAGTACAGCGGAGTGGCCTGCCCAAGGGCAGATGCGCTGTGATTGGATGCAGGGAGGCTCAGCAAAACCACTGTGACGTAACGGCGAAACCACAGAGGTGTAGGGCAGTATTATTCAAACCTGGGTAATAAAAAAAATCCCACTGGAGGGTTGTGGGTTCAATACACTGCTGTTAGCATTTCACCAAATTCCTCTCGCGCACCTAGGTGGGGACCAACGCACTGGCGCACTGCGGGGCATGTAGCCTCTTGAAGGAAGTGCCCCCTACAGGGGGGGCTGAGGGAGTCACATGTTCGCGAGAACACGCATAACGCTGGGTGTTCTGGCCAGTCCTGTTCCCTGGGGGCTGGTGTGGCTGCGGGGGGGTTTTCCTCCAACTCTTCACGAGCTCAGTCAGCTGACCTGGGCGAACTGAACCGCTTGTCCCAGATGCTGGGGTCCTGCTACCTTGCCATGACGGAGGGAAGGAATCCGCAGGCAGACCGAGGGCCAGGACCCTCGGCTCAGGCACGGAAAAGTAGGAATGCACTGGTGCAACGGTGATGGACAGGCGTCTCCTCCAGGCCGGGTCCTGCCCTGAGCCCGGTGCTTGCTGGGATAGGCTCTGACTCCCTCTGTGACCCCGTACTGGATAAAGAGGTAAGAAAATGGATGGGTGGGTGGGCTGACGGTATCTTTATCTGAAGATACTTTCTGATAAAAAGAGGGAACTTTCAGGAAGCCAGATTGTATAAGTGGGATTTATCTGCATGACATTGCTGTTAACGCCCCCTACTCTTCCAAAACCCCGTGCCCTGGCATCTTTGAAGACCAAGAACTCGGGACCTCGGTCTAATTATTTAACGAGCTGCCTAATTGCGATCTTTGTAACCAGGGCCCAAAGTGTTTCAGAGCCAACTGTAATCTAAATTGAGTCAACGTCAACTGTCAAACACCTTGTTTGGAAAATGATCTACGGATCCCTAATTTAGAAAATTGTTGTAATTGACTGCTCAGGCTGAAACAAAAGCCTAGTGTCCCCAAGTCACCATACGGGGGCGCTGGATTGTCAATCCTACCACCTGCTGATCTATTGACTCCACTTGCAGTATTAGGTCTCCGCTTCTAAACTCTGACCTGATGAGGCTATTAAGTGGTAATAGAGACACGTTTAGCCCCTGGTCAACTAGGCACAGAGGCGTTGGTAGAGAACGCATCTTCATCCTTTTACTGTTTATTCTTTGACCTTGACTAGATGCTACAAATCACTCGCGTACATCTGCTCGTTTACAATCCTCTGGATTATAAAAAGCCGCAATTTCCGCTCGTGTTCAACAAAGGTTCCACTGAGCAGGAGATTAGACTTGTTTATTCTACACTTTTTAAAATCTGCTTTAAAATGATCAAAGTGCTCTGGTAGGCCCTCAAATTTTTTTTAATTAGGAAAACGCATTAGGCTAAATTTAAAAACTAGCCAAAAAAGGGGTTTATCAAGCAAAATCTAACCCAAGTCCTCATTCTCCCCGGGCTCGGCCGAATCCAAATTTAGGATTCACCCACTTAACTAGTAAATTCGCTCAGTTATTGGGCTTAATGGCTGAAGTGGCCCTTTGTTCAAGCCACGCAGTAATCCAGAAATTAGAGACATGGAATAATCAAACTGGAGGATTGCGTCTCCATTAATAAGGCAGGTGCGGAAAAGAAGCACCAGCAGTATGAATTCGCGGGTGTAGAGGGCGCATTAGTCTCAAACTCTGAACACGTCTGACATAGTTTCTAGCGCATCGAAGCATCCTGGGCCCAGAAATCTACTGGACCCGGCCTTTGTCGTTTCCGTGAACGTACGTGATTTTAATGCAATTTTAGTTCTTTTTCCGCTGAAAACCTAAACGCATTAACCTACACCGACTCCCCCGCGGATATTAAACAGCGATTCTCAATTCTGGTCTTTGCACGACAACCCTTTGGTTTAAATTAATCTCGACTTCAACCACGAATCCCTTTGACGGGACCAACTTGTTGTTCGATTAGAACCCTAGCGATAGAGTGAAATAGGCGACCCCCTCCGCATTTAGGAACTGAAAACGCTTGAGAGTTCTAGTTCAACCTGTCCCTGTGTCTGCTAAGGGTCCAGGCGGAAAAAGAGCAGCAGGTGTGTGGGCTCCAGGGACCAGGACTAGTGAACCCCCTGCTGCAGAGGACGAGTTGTATTGCACTGGGAGAACAGGAACGTATCATTTCTGTACCTGTAACGAATTACAGTACAGTACTTACAAGCCGCTGGTTTCGTTCATGCCGAAGCAGCCCCTCGCATGCAATTGTTTCCCCGTGAAATACAAATTAACGTAAATCAGATTTGAGGACATCCTGGCTATTTTTACTCAGATGACAGACACCACGGGGCAAAGACGCTGAGGATTTCTCACAAGGTATGCGACTCAAGACGTGCAACTGTAGTAAACAAAGAGAAATACCTTCAAATAGAGGTTGCATTTTGGTCACCAGTATCTTTTTATTGAAAACATTTTAGCAAAAATTCGAAAACCATATTTTAAAGCGACTAAAAGCCACCTATTTCTAACCTTAATGTTTAATTCCCAACATCAGCTAGGTTTTCTGGAATGTACTATGTATGCAAAAAAACTGGGGGGAGTGACATTTCATTCTATAAAGAATAGAAGACAAAAGCCTTTCTATTACGTGGAAACATTCGTGCTTCTACGTTTAAAAATCACTGTTTTATCAATTTTAGGGCATTAAAACTAGATGATTCGCTATTATCGCGTGACATGGATTCTCTCGCCTCCATCTTCCCGTTATCGATGGTTCCTTCCAGCATGTTCTTCGTTCGGAAGCAACCGCAGTACGCTCAGGTCTGCGGGGGTAGCAGCAAATAGTTTTAATCGCCAAATTTGTATTTTTGCTCACAGAGATTGAAGGTGGGCGTTTAAAAGAGTAAAATACAGAATTCTATAGGACTAAAAATGTACGTTTTCAAAAATGACGTTTATTTAGGGACGGCGCTCTCCCGTAAATCCTTCAGGCGTCCCCCCCTGTGGAGAAGGTGGTATAGTCTCCCCCCCCACCCTGTGGGAGTAATGCGGAACTCCCTGCAGATGCTGCTCCGAGCAGGAGGAAGGTTGTGTAGGTGATGCGGCGCTATCGGAGGTGAAACGACGTGCGCGAAAGCGACGGCAACGCTCTGAGTGAAGACCTGCAGGCTGCTCATGCATCCGGAATACTCTTTTCCAGAACTGACCTCCCCGAGACGGAGCCCTCGTTCTGCCGAGACGCCGACAGCTTTTGCAGATAATCCGCGCATTACCGGGTAAGGTGATCCGTGTTTATCATGAGGCGTGCAAGATCTTTAAGGGCTGGTAGTGGTTCTACCAGAATTATGAACTGGGACGCCCGGTGCGGCGAGACACAACATTTTATAAGGGACGTTAGGGTCGCCGTGATAGAGACACGACCATCAGTGACGTTGTGGAGAATACATCAGCCCATTTACCCTCGCTGCTTATTCAGAAAGCACAGGATCACGGCTGGACAGGGATAGCGGGACAGCTCGTACCCGGCCGGACCAGGCGTGATTAATTGTGCTCGGTTAATTGACCTCAGCCCTGCGTGCGCGTTATTTAGATGGCTTTCGTGCCTGCGGGCGCAGGGTATGGCGTCCGCTCACCGACTTGCTGCGCCGGAGCGATCGGACTCGGCTCCTGACGCCGCGCCCGCTGTCTTCCGTGAGGGGGGCAGGTACGTGGTGAGTCGTACGGCCCGCACGCAGGTGAAACACACGGTTAGCCATCACCAGCCGGGGGCGCGGGTCGTCCCACCTGGAGCGACCGGTGACGGACGAGGCAGGAGCCCCGCGGGAGGACTGTCTGCTCAGCTCCCGACTCCGACGTCGTGCACCCAGTTACTTACATAACGAGCGGAGCTGCTCCGGAGCTGAGTCTTAATTGCCTCTCCCTGTGACCTTCCTCGTTCTCACAGCCCCCCGCAGCTCCACCTCGCCAAACCGCGGCTTTGCGGTTCGGTTCTCCGAGAAGCGGACAGAAAAAGGCTGCTTTTAGGAAACGGTTTTCGCAAGGTGGTTGTTTTAAGGTGGTTGTCGTGGTGGCGGCGGCCGTGTAGAGCAAAGTGACGTTGCTCTTTTTTTTTTTTGGTGGGGTCTTGCGGTCTCGGCAATGACACGCAAATTCTTTTTAGCATCTGACAGCGAGAGGGGGGTGGCTGGCTGGCTGGCTGGCTGTGCGCTACAAACCGAACGGTTGGGCGACGCCAGAGAGCCAGAAATGAGATCCGAGTAAGTTTACGCCTTCACACCTACGGCATTCTCCTTGGAGTAGATTCCCCTGTAGACTGTATCCCACGGAATTGTGCGTGTCAGAAAATCGAGGCTTGGAATCCTTAACTTCGAATTAGAATCGGAACTCTGACCTCGCTTTGAGTTCTAGCATGCCATTGTCATGTCTGGTCTATTGACATGGTACATGCGTAACTCATGTTATCGCCATCGCATTGTGAAAGTCTGGTTTGGTGTCGTACACCAGCAGCCGTGTTTTTCAGGAAGCTGAGCAGGGCTGTTCTGTGCGGTGTGAGTCGGGTTGTCAGATTTGCCTATTGTCTTTTGGATGCCGACGGTGGTGTTACGGGACGCCAGTGTATGTAACGTGACTCACGAACTGGAATGCTTGTTTTGTCCCGCTTGTTAGTCTCTGTCGCTTGTTCTGCATTTGGACAATTAACACGCGATTTCTCGACGCCCCCCTGGAACAAAACGTCATGCAGAAATGACCGGGGGCGGGCGAGAGAAAATCGTGCTTCGATTGTTGTGCAACACAATTTGACGTGCAGCCACGCAGGTTCGGAGTTGACGGGCTAGTCCGGACAGGCTGTGAAGTGTTAAAACGCCTTCGAGTCGGCTGGGATTGCGTGCGCTCTCGTTGTTGGACCTTGTGTGTTTCAGCGCAGGTGAGCTACTCGCAGTCCAGCCCAGCGTCGGTTCTCAAAGGCTCTCCGTGGGGAGACGTTGCAGCGGAGGCGAAGCTCACCTGGGCCCTGTGTTCGGGGGGGGGGGGTAGATTTGTTGGGTGTTGTGGACAAACCGATCATTTGCGAACGTGCACGGACAGGCGAATTTAGCCTGGAGCCTCGATACAGAAAACAGGAGTGATAAGTGCCGTTATCTCTGACGTGCGTGGTTCTTATTGTAATCATGCATATAGCTGTTTTAACACACGAGGCATTTCCCGGGGTGTTCCTGTAGATGTATGTGTATCTCGGAAACGCACCAGTTTGCTGAACCGTTTGGGCTCCGAGGATGGCGCCAACCTGCTGGACCTTCTGTGTGGAGTCTGCATGTTTTCCGCTCATCCGTGTGGGTGTTCTCCTACTGGATTCCTTCCGCCCCTCGACTGTCTGCATTCACTGGTGTGCGTGCGCGCGCGCGCATGCCCTGCGATAGACTGGCTCACACCTTGTCCTGTGTTTCTGGATGGTGCTTGTTTATCGTGACCCTTACCAGCAGTAAGCAGCTTCCTGATAACGGTCCGGCGAGTGTTTGAAGAGCTCTGTGGTGCAGTGGACGGTCTGTGGCTCTGGTATTGCTTATTGTGGAGATGGGCGGGGGGGGTTACTGTACTGCAGTTCTTGCTCAGCGTGTAGCTCTTCTGCCGAGCTTGTGCTGGTGCTGTGTCGACCCCCCCCCCCCCCCCCCCCCCGCCTTCTGAGCTGCAGTCAAAAAGAAAAAGAAAAACATTTCTTAAAAATTGAGGGTTCACATCAGTGATTACTTCTAACTCACAAGCTGGCACACAGCCCATACTGTCAGAAGATTATTAGTATTGCATTTTCTGAATTATTGTGGTGAACTAAAATATTAAACTGAAGAGGTGGGAGGCTCGGCGGTGCAGGGGTCAGCTTTGCTGCCTCGCAGTGCTGGGGCCCTGGGTTCAATTCCTGGGGTGCTGTCTGTGTGGAGTTTGCATGTCCCTGCAGGTGTACCCTGCCTTGCGCCCGTTGCTTGCTGGGATAGACTCCGGCATACCCCCCCCCCCTGCGATCCTGAATTGGATAAAGAGGTCTAGGAAAGGGAGGGATGGTACAGGGGTGAGGTGTTGGCTCATTCCTCTGCCTTTCGGAGGCCTGCAGGGTTTTGAAGTGTGGCGTCGGGTCACGCAGAGTGACTGCAGTTGTCCTGTGGGCAGGAGAGAGGAGGAGACGGCTCAGTCCGTCGAGAGGGAGTCGAGGGAAGGGTTTGGTTGGCTGTTCTGTGTAGAAATCTGTTTTGTGGTGAATTCGAAACACTCGGAAGATCAAGGAGGACATTTGGTTTTGGGTAGACACCCTTAAGATCTGGGCTGCCTCTTTCCAAAACGATTATGCGCTTTGGGGTTTCTGTGGCGTAAGCAGAATATACTGTAGTTCTCTCTCGGCTGGGTCAGGAAGTTACCTAGGTTGTCCTTTTCAGCCTGTTCCTGTTTTCATACTTATCCCCATGTTACCTGTTCTGTGTGGCTTAGCAGGGTCGCAGCTGCCCTTTAAGATGGCTCCTGTCGACTATAGATTGCTGCAGGCTTGTTTGTTGCACTCTGTGTTTTTTTTTTTTATTCTCCCTGAATCTCCAACGCTTGGCTCTGGGCCTCCGCGATCGAAGCTGAACAATCCCCATTGTATGAAGGCTGAATGAAAAATCTCTCCATTCGTCTGCCCACTGACCGCCCGCCTGGAAAAACGGCCTTCTCACCTCGACTTCCCGTTTATCTCTTTAGTCTCGTGCCCTGAAAGGTGCTGTCGCTAAGAGGTTTCGGTACCAGCTTGTGAGAATGGGGGGGAAAAAAACGACAAACGGAAGATCTGGAATTGCTGTTTTGCTTCGCTTGCGTTCGTGGTCTGTCCTTATGCAGTGTGGGGCAGTAGCCAGGGTGCTGGACTCAATAACGCTCACCCTGCGGTCCATGTGAGTCCTAATGCCCCAGTGTAGTGACGGGGACACTATACTGTAAACGGGCGCCGTCCTTCGGATGAGACGTAAAACTGAGGTCCTGACTTTCTGTGGTCATTAAAAATCCCAGGGTGTTTCTCAAAAAGAGTAGGGGTGTAACCCTGGTGTCCTGGCCAAATTTCCCCCTCCCTTTATCAATCATGGCCTCCTAATAACCCCCATCTCTGAACTGGCTTCATCACTCTGCTCTCCTCCCCACTGAGAGCTGGTGTGTGTGGGGAGCGGACTGGCGCATCATCCAGGGGGGGCTGCACACTGGTGGGGGTGGAGGGGATCCCCATTACCTGTAAAGAGCTCTGAGTGGAGTGTCCTGAAAAGCGCTCTATTAGTGTAAGGAATTATTATAACTGGAAGGTTGCGGGTTCAAATCCCGGGAGCTGTCACACCCTTGAGCAAGGCCGTTCGCACAGACTGCTCGTGTGAAATGCCCTGTTGTGTAAATGTGTACAAATGGTCGTGTTTTCGGATAAGAGCCTGCCAACTGAATTAATAAGCCAGTGCAGAAATGGCGATTGTCGCTCTCGGGGCCAGAACTATTTCTGCACGTCAGTTGCTCTGGATATGCATGATTTATGACAGCCGCGTGCCGAGGAAGGTCCTTACTTTGTTCAGGCGGGAATTTAGCACTGAACAAACCAGCGAGAGTATAGCGCCTTCTGTCTTGTTGGCGCCCTCTGCAGAGGGCGAGACTCTTGATGCGGTCGTGTTTCAGTTACCGTTTTCTTCAGCCGGTTCCTCGCCGGTCATTTGCCGTTGACACCAGAGAACGCCGAGGTGGGAGAGAAAGCGTGCGGCTCGTGGGATTGGTTAACATTTGGGTTCGGAACGGAAACGTGGCATGAAGGCTTTGCTGTCATTCGAGACGCTGGCTCTGTCAGATCAAACCCTGGACAGAGTTTATCTAAATCCTGCCACTCCAGCTGGCTAAGGCTCTTAAGAGCTTTGTTTTGCAGTGAGTTTGAAATGCTGAATACAGAAGTGGGAAATAGACTGACAGATGTTGTGTTTTGTCATGGGTTAAAATTAGATATTTGTTTTGGACCCACATACAAATAAAGGCTTGCATGTGAGTAGTGGCCTTTCATCTGAAGGGCTCTCGAAGCTCTTCAGCTTCGTCTGGGAGGGGACCCAGTGGAGGGGGGGGACTGGAGTGGGGGTCCAACCCAAAAACTGGAAAGGTGGAGATTTGAGCCCAAAGTGGAGATCTTGTACGCAGTGCCCTGGGATCAGTAGTCAGTGCAGTCCAGTCCAGGGGCCCTGGTTTGGAAATCCTGCTCCCAAAGGGAAGAGCACGTGTTACTGGTCCACTATCGCCACTTACAGCAGCATCCTGGGTTTCCTTTGGGGGGGATCTCCCATCCCAGTACTGACCAGGCCCGGCCCGGCCCGGCCCAGCTGACCTCCTGAGACCTGACCGGATCAGCCCCAGGTTAGCGAAGTGCTGCGCAGAGCCGGCTGCCTCAGCTGGTCCGGTACGAGCGGTGCGCGTGCAGGGGTGGCCTTGTACGCCGTCTGAGACGGACACGGTGCCGGCCAGCACGCGCCCTGCACCTCGAGGCCGTGGGGGGCGGCGGTGACTGGGAGCGGGCCGGCTGGCCGGGGTCTTTTCAGATCGGTCCTCTCCCTGCTGCTGGGGACGGCCTCCCTCTCCTCCGCGCTCAAGGTGCCCTACTTCAGCGCTCTCCTCCCCTCCTCCACCTCCTCCTCCTGTGTGCCTGGCGTTTCTGATAAACAGCTGGCTTGTGGCTCCTGGCTGTTCAGCTTGGAGCCAGCCTGTGCGTTTTCATCTTTTCCTCAGCCCCCAACTCCCCTCCCCCCCACACTGATAATCAGCATGTTGATGGTTGATCAGGAGTGGGAATATTTTGAAATGGGACTTCGGCTCCGATGTGGCCTCGCTGTCCTGTCTCTTCTATGCCTCCAGTTGTCCAGTTCCACCCCGGAGCACAACGCCTTGTCATGTAAGCACGGGGCAGCTTGTGCCCCTGAACCACTGAGGACACGCAGAGAAGGTGTTGCATTTTTAATCAAGCGATTGGGATATAAACGGGCTCAGCAAAAGTGTCTTTTAGCAGAGGTCAGGAGTGGCCACTCCACGCTTAAATCCTAAAACGGGTGTCGCGTCATTACACAGAGGGTGGTGGGAGTATGGAACAAGCTGACCAGCCCTGTTGCTTAAGCCAAAACCCAAAACTTCTTTCCATGTTCTTTGGTTTGGAAGTGTGGAGTGCGAAGGGACCTGCCCCTGCACATGCAGTGGTATAGCTGACGCGTCCTTCTCTGCTGGTTCCACACCAGAACTGTCACACAGCTTGAAGGCGTCATGCCGTCCAGTTACTGCCACTGCTGGTACTGAGAGCAGCAGGTTGGGACTGCTGACATCAAGACTTGGGCTTTGTGGCGTGCTCGTATGGTTTTCTGGGTCCTGTGTCGTGCACGCACCGTGCTCTGCCCCGCCAAGTTGAAAACGCACACCGATTCCTGCAAAGCTGACATCTCTGTGCGCCAAAACACGTTCTTTGTCCTCTGGTCCTCCCTTGTTTTAGTAATAAGTTTGTTTGGCTGCTGTACAGCACCCACATTTGCAAAAGTGCTGTATAAACCACTGGAAAGGCTTTCAGTAATTCAAATGCAAGACCAGTTTCAGCCAGTTACTGTGAGCTGCAGAACTGACGTGTTGCTCTAACCTAAGAATTCAAGCAACAACGAATCTACTGAGCCACCGCTACCGTGGTACTATGGCAAGACAGGGCATTATCATTTCTGGAAACCTGCAAGCTGTGGTATCAGGCCCAGGAAAGCCACACTGAATGAATTTAAGATGAGCACCTCTGTTCCAGCATACTCAATCAAGTGTTTGCAATGCAAATCTCGATGTATGCAGTATTGCGCTGATGCTATCTTGCTTTGATGTCATCTCGCCACATGGCATCGGATATTGACGATGGTGAGTTTTGTTTGTTTGTGTGTGTGTGTGTGGCAGGCATGAAGTTTGTGAAGTGACGGCATTGGAGAAGCTTTGTATGACTGTGTTTGCATTAAGGCTCAATCCAGTAAGATTCCAGGTGCATTGCAATGAGATCTCTTCCAGCTTTTTAAGCTTCAGGCTCTTGCCTTGCACAGCTCATACTGAAGCAGCAGGCAAACGACATTTAAAATTGTTTTCTCATGTTCTCAGAATGGAGTAGAACTCTTGCAGTAGGCAGCTCCTGGACCACAGATCTGCAGCTTGTAAAAGAGAATGACTTCCCTCCGGAGTTCCTAGTCTAGAGCAATGAGGACCGGCACCTGGGGAGGTGAACTTCAGTGAGTCACTGTGAATACACCTTTTGTCTAATTTCAGTCTTGTGCCGTAAAATTGTCAGAAAGCTCAGCCAGGAAGTGCAGGTTTGCTCCTAATTTTCTTGCGTTTCGAGAGGGGCCGTGCGTCAAACTGGTTCTATCAGCAGTCAGGAGGAAATGATGAAGCGAGCTGGAAGTGAGATAAGGGCAGTTGATTTGCCTTGGCCTGATATGACTGCAATTCTGATTATCGCTTTGTTTTGCCCCCGGTTCCTCTGGGTAGGCTCGGCCGTGAGGCGTTTAGCATTACTGTCTACACAGCTCTCGGGTCCTGGTTCGGGTTCGATTCCGCCCCGCTCTGCCCAGTTTGAGGGGCTTTTTATTCTGGTTTCCTCCTAACTCCCAAAGCATGTTCTTCCATTGGCTGCTTAGAATTTCCCTATTTTTAAAAAGTGAGGATTCAAGTCAATTGTGTGTGTGTGTGTGTGTGTGTTGGAGGGGGTGCGTTTTTCTTAGACCTGCCAGTTCCTGCTCTAGAGGTATTATGATGATGATGGACCGAGATGAGCTCGAGAGGTCTCGTCTGTGGCCTTTCTGGTTCCCTGGCCATGTTACTCATCGGTACACACAGGAAAGGCACAGTGAAGAGAACTAGGATGCCCTGCGTGCCTGGGACAGCTGGGGCCCTGTCAGAGCGTGCTGTGTGTGTGTGAGAGACACTGCTCTCCCCATCATCACCACATCCCTGATGCCCTTAACTCTTCACCTTTGGATCAGTCAGCTGTCTTGTGCCTCGGTGATAAATGACCAGTGGGAGTAGCAGAACGCAATGTTTCTTCCCATCTGGGAAGTCAGGGCATCTCTATTGATTGAGACTCCTGCGGATTGCTGCAGGAGACCGTCGCAGAGGCTGGCGTGAGCGTCATCCCGGGAAGATCCGAAGAGGCGGTCTGCTTATGATTTGGGAGCAGTTCGCAGTCACGAGTTCTCCCAGATGTGGGAAGCCTTTATAAGAACTGGATCCTCTAATTCCCCCCCAGTTTGTCCCTTCTTATCCTGGCGGTCTTCCCAGGCTGTGCTTTTCCAAAGCCGCACCGGGCTCGGGGCACAGCGCGCGGGATTCTTACTCTTGTGCTGGGATTGCTTTTCCGGGCGCTGCTCGTTTCCCCTTTCCTGTCCGGATCCGGCCGCGTGTGGCCGGAATGGCAGCGTTGATTCCGTTACGGGGAATTTTGAACCGGAAGAGGGAGGTGGGCGGGGGGCTGTGGCGCCGGGGAACACCTCTTCGTCAACACCGCGCCCCCCCCCACCCACCATCGTTTTCCTCGGGGATCAGAAGAGCAGGACCGCCAGGGGGCACTTGGAGGGGCTTTAAAGTTCTTACCCTGTCCGTATCGCCTCATCCGTGACTGGAGAACGTTACTGCAGCTGCACTGTTGGGGTGCCTTTCAGTCCAAGCAGGGCGAATCTACGAAGTCAGGGAAAAGGAGGAAAAGCCTCCGGAAAAGAGGCAGGCAAACTGCCCTTCTGTCTTTGACAGGCTTTCTTCATAAACATTCACTTCCGTGTGATGTTTATTTTTGGATTTGCTGGTAATGGAGATTTTATGGTCTGGCACTAGAAACTAGGCACCGCAGCAGATAAGGGGAGTGCCCCCGAGCCCATGTTCCCTGTAGTCTATCTCGAGGACAGAAAGCCAGCAGGGCAGGGTGATACCAGGTCATTTGAGTTTCCTTGCGAAAGCGAGTCAACTAAGAATCCGAGAAGGAGAGTTGGAAATGGTGTCGTCAGGACTGAACAGCTGACCCTCTGAAATCCTTATATAACCTATTTACTCCAATGTTTCTCATTGAGCATTTACGGATGCTGATATATTTGACCTTTTCTGCGCAATTTAATGCTGCCTGGAAACGCAGGTCCATCAGTACTGCAGTGACACTACCAGTACAACCAACCTGAGAATCAAATGGCCTTTTTCGGATTTTTTTTTCATTGATTGGCCTCACTGCAGCAAGAAGAGATGGCGTGAACTGAACGGCCTTGAAGTACAAGATATTGATGTTTGAGTTTTCTGAACGGTCATGTAAAAATGATATATTTGCATACTACACACCACAAATTCTCTGAAATACACACTGTTGGAAACGGACCTCAGTCTTTCCCTCAGCTTGCTTTACTGGCCTGCTAGCTTTGACGGCAGCCTTACCCAGGCTCCTGCCGATGCTGAAGCTAGATGCTGTTCCCCGGGCTGGCTCAGCACTTCGCAAGTCCATCAGCACGTGATCAGCAGCACTCCGCTGCTTGAAGGACACGTCAGCCAAGGTTTCAAATTATAGCCCAGAAATTGCCTGGCATTACCCAGGCATTAGGACTAATTTAATGTTTTTATTGATCGTGTTTAATCAAATAGGATCACCCTCCCAAGTGAGCACAGCGCAGGAGCCTGGGCATCTGATTTTCGTCTTTCAGGTTGTGTAAAGCTGAAGTGTTTTAAGCCTGAGACCAGCTTGATCGTGCCTGGTGTTGTGCGAAGAGACGCGGTAAGTTTGGTCTGTACCGTTGCAAATTCAGGTGTCACGCAGGAAGAGTGTTCTTCAGCTGAAACACAGCGAGTCGATACTCTAGCTGGACAATAAAATGCAGCAGGAACGCTGCTGGGACTGTGGTGACGGAGGTAACACCCACCATTGCTTTTCTTCTTTCAAAGGTGAGTAGTGTCTCTGCTGGAATTTAAGGAAGGGGGCCACCACAATTCGAAAACTCGAAAAACGGGGTTTGCCCTCCGTTCGTCCAGTACTGGGCCCAGTACTCTCTCTGGGTGCCCGATGAGCATAATTCCTTCTCTCGGACCAGGAGGCTGGTCCGCAGTTAATCTTGCCAGTGCTAGGGAGCTGGACCCCGACTGGTTCTGCACAGATCCGTGGGGATCACTCTCCCTCCTCATCGCCAAGCCCAGGATCACACAACCTGGAAGGGGGCTGCGTTTGCCCTGAACATGAGGTGGCCTTGAAGACAGGCTGATTTTTGTCGAGTCATTTGTCTTTCATTTGGTTTTGCTGCTTGCTCTGGCGCTCTGATGCCTGCCTGCCCGCCTGCCTCTGTGATTCGTGGCTTGGCGAAGCAGTGCTTTTCTCTGCTCCGTGTGTCGGGAGCAGAGTCGGACTGCGTGCGTCCACAGCTCTGACTCGGCGTTTATCCCCCGGTCACGTCAGGATGTCTGTGCTCTGGGGCCTGACAGTACCTTTCAACAACTGTTGACATTTCGGGGGCCTTTGAGTCACTCGATATCAAGCTGTGTGATTTTAATCATTAACTCCGCGATCTCAATTACGGCTCCAGCTGGAATTTCCCTGTGGCTGTGTCCATCAGGATTGTTTTCCCCCTCTCTTCCTTTCAAGCCAGGCCGGCCTGTCCTTGCCCAGCGGGGGAAGAGCGCGGGCTCTTCGGGGGGGTGTCTCCGGGTGCTCTCTCCTGCCCCCTGCCTCTAACGGCTCGACGCCGGACCAAAGCTGCAACACAGAGCCTCTCCAGAAACTGTCTTGCACAGTCTGTATCGCAGCAGGTGTAGTTGAGAGCCCCAGGGGTCTGTGAGCCTTTGATACACCCCAGCCGTGTAATGATGCCACTGGATGAAGAGTTATTCCTGATTGGGCTTTAGAAGGCCCTTTATTTGTCTCGCCCGTGATCCCAGTATTTGTTACAGTTTTGGCTTGGAAGTTTTTATTTTGTGTTCCCACGTTCCACACCTCAGCGGTACTGCGCTTCAGGACGAGAGATCCATGCGGCTTGCCGAAATCCAGGAATTGGCCAGGCGTGCTTGGCCTTTTAAAAGACTTGCCAGCGGCTCTCCATGCTCATCTCTTTTTTTTTTTAATTCCCCGCGGTCGTTAGCTGTCCCATCTGTGCTCCGGCGTCTCTTCCTTCGGAGAGCAGGAAGGGATGAGCCGAGCTGCCTCCCCAGCTGACGGGTTCTGTTTTGTCTATATATTTCCTCGGCGCCCAGCAGGGAAACATTGGCGCGGGGTTATTGCAAGCCGGCACCTTCGTGTCCGCGACGCATGACTGATGGCTGGGAGTGAGCCCTTTCTGTTTGTTAAAAGGTGAAGCCTTTGGGAAAGGGCTGTTTCACTGGGCCTCTTGCGTTCCCAGGCTGGTCAGCCAGTATGCTGCAGGTTAGGCCAGAGCTGTCTGCTGTGTTGCACCTCGGAGCAGCTCGGTGCTCGGTTTAGGATTTTCCGCCCAGATCAAAGTCTTGCGAGATGGGGGGCCCTGTTCGAGGCAGGCTCACAAAGGGCCGTGCCCCTCCCTTAATGTCGGCATGATTTGGAGTGTGCCCTTCGGGAAGGCGTTGCAGAACACAGCGTGGCCGTGGAAGAAGCAAGGGTTTGCACAAGCGCCCCCCCAGTGCAACGCGTTACGAGCTCGCCGTTCCGGGAGCTGCAGCTGGTGCCTTCCGGCCGTCCTGTGACCAGGCCTCCGAAGGCCGTTGCTCGTTTTTAACGAGGCCTCCCGGCTGCCTGAACGGACGTCACCTGGCACAGCGTTTCGCGCGGATCTCGCCGGCGCCGCTGTGCCGTTCTCATCTGGGTGGCGTGAATCGGGTGGGGGGGGGGGGAAGGCCACCCCTGCTTGTCTGTTAATGCACGGGGTGGGTGCAATTAATATTTGATCGTCTTCTGCGGTGTCGCCATCAATTTTTCATGCGGTTTAAATAGTTGATGTGGGAGCAAGCTGGGAGGAAGGTGGGCTGCAGGCGGGTTCGGTGCCTTCCGGGTTCAGAAGGGAGGCACAGGTGGTGGACGCAGAGGGCATCGCCCCTACACCCTGGAGCACCAAAGGCTTTTATTTTATTTTTATTTTTTGCAGCCCTACATTTACCCCCCAAAACTTTTCCCCAGGGCAGGGGTTCCCAGTGCCATGGAATCGCCTGCTGGTTTGCGTTGCATCCGAGCCCGTTGCGGAAATGAATCCCGAATGAAACCAGCAGGTTGCTTAGTTACAACCTCTGCAGGACCTTCTTCTGCTCGGAAGGTGGAGATCATAAGTTTCTGATGAAACCCGCTAGTTAAAGGGCTCAACTGAACCCCGTTATTACTGTAGGTCTCTTAGGGGCTCAGTGATTTCATTACGAGCTCATGGGGAACACAAAAAGCATGCCTCAGGGGTCCCCAGTCACACCCCCTGCTCAAGGGAGACAGCGTGGGGTCTTGATGAAAATCGAGAAGGTTTAATTGACAAATGCATTGTAGAAGAAAGCTCCTTTTTCTAGACGTCCAGCAACTCAAAGGCACGGAGAGATATCTGCTGGCCTTATTGTTTTGTTTTAATGGCACCAGGCTTTAAAAAGCATGCCAAGGGGATTTCAAGAGACCAGAAACAAAATAGGGAAAAAAAAACACTTGAGTAAGTGGTATTGGGAGAATTGACTGTTCTCAACATACTTGGCTTAGCTGTACCGCTCATTGGACATTTGTGTACATGGCGGTCAGTCAGGTCAGCATCCCTTGAATGACTAGAGTAATATGGACCCAGGTTCGCTTCTCGTAAGCTGTTTCTCATCTGAGGCAAGTCATTTGGTTTTCCGCCTTTGGCCAGATCACAGAGGGCGGGCGAGCAGTCGTGTGTTTCTCAGTCGACAGTCATGATGTCCAGTTACGTCATGGCCGGGCCTCCGGTTGGTGAGCTGTGGTAATCCCCAGTGTTAAGTGTATTATTCACCAGCGGGGGCTTTGAATAACAGCCACTTCCAGTGATGCGTTTCTCTCTTCAGGTGGAACTCTTTGAAACCGGCCATCAATCCCCATGCCGAAGGTAAACGCATTAAACACAAACAATGGCCACTCTGGCTTCTTAGTTTGATTTTCGCCCGGGCCCCGGCGGTTTCCTGTGGACTTTTTTAGTGGAATTAATCATGCAGATTGCAGCTCAGTTATAGGGTGGCTCGGCTTCTACACAGCTGTCTCCGTGAAGCTTGTGTGCTAATAAAATAAATTACAGTTACCCGTCGCATAGGGCGCCCAACGAAAGGCCAAGGTGCACCGTGTCTTCCTGCTTTAAAACTGAAAAGGCTTGGAAACAGACCCCTTCCTGGAGTGCTGTGCGTGCATGGAGTTCGAATGTCCTCCCTGGGTTTGCATGGGTTTCTTCCAGATGCTCCAGTTTCCTCCCACAATCCAAAGACACACTGTTAGGTGAAATGGCTTCTGGGAAAACTGGCCCTGACGTAAGTGTGTGTATGCCCCCTGAGACAGACTGGCCTGTTGCCTGCTGGGATAGGCTCTGGCTCCCCTGCGACCCTGAATTGGTGACAGTGGTTAAGTAATGGATGAATGGATTGATGTAAGATTCGAGGAAAAATCCTGCAAGAAAAAGTTCAAACGGGGGGATAAAATCTTTTTTTAAAAAAGGGGTGAAGTACTTGCAGTCCTCTTGCAGTAACATCAGCACGTCCTTTTGAAAGAGCTCGGTAAGACATGTCCTGAGCAAAGTAGATTAAATCCATTCAGTGTCCAAAGATGAGCTCCAGTCTTGCCGGCCTTGGTTTGACAGTGGCTGCTGGTTTCCAGTCCAGCTGGGCTGCTGGTTCCTTCATTTCCCTGATATTCTAATCAATTTATCAGTAGTGATAAAACAAACATCCCCAGCAAAGGGGTCAGGACAGCATTTCCTGAATCAGGAAGCTGAATGAGTTTCAGGGCTCTGTTGAATTCAGGACGGGATATAATTGGCCCCAGTGTGTGTGTGTGTGAGATTAACTGCGGCACAGTTCTCAGGAGCTGGTGTTTGGAGTTGCAGCAGACTGCAGGCTGTCCAGGGCACAGCAGAGCTGGGTGGAGCCGCTCACCGTGAAATACTGAAGCACAGGGGTTGGGAGAGGAAGAGTGTTTTACAAAGGTGGAGTACATCAGCCCGGCTAGTGACTCCTAAGATAAACAGCGTGAGGAATCGCAGTTCAGCGTTTATGTGGTTTGCAAGTCACAAAGAAGTCAATGGCTGAAGAAAGGATCAGACAAAGAAAGGAGGCCTTTTTTTAGAATGGTTGTGGGTATTTCTATAATCCTTCCCTCCTACGCTCTGGAGAAACTGTCAGAAAGGGCGCATTGTCAGTAGGGTGCTGTAAAGAGCACCCCAGTTCGAGAGAAACGCTGCAGTCTGGACGGGTGGCCTTTTCAGCTGTAGTGCAGTACTATTATTAGTACAATCTGTTTTATTTTTCAGCAGCATAATCCCTTTTTAGCGCACAACAGTAGAATAAACAAGATTGTTCTTTGTTGTTTTTGTGTCCCTTATCTCAAACCGGTCTGGTTCATGATGAGTTGCTTGGTGGCCTGTTTACAAACATCGACAGCTAAATGACAAGAAGACTCCTGTTTACCCCACCAAGACCTGCTTCTGGCAGTCGTGGTGCTTGTGAAGCATCTTTTCTGACTTTATCACTTTGCAAACATTCCTAGTAAACTCCGTGGCACCGTCGTCTACCTGGACATCAGAGGAGAGGCCGGGCTGGGCCTGGTCTGTACCTGTCAGACCTCTGTGGAAAAAACAGGTCTCTTCTTATGGATCAGAACTTCCCAGCTGGTGACCCAGTGTGGACACTGTGCTGCAGGAGGTGCTGTCTTTAGGTTGAGACCTCGCATCTGACAAGAGTCGGACTGCTGACAAGAGTCGAGGTGTGAACGTCGGTGTCCGCACTGAGCTTGAACAATCTGGCTTCCCGAAAGTTCCCTCCTAATCCAGCTGCTGATGCAATTTATCACTTCTCCGCCTCACGTACTGCGTAGTGGGGCAGCTGGCGCAGAATGGGGAATTCACGGATGCTTGGAGTGGATCCCCTTATACATCTGTGATGTTCTAGGGGATCGTTAGAAATGGAAAGTGCGCAAAATATACCATTATTATTTTGTTTAGGCTGCCTCTGATGGGTCCTGGGTTTCTTAGGAAGGGCCGTCTGTCCAGACTATCTACAAGAGTTTGGGGGGGTTGTGCGTTTCATGCTGTTCTTGGGTCGGCGGCTTTGGTGTTGTGATAAAAATAGCTGTGAGTGCCTGGTGTCTGAAGGAAGCAGATTGGGTTGCTATGGAGATACGACTGAATCAGATTACCTTGGGGGGGGGTATCATGTGATGCAGACAGAGAAAGCAGTTCCCTTCCATTCCCACAGGGCAGGCCTCGGTGTCCCAAAAGCCTGTTCGGATATAACGCACACAAGCCCTGTCGCTCTTTCGGAATACACTGTTTTCGAGGGGTCAAATTTCAGCTTTCGGACCCCCAACTGTCCTGCAGCCCAAGTCTCAAACGAAGGTGACGAACAAACCTTTTCTGTCTGCGCATAAATGAGTTTCCGAGCAGTGGGATCTAATGTACACTTGGTCCATGTTACGGGAGGTCATGAAACAGCACTTCTGTTTATCTCATTTGCACACACCCTAACTGAATGTGTGCGTCTGGTAGACGTTTGCATTCCTTGTTTTTAATCGCCCAGTTCTTGGAAGCAGGCACTATCACAACAAACGTCAGTCCAAACCTTAAAGCGGGGGCATTCAGGCTCTAAAAGAATTGGGATCAATTACAGACTCACGGGTGTGGGTCTGGAGCAGTCCCCTCCAGAGCAGGCAGGTCGCCCTCGGTTCAGTTTAAGTGCTCGGAGGTTTTTAGTTTGTCCCATCGATAAATTACGACAAGCTTCCAAGCATTCCAGAGCAACGCCAAAAACACTCAGCCGTTTGGCTCCGTCCTTCCCGAGTGTGTGCATAGCGCCGCTGTGGGATGGAGGAAAGTTGAAAGAGGAGATCTCGAAAGTGGAGGCGCCCTGTCGCTGCGCGTGCCAGGGAGCTGGAGGAACGTCTGGTCGCAGGAGTGGGTTTTGGGGGTGTCTGTGCGCTGGGGAACCCTGTGGCGCTCCCTGGCCCGCGAGGACAAGCTGGGGTAGCACAACGGCGAAAGGACTATGGAGGCCTCACCCCCACAACCACCCCCGCAGACTCGCTGCTGAGCACCGGGGCGCACAAAGGCAAACGAGCACTTAATTTACCAGCGCGTCCTTCAAGGGCCATCTCCTCTGGAGTGCGGGTGTCTTCCTAATGAGCGATGTCATTAGGACTGGAGTGCGGGCATCCGCAACCAGCGCTGCAGAGCTTATCCTTACGTTTTGCACAGATCGCAGCCAGCAGCCATATCCCCCTGCAGCTCCCAGCTGGCAGCCCACTGGAGCTCCGCAGGTATGAGTCTGGTCAGTACCTGGATGGGAGACTCCTGGGGAAGCTAAGGTTGCTGCTGGAAGAGGTGTTAGTGGGGCCAGCAGGGGGCGCTCACCCTGCAGTCTGTGTGGGTCCTAATGCCCCAGTGTAGTGATGGGGACACTATACTGTAAAAAGGCGCCGTCCTTCGGATGAGACGTAAAACCGAGGTCCTGACTCTCTGGGGTCATTAAAAATCCCAGGGTGTTTCTCGAAAAGAGTAGGGGTGTTACCCTGGTGTCCTGGCCAAATTTCCCCCTGGCCTTTACCAGTCATGGCCTCCTTATAACCCCCATCTCTGAACTGGCTTCATCACTCTGCTCTCCTCCCCACTGAGAGCTGGTGTGTGGGGAGTGTACTGGAGCATCATCCAGGTGGGGCTGCACACTGGTGGGGGTGGAGGGGATCCCCATTGCCTGTAAAGCACTTTGAGTGGAGGGTCCAGAAAAAGCGCTGTGTAAGTGTAAGCAATTATTTTTCTCTCCCTTTTCTCCCTCTGTTCACTGGAAGCCGCTCCACTCCACACATCTGCCCCGACCCCCCTCTCTCCCCACGCACTGACGCAGGTGAGGCTGTCGACACAAACGGGAGGAAGTGTGCTCTTCAGAGTGCAATTGTACCAGCTGCTTATTTACTTAAAATTCCCCGTTCAGGGCCTGCTCTCGGCTCCTAGCTTATCCCTTTTGTTGTGCTGTTATTGTGGAGGCCGCGCACTTCATGCATGGCTGAAAGGGCGCTTTTATCTTGAATCTCTTTGCAGAGTAGGCTGTCGCAGAACAGTAATACAGACCGATAACTGTAGGTCCAGAGCTGAGGAATTAGACTGAGCCTTTTTTTTGCCCTGAAATGGTAACTTTGTGGACAGACTGGAAAAAGAAATCCGATGCGAAATATTAAGAATAATGCATTGTTTTATGAAGAGGGCAACACCGATGTGCAAAACAAGGGAGCTTCAGTTTATCTGCCTGCACACATCGGTGCTGTGCTTAGAGCTTTGAGTGTTTGTGTGTGGATTGAGTGATGGGCTCACGAGATGGGTGGATGTGCTCAGGTTGCGCCTGTTCGAAGTGAAACATGTCTGGGACTGACCTCATTTCCTGCGCTTGTGGCGGTAAAAGATTTCTTGAATTTTAGACGAAATGTGTTGGACCCACCTTTGACGTCTGGGCCTTGACTCTCAGGAGACCTCTTTGAAACTGTGCTTTAAAAAATGTCTTATATTATTAACCCTCAGCCCTTCCTTTTCTGCACCCTGAAGTGAGGAACACGACAAAATCGCACTGTGTAATAACTGTGTAAAGATTTTAACAGGCACTGTGTCCGTCCTGTGTCTGGTTTTAGCACTGCAGAATTATTTCTGAACCGTTAACTATCAGTGTGCTATAACGAAACAGATCTACAGCCCAGTCGCCAGTAAGATGTGACGCAGGGATACCTGCTTGTTTTTGTGTGTTCAGCCTCAGGCCTGCAGGGAGGCGCGATGCTCAGGCTGTGCTGGCAGTCCGGTGCAGGTGTCAGATTCTAGTAGTTAATTGCGGTCCTTTCTGCTTGCATGTGGAAGCTGTACTTCATTCATCAGGCCTGCAGGTTGGAGTTGCTGGGTGCTTCATGAAGGAGCCAGCGCAGGAAATGGCACTTGCAAGCCGGGGGAGAGAAAAAGGCAAACAACAAAACAGACCAGCTCTGAATCCATTTTTATTCTGTGGTGTTCTCTCCGAAAGCAGTTCTTTCTAATCTTTTTCGCCACTCTTGGGACCTGCTCCCAGTAAATGCAGACTGACAGCTTGAGTCGAGCGATGGCCTAGTTCCTTGTAGCAAAAGTGACTTTCGGGTCGTCCGCAAGGAGGGACGGCATTTGTTACCCCCGAGCTGGTTTTGATTACAGAGCTGCCTTGTAATGAAATCCTCGCTCCATATCGTACGTAGCTTTCTTCGTGCAGGTACAGCCCCACTGATCGGGACCCCTCAGAAGGGTCACCGCATGGTGTTAAATGTAAAGACTCCATTACATCTCTGAGCTTCTTTTAACGGATCGGGGCGGATGAGCCCAGTGTCATACAGCTGGAAATATCACACAATCCTCCAGTTGCCTTCTGAGCATTAATATCCAGCAGAGTTTTTTTTTTGCCTTGTGATATTCTGAAGCTTGGTTTGTAAGGATTAAAACAGATGAAAGGACTTGAAGTCTAAGAGGACAGCTGTTGAGACCGTGAAGAAGTGAAGTGCAGTTTCACTCTTTCAGCTGTAGATATTCGACAGTTAGGAGTAGTTAAAATAACGTCATCATAATGAGATGATGGTTAAGGCTTACAATTTTGGCACCATGCTGCGTAGGCCTTTAATTCATCCTTTGAAGTACATCATGCTCGTGTTTAAGGCGGTATACGGTAACTTTTGCAATACTTAGACTTATCCTTCTGCAGAAGCTGTTGAAACAGTCCCACTGTTTACCGAATGCCTTGTGTTCCTCTGCTGGTGGATTTATTTGATCTCTTGCGGAAATCCTCCCTCTCGAGCAAACAGTTCATATCCTGCAGGTCTTGCAGCAGGGCTCTACGCACTGCGAGCTCCTCTCGACCCGCAAGGCTCCCAGGCTTGTGTGCCCGTCACAGCTGAGACTCTCTTCCACTCACTCCATTCTCACTGTAAAACCATCCGCCTGGCAGTCCTCAGCGTCTTTTACACACCTCAGAAAGCAAACCGCACCGTGTCTGGGCAGTTAAGCATGTATTGTACAGAACTCTTTGAAGTTCCCACATTTTCCCTTTCGGTTTCTCATGAGAGAACACGATACTTTCTGAGAACACGGCTCTTGAGTGTCTTGTGTAGAGCAGTGGTTAAATGGGTCCTTTGCTGAACTTTACTGTTTTTTCGACGAAAACTATTTGCAGGTGTGTTATTTCATGCTGTACAATAATGTGCCTTTTTATTTTTGATGATGTATCAACACGCCCAACTAATGTAATTATTTACACTGGTAAGTCATTTAAGCTCTTTAAAATCTCTCAATGGCGATTCAGTGGCTGTTAATTTTTTATAGATAAAATTAATTGGGTTCTAGACTGAAACTGATGTTCCTGCAGGAAGATGAAAATGTTGGAAGCAGGCTTCTTTCGTGTGGATTTGTAGCCTCTTTTCTGTGGTTTGGTTTCCAGTTGTCCTTCTGTATTCCTTTTGATGGAGCTCGATTTTGTTTGTGCACACACACACACACTCCCTCTCTGTGGGGTTTCAGAGGCTGAACGGAAAGCTGAAGCAGGGAGCTGTCGTCTCAGAGGGCTGGGGTGTGTGGATTGTGTCCCTTAATGTTTCACGTTCTTCCCTGGGTGGGGGGGGGGGGGTGTTTATCTGTGTTCCAGGGGAAAAGGAGGCCGTCAAGGTCAAACTCGAAATCTGGCAGTAAGTTAGAGCTCTGCCCCCTCGACTCCCCAAACACCTTTTGTTTGCACTAGAGCCGCTCGTGACTTGCTAGTTCAGCCTGAGAATCGTCGCTGCCAAGCCGTCGGGCGTCTGAGACCGTATGAGGAGCAGTGTGAGGCAGCGGTCAGAGTCTGGGACTCTTAACTGGAAGGTTGTGCGTTAGGATCCCAGGTGGGACAGTGCTTCCATTCCCTTCAAAGGAAACCCAGAGGAATTAAAATAGCAAATAGGGAAATCGGGAGGTTTTTTTTTTTACCTGTGCTGTCTATGAAGAGCTTCAGAGGCTGTGTAAGATGTGATGTCACGCGGTCAGGCCTGGAGCAGAGATTCTAACAAGAGTCGGGCTGCGCAGTGTTCCTAGCGTGCATGCGCAAGGACACCAGCCTCGTGGATAACCAACAGGGGGCTCTTGTTCTCAGGAGGCAGGCATGTGATTAGATCATGCCTAGGCGACAACATTGGACATCTGTTCAACTGCAAGTGGTGAAATAACAGCTCCTGGACGCAGTTCTAGAACGATGATGAACTGGATCACGGCCGGCTGGCTGGCTGGCTGGGGTTGTTTCTCTCTGCTCGTGTCTGTGCCGGGGGTGTGCTCATTTTGCTCCCACTGGGCTCTGAGTGCTCCTTGTGCGAGCTTGCGGCACCGCGGTGCTCCTGTAAACCACTGTCATGCTAATGAAGTCTGAAGAGCAAGAGGAGCACAGGCTGCAGCTCTCTTGCACCTGGGCTCTCCCAGGGCTCCCAGAGGAGAGGAATCACTTGGGTTTTGCACGTGAATTTTAAGAGCGGTTCCAGCGGCTTGTCTCATGGCCCGTTTCCACAGAATGTCACGGGAGACCATGTGATCTTGGTAAGGTTGATGCCTGTGCTCTATCCATTGATTTAAAAAAAAAAAAAACTTCTGTTTTTCTCTTGTTAAAGTACTCCAACCAGTCTGAAGTGGTCACAAGTGGTATGCACTGACGACAAAACCTTCCGTTGTAGCAAAAGCTACAAATTTGCTCTGCAGGGTTCTGGTGTGTAACTGTACTTCCAAGCATCTCGGTAATTTTTTGTTGTGCAGATGAAAAGTGATTATCCAAGTTGCATTTTGAAGAATTTTGAAGTCGCGACTCCTAAGCCAAAACCAGTTCTTCACTCCTTGATCTCTGCTGGACATCTACGAGCCCGTAGCCTGGAATTTCAGGGAACCCAAAGTTCATCAGCAGACCATCAGTTAAACAAGTACTTTGAAACTGTTTCCTAGAGCGGGCTTCAATTCTATTTCACCTCCTGAGTGGCGACTCCTCAGTCTCTTGGCAGGTTACTGTTCAAGTAGGTGCATTTATTACGCTGCAGGTTTTCATGTGGTAAACCGACGAGTCGGAATGTAAAATTGTACAAAATGGACTGAAGATCCGATTCCTGCTGACATCCCTGCTGTCCAGACGAAACCTGCATTAGATCCCTACAGTGGCAGCTTAATAAACCCAGGAAACGATCCATTCACCATCAGAAAGCCACTTGCTCCTGGTTCAGGTGGCCTGAACCCAAATCCGGTCCTGGAAACACAGGGTGCAAGCTGAGACCGCACACAGCTCAGGACACCAGTCCTTGGCAACACACACACACACACAGATGGGGACCTTTTTCCCTGGTGTTGTATTTGGCATGGGGGAGCCCCCCAAGTTACCAAATAATGGTTATTGAGCTCCAGCCTTCAGGTTGAGTTTCTTTTATACTTTTTCCTCCAGGTCACAGAAACGGTTTTTCCAGGTTCCTATGATAAGCGCAGTCTGAATCATTGTCCCCTGTGTTCATTATTGGACTGTAACTGCATTATCCCTGGACACTTTCAGGCACGTTCACATTGATCTGCGCTTTGTGCAGCTGGCAGTCTGGCAGCCCAGTTAATACATAGGCAGGATTGCAGGGCCAGTCTCGCAGTCTCAAGGTGGTGATAATGAACAGAACTGCCGAACTCTTCGAGTGGAAGTGCTTCCTGCAGAGCTTCGGGCAATTATGTGCAGGTTGCTGTGGCTGTAGGATGATGAGGTTCAGAAAACCCATTTTCGCAGAAGAGCATGTTATTTGTGTGTGGCACTTTGGGGCTCGGGACCCAGTCTGTCACTTTCAAGATACAGGGCTCTGGGTTCAAATCTGTTTATTTTGTTTAGGTTGCTCATGATGGGGCCTGGGTTGCTTAGGAAGGGCCATCTGTCAAGAATATCTGCAAGAGTTGAGGGGTGGGGGTGTGGGGGTGGGGGTCTTGGTATTGTGATATGAGTTTTTGTATCTCATAGCTGCCAAAACACAGAAGACAGGAAGTGTGAGACTTTTACAGCAGTGAACAGGGAAGGAGTAAGCCTCTTGAAGCGAGTGTGTGCTGAAGGCGTTTGATCTGGGTCAGTCTTGGAAGTAAGAGCGTGCGGAAGAGGCGCACTCTTGACAGGACGGCAGCCCAGTTGTGCGCGATCCCGCCTGCGAGAATGGCATGGCCGGGGCTACGGGAGCTGTCGAGTTGCACGAGTTCCCCATGCAACAGTGCTGCTGCACAATTAAAGGCTGTCGGACACAAGATCAGATCACTTTATCGGCCATATACAATTTCTTGCATTAGGAATTTGTCTTTTCGCAGACCCCAGCTTGCTCTCCATGAGACACACATACAGGGAGAGAAGCTGGGGGTCAGAGCGCAGGGTCGGCCATTTATACGGCACCCCTGGAGCAGTTGGGGTTAAGGGCCTTGCTCAGGGGCCCAACGGAGTAGGATTCCTCTGCCGGCTGCGGGATTCAATCCGGCAACCTTCCAGCCACAGGCGCAGATCCTGAGCCACAGAGCCACTGCTCCGCTCTCTCCTCTCCGGACATCTCCAAGCCCTTAGCCTGGAATTTCGGGGAGCTGTTCAGTGTGTGTACAGCACTATTAACCTTAACACATTGGGTAGTGCTTTTCAATGCATGACAGAGCAGCCTGAATGATGCAGCGCCTTGCAAAAGTTTTCACCCCCCCCTTTTCACATTTTATTGTGTTACAGCATGGAACCATGATGTTTTTAGCCGAGACGTTTTGCCGCTCATCAACACAAAGTACTCAGTGATGTCAAAGTGGGGAAAAAATCCAGATATTTTACAAAAAAAAAATAAAAAACAGAAAATAATTGAATGCATAGGTATTCACCCCCTTGCTTTGACACACACCTAAATGACCTCTGGAGTAACCAGCTCTCTTCTCCACGTCGCAGAATTACTTGACGGGGGTCCACCTGTAAAAAGGTGACAATGTGAAAAAGTCCAAAGGGCGTGAATACTTTTGTAAGGCACTGTATGTAAATGTATGCACTTCTGTTTGGAACTTTTTTTTAATTCAAGAAGAATGACATGCAAAGAATAGCATTATGATAAAACCTCATATTTCTTTTACTGGTAGTAAAAGGTATTATAGTGTAAAAGATCTGGTATTTTGTCCATTGAGAAACTTGAACTTTTCTGCTTTTGTCATTTATCGTAGGCCCCCTTTATTTTCTAGAAAGGTTTTTTACAGAACTGGGCCACGCTGATCGCGTTGCTGTGGTGTATTGTGTTGGGCTGATTTTGTGTGCGGTGTCTTTGTGTTTCAGATCTGGAAACTCGTGTTTCTGGGCTGCTCCCGCCCTGCCCAGCGCACCTGCGCGATGCTGCGCCCCGCTCCACACGCCTGAGGTTCACGCCTGACGGTGGCCAGTGATCTGTTGCTCCAGCAGGGCTGCGATGGCTTAAGGGCGGACTGATTTCAAAATGGAGAAAAGGAAACCCTGCCCTCGCTTACTGGACTACCTGGTGGTGGTCGGAGCCAGGTGAGCGTACAGTATACTACAGTATACACTCGCTTGTACTACCTTTTACCAGGCGAACATGGGCTCTGATCCGCTAGAGTCAGCTTCGCGTTTTCTAGGACCAGGTTTAGAGACCCTGGACTCGCTGGACTGGGGCTGACCGGGACCAGGTTTAGAGACCGCTGGACTGGGGCTGACCGGGACCAGGTTTAGAGACCGCTGGACTCGCTGGACTGGGGCTGACCGGGACCAGGTTTAGAGACCGCTGGACTGGGGCTGACCGGGACCAGGTTTAGAGACCCTGGACTCGCTGGACTGGGGCTGACCGGGACCAGGTTTAGAGACCGCTGCTTTAGGAATCGTCCTTGTTCCATTTTATTGGGTCGAAAGATGTAACTCCTGTTTATCCCTCATTGATTGCCAATTCCTTCAAGTCTCTTAACCGTGACCGGGCGTCTCTCCCCCCGCAGGCAGCCGAGCAGCGACAGCGTGGCCCAGACCCCGGAGCTGCTGCGGCGCTACCCCCTGGAGGACCACGTCGACTTCCCACTGCCCCCGGACGTGGTGTTCTTCTGCCAGCCGGAGGGCTGCCTGAGCGTGCGCCAGAGGCGCATGAGCCTGCGGGACGACACCTCCTTCGTCTTCACGCTCACCGACAAGGACACCGGCGTGGTGCGCTACGGCATCTGCGTCAACTTCTACCGCTCCTTCCAGAAGCGCCCGGGCAAGCCTGACCGGCCCGAGGGCCACCGCGGGCGGGGGGAGAAGGCCAAGGCGCCCCCCGCCCCCGCCGCCGCCGCCGCCCCCCCAGACGAGGCGGGCAGCGAGAGCTCCGAGAGCGGCTCCTCCCTCCAGCCGCCCAGCGCCGAGTCCACCCCGGACGTCAACAGGTCCCCGCGGGGCAAGCGCTGCGCCAAGCTGGCCCAGAGGAGCCGCAACAGCACCCTGACCTCCCTGTGCGTCCTCAGCCACTACCCCTTCTTCTCCACCTTCCGCGAGTGCCTGTACATCCTGAAGAGGCTGGTGGACTGCTGCAGCGAGAGGCTCACCAAGAAGGCTGGCATCCCCAAGGGCGTGCAGAGGTACTCTCGCCCCGAGCGTGCGGAGCCGTGCTCCCCGAGCGTGCGGAGCTGTGTGGGCTCTCGCCCCGAGCGTGCGGAGCCGTGCTCCCCGAGTGTGCGGAGCTGTGTGGGCTCTCGCCCCGAGCGTGCGGAGCCGTGCTCCCCGAGTGTGCGGAGCTGTGTGGGCTCTCGCCCCGAGCGTGCGGAGCCGTGCTCCCCGAGTGTGCGGAGCTGTGTGGGCTCTCGCCCCGAGCGTGCGGAGCCGTGCTCCCCGAGTGTGCGGAGCTGTGTGGGCTCTCGCCCCGAGCGTGCGGAGCCGTGCTCCCCGAGCGTGCGGAGCCGTGCTCCCCGAGCGTGTGGGCTCTCGCCCCGAGCGTGCGGAGCCGTGCTCCCCGAGCGTGCGGAGCCGTGCTCCCCGAGCGTGTGGGCTCTCGCCCCGAGCGTGCGGACCTGTGTGGGCTCTCGCCCCGAGCGTGCGGAGCCGTGCTCCCCGAGCGTGTGGGCTCTCGCCCCGAGCGTGCGGAGCCGTGCTCCCCGAGCGTGCGGAGCCGTGCTCCCCGAGCGTGTGGGCTCTCGCCCCGAGCGTGTGGACCTGTGTGGGCTCTCGCCCCGAGCGTGCGGAGCCGTGCTCCCCGAGTGTGTGGGCTCTCGCCCCGAGCGTGCGGAGCCGTGCTCCCCGATTGTGTGGGCTCTCTCCCCGAGCGTGCGGAGCCGTGCTCCCCGAGTGTGTGGGCTCTCTCCCCGAGCGTGCGGAGCCGTGCTCCCCGAGCGTGCGGAGCCGTGCTCCCCGAGTGTGTGGGCTCTCTCCCCGAGCGTGCGGAGCCGTGCTCCCCGAGTGTGTGGGCTCTCTCCCCGAGCGTGCGGAGCCGTGCTCACGGAGTATGTGGGCTCTATTCAAGAGAAACTGAAAGAGAGATCAGTTGAGTTTGCCCTCAGGAGAAGCAAAACAGGGGATTGATCTGCATGTTCCAGGTTTGAAACCACTTTTCGATAGGTCGATGTCCTGCGATTGTGCTCCAGCTGGGGAAAGTGATGGATGTTGGTCTCCTGCTCCTCAAACCCACCACCCTAACTCGACCTCCGCCTCCAAGAGTGTGCAGTGAAGAAAAGCTCCTGTGCTGTATAGTAATTCAGCGCCGCTTCTTCATTAGCTTCGACTAATACTTTCATCACATCCCTGCTGTCGCATGTAGAACAGATGCAAGTGATGTTATTGAGTTGGAGAGAAAGTGCTGCTTAGTATTCTGTGCACGCCGGCAGTGTGATGAAATTAAAATGAAGGCTGTTCACGTTGCTTCTAAATTTGTTTTTTTAAGGGAACCTGGCCCCCCTGTTTTAATTTAAAGATCTAGCCTGGGCTGTATTCCAAGGAGCAGTTAGAAGTGAGAGTGCTTTAGCAGATAGATTTTTTTTTATTCTTTCTCTTTTGTTTGGCTGTACCATTTAATCAAAAAATCTAGCTGATTTTTTTTTATGTGCTTGTTGTGTGACACATCGGGTTGGTGCACCAGCTTATCCTTGTACTGTTGGGACTCTGATCATTGCAGCTGTACATCAAAGAGGATAGGACAGATTCTGATTCTGAGTGCCCACTTCACAGTCCTGGAGATTTACAGGAGTCTGTCGTTTACAGTGGCGAGCTGGACACTCATTTACACAGCAGGTCATGGACCGAAGTGAAGCACATCACTCAAGTGACTTTCTGGTCGGACGCGTGTGCTCCCCCAGGTCAGTGCGAATCGATGCACGGCCTGTGTCTGAAAACGCTTCAATCCCACTGTGGTTGAAGGTCTCTGTGCTTATCCAGAAAGCCAGCTGTTGATCTTTCTTTCTCCCCTCTGTTTAAACAGAATTCGCCAAAGTGATGCGTCATTGTATTATTCAGCTTTGTATTTGTTTGTGAAGAGCGAATGGGCTTTCTGTGAGCAGAAGAAAAGCTTTGCCGCGGATCCGATATTGACTCACCCCCCCCAGCTCGTTTTTTCCCTAATTGCCTTTGAAAAACATCTGCCTTTCAGAATCTGCTCAAAGCAAGCTGCTTGACGCCGATCACCCGCTCGTGTTGGGCTGCACTGTGTGCCAGCGAGGTGGATAAGAGGCGATGACTGATGCCGACCAGGGCCTCTGGTCTCGAGACTCTGCCCTTTTTCTGGAGGCGTTCCAGTCGGGGTGCTTTCATTTCATTAACCCCCTCGTGGAACCCCAGCCTGCAAGGGGGGCTGTGCCGACTCGGGGCGTGTCTGGGCTTGCTTGCTTGGCCTGGCGCCGTCCGTCAGCTGGCCGCTGGATTCGAGCGGAGGCCCTGCGTCGAGTCTCCGCCCGATTGTCGCCAGTGGGGTGGCGGAGGTTCCCGAGGGTTCAAGATGAGCGTCCTGGAACGGGGCGGCTAGTGGGGGGGGGAAGCATTCCTCGTTTTCCTCATGCTGCTCAGATCGGTCAGTTAGTTGCGGCCGAGTAGCCCCCCTCCCTCGCTTGCCCCACGCAACACGCTAACACAACAGCCCGGGCGTTATCAGGAGGGGGACTGAGTCAGTGTGCACAGGCAGCTGAGAAGAGGATCCAAGAGCTGAAAACATGGTTTCTTCTTCTGGTGAGGTGAAGTGGCCCTGTGACATTGCAAACAAGCAGGCTTGTGAATACATCTCTTTTAATCCAACAGAAATATTGCTCTCAACTTCGAAACTGCTTTGCTGACAGTTACTACTTGTTAACTCTGCATGCAGATCACGTTGGGACATTTCTGCGGTGTAATGTCTGCTGCACCACCTGTACTAAATTCTCTCGTGCATCGCATTGCATTAGCCATTATGGTGACTAGTGAGCAGGAAGGGCTGCATCACGTCACGGTTCTCGCCAGCTCCCTCTCTTGCCCGTGTAAACCTTGACCAGGGGTTTACAACAACAGTGGCGACTGTACAGTACTTCCACAAAGTTCACAATGTTGTGCTTAATTCGGAATTAGTCAAACTTTGCAATACTGTCAATGAATTTATTTTATTGCTGAAATTTAATGACCGGCCCTGCGAAATTGGGATCCCTTTAAGCTGCTTAATAGCTGTGGGAATAAAGGATGCCTGAGTTCTCTTGCACTAAAATCTTGGTGGTCTAAATCGCCGCCCTTTCCGTGATCTCTCACACATGCCGCGGATAGCCCGGATCCCACTCTGTCCTCGAGTTCTCTTGGAAACAGCCAGTGGTTCTCTCCAGGGAGAATGCCAGATGCTTAAGGGAAGCGGTGCAGTGGGGCCCACAGGCTGTTTAATGAAACTCCAGCAGGTTCTTGTCCAGCGACGGGGCTAGGGCAGCGATCGTTCACCTGCTGGGGTGGGGTGGCAGTGGCCTGATCGCTGGACCTGTTCCATCCGGCTTGGTTTTTCTCTTGGACGCGCCAGCTGGGGAGAAGATTGGCTCCCACAGTCTGGGAGCACCGCTTTCTTCTGCTGGCAGAAATGAAGCGAATTGCTGGTGATGGCTCGGGTAGCCGCAGGGGCTCGGCGGGTCTGTCGAACGCATTTCAGGACAATGGCTCGTTCCCTTTTCCATCTCTTGCCCTGTAACGGGTTTTTGTGCTTTTATTTCTTCATTTATTTCTATCCCAGCAAATGTTTCTCTGGCTGCTCTGACAGACCTGCTCTTTGCAATCAATTCAGTGCCTAATGGTCCCAGATCCTTCAGCCAGGAGTAACTTCAGCCTTTTCTTTTCTGTTAAGGTGGGGAAGAAGAGCAGTGACCCCAAAAATCGGATAGATGCGCGTCTGTCTGGCGGCGAATTGTCCTGTTATCATCTGAAGCATCAGTAGACAGCCGTGGCGCATCGCTTCTGACTGCTTACATTATCCGAAGGAGAGGTTAGCCAGCTCAGGACTGTGAGGAAAGGCACGACGTGATTTTAATTGATTTTTCTTTCGGTGCCCAGTGACAGTCCAGAGGAATGATGTCCTTAATGATGTCCTGTGAACCACTGGGTGTCATCTGTGGCCATTAGCACCTGCAGGGTTGTAGCCTTGAGGTGTCGTCACCCGACAGGATATGCCTCCTACTTTCCCATAATGCACTGAGAGCAAGCTCTTCAGGAGACATGCCTGCATTTCGGAAGGCCTGCCATTGTTTTTTTAATATGCAGCTTTTTAAGGCTATTTAAGGCAGGTTTAGGGCTAATCAGCAGTTTACTGGTTTACTTATAACTGCGTGTAAACCCTACCGTGTAGTACCAGGAGCAATCGTTCATTTCGAGCAGCATTATTGATTGAGAAGTTCCGTTTCTAATTCTATTTGAATTAAGCCACAGTCGCAGATGACACTTACACTCTGCCCCCTTTTTAAAATCGGAGGAAGAGAAGCCTCTGGGGTTGTGCTGGAGTATAGCTCCGTGGCCCTCACAGCGTGTCAGGTCCTGCCAGCGAGCGGAGTGGGGGCAGTGACGTGGCTCGGCGGCGGGACTCTTCAGTCGGCCGGAGGCAGTGGTGCGGCACATACACTGTGCCCTCAGTGGCTTGAGGATGTGGCGGCTTCTTCAGCACTGAAGCTCAGTGGAATGGCCGTGCATGCTAATGGACTTTCTGCCTGACTGGGAGGAGTGTGCCAAGCAGATGGTATTAAGGGTCTCATCAAGGAGCTGTGGATCCTTAATGCCATCTGCTTCTTATTGCTTTAGCCAATTCTGAAGTCTCCTTTTGGATATTTTCTGCCACATTTTGGGCGGAGTGGTGGCGCTGTGGCTAAGGATCTGCGCCTGTGGCTGGAAGGTTGCCGGTTCGTATCCCGCATCCGGCAGAGGAATCCTACTCCATTGGGCCCCTGAGCAAGGCCCTTAACCCCAGCTGCTCCAGAGGCGCCATATAAATGGCTGACCCTGCGCTCTGACCCCCAGCTTCTCTCTCCCTGTCTGTGTGTCTCATGGAGAGCAAGCTGGGGTTTGTTAAAAGTCAAATTCCTAATGCAAGCAATTGTATATGGCCAATAAAGTGATCTGATCTGATGTTAAACTTGCTGTAGAAGATGGAATTTCTGTGTTCCAGAAGCAGAAAAAAGGCTGTGCATCCACAATTAGATTGCCGTTTTAAAATACATAAAGTGCAAACTGTCATCCTTTCACAAATGGCATGAACTGATGTAATTTTTAACAACACAAAATACATAGCGTTTGAGGCTTTTTGCAATTGAAATGCTCACTTTTAGTTGCTGCAGGAAACCAGCTGACTAACATGCTTATGAATGTCTTAATTTATAAATGTGCTCTATAGAGATCTTTCTCAAAATTCATTCATTAGCACCTAATTCATTCAAGAGAGCGCCTAAAAAATAAAGTAAAAGAACCTTCCATTCCCTTTCTTCAAGTGTAAAATGCCTTGACTACACTCTTGTAAAATGATGAGTGAGAGTGGTACCCGCATCACTGTAGAGGCGGTTGCCCGGTAACCAGCCAGTCTATAGCAGTCTGTAGCAACACAACTACAGTTGTTGGGTGACAGAGCATATTATTAATCTAACTGAATTGCTAAGACTTCATACCAGTAATACAGGTGGCATTCAGAAACCTAGGATTCTGATTTCTTCCTCTTAGTGGCTTTCTTAAATGTAAACCTCTTGTGTACCACCGTAACTCTAGAAAATAAGTACTCATTGCGCCCTTGTCAGTTCCAGTTAGTATGGCACTGTAGACATGTGAAAACATCATCTCACAAACTGTGCAGCAGGGGCAGACGTGGAGGAGAAGAGAAAGGCAGCTGATTTGGAGCCAGTTTTGACCAGATGCGTCACTTTGCTCCGCGTGGAATAACAAACCCTTTTGCAGTTAAATGGTTTTAACTGTGCATGAGCTTTTTCGGAATCTAGTCTTAATTCTGAAGTCTTCGCTTTCCCCCCTTACTTCCTTGCTCTTGACACGTTTTCCTATTCTCACTTCTCCCATTGCTATATTTTTATAATATCAGAAAAAAATCAATGCTTCTCTGAAGACTGCTGATCCCCGTCTCTTTTTTTTTTTCCCACCCCAAACGCATTTCTTTTGAAAATTGCCTGGAAGCTAAATCTTGTGTTTTCGGTCTCTGCTGTGCCAGAAGCAGCACTTTTTCATCGAGAGCTTAATTTTGCACTGCAGCTGCCAAGACGCTCTCATAAGGAGCAAATTATAACCCTATTCCTCCTGCAGAGGCAGCCGAGCGCAGAGGCCGGCAATTTAGAACCTAATGGACTCGGAATCGCAGATCCTGCCCGTTTGTAAATTAACTGTTATTTAAAAGTCTTTACCGAGAAAAACGGCTGTCTGATTTTCCGTTCGCCGTCACCCGCCCACCATGGCTGGGGTGATAAAGTTTTTTAAATTGCAGTTTCTTCATGTAAAATTTCACCTCAGGGTCTCTAGGAGCACAGAGTTAAAGCTCAGCAGCCCGTCCGGTTGTTTTACTGGAGCGAGGATGCAGCCCGGAGGATGATCACAGGAGCTGCTCAGTCTACCAGCTCTGCTCCTTAAATCTGCATCTGTCCTGGTCGGGTTTTTTCATGTAGTTGCAGTGCAAACTAATAATAAAATGGTTGAATCTCTTGTGAAACATAGAGAATTTCTAGGTAATGAAGCTGCATTCTGACTTGGTGACCGATTCAGGCCAACGGCAGATGTGTTATTTTACTGACTTCCCTGAGATGGTTTTTCGGGCAGGGAGATGCGACTCTAGTCCCGGAGGCAGGTCCACTGCTTCACTGGGTCAGGTTTGCACTTTTAAAAGCCTCGAGCTGGTTTAAAAACACCAAAACACCTGGAGATCCTGCTGCACTCTGGTTCTCCCAGGGCTTGAGTTCTGTAAGTGTGTTGTTTTTTTTTTTATGACGCCCATATCCTGGTTTGGCATGTTCTCTTTCCCCTTGGTTTTCTGGTGGAGACGTTTGTATTGATTTCGAAATGGAGCCCGTGCACGGAAACGCTGCTCACCGATGAAGGTCCTTTTCTCCGAGAATCTGGTTAGGCAGCAGTTCAGATCGGCGAGTCCGAAGAGTGATGGTAGCAGGGCAGAGGAATGCCTTGTGCTCCCATCATTTACAATGTCGACCGTGTATTACATACATGGAAGACTCGAGGGATCGTTGTGCAGAAAGAAAAGCTCAGGCTAAAATACATTTTTGCAAGCTAAAATACGGTTCCCCTTTCAAGGCTGTGCTTCTGATCAATTTGAAGTCATTAGCCCTTAAATTGCCACCTTTCAGCCTCTCTGAGCAGTGGCCTGCTATTACTCGGTGATTAGACCCTTTCCGGCATCTGTTCTGTACGCAGCACAGTAGTATGGGACCATGTCATCGCTCAAGTGACCTGTGTTGAATTTGCTTTGTGAAAAGGGTGATGAAGATGCCCAAGGCTTGCCACGCACATATACACACAATGCACACCCACACACGTATGTAATGTTGGCTCTGTGTTCTGCATCTTAAGCTCTTATCTGATGCTGGACTTCTGTACAGGCTGTAAATGAGGTGCACCCATTAGACCAGTGTTGCTTGGACTTGTCCTCACACATGCAGCTGGCCTAGTGGGGGATTAGTCACAGATTCCATGTGAATGATGGTGTTCATAACATGAACGTACTGTACTACTGCAGGATTTGTCCAAAAGAGTCAGTGCTTGAGGACTCTACCCTGTAGGTTTTATCGATCGTTTTCGTCCATATACTGTATAAAGCTCCTCGGGCGGAAAATGATCATCTCTGGTTTATTTAATCATTTCTTGGTGGAGTCTGATGTGAGCTGGGGGGGGGGGTCTCGTAGCTGGTTTGTGACTTTGTTGGCTGTTTTGTCCTTGAAAATCGGATTTCTGCTTCTCTGATGCTGTTAATTTGGATTTCCAGCTCTTAAATTCTCAAGAAAAAAAGGTCCATTTTAAAGCTGTTACTGTCAGAATGATGAATGTTAATAACAGGCCTTTTTTGTAGCATTAAAGAAATGAGAGCTGAGTTTCTGCAGGGAGTTGTCACAACTGTCTTCGCATTAGAAATGCATGTAATTTTAACTGAAGGCACATTTGAAGAAACACCCAAATTCCTCCCAGATTAGCTGATGAATCTGTCAAATTCTGAATTGCTGCCTTATGCAACGGTGGCACTCAAGTTGCTATAGCAGCATGCCATGTGTTAATAGTGGAATTCTAGTGCCAGATATGAATGAATTTTGGATGCTTTGAGGTGTTAGGTGCAGATTTTCTTAGGCCTAGACTCTTCCACAATGTTTCTTACCCTGCTGATGTGATTCCTGCTTGAGAAAACAAATTCTCTGTACCTCTTTAGTGATTTGCAAGACTTCTTTTCTGTTTTCTGACCGGACCCTTTAATATCTTGTGTGTGATTAGCCCCTGTCACAGGAGTCTTATCGAGGGCATGGTTTCTCGTCTCACGTGTTGGAACTCGTGCGCGGCCTGTGGGAAAGTGAGCAGAGGGTTGCAGATTGCACCCGAGACGGAATGGCCTCTCTGAAAGCACAGCACCTGCCTGGTGGCAGGGGGGGGGGGGACTGGAATCTTTGTTTGCCACTTTAGGGAGCTGCTGTTTCAGCCTTGGGCAGCGAGTATAGGCAGAGCCCCCTCAGGCTGCTCTCCCTCCTCCACCCTGTACAGCTGCTCCTGGCCAGACAAGGCTGCTATCTGTCAGCTGGCACTGGGGCGTGTGGGAGGCCTATATTTATCACAGCAGATGTCAGATGTCGGAGGCCTGATGGTATTATTTAATAGCCAGAGGGGGCAAAATTGAAGTGCTTTCCAGAACAACAGGGGCGTGACGTCATTTGGTCACTTGTCAAAGTCTTTTTAATGCTCGTTAACCTGTCTCTCTCTGCCTTCACCCAGTACTCGTAGTAGTCTGGAGCACGTCTTGTGGTTCAGTGGCTAAAGTCATGACCTGGGGTGATTGCAGAGGACGGCAGTTCTGCAAAGTGTTTAATTAGCCTTATATCTGTACTGTCTTTTGCTTTAGCCCATATTTGAAGATTTAATCGTCCTATGTCTTACACATTTCTCGCAATTTCAGGGAAAATTGTTTTTACGGAAAGAAAACGATTCTCATCTGTAGCAGCAGGTACTCCACTGCTGTGGCCTACACAAAGATAAAGTGACAGAACATTGTCCACACACACTTTCATTGTTGATGCTTCGCAAGACAAACCTGAAAATCCTGATCGTCGTCCATTGTCCCTTGGTTAAGGGGTTGTCAACCTTGTTGAACCACTCACACCCAATAGTAACTGCATTTTTAAGCAACTACAAACAGTCCTGTTAGAAACACTCTGACATATCTCAGAACTGCGAGCTAATATATTCTGGGTAGATTTGCTCAATTAAAGCACATTAAAGAAGCAAGACTACCCGATGCCTAAGAATGTTGACGACGATTACTTAAGGGAGGTCAGATTGCACAAGGCCAGGGCACTGGGGTTAATCTGTCCAACATAAGAACATCAGAAAGGCTAGAGACAACAGGAGGTTTTTTGGCCCATCTAGATGGTAGAATATAGATCCCAGGGTTTCATCCAGCTGTTTCTTGAAGCACCTCTGGGTACTGACTTCAACCACATAGCTGGGCACCTTGTTCCACACTCCTACTACCCTTAGTGCAAAGGAGCGCCTCCGGTCCTCGGTTTGAAATGCCGTGGTGTCTTGGTCTCGCGCAGGGACACGATGTGGCGCGTGTTCACCGGCGCCCTCTCCGTGGAGGAGAAGAGCAGCGCCCTGCTGCAGGACCTGCGGGAGATCGAGTCCTGGGTATACCGCCTGCTGCGCTCGCCCGTGCCCGCGGCCGGGCAGAAGCGGGTGGACGTGGAGGTGCTGCCCCACGAGATGCAGCCCGCCCTGACCTTCGCCCTCCCCGACCCCTCCCGCCTCTCGCTGGTGGACTTTCCCCTGCACCTGCCCCTGGAGCTGCTGGGGGTGGACGCGTGTCTGCAGGTGCTCACCTGCATCCTGCTGGAGCACAAGGTGAGAACGAGGGGCTTCTGGGGCAGAAGAGGCCCTGCAGCTCCTCTGCAGTGGGTCCTGACGTCTCACCCAGCTGCGTCACCCTTTTGTCTGGGCAATTTGATTTTGGTATTTGTGTCGTATTTAGTGTTATTAGATTGATGTGCCCTGTAGTGTTTTGATTGTCACGCATAGTAGAAATGTTTAATTGTGTCTGATCCTAAACTACATAAGTCATTGACTGTGTTCAGGATCTCTTGCTCTGTGTGGGGTGGGATATAGCATAGTGGTCTGAACATATATAGGAGCTCCCTTGCATTTACAGGCTGAACCCTCTGCCTCAAATCTGAGGTCGTTGCGCAAAAATCGTTCTTTACGTGCGTGCAATAAATACAGGGTCGATGCAGCAAACCCGATTTTGAAGCACTAAATAGATTCATCTGAACGCCTGGATTTGGATCTTTACTCCGTACGGATCCTGGTGGGTCTGCCCTTGGCTGCGGTCTGCTTTGTTAAGCGCGGCCAGTGGCACGAGACACCTTAAGCAGAATTCCTGCGTGAGCATTCCTCGAATTTCAGCGCCGGCACAAAGCAGCTGGACAGACTGGACTCGTAGCCTTACTCGCGGCAGGACATGTCCGTATTTAAAACTTGGAAGGCAGCGTCGGAACGTGCAGGATTTAGTCTGAGCTAAGCCGACCTGGGTGTGGCCATCTTATTCCCGGCTGATCCGCAGGGTTCCCCTTGGTCTCTCCCCGGCAGGTGGTCCTGCAGTCCCGGGACTACAACGCCCTGTCCATGAGCGTCATGGCGTTCGTGGCCATGATCTACCCCCTGGAGTACATGTTCCCCGTCATCCCTCTGCTGCCCACCTGCATGGCTTCTGCGGAGCAGGTAGGTCAAAGGTCGCGACCCAGGAAGTGATGGCAGGAGCTGCGTGAGTGGAGAGGGCCTGAAGGATGACTCCCCTGGAGCTGGGTTCAGACAGGCCAGCCCAGCTAGGGGGAGAAAGGGGTGTCCAAGTCACGTGTTAATCATGTACTTGTGATGCGCCAATGAAGCAGAATCCGTCGCGTCTGTCTCCGAGTTTTGCGCTGCTCTTTCCCGGGAGGCCTTGTAAAGCACACTGCCTGGGCCCGCCTCTCTCCCCTGGCTGCCGCCGAGGAGACGGCGCTGACGTTTGAAACTCTGCGCTGTTAATTCATCTCCTCTGCCCTGATTGGCTAAATTGGATTTGATGGGCTTTGTGGTGCTCTTCCCTTGCCAGAGCAGCTTGACCTCCCCCGGCTAATTCGATTGTCTTCGGAACGAGAAGCCCCTTGCACTCAAAGGCCCCGCTGCTAGCTGTAGCGTCGACACTCCGCTCGAGTCTATAAATAACCCGTCTTCCTCTCCTGCCTCCCCCAGCTCCTCTTAGCTCCCACGCCGTACATCATCGGCGTCCCGGCCAGCTTCTTCCTCTATAAATCCGATTTCAAGATGCCGGATGACGTGTGGCTGGTGGATCTGGATTGTAACAAGGTCAGTCCCATCCAGGATCGCGCTGGGTTCATCGCCGGGTTTTGCATGTGGCCGCTGCTTTGGTGGTTTTAATTCCCTAGCAGCCGGTCCGAGGCGGACTTGCCCCTCCAGGATTTCGGACCTGCCTGCTCTTTATCCCGTTTTCATTGCAAGTCTCAGAACTGGAGTCAGAGGTGGATGGCACTGAGATAAGAGCCGAGTGTGGGCAAGAGAATTTCACATTTGTAAACCTGTAGTCTCTCTTATGTAAGGGGTAAAAGGGGAGCAGCAGTAATGTTGACTTTATTTTCACTTTTTACTTACTTTTTAGTCTTGACTAAAAAGATTGTGGTGATGATAGATGGCTAAAATCCCATCGGAATGATGGCGCCCATTTTTATCTTGTGATGAATCTTCATGAGGGCGGTGAACTGACAGCAGCCTGAGCTGTTAGCCACAGTGCTTAGCCTTGCCCACTGGGGTGACTTGAACCTCCGCACTCCCAGACTCCTTCCTGAGGTTTCCGACACGTCTCCTGTTCCCCTCCCCCCCCCAGGTGATCATACCCAAGAATGCCGACTTCCTGCCGGTGCTCCCAGAGCCCGAGTCCGCGGAGCTGAAGAAACACCTGAAGCAGGTAACGGTGCGTCGGGCCACAGCGACACAACAGGAGCTAGAACGATCGGACTTTCCGAAGGCCCTTTAATGACAGGCAAATCTAGCAGTGTGTCCTGGGTTTTCTCATTTAATCTGCTCTTAAAGCTTACTCAAGGTGACTGCAAGGGTTAGGCATCGATGGGTATTCTTTCAAGATTGTCTGCTTGCTAAATGTGCCCGTTTTTTGTTTGGTTTTAAATTGTTGCCAATAAAGCAGTGCAGATTGGCTTTTGAGCACATAATGCTGTTAAGTACCATCTCAATTGTTGAGTCTGGTTTCTCCGAAACAAAACGACGAGTTGCAGTCGGCTTTGTTGTCGACCAGATAAATGAAAATGTCTAAAGCCAGTGGGCTGATTAGCAATGATTGCTTTGGGGGCATTGATGGAAAAAGATTAGTTTTGTGAAACCAGACAATTATCTTGTCTTAGTCAGACAGTCCTGCTTTAATGTTTACCCTTACAAAGAGGAACCCGGTGAGTGATTTGTAGAAATGATTGCAGTGCTTTGATTAATATGATGATCTCACTTCCCAGTTTTTTTTTCTTTTTTCTGTTTATGCGTGCTTGTCCTAGCTTCTCAAGGTAATTCAGTTACTGAGAGCGATTCCGCCTCCACTCTCAGTAACCCTCTCAGCCCTTCCAGATTCAGTCCATGGCTTCTCTTCGGATAAAACTGTGCCTTCCTTACACCAAACCGGGGCCTGATTCATAAAACAGAGAGACCTTTAAACCTGAATTATAAAAATAGTTTATAATTCAGTTCCAGTTCCTCCTACAATTAAGAGTAGCATCCTTAAATTTTTAAATCTCATGTAAAGGTATTATTATTTCAACATGAATAAGAAACCAGTTGTTTGAAATTAACCACAATGGATGCTCACTTTTGAGAAGTCGTGATTTAAGCATTGTGAAACCGTTTCACATGCCACAGTGAAAGGTGTTTTATGCACCTGGTTTTTAATGTTTCCTTTTCTGCTGAGCAATACACATCTAATTTAAAAATACATTTAGCCACTGCTTTCACAAAACCAGGCTCCTCCAAGTCAGTTTTCAGCGTCATGTTCTGTTTTGTTATTCAATCTCTACAGAAGAACCTAAGTCAGTGTTTTAATCCTTTATTTCACAGATATTGCCCTTAAGAAGTTCGATTGTTTGCAAAAACAAAAAAAGTGACAGAACTCAAATGCAAATTGAGAAATTGAGACCTCACAGAGTTTGTGAAAGCAGGACATGTTTTATGGATCTCTTCTAAAAACTCATGGTTTAAAGAGCCATGATTTCTGTGGGTCAGGCCCCATGCAGTGGGCTCCAGTATGTTTCACCTAGTGCTCTCCACAGTAGTCCTGTCTCTAGCATAGATGCATCTGCAGAACTCTCTGGAATCGGGGGACTCGCCATCGCCAGCCTGATCCAAAAAGACAGACCGTACCCAGAATGAGGTTGTGCAGGGCCCTCCAGTTAAAAGTCTATTTGCCTCGTGAAATATTAGATTCAAATATGCACTACAGTTTGAAAGTGAAATCAGTTGCATTGAAAAACGGTTTTGTACTTTCACAGTAGTTATCCGACCACAGTGTCAGTCTGGCCTTGACATACACTAAAATGAAGCAAGGAGAGGCATTCTGCCTGAATAATTTTAAAGGGCTTGGATTAAAATAGGTGCTTTGTGAGAGACCGTCATTCTTTCTGTAGCAGTTCGGTGGCTCTTTATTGAGCAGCTCCTGAGAAATACTCAGGTGGTGCAAAGAACATGGAGGTCTGTAACATCTGCTGTGTTAGAAACACGGTCTGTCCCACCTCTCTCCCTCTTCATCACAGAGCAGCACCTGCAATCTCCGTTTGTGAAAAGGTGCAGAGACAAAGTACCATTTTATTTTCCTTCTTAGACTCATTCTGACTCCACTTGGCTAGATCATTTGAACATTAGAAGTCATTGAATTTAACTTCCCTCCTTCTTTTGGTGTTTTTCGAGATGTTTTCATGCCACACTCCCCCAGGTTGGGCTGTGCTGTTTTTTTTTTAATTCCCTGTTTTTTTGGGAGACAAGAGTTTGGAAATAATGTGTGAAACTTGAAAGACTTTCTGGGTCTGTTTGCGTTGTCCCAGATTGAACAAATACGGTTTGTGCTGCGGAAAAGGTTCTTTATCAGAATGTTTAGTTTCAGTTTTCTGTCTCGAGCTCATTTTAAAATAACTTTTTAACCCCCTACCACTACTTTCATTTAAGCTTTATGCTGAAGAAATGCTTCAAATACACTGGCATTTCCAGCTGTCTTTTTATCAGAAAATGATCACCTTTTAATGGGTCAGCCTGAAATAAGGCTCTGAAAACTGAGGAGAGGCTGCTTTCAGGAGCTGACCTGTGAGTGATTCTGGATGTAACAGCCAGTTCGCACTGAACTGCCCTTTTTTTCTGCACTTCTAAGCCGTCCTGATTTTATTTTTCCCCACCGTTTCGTAACTGGGCTTCTCATCACCTTCATGTAGGTTGCTGAAATTCAGGTCAGCATGTTCAGATCGCTGAAAACTGGATCGTGAAAAGATCAATGTACAGTGTTAGACTTTTTTTAGCTTTTTGATCTGAATTCTTCACAGGCTACAGCACTTTCAGGTAACTTTGCTGTAAGTAACAAAAGTGATGTAAACACTTTTTTGCTTTTTTAAATGAAATATTTAGCTTTGTTACCAGTTGCTCAATGTCTAATAATATTAGCATTACTGTAATAGGTGAAATTACGTTTCGTTCAAGAAATGCTAAATGCATAAACCTAAAACCTTACCTCTGCTTGAGCTCCCCTTTTGTAGATTACAATTTTAATAACTACCTGAACGTCCAGTGAATTACTCAGTTCCGCTGACGGGGCTCCAGGGGTTTTTCACAAAGCAATCAGTGTGCTGTCCACTAAATCATCTCTGGAGAGGGTTACCGCCAGACAAGGTAACCATTGCAGTATTCATTTTACACTGCCCCCTGCTGGACACTGTGTGGATAACAGCTGTCCGTATTGCCATGACCTTTCTGTCAGAGCAAGACGACTGAGGCCCGGGTTCAGTCAAGTTGACCTCCGCCCTCTCGCCAGCTGCCAATTACAAAATCAGTGATTAAGAGCACTTACCTGTTTTGCTTCCACCTAGGGGGTGAACTGACGTTGGTTATTGAATTTATGACTGGTGGGGGGGGGTTAAAGAGGTTGAAAATGTGATGCAGTCCTGACCTGAGCCTTTCTTGTAACCCTGCAAACCTGTCTGTGTTGCTGTCTTTTTTCTGTGTCCCCTTTGTTGTTGTTGTTGTTGTTGTCTTCTTGCTGTCTAAGAGAGCCTCTTCCCCTCTTCCGCCACATCTGTGTCTGTGTCCATGCGTGCCTCTGCTGTCCGCTCTGTGATTGGCCGTGGCTGTCATGTGACCTCCCATCTGTTGCCCTTCAGTGTCTGGTTAGCTTGACTGCGATCACTCAGAGGCAGCTCTTCGCTTCTGACAAGGTTCCTACCTCTCTTCTGCTCAATTTGCCAGGCTTGCATGCATATGTTCCGAGCGTAGGAGCCCTAGTGTTGTGTTTGTGTGTCTCTATACGCTTCTATTGGGTGTTCATGCAACTGAGACTGAAGAAAGCTGGAGATGAGCTGCAAAAGATGGCGCTCCTATCTGACATGCATGTGCACAATAGCCCTGTACTGAGCGTTTTTGCTCTTTCAAAGGGTAAATAAATGCTGGACTTTCCTGCCGCCACAGTACGTCTTTAAATGGCAAACCTGCATGACGAGAAGTTTAAGCAATTTTGCACTGCAAGGGAATATCCTTGGAATGATGAATTCCACGTTATTTCAAACACAAGGAAATTCAGCAGAGGTTGATCAATTATGTATTTTGGCGAACTGGGGCGGCACAGTGGCGCACTGGTTAGCATTGCTGCCTCGCAGCGCTGGGGCCCTGGGTTCAGCTCTGGACCTGGGGTGCCGTCTGCCTGGTGTTCGCATGGGAAAACCTAAAACCAAAAACCTACTGGTAGGTCAATTGGCTTCTGGGAGAATTGTGTGTCTGTGGGTGTTTGCCCCATGATGGACGGGCGTCTCGCCCAAGGTGTATCCTGCCTTGTGCCTGTTGCTTGCTGGGATTGGCTCCAGGTCCCCCTTCACCCTGAATGGCAAGAATAGGTAATAAAATGGATGGATGGGTATGAATGAGGGGTTTGAAGGGTATGTTTGGTTAAATTCTGTATGCTCCAGTGTCTTGCCTTCATACAACTAGATTCTGCCCTCACTGCGTTTAAGAGCAGGTTGGTGCTAAAAGAGCTCTGCGTTACAGGCTTCATCCTCTCTGTTTGACCCCGGTGGTGCGTCTCTTTCTTCAGCAGTCTCATACAATTGCTGACATCCTTACTGTTGGCTGAAACGATAGTCTGCGTCAGTATAACTACTCCTCTCCTTCTCGTACAACGTTTAGGACGTCAGTACAGAATGTTTCTGTAGTTGAGTCAGTTTTTGTCCGACCTGTATCAGCTTAAGTAAAAAAAAAACGCAGTCCGTTTATTTGTTTGTGAACCCACCTTTGTTACCCCTGGGAGCCCCCCTGTTACTTTGTCGTTTCCCCCCGCCGGTTTCAGGCAGCACTTTCGCTTGTGGTGCGAGTGGCCCGCGCGGCGCTCACAAGCCGCTGCCCTGCACCTGCAAACCAGAGTCTGGGTTTGCGGCGGCAGAGGGCTGCAGATTTTGACCCGGGAAACGGGGAAGCCATCGGCAACGATGCGTCTCTGTGCGTACCTGCGGGGAAAGTGCTGCCGCCCGGTCTTTCCGGTGCATTAATGCCGCACCTTCGTGTGCGTCCCTCAACATACCCCCTCCACCCCCCCAGTGTTTCACGGCTCCTCGCTCTCCTCAGGCCCTGGCCAGCATGAGCCTGAACACCCAGCCCATCCTCAACCTGGAGAAGTTTCACGAGGGCCAGGAGATGCCCCTGCTGGCGGGGAGGGGCCGGGACGACCACACCTCCACCCCTTCCACGGAGTTCAACCCCCTCATCTACGGCAACGACGTGGACTCTGTGGACGTGGCCACGAGGCAAGACCCCCCACGCTCCTGGGGAGGGGGGGGGAGACCGGGACCGTTTTCCGCAGAGTCTGCCTTCCCTCCATCCTGGGAACGTCTCCATCTGCGTTACATCTGCCAGCCCCTCGAGAGAGTTTCTGCTTTGTCTTGCATCTTCATTTCCGTGGGGAGATTTGTATTTGTGATGATAAATGTGCCAGGTTCAGAGCTGGTGAGAGTAAAAGAATGGGCGTTGATGAGTGCATTTCAAACCCCAGTAAAAGTAAGATGTCCACGGCGTTTCTGCCCCCGGGAAAACGTTTTCGATTGGTATTATTTTGCGGTCTTATAGTTGAGCTTTGCTTGTAATTCGTTGGCTGGAAAAATGCGGGACAGCTACAGTAAATGTATCATTACTGTGCATCTCTCTTGTGCCCTGGAAAAAGGCATCTACAAAGAAATACTCAGTTGTCCTGTGCAAATGCTGACAGATGACATTGGAAAGGCGAATGTTGTCCCAGGGTAACCTCGCACTTTACAGCAGTTTTTTGAATATTAACATGAGGAATATAATAATCTATTCCTTTCCTGGAGACTCTGTTTATTTAGTATTGCAGCTTTCATTAAAGGTGAACTGCAGTCCCATTTTCTCAACCTGGTTATTAAATCTCCTTAACAAGATAAATTAATTGATGGCACTGCCAAATTTTGCGATGCTTGTTTGCAGTGTAATAGGGCCTCTTCACCGCACCGGACGTTTGTCTGCGCTGCAGAACAAGGCAAGAAGTAATGGCAGTATGATGCTGCACATACCTGGAAATTCAGTCTATTTTGTCATGTAAATTGAAGGTCTTACATGTTACTATGGTTTGAAATGCTTTAATCAGTTCTGATTCTTTCTAACCCCGAAATGTAAAAATAGCTTTGCAGAAAATAGCAGAACACCCTAAACCTGTCGTGTGTCCTTTTTATTTCATAGGCTTAACAACCCACAGCCTGGCGATTAGTTTCCGTGTGTTTTGTTGAAATGGGTTGGGAGGTTTGTGGTGCGAGGAGGCAGACGTTTAACGAAAGTTTAATGTGGAAGTAATGTAGAGTTCATGAGGTTTTCACGAGAGAGTAGAATTGCTTGATTTGATAGTGCCTGGTCGGGTTAAATATACCTCTGTCACCGTTGCTCGGCATCTTGTTCAAAATTAGATAAACTCTTGCAGGCTCCTTGCTTGCGGTAATTAGGCTTGTACTGAGCTACGCAGTGCTCTTTTATTTGATTAGGCTTCCAAACAACTGCTTGCGCGCTGGCGTTTCCAGCGTCAGAAGAGCAAACCATGGGCGGCTCGATCAGTCAAGTAGGAAGGAAACCGTCACGGCGCTCATTGCACCTGTCGTGTTTGTCATCCGAGACGAAACGCAATCGCCAGTTTTCCTTCCTCCCTCAAGAGGAGGAGGAAGTAGCATCTGTTCTGTGCTCTCAATCTTGTTATTGTAAATTAGTTGGGAATACACAAGGATGGGTCGTCCGAATGCCCACAGAGCTCTCTTGCTGACCCCCCCCTAACCTCCCCCCCCTTCTCTTTTGTTTCCCACAGGGTTGCCATGGTGAGGTTTTTCAACTCCCCCAACGTGCTGCAGGGCTTTCAGATGCACACGCGCACCCTGCGCCTCTTCCCCCGGCCCGTCGTTGCCTTCCAGGCCAACTCCTTCCTGGCATCCCGGCCCAAGCAGTCCGGCTTCGCCGAGAAGCTGGCCCGCACCCAGGCGGTGGAGTATTTCGGGGAGTGGTCTCTGAATCCCACCAACCTGGCCTTCCAGCGGATCCACAACAGTAAGAGCGGGAAACCGGCGGTGCATCTGAAAAACTCTTCCCCCCCGGTCCCATGAACGCGTGCAGAAAAGTACCCACCTGGGGGGAGGGGGTGGGGGAACTGCAATGAACCGCTGATTTGTTTTCTTTTCAGGGTGTTCTTTTTTTGATTCTTAGCAGACCAAATTCCCCAGTTCAGAGAAACAACATCTTTAGAATTACACAGGTTTATGATGGTGGCGGGGGGGAAGCCGTCTTCGTCCTTCATGCCGTTTTTAGCTTTTTAACTAAGGACGCGGGGCTCAGGCACGAAGTGGTGGCTGGTAAATGACACCGAGGCCTGTTTTGTACTTGCGCACGGGCTCGCGGCGGTCGTCTCTCACGCTGCGGTGTCCGCTCTCTCCCGCGCAGACGTGTACGACCCCTCTCTGATCGGGGACAAGCCCAAGTGGTACGCCCACCAGCTGCAGCCCATATACTACCGCGTCTACGACAGCAACTCCCAGCTGGCCGAGGCCATGACCGGGCCCCCGGAGCGGGAGGACGACGACGACGACGACGACGACTCGGACCCCACCGACGACAGGTGAGCCTTCCCATCATCCTTCGCGCCCAGGGGTGGGGCTCTGTGTCCTTCCCGAGGGCTGTAGGCCAGAAGGCCTTCCTATGGCTCTTCCCAAACCTTTTCCAGTTCGCAGCGCACTTCTTGACACCCCAAACTCCTTAAGGCACAAGAGGAGCTGCAGCGCTATTTTTAGATTTCAGGGTTAGAGAGCAGTGGCATGGATGAGTGCATTTCAAACCACAATGAGAGTAAAACTTACATAACAACTTGTAAAAACCTCCAATTTACATCACAAAATAGACTATGTTTCCAGGTGTGCACAGCATTCAGAACAAGGCAACAAAACTTCTGGCGACATGTTGCAGTCCTATTACTTTGTAAACAAGCAGGCTTGTGAACACATCTCTTTTAATCCAATAGAAATATTGCTCTCGACTTTTGCTAACAAGTACTATTTGTTAACTCTGCATGGGGATCACGTTGTAACATTTCTGAGGTGAAATGTCTGCGGCACAACCTGTATTCACTCATACATCACAGTACAACAGTCGTCACAGTGACTAGTGAGCAGGAAGGGCTGCCTCACGTCACAATTCTCGTGAACTCTCGCTCTCGCCCATGGTGAGACAAAGGGTTTGCGACAACATGGCGACTGTACAGTACTTTCGCAGAGTTCACGACTTTTAGATTTGTAAAATGTTGCGATACTGTGGGAAGGAGGAATATTGGACATGGCGTTTTGGACAAGAAGTTCAATGTGAGACGGGAGCTTGTTTCAATAATCAGAAGTTCAACCTGGAAACAGCTGTTCCCACAAAGCTCCCTGATGCACACTGGGCCTTTCCACTCAGTTTGGGAAGAACTGGCTGCCTCTGACATGGCAACATCCTTCTACAGCGCACTTATCATACCAGTCTGACTGCTGCTTAGGGGTCCCAGGGTCGGAAATGCTGAGGTGGAGAGGAGGGGGGAACCTCTTTTGGAAGGAAGTGGGGAGGAAAGGAGAGTCATTTTGTCACACTGTGCATTTTCATTTTTTTGTTCTGTGTTCAAAAAATGTAAAATAACAAGTGTTTCCTAACGCAGCAGTGTACTCCTGCCTCATCCCCTTTCCCAGCCTCGGCTCTTGTTCATCACCTGAGCTCACCCACTCGTGTTCATCTGGCAGCGCGCGAGTGAAGCGTGTCAACTGATAAATAACAGGCCGGCCAAGTGCCAGCCGTGACTCGGCCTCCAGATGGACGTTGGAGCAGACAGCTGGTCCCCCCCCCCCCCCCCCCCCCCCGTGCGTTGTGCGTGCCGCGGTCTGACCGCGAGTCTCTGCTTTGCTGTGTCGTTTCAGCGGCAGCGACAGCGTGGACTACGACGACTCCAGCTCCTCCTACTCCTCGCTGGGGGACTTCGTCAGCGAGATGATGAAGTGCGACATCAAGGGGGACACTCCCAGTGAGTTACTGCTCTGTGGAGGTCATGCAGTATTGTGATGTGCATCAGTGCAGGGGTGTTGGTGAAGACCGTGTGGCTCATAGGGCTCTGGTCACTGTGTGAGCTAAGGGAGTAAGACTGTTAGCTGCCCCTCCTCGAGTGCTGGTATCTGTGTGTAGCTGGATTGAGAGGAGCGAACAGGGTGAATTGTCTTGAGGATGTGTAGCTCTGTCTGCATCAAGACATGAGTCCCTAACCTAGCAACGCGTCCAGCTCCCAGCACCCCTGACTTATTCCGTACTGTTCACCAGCAGCGCGATTGTTCTGTGCACGAATCCTGACGGGGCGTGTGGGCTTGTGCAGCACGAGAGGCCTGAGAGTGTGCGCAGGATTGGCCAGCGTGTGTGGGGTTGTCCTGTGTTTGGTGGATTTGGCAGTGTGTGTGGGCTTGTTCTGTGTGTGTGTGGGATTGTTCCGTGCATGAATCCTGACTTGGATTGGTCAGTCACAGTGTGCAGGATTGGTCAGCAGGAGCGGGATTATTCTGGGTCTGTGGGATTGCCCAGTGTGCATGAATCCTGACAGCGCGTGCACGATTAGTCTCTGTATGCGGGAACTTTCTGCACCTCGCTGAGTGCCTGTGAGTCCAGGCGATGACCGGGCTGTCTTCGACTTGATGCAGATGTGGACCCTCTGACCCACGCGGCTCTGGGCGATGCCAGCGAGGTGGAGTTCCAGGACTTCCAGGAGTACAGGGTGGAGGTGGATGACCCGGCGCTGGACAGCGAGACCTCCCTGGAGAACCACCAGCCACGCTCCAGCTCCAGCACCACGGCCAGCTCCAGCCCCAGCACTATCATACAGGGAGTGAACCATGTGAGTGTCGCTTGGCACGGCTGAGCACAGACACACTTGTCTCCAGCCCCAGCACTGTCATACAGGGAGTGAACGGTGCCAGTGCACCCTGTCGCTTGGCATAGCTGAGCACAGAGACGCACAAATTCGTTTCCAGCCCCAACAGAAGGGGATCGATTGCAGTCTAAATTCCACTGCCAGAGAAATGCACCGGGGAAGGCAGAGTCCCAGGGACAAAACTTTAGCTGCAGAGTGAGGAACTACAGACATGCACCAGTGCCCTGAGCCTGTTACAGAGGTGACATCTCCTCCCTCTCGAATCTAGGCAGAGGCCCACTCTGCCACGACGGAGTTGGCATAGTTTTGGCATGGCGGAGCAATCCACCATCGGGGGAGGGTGGGCACTCAGATCGCTTACGATTTCATGGGGCCCTTTCCACGTAGTTTGGGAAGAACTGGCTGCCTCTGACATGGCAACATCCTTATTCTACAGCTCTCTTATCATAGCAGTCTGACTGCAGTTTAGGGTTCCCTGGGTCAGAGCCCAGGAGCGATCAGGATCATATCCGTGACAGGGGCACAGGTTATAGACTCAATGAAATCAAAAACAAGCTAGGGAGGAAAGATAGAAGCTAGGGAAGATGATAAGATAGGATGGGCAGAAACCCAGGCCCTCTGGTACAGCAGCCAAGAGGCAGAGGTGTTTCAGTGGAGTGTGAGCCTGGTCTCCAGCTCCTCTGGGGCGATGTGCGGTGCGTTGCGGAGGTGACCGAGGCCCTGTGGCTCTCTCCTTGTCCTGTCGCTCCGTCAGGAACCCTGCGAGGCGGCGGACGCTGAGGAGAAGGCAGCGGCAGGGGCGCCGACTGCACCGCCGGTCGCGGGGGCCCAGCCTTTCGCCAAGCCGGGCCTGGAGCGGCGGGAGAGCGAGGTGGTGGTGCCGCCGCCCGCGGACGGGGCTCTGAAGAAGAGGGACTACGACAACCCCTACTTCGAGCCGCAGTACGGCTTCCCCACGGAAGAGGACGGAGAGGGCGACGAGCAAGAGGAGAGCTACACTCCCCAGTTCAACCAGAACATCAACGGGAACAAGTGAGACTGTCGTTCTCATTCCTGTTAACCCCCAGCGGGCTGGGTAAATGAAACACTACAGATTTCAGGAAGCTCTGTCCAAGCCACTAAGGGGTCCAGGGTTACAGTTTCAAGAAGGGAGGTTGTTTGTTTTCGAATATTTTTTTAGCACACAATGCAAGTTTTTGTCAACATTTGCTACTTTTGTTGGTGTTTGCACTTGTTGATCCTGTCAGACTGGTGCTTGTTCACAACTACCAGCCCTTCCTTATCCCATCAGGCTGGTGCTTGTTCACAACTACCAGCCCTTCCTTATCCGATCAGGCTGGTGCTTGTTCACAACTACCAGCCCTTCCCTATCCGATCAGGCTGGTGCTTGTTCACAACTACCAGCCCTTCCCTATCCGATCAGGCTGGTGCTTGTTCACAACTACCAGCCCTTCCTTATCCGATCAGGCTGGTGCTTGTTCACAACTACCAGCCCTTCCCTATCCGATCAGGCTGGTGCTTGTTCCCGACTACCAGCCCTTCCTTATCCCATCAGGCTGGTGCTTGTTCCCGACTACCAGCCCTTCCTAATCCCATCAGACTGGTGCTTGTTCCCGACTACCAACACTTGCTAATCCAATGAGACTGTTGCTTGTTCCCAACTACCAGCCCTTGCCAATCCCATCAGACTGGTGCTTGTTCCCTGCAGGTCCCAGAAGCCATTGCGTCCCAACAGCCTCAAGCTGCAGAGCGACTCGGACGCAGAATCGGACTCCCATGCCAGCTCGCCCAACTCCACCATCTCCAACAACAGCAGCGAGGGCTTCGTCGGCTTCATGTCCTTTGCCAGTGAGTCTCACCCTCTGCTGGACCGAGAGAGTCCTGCGTCTTGGGAGCTGGTCCTGTGCTCCCAGCACATGCTTAGGAACAGATACGGAGTTTCCATTTCCTCTAGGGGATGTTCAGATAGCCATGTTTTTAATGCTCAAAATCATGAAGAGTTTGTCGGGTAGCATTTCTGAAACGTTTGAGAAATCTGATCTATATTTTTGCACTTAAATCTGACACATCCCCAGTCTTTCACGTGCGCGTTGTGCTGCATGCCACAGGGCTCAGCCCTTCTTTGCTGCTCGTGTTCAGAGTACGACGAAACATCCTCCAAGCTTTAGAGGATAAAGTATTGGCAAAACGCGGTGTGGTTTATTATAGCAAGCATTACATAATACGATGCGTCGCATTTAGTTTCTTGTGTCAGGAATGCGTTCGAGAAAAATAATGCACAGCAGTTGGGTAACCGGTGTTTCTCTGTCTGGCTGTTGTTTGAATCTTTGAAGAAGGTGGGCGGCCTGTCTGGTGGGTGTCTGAAATGTCTGTACTTCAGCTCTTCTCGGGGAAGTGATTGGTTTGAACAATGGTAAAAGCTGCCGCAATAGGAGCAGAGCTGTAGGACCCGGCGGCGTTGCGATGCACATCCCCAGCAATCCGAAGCGCTTTGATGAACTGAGGAGCAGGTTTCGCTCGTGGGAGGGCGTTTTCTTCGGTTTGCCCACGCGCTGCTGTCAGCGATCGACCTAACTGAGCCTGTTCTGTCCGTGGGAGGGAGTGCTGTGACCAGCGCCTCTTTCGTCTGGATGAAACTCTGGGACCATGTTGTACCACTCGCAAGCAAATAGGATTTTACTTTGTGCTTGCAGAGTTTCACCTGATGTGTCTCTTCCTGCCCACAGGCGACAAGTTGGCAGTGGTATACCTTGGTAAAATGGTAAAAATGCAAAGTGTAGTACAGCGCAGCACCAAGGGCAGGAGTACGGTGCAACTGTACTTATGGCCAGCAGCCACATCACCCTGCAGCTCCAAACTGGCAGCCCACTGAAGCTCAGCAGCTGTGAGCCTGGTCAGTACCTGGATGGGAGACCTTCTGGGAAAAACTAAGGTTGCTGCTGGAAGAGGTGTTAGTGGGGCCAGCAGGGGGCGCTCACCCTGCGGTCTGTGTGGGTCCTAATGCCCCAGTACAGTGACAGGGACACTGTACTGTAAACAGGCGCCGTCCTTCGGATGAGACGTAAAACTGAGGTCCTGACTCTCTGTGGTCATTAAAAATCCCAGGGCGTCTCTCGATAAGAGTAGGGGTGTAACCCTGGTGTCCTGGCCGAACGCTGCAGACTGTGGTGAACTGCAAGGGTTATGTGGCAAGGGCTTCTTGAAGATTTGAATGCCCTCAGCTTCTCGAAGCATCGACGCAAGGGTCGTGTGAGCCCCAGCTTGCCGTCTCGGCTTTCTTTGGCAGGTGACGGACATTAGCGTCTGTTTTCACGCACACATGTGCACGGGCTCCTCTCTCCATTTAAGCCTCCGAAGGCATGCAGCGTCACCCGGCATCTCGGACGCAGTAACTCGTTGTGCAGACATGCAGCTGGTTAACCAACGCTCTTGGGCTTTGCTATTGCATTAGTAAAGCCAACACCAGTGACTGCCACAACACAAAGTGACCCATTACACTACTCTGGCTCTTTGTTCCAGGTAATCTGTACAAGAACCACAGCACCAGTTTCAGCTTGTCCAACCTGGCCTTGCCTAAGGCGGCGAGGGATAAAACCACTCCTTTTCCCAGCCTGAAAGGTACTGTTTCCGAGTCTGCTGGCCTGTCTGTGCTCTGCCCTCGGTGTGCTCTGTGTTTGGGAGAAAAGCAGCCATTCTCCTTCTCCGCTGCCCTTGACACTGCGCTCTTTTTCAGCTCTTTTTGTCATCTCTGTTCAAGTAACATGCAGAGTTTTAGTCAAAGTGATGTCCAGTGAGGATCATCCGTAGAGAGCAAAAAAAAACTACAAGACACTCACTATTCTTTGAAATCCTTGCACTTTTGTAAATACGAGACAGGGTTCAAAGTGGTCATTTCAGGGTGTTTTTTTATTTCTGGAAATCCAAGGAGAAAGACAAATGCATTCCTCTTCCTGGTGTCTGATCCAGAAGATTTTTTTTTAAAGCAAGTAGGAATGTGGTTTACCCCCCTTACTTAAAGTACGTGGTGCCTGAGCACCATCAGTGATGTAAGACACTTCAGGGTGTGTAAGAATGGGAGCAGGCTGGCTGGACAGCTCAATGTCAGCGAGGAAGCTGCTCAAAACTGCAATTTAAATATCTGAAGGGGATGTAAGGAAATCCCATCCTGCCCCAGTCCAGAAACAGAGTTTGACTTTGTGGTCCGAGTCCAGTGCAGAATTTGTGATCTTGCTTATTTGCGAAAGTGGTTGCTTCCTTAACTGACTTAATCTCTTGTGGAAGGTCCAATATATGTGAAACACGGTAGTCACAGCGATCAATTACCAATCAGGGACCCCAGCTGGCATTAAATCGGTGGCGATGTGCCTCTGGGTGCCGTAACGTTTGTTAAACTTCATTTTTCCCATCCATGCTCGAGATGTGACTCCGTGTCCTGTATTGGCACATTAAAATAATAAATCATCGAAGGCAAAATTTAACATGAAAATGTCATAGATCTTCATTGTCAGCCATATTTCTTCATCCAGTAAAGCTTATATTGGACCTTGCCAAAGGTCCCTTTCTATCTTACACACGAGTGATGCTGTGTTCACCCTAAACATTGTGGCTTTTTCAGGCTTTGTGCACGGACAGAGCTTTCTGTGCGCACAAGTACTGACTGAACTCGTGTACAACAGGCCTTGTTGAACACCATGTGTGTGTGACATTTTAAGTATTGAAGGTGTCTGTTTTGTGAGATGTTTGACTTGTTTATCCTTAGTACACGGCTATTTTTAGTTTGGGTTTTGTGTTATTTTATGTTCTTTGCTTTCTTTTTTTCTTCTTTTTTTGCCACAAATTGTATCTAAAAAAAAAGATTACTTTAATCTCGAAGTAGAAAAGGAGAAAGATGAAGGTTGGTATGAAAGCCCTTTTTTTTCCCCCGAACTTTGACCTTACCGAACGGTAGAGGCCATGTTTGTCTCCGGGGAACACTGCCTTTCTTTTTTTTTTTCTCAGAAGGTCTGTTTTCATTAATTGAGCGCAAGGTTTGAAAACGATCTTGTTAATGAACGCATACTTTGAGAAAAAAATATGTGCGTCTGGCTTGCTGCATAAAGCTTTGCGAATAGCACCCACAGTACTCCCCTAGATGCTAGATGTTGAAGCGTCTTGGTTGCGATGCCGAGGCAGGGCGCTCAGGTATGGTCCTGTCTGGTACAGTGTTGTGCGTGTGCTCACATGCTATATGTTGAGCCCCTGCCTCTATAAGCTGAAGACATTTGGCTTTTCCATGACGTTTTCTCATGATTATAGCATTCATACAATGCTATTGAGCTTAGAGTTGCAAAACTGAGCCCCCATCCCCTAAGGTAACTATGGGAGACTTTGTGCTGATCTGCTAACATACTCGCATTTGAAGAAAACAGAAGGCTTATTTTCCAATTTGTGACATTATTTCATTTATTCTTAGCATTTTTCTCCCTTCCTTTTGTTCCATTTTTTAATTCTTTTGTCCTTGCTTGTCATGGTGCCAGATCTCATGGTGTTCATTTTCTTTCTTTCTTTCCTGGGGTGGGGGCAGAGAGTCATTAATCTATGGGGGGGGGGGGGAACGTTTTCTTTCAAAAGTGGAATCTGCTCGCAACAGTGTACAGTGGTTGTCTGCAGCAGAAAAAACTAAAACAAGAAAACATGACCTGCTTAGACTGATGTAAAAGCCTTTTTGCTAAGTGCTTGGTGTTTTGGAGTGCAGCTGTGTTATGTTGTCTTTTGCATCGGTTATTATGTATATGGTACTGAGTGCCAGAGATATCCTTTAGTGTTAAGTTCGCTTCATATTTTAAATGCTGAAGGGTACACTGCTGCTGACAGATGCTGTAAATTGCACAGGAACCTTGCTGTGACCCTTGTTGTGCCATTCATCAGTGGGAACACTGTTCCAGTCGGTTATGGACTCCTGTGCTACTGTGTATCCCGCTACCAAGCAGCAGGTGCACCAAAACGTTGTCTGTAAGCTTGGAAAAATATAAGTGCCAGTAGGTTTTAGTTCAGCAAGATTAATGCACGGCATTTAAAATCAACTTCAAAACCAAAATATTTTGTAAGGCTTCTTTTCTTTTCAACTAGGGATTTTAAATCCCTCTGAAATGTCCGTTGAGATTCAGGCTATATGAATCAGGCTATATACTGTATACATACAGAATATTTTAATGTATCCTTGTGTTGCCGACTATACTTCAAAATAAAAACGTAAATAAAAATGTGCATAACATACACATAAAGTGTGTATTGTATGAATCATTCGATGATAAATTTCTCTCCACTGTGGGAAGGCATTTTATAATACAAGATATAAAATGTTATTAAATGGGTTCTGCTGAATATGCCTTTTGCTAAAGACACAGTCCATAACAGTGACTGGAATGCTGTTTGACTGGTGTGCTTGTGTGATTTTATTTTTTGCTTGTTGCTCTCGTTTGTCAAGTTTGCATCTTAAATGTTTTGTTTTTTCGTGTATACGTCTTGGTTTTTTTGTGTTCTGGCTTCAGTGTAATTTTTCACTGCACTAATTGTGGATTTTGTGTCCAGTATTTGGGCTAAATTCTATAATGGAGATAATATCAGAGGCTGGCCCTGTCAGCAGTGAAGGTGGGTCTCACCCTTGCATGAGCTGCATGCTTAACAGCCAATCAACAGCAACCTCCCAGCATCCCCTGCACCTGCCTCGCCAGGCTACACTCTCATTGGCCAGTAAACATCATGTGACCTCCACAACCCCCCCCGATCACTCATTCCACCTTTTTGTCGACCATGGTTACTACACCTTTGAATACACCTTCATTTTAAAAAAATCTTTTAAAATTAGATAATTTTTTTCATTCTGATGTTGCATGAACAAAAACACCGTTTACAACCTCACAGTGCAAGCATATTCTCATAGTACTTTTAACTCCTAAATTGTCACTCCTGTTTTCTGCCAATGTGCGATGTGCTAGAGTGATGCCATTCTCTCCTTTTTTTAGTTAAATATTATTTATTTTGTTGTTATTAGTAATTAGTAGCACCATTGGCATTTCTGCTGTTAGCGCCTGTAGTTTACCATATGTATTAGTGTGTGGTTCTGAATGGTAAATATGCAGCTGAATATTTCTCATCTCTAAGTCCTGCTCGAGAAGGCTGACGCAGGATGTGTGGCGTTTTCAGGAAACAGGAGAGCGCTTGTCGACCAGAAGTCCTCGGTCATCAAACACAGCCCAACTGTGAAGAAGGAGTCGCCTTCTCCCCAAGGAAGAGCTAATAACACTAGGTAAAAACTGTCAGGGTGTCTCGATGTCTAGCTGTCCTCCGGGGTACACAGTGTTCTTAAGGAGCGGTGGCTCTGTGGCTAAGGATCTGTGCCTGTGACTGGAAGGTTGCCGGTTCAAATCCCGCAGCCGGCAGAGGAATCGTACTCCGTTGGGCCCCTGAGCAAGGCCCTTAACCCCAACTGCTCCAGGGGCGCTGTACAATGGCTGACCCTGCGCTCTGACCCCAAGCTTCTCTCCCTGTCTGTGTGTCTGTGCCTCATGGAGAGACAGCTGGGGTCTGCTCAAATTCCGGTTTGTTTTCCCACTACTGCCATGTGACTGGGGTGAAAGGGGGAAGGCGCTTCCCAGAGGAGACTAGTGGGAAGAGAGCTGTTGCCCTGCAAAGCCAAGGTCAAAGCCTGGCTAACTGGGGGTAACGCGGAAATGCTTCCCCTTAGCTGTTTCCTGTGGTTCTCCATTTTTCAAGAATCACACACAGCGTAGCTTCCCTACAAGCCTGGATTGTGTTGGACAGAAATTGTGCTTGCAGGAGTCTGGGAAGAAATCTGGGTGGGAGGGGGGTGAGGCAAGGCTGCTTTGTTTTCAACTGCAAGCCCACACACTCTTCTGACTTTATCCAGCCTTAGAAGAAAAAAAAATCCCAGCAAACAGGGAACTGGGATGCTTTTCTGCCCTTTCCTGGTTTGTGTGGAGGCTGCAGTGAGCCCCCCCCCCCTCTCTGTGTCGCGTCTCTCAGTGAAAACCAGCAGTTCCTGAAGGAGGTGGTCCAGAGTGTTCTGGAGGGGCAGGGCGTGGGCTGGCTCAACATGAAGAAAGTGCGCCGCCTGCTGGAGAACGAGCAGCTGCGCGTCTTCGTCCTGAGCAAGCTGAACAGGGCCGTCCAGTCCGAAGAGGACGCCAGGCAGGACGTCATACATGACGTGGTGAGCACGGTAGAAACGGGAGAGGGGGGGTGCTGCGTTTCCCTGGGAGAAGCTGAGAAGGAGCACCCAAGCCTTTCAAGCTCTCGTGAGGAAGGACCCTCAGCAGTGGGTGATCATCTGTTTCTTTCGGCTTTCAGCTATTGAAGATTGCTGGCAAGAAACAGAGGATTTCTAAACTGCACTGAGTCATTTAAAACTGAAAGACGGCAAATCATGAGGGGTAGGAAGGTTCTGCGTGAGAAGGAGGCCATTGGACCCATCTAGCCTGTTACGTAGTTGAAAGAAAGAAGCCAGGGTACAACTACGTGGCTGGGTAGCCTGTTCCACACCCCCACAAAACCTCAGCTTCCTCTTCTAGGGCTCTCGTAAATCTACAACATTTGTTGCCTCCCAGTTATTGCTGTGGTTGATGTTATGAGGCGCAGTGTGCTCAGTAGTCAGAGCCTGCAGCAGGTCTTTGGCTTTGTCTAAGGTATGCAGACTTAATTATGGAGAGGCGGTGCTTTAACATGAAGCAGTGTTTTTCGCCTCCGTTCAGCCCTGCATAAGGAAATTGGCAGGTTAGGGAGATGGAAAGATGTGGAAGAGGGTGGAATCACTAGCTTTGTTAAGTGCCTGGGGGCAACCTTGTTGTGAAAGGCGCCACATAAAAATGAATTGAATTGAAAGCAAGTGTCATTAATATAGACAAGTACGGAACGCAGAACCTCAGGAGTCGCAGGAGGAACTAGGGACATCTAAGAAACAATTATTGTGTTGACAGTCTGACCGTGTTGCGTGGCTCTTTCAGGAGGTCAGCCGCAAGGTGTACAAGGGGATGCTGGACTTGTTGAAATGCACGGTGTCCAGTCTGGAGCACTCCTACACCAACGCAGGGCTGGGGGGAATGGCCAGCGTGTTCAGCCTGCTGGAAATCGCCCGCACTCACTACTACACCAAAGGTAGGCCAGAGGGGCCGGCATTTTGTCCCGGTCCAGCGCCGCATGGGGCTGCGTCTGTAGAGGCGTGCAGTCGGGTGTTCGAGCTCCTGTGGTCCAATGTAGCACCTCCAGAATAAACCAGGTGGAAAATAGCGCCAGTAATGGGGTTGTGTTTGCAGGTTCCAGAGCTGTGTGATGGGAACAGTACGGGGATACTGAACATGAGGTTGTGAGAGAGGTCCCAAACAAGAGGAGGCCATTTGGACTGTTTTGTTTACAGTATTTGTTTACCCACAGCTAAATGATGCAAGGGACAGATCCAGCAAATTTGCTTCTACAATGCGGCTGTGCAGTTTATTCTAGTTACCTGCTATTCGCTGTGTACAATCTAAGGGAGGCAGACCATCGCTTTTGAATTTGAGTGCTGCATCAACTTGACTGCTGTTTTTTTATTTTTCAAGAAGCAAAAGAATACAAGAAGGTTTGTAGAGTAAAAGGCTATGAGCCCATAAATGGTGTGTATTTGTCTCACCAGCAATGAGCTCTGCTTCTGTAAGCATTTGCCACTTTGTTTTCAGTTTTGTTTTCTGAGCTAGAGGTTTATAAGGAGCTGTTCCTGAACTGGCTCTGGTATCTCTGATGTGCTCAGTGGACATGAAGATCACCAGGAGAGAGAAAGCAGCCTTGTTTTTTGCTCGGCAGATGTTGCAGAACCGATGCCGCTGTTTCGGGTTTCTGTGACCGCAGGGAAGTTTCCTTGTAAAAACCGAAGAGAAGTCGTACTTGTGAGCAGGGTGACAATGTAGGGTCTGGAATACATTAGCGCTAATTGGAAATCAAAGAGCGGACAATTTTGAGTGTGCTTTTTGCAGCGGATCTCTGAGCTGAAGGGCTGACATATGAGGACTTCTGGCATTCTAGCAGAGCTCAAGTAATGAGCTTTTCAAAAGAAAACGTGTAAAGAGGCTGTGTAAGAACAGCCTACGTACCCAGAAACATGGGCTTAAAAGGGCCTGATTTTTGTTACTGTATTTTTACCCTCTTTATGTGAGTTGGCCCTGTTAAATGCAGTAAAACCACAACATCAGCCTTTAGTATAGTTTGTAAAAGGTAAAAAAGATGATTACTGCAGGAAATCATAGCTGTAGGGAACGTTCCATCGCGCATTGCAATGATCAGCACACCCAGAGCGCCACGCTCAGTACCCCAGTGAGTACACTTTAACATCAGTGATGCAGCCGGGGGGTCGTTTTCATCTGAAATGCAGTAAGTGCATTTACTGAAATGCAGGGCGGTTTCCCAGATTAGAGGCTCCAGCTTGGGGGTTTTCCGAGCTCTCAGTCTCCAGTGTACCCCCTGGTCTTGCACGGTGTCCCTTCTTTTTTCCCTGGGTGTTCTTCTGTTTCTGTGGTTCCTCTTGTCCTGCCTTCCTGGGTTTTGATGCAAACTGTTCGGTTTAATTCACAAGGACCCCCCCCAAACTCCTCCCTCACTGGTTTATCTCTTTCCTCTGTTTTTTCCCCACTTTCCCTGCTCCCTCCTCCTCCTCCTCCTCCTCCTCCTCTCCCGCTCTTCTCCAAAGACCCGGAAAAGCGCAAGCGGAGCCCTACGGAAGGCGGCAGCAGCCCGGGCAGTAAGGAGAGCTTAACGCCCCGAGGGGAGAGCGCCAGGCCCGCAGGGCCCCTGCTGGTCCCCAAGCTCCAGCTGCCGCCGGCCGCCGCCGCCGCCGCCGCCGCCCCCTCCTCGGGGAAGGGGCCCCGTCAGTTTGACACGCGGAGCCTCAACGAAGAGAACTTTATAGCCTCCATTGGTGTGTACCAGCCTGCATGCCCGGCCGAGGGCGTAGCTCCTCCTCTGCGCCACTAGCGGGAGCTCTCCCTGGGCACCCTCCAGTGCCCCAGTGTGGCGCTGTCTCGTTTCTTTTCGAGGGGTCACTTGCAAAGTGAAAGGAAGAACCAGATGGATGTATTTGTAGACATATACATCTATATGCAGCACATTTCCTAGAGGGATTAGTCTGTCGCTAACACAGCAATTATTTCCCAGTAAGAGTGCATATATATATAAATATATTCCTATGGGTAAAGTATATATTTATCATCTTTTTTGTTTTGTTTTCCAAAGCCCCTGTGGATTTTTTTAGATAAAGTAGGCTGCTTGCATCTCTGAACTCCTTAGTAACTCAGATCGCAGAGGTAGGAGGTAGGGCGAGACACAGATGCAAAATCAAAAGGTATGCTTAGACGGAAAAACTCTCTCAAGTCATGTAGCTGCTGATTGGAAGAGCTGGAGCAGTGCGAGCTGTCAGGTGCGAGGAAGGCTCTGAGGGTGATGTGCCTATTGATCAGCCACAGTAAGCAGCCCCATAGTGAGAAAAGGCAACACGATGTAACCCTCTTGTTATAGACCATGTGAGCTTCTTTTGCACAACGGCGTTTTAACCAGCAGCCTTCTTTGTCTTATCTCTCTCACATCCCTTTCTTTAAAGAGAAAATTGCTCTTGCAGCGTGCTGGCAGTATCTCAGCATGTCCGGGTTCTCTTTAGACGAAAGGACTGGTGCATGTCTTTCTTCCCCCCCCCCCCCCCCCCCCCGCTGGCTTGTTTTGCGAGAGAAATCTGCAGTATCTGAGCAGTGCGTCGGTGACATTTTTTTTAAAAGGCCCCTGTTGCAGAATCCAACGCAGGGAAAAACAAACAAACAAACAAACAAGCAACCGATCGGTTAAAAATATCCGATTGCATTTTTAGAGGGGTTGTTCTGGAGCTACTGCAGTTTTCCTGGAGGTTGTCGTAGAATGTTAGGCACCTCTCTTTCAAGATGGTTGTGGTCCCATGGTCCCCTGTACACCGATTTAGAGAAATCCCTCGTCAACTGTCTATTCATTGCATAAGCAGTGTATTTCTAATTAGTACTTCTGTTTAAAAAGAAATCATTTTCTTGCCCTTTGATTTGTCTGTAAATTAATTGGCTGTAATTTCCCCTCATTTTCTATGGATGGAGACACTACTGTTGACTGTTAAACTAGGCTTCTGTGAAGCCCACGATGTCCTTGACCAGGTTTTGCCTTGTGGAATATGACAGTGGCAGAGTCGTGCCACACCCACTGGCTGGGCACCAGTGTAACCCAGGTCTAGGTCTGTGTACACTGGGCTGAGGTTGACTTCTGACCCTTTTTTTTCCAATAGAACTTCAATTCTACTGAACGTTCATGACAGATGTTCCATGGCTTCTGCTGAGCCTCATTCTGATGGCTGACAGGCTGTTCATCTGATTCTTCCATCTTAACTAGTTTCCTTTTATTTTACCCTCCAGAAGTACTTTGTAATGAGGCTCTTTTTAGCAAAACTTGACAGCCACTTACTAAAAGACTTCATGAAGCAAAGTGCTCTGTAATTAACCATTTCAGGACCAGTGGCAACAAAGAATACTGTGCCTCAATGGCTGTATAATTAAAAGAAAAAATACATGGTTAATTAGAAATGCTTGCTCCTAAGCAATCTTACTGCTGGTGAACATGTTATGTTATTTGTTAAAAAAGCTTTGAGTGCCATTGCAAAGTACTGCCATTTTCATGAATGTTTTTACAACATGAACTGCAGCCTTGTTTGATGGTGTGTGCCTTTTTTTAACCAGAAATCCCATCACCCCCCACCCATTCCTGCCTGTCCAAGCGGCTCTCTGACTCTCTCTGTCTTTCTCTCCTCGCTTGCAATGCATCTTGGGTAGAATTGTGGAGCAAGTACCAGGATAACAGAAAGCAGAAAGCTATGGAAAAACCGAGTAAGACATTTCACACGAAAAGAGATAAAGGCCTCCCATAACTGCCAACTCTGTGCCTCCCTCCAGCCGCCTGCCCTCCTCTTCCTCCTCCTCCTCCTCCTCCTCCTCCTCCTCCTCCTCTCCCTCCCTTCGGCCCCTGTGACAGGAAAGCAATACAACAGCAGCAGCAGGCATTTAGAGAAATAATACTGCCATAGAGAAAATTGTGCCAAGCTTAGCTCTGCCCACATTAAATGACTTTTTTCCCCCAAGTGAGAGAAGCGATGAACATGTTTCACTAGCAGAGCACGAAATGCGGGCACGTTCCGTTCATTTTTATTTCATTTCTCCTCATCAGTGTCGGATCTGAAGACCAGCAGGGAGTGGTTTTATTTGGCTCTGAGTCAGTGGTGGTCGAGTCCAGCCCCAGAGCTCCGCACTCCTGCAGGTTCTCTAGTTGTCCGTAGGCCGTCGCCGCTCCGCAGAGACGCTGCCCGTCGCCTCGCTGTCTCCTTCGCCCGTCGCCTCGGCGGGCAGCCGCGTGCCGAGCCGCACGCGCGCGCCTGCGCCCGAGCGGCGGCGGCGGCGCCTCCTGCTGGAGATCAGGAGGCGGAACCGCGGCAGCGCGGGGGCCCGGCAGCTTTCCGCGCACGCAGGAAGCCCGCGGCGGCGTCTCTGTGCTCTTGTGCGCTTCTGTGTCTCTGCTCGCGTGAGGGCCGCCAAAGCCCAGATGAGAGCTGTCGGATATTTGGTTGTCATCGGGGCGGGGGATCTCCGGCGACATAACTGCAGCGGAACAGAGACTTGGGCACAAGCCCTCCCCCCACCCCCACCCCCCTCAGTCACCCTACATGGATGTCTCGATCGTCCTTTGATTTGTGTCTGGATTCAGCGCTCCACTCTGCTCATCTTGTCGTTTTATTTGTGCGTTCTTCTGTTTGTTTTGTTCGAGCCTCGCTGGAGCTCTCGGTCACGTCCCCGTCCTACAAACCTCCGGATTCCCTCTTTCCCTCCCGCCTCCCGATCCCCCTCCCCAGCCCTCTCGTTCTGCCCCTGCTGTGTGTGTGTGTGTGTGTGTGTGTGTGTGTGTGGTTTGGCAGCTATGGAATCAGTGAACCCAGCTAGATCTGTTCCTGCCTCCCCAGGTAGCTGCGTTAGAAGTGTCTGTTCTGTCTGTGCTCGCGGGACCTTGCTCTTCCTCAGATCTGTGGCTCGGTCTCTCAGTCTTTACCAGTCCCCTCTCAGGCAAGCCCGGCCTGCTGCGGCCTGTGCCTCCCGTCTCTCCCCCCTTCTCTCTCTCTCTCTCTGTCCTCCTCCTTTCATGCGGTCTGTGTCGCTTGCTCGGTTGCTGGCACAGCACCCCCTACTGGGGGAGGGATGACAGTGCAGGGGCTGAATTCTGAGGAGGTTCGCTCTGAAGGGGCTAACAGCGAGTAGGTTCCCTTCCCAGACTTGGTATGTATAAAAGAACAGGGCTGGTGTGGAAACAGCATGTATCATCACGAAGGAAATTGCTCTTTATACTGGACAACGGTTTTAATTCTCACATAATGTGCGGTGAGCTTTTAAAAAAAGATTAAATTCCACTGGTGGCTGCGAGTGAATTAATCCGGTGGGCTGTGCCGCATTTTTAAAACGCAGGTGGGTAGTAGTTACCATGATTTCCGTTGAGCTGAAAGAACAAAGCTTGAGTAGCTGGTCGGGCGTTTTTTTTCCCCACTTGAATAGATGTTGCATTCATCTGAAACACTGAAGGGGGGGGTGGGGGGAAGAAATCCTCCAGAAGCCCAGCCTGGTGAGAATCGAGCCCCAGAGAGCGATTGCTTTGCAAATGCAGCCCCTGCGCAGCGTCCCGCACGGAGTCCAGCCTTTGAGCACAGCGCCCCCTGCTGCTGGGATGCAGGCGCTGTGCTCAAACGTCAGGAGCTTGAGGGGAGGTTATGGATGACTGTCAGGTGATGTGGACTGGCCTGCGGATCGCCCAGCGACGTGTGCACGGTGGTCCGCCCAAATCTAGAGTAGCGCTCACTCCTAAAGGCCGCCAAGAGCTGCAGGGCCACACTCTCGTGTCTAGTGTCCGACGCTGGACTCTTGCAACTTTCTCTGAAGCAAAGGCACGTGACCAATTATGTCAGTCAGAGTTTCCCACCGATTTTGTTGCACAGTACTGGTTTATCTGATTTAGTTCTTTTAATCAGATGGACACAAGGTACAAGTAGAAGAGTTGGTGAGTTTTGCGGCCTTGGGTTGTGGGCCAAATTAAATTGTCAGAGAAATCGTTTAAAGAGAGGGAGTGAAAAGAGATTTTTCACGAAGCAAGAGGATGTCGGCCTGATCTGGAACGAAACCCTGCTTTGAGTGAACGCTCGGGTTTCTCGCGAGCAAGGGGTTCCTCGTGGAGGCCGCAATCGAGCAGTTTTTGGCGGCCCCCCAGAGGTACAGTTCCTGGCAGGTCCGATGGAATCGCAGCATCGAATCGGACAGAGCGCCAAAGGAGGGTCCAGGTCACCGAGAAAACACCGTGCAGCCATCATAAGCTCCGCCTTGCCCGCCGCAGTTCGGCAGCGTCGGCCTCCTCTGCTTCCGCTGGTCGCGTGACCTGTTCCAGGGCGGCCGAGCGAGCTGGCCGGGCTGGTTGCCTCGGTAACCGTCTCTCTCCTCGCAGGGGCCGAGGGGGTGAAGCAGTTCTCCGACGTCGGCGACAGGGAGGAGAAGAAGTCCCAGATCAGCGCCGACAGTGGGCTCAGCGTCACCTCGGGGTCGCAGGTGCGTGACCGAGCCACTGCGGCTCGCCGGCTGCGCTGGGCGTTTCTGCCGGATCGTCCACTGACGCCAAACGAGATTGTCCTGGGGGTCAGAGCGGGGTCAGCCATTTATACAGCGCCCCTGGAGCAGTTGGGGTGAAGGGCCTTGCTCAGGGGCCCAAGGGAGTAGGATTCCTCTGCCGGCTGCGGGATTTGAACCGGCAACCCTCCAGCCACAGGCGCAGATCCTGAGCCACAGAGCCACCACTCCGCCCCCAAAGGGTCTGAGCACAGGCTTTAGCAGTGCGATGGTCAGGCCCAGTGTTCCCTAAAACGGCTGATGTGTAACTGAAGACGAGCACCATCCAGACCACCGACGGAATTAAAAGATCATGGTGATCTTCTGTAAACAGTATCTTACAGCTGGATAATTCCAAGATGATTAAGTCAATTTTAATGCTAATTCCCAGCTCCACTGCTTGATAGCTGCCCTTTCTTCTGCTCGGACCCTTTAACACCTCATTAAGCCGCTTATCAGCTCAGTTTGAGCAGTTTATGGTCAAAGTGGTCTTCGGAGGTTCGTGGTTGAGCGAGGACTGGAGCCCACCGCACTGGAAGGCGGAAGGAAAGCGGCCGTGTTCGACACGAGCAAGCCTCTCACCGCTGGTTCTCTCTCTCTCCCCTCCCTCCTGGCGCAGAAGAGCGACACCGAGTCCATCGCCAGCTCGGAGCCGTCCGGCCTGACCCGGAGCACCAGCCAGGACTCGGAGGCCAGCACAGTGGTAGGGCACTGCCAAGACGGAGCGGTCTCACCACGCCCCCGTTCCCCCGCTCTCCCAACTCGGAGGCAGTGCGAGCTGGGATGCGATCCCACCCTGACTGGCCTGACCCGAGGGCTGGCGGAGAGCTTTCTTTTTAATGCGTAGTTATGGTGATATCGCACAATCCTGCAGCCGCCCGTCCTTAACATTAAAAGGGTTCAGGGCGGCACAGTCGTGCAGTGGTGGGTGGGTTCTGGACCCGGGGTGCTGTCTGTGTTGAGTTTGGTGCTGGCGTGGGTTTCTTGCAGGTGCTCTGGTTTCCTCCCACAGTCCAAGGGCATGGCGGTAGGTCCGTTGGCTTCTGGGAAAATTGGCCCTGGCTTGAGTGTCTGCATGTCCCTGCGTCTGCCCCGTGATGTCCCATCCAGGGTGTACCCTGCCGGGATAGGCTCCGGCTCCGGCTCCCCCATGGCCTGGAATTGGAAGAAGGATGGATAAAGAAGGGTTACAAATGAGAGGAGGCCAAATCTAGCCGCCTTTAGTAGTTTGTCGCCAATTGACCCCAGGATCTCATCCAGCTGTTTTTTCACAAACAAACTGGCCCGGTAGTCTAGTCTTTTCTTGAGCGGGAAGTGGCAGGTGGGCGCGTCCTGCCCCGCTGCGCCCACCTCGGTGTTGACGTCCGCCGGTCTCCGCGGCAGGTGAGCAACAGCTCGGGGGAAACTCTGGGAGCCGACAGTGACCTGAGCAGCAGCGCGGGAGACGGGCCGGCGGGGAAGGTGCCTGCCCACCTCGCGACATCCAGAGGAACTCTGTCCGACAGCGAGATCGAGACCAACCCCGCCACCAGCTCCGTCTTTGTGAGTCTTCTCCAGCTGGAGACCACTCCGCCATCTCCAGTGTTCTGTTCCTTTCCTTGACCTTTGGCTTGCTTAATGAATTAATTAACTGACAGAGCACCAGAAAGTCACTTACATAATGACGTATTAATGAGAACAAAATATGTGCCATGGGATATGTCTTTATTACAGTATTCCACCTTTAAAATTGATTGCCTTCTTTATGATCGATCTGTCCGGTCCTTCATTTAACCAGATCAGTCAGCTGAGAACAAAGACTCATTTCTAGTGCCCATTTACACAGCAGTGCAGCTCTGTAGCCAGCTGAAGAAAGTAGCTTGCGTCTGGGTGCAACAACGCCCTCCTTCCTGAGATTCAAATCCACAGTCCTGCAGAACCCCGACTGCTGTTCCGTGTTGGGGCCCCCCACTTTCTTACGTTTTAAAAAAAATGTGTGTAGTTTGGCGCAGCCTTGAGATGAAGACCAGTGTTTTACTGCTGGAGAGAAGATAAGATCACTTTATTGGCCATATACAATTTCTTGTATTAGGAATTTGTCTTTTCGCATACCCCAGCTTGCTCTCCACGAAGCTTGGGGTCAGACTGCAGGGTCGGCCATTTATACGGCGCCCCTGGAACAGTTGGGGTTAAGGGCCTTGCTCAGGGGCCCGACGGAGTAGGATTCCTCTGCCGGCCGCGGGATACAGGGTCAAGATAGAGGGAAGACAAGATACGGGGTCCCATGGTCATATTTTGACACTGAACTTTCTTTGAGGTCCTTTGAGCATCTGGGTAACTCGGTGTCACCAGTATTTGACAGGAACTTGAGAGTACTGTTGGGATGTGATGACTGATTGAGCCCCGATGGTCTAGTAGCACAGCTGACGATTCTCACGCAGGTCAAGTCCTTCAGTCCGCTGCAGGACAGCATGCCGTCCCGAGCTGAGGAAGCGGTGAACGCCACAGGCTCTGCTCTTTGAGGTTCTCCTAAATAAATTAGTTTTATTATGCGCGCTATCTCCGCAGCCTTCTTCTTTAGTTGTAAACTTAAGGCCCGTCGATACTGTCCTGGGTTTCACCCGCCGGTGCCGGTTTTTTGATTTCCCAGGGCAAGACCCACATGCTGAAGCCGGGCCGGGGCAGCCTGCCCGGAAGGATGGCGCCCCCTGTGGCCCTGGAGGACGTCAGCATGAGAGTCTACCTCTGCGAGGGCTTGCTGGGTAAGACCCCCCCCCCTGCCGTCCGGTCAGCAACACGGGCGTCGCGCTGTTCTGGATGCGTCAGCAGCTAGAGTTTTTAGAACTGGGTGTTTTCGGTAACAGAGGCACCCTACCCTGTTGAGCCTTACCTGCGGCGGACAAGGGCGGCGCTCTCCTCCAGTAGGAGAGGCTTCAGCGGGCTTTTTGTACGTGAAAGGGTGAGGACACGATTACTTTCTCTGCATGATAGTTCAGCTTCTCATCCTTTCGTCGGACATGCAGCAGGGAGGAACGTTTCAGCGGTGGTTGGAATGGAAGTACCCGGCTCCTTCGGCGTGTCCACTGCTCACGCGCCGTGAATCTGATCCCAGGATAGCCAGGCTGTCCTGACCCCTTTTTTTGCTGCCCAGTAGAGTATGCAGCCTTGTTTTACTGGAGCATTATTTAGAATAAAGCAATGGAGCGCTGATCATTGAATTCAGTGCGATGTCTCTGAGGATGAGCTTACCATTGCATACAGCAGTAATAAAAATGCAGTGATGCTGAATGTAGGGGCTGTGGATTCTAGGGAAACAAGCACTTTTTTTTTTTTGCAGTCCAGGCCTGTATTGTTGCCACACTGAAATGAACAATTGTCATCACACAAATCACCTTTTCTAACCTGTGCTTGCATTTGTGTTCCTACCCTGGGGTTTTCTTTCTTAACCAAAACTGAAAGCAGATTCTCTTGAAGATTATCATCCTCACCTTTTTAAAATCCCTGTGCCCGGGCTTGATATTTGATTCTGATCCAGGGCTCCACGCTGTTTGGGTGGTATTTGTCCGTCTGCTGTTAGTTTCGCTTCCTCTTGTCCGCTATTAACACAAGGAATGTTGCAACCCAACCTTCCGGCTTAACTCCACTTCTTCCTGCTTGTCTCCTTCCTCTCTGCTTGGCCTGGACGCCTGCCAGGGAGGGACAAGAGCTCCATGTGGGACCAGCTGGAGGACGCTGCTATGGAAACGTTCTCTCTGAGTAATGATGGCCTTTCCACCCTCCCCTGCTCTGTGTCCCCGGGGGAAAAAAAAATAAATTCTCGCTGCTTGCTTGCTGAGCACGTTGTCATCGCATGCAGCCCCATCTGCTCTTCTGTCTCCCAGAAAGTTTATTTTTCTTTGGGAAGTTTTCTGATTGGGTTGTGTCGGGGTGGGGTGGCGACCCAGGTCCTGGAGAACTGGTGCCTCCGAGTCCATAACGAGCTGATTGAAATAACGATCTGGAATGAAGCCCTGCAGACACACAGGCCCTCCAGGACTGGACAGCCCCACTTCAGTTTCTTTCCATCGGCCTTGTCTTTCAACCTTCCTCACCTCTTAGTACAGTCCCAACTGTTCCATGCAGTTCATAAACCTGTACTATTCAGAAAGAATCCGTCTGCTTGCCACTATAGCATTTCATTGTAAGGCACCGCAAAGTGTCATTTTTCTTACCCATCTGTTATTCACCTCCTCAGGAGGCTGCTTATTTTTTTTCCACCAAAGTCATCCCTCCCCATGCAGTGATATAGGAACGGCCTGTCGTAAAATCTAAAACCCATGTCTTCGTTTTTATTGCAATGTTTTGTTTTAGTGCTGAAGCCTCAAACCTAGTTATTTACCTAGTTTGATGTGTAGGAGATGTTTCTTAAGGCCTTTTTGCAGTTACAGGTCTCCAGAGTGTTTGATTTGTAGGAGATATGGTTATGTATAAAATGCATCGGAAAAGTGTTAAAAGTATCAGTTATCAAGATAATTTGTCCGCTGATGAAATCCTGATGACTGAGGAACCGAGTGTTTTTAATGAGGATTTGAGAAATGGAAGCTCACAGTATTTTTTTGTGTTCGCAGTGTGTCATCTCTCTGGACACCTACATGTGTGAAATTTAAAATACCGAAGTGCAGTTCTGGCACTTACTGATCTGACCTTTAAATCTAATGTTTAATTAACTTTTATCTGCTGTTTTTCTGCCATGAAAAAGCTGAACGGTAAATGACAGTTTCTCTGGCAGCTTTGATTGTATACTGGTGGGCAAACTTTGACAACAATGAAGCTGACCTTTTACAGCTTCTTTGAAGATATGATCACTGTCACTATAACAACGTTGGTTGTTTTATCATACCTGTAATTAACATTACAAAGGCATCTTTAAAAGAGCAACGTATTTTAGCCAGTCTCTGCTTTGCATGTTGAATGCACATTCCATGTAGCCTTATTTACTGTTCTATTATTTAGAATAAAGAAATGGATACCTTTTTTCAGGCCTCTTGTAACAGTGTAGCATAGTAAGAAGTTAGTCTTGTAGATGGCACTAAAGAAATCAGTAGTTTTAGCATTGTAAATATACATATTTTTCTGGGAAAGAAAGGGCTTTGAAAGGAAATGACCATTAACAGTCCTCTCATTTTAATTAAACACATTATATTAATGTGTTTTTGCATGCTGCATGAATTTTCAGCCTTGTCAATGGCTCGATACATTACATGCATAAGGTCTCAATTGTTGTTCTGACATTAAATGGATTGATGTTTTTCTATACTCCGTGTTTTCTGATGCAAGAGGCTCGTTTTTCTCATGTTTCGATATGTTGATTTTTGGCATCATTTGGAATGCAGTCAACATTGCCTTTTAAACCTCAGGGTTTTTTTTATGGGGTTTGGTAGCTTTGATTGGGATAAATTGGGGGTCAGTCGGTCAACAAGAGGGTCTTCTCAAGCATCAGAGGAAACCATGTGGTTAAACAACCTCCTCTGTAGCTGCCCCAGTCAATTTGCCTTGAGGAAGATTCGGATATTGACCACGATGGGTTCTTGGAATAAACAAAACGAGCCTCTTGTGTGGGCAGAAGCCCTGTCAGAAGCAGAGGAGCTGCTGTGTTGAGTGTGCACTGTGCTGTGTGTGGGGACAGGTAAGGAACGCTCCACACTGTGGGACCAGGTGCAGTTTTGGGAGGATGCCTACCTGGACGCCGTGATGCTGGAGAGAGAGGGCATGGGCATGGACCAGGGTCCCCAGGAGATGATTGACAGGTGAATGAGCAACCCCTGAACCCCCAGATCCCCACCACACAGAGCCGTTTGTGTGACTCAAGGACTTTGTCCCTTGTTACGGATAGTTACTGATTTTTGTGGTGCATTCCGAAAGGCTAATTGAACTGGGTTAAAACACGTGCCTGTATGTGTCCATCTTTTTTCAGATAAAAACAGATACTTTGTTGTGACTCATGGGTGTTTAGATACCTTGCCTTGGCCTTGATTTTAGCGAGCATGGATTAACCAGTTTGCTTGTTTGCAACATTCTAAATGTAAATTATCTGGGACAGTGCACGTGGTTAATTGCTGTTGTATTTGGCTGATGTTTTTATCCTAAGGAATTTGCAACATACCACTGTACATACAGCTGGACATTAAACTTACAATCCGGTTGAAGTACTATTGCTTCCAAGAGTACAACAGCAGTGTCTCCCCTGTGCTTTGCACCCACAACCTTCTGGTTGAGAGTGCAGAGCCCTACTCACTGCTACACAGATGTGGGAGGGGTGTGAGCACACAGTTTTCTTCATGTCTCTCTCCAGTCATTGTGAGAGACAGTAGTTTGATACCAGCCTTCTCGCTGTAAGGCAGACCTCAAATACTGCTGTCTTTGGGCTTCCTCCCTGTTTAGTTCTGGAGGTATAGAAGTATGTATAGATATACTTCTCATGCTGTGGTCAAAGGGGCAGAACTGGCAGGTTTTCTTTGCTGACCCTCTGCCTCCTCTGCAGGTATCTGTCATTGGGGGGACATGATCGGAAACGCCTGGAAGATGACGAAGACAGACTGTTGGCCACTCTGTTGCACAACATGATCGCCTACATGCTCATGGTGAAGGTTGGTCAAGTTCTTTTTTTCCTTAATTTCTTTCTGTAGGAGTAGCAGGGCAGTGAGGTCAGTGGGTAGGAAATCGCCCCAGTTTACAGACACCAGACAGGCAGCAGAATTATAATTAACAAAGTTGGGGGACAAGACTGCAGCTGAGGCTGGTAACCCTGAGGTTATTACACTTTATTATCCTCTGATTTCACTGCCAAATTGATGGTTATTATTGTCCAGAAAACAATGTCCTCTAAAACAAGCGCACTAATTTAATTAAAATAAGTATTTTTTAAAGACCTAAATCTGCAGTCAGTATGCTATTGTCCTTTATACATTTGCTAACCAGCAACGATAATTAAAGTGCAGATAAATGCTGGTACTTAAATGCCATCAATGTCACCTACTGCTGCGCTTGAGAATCCAGTTTTGAAGAGTTATCCGTTACCCATTTTCACTTCGGCTGGGGCTTCAGCTTGTGAGCTGTGGTCGGGTAAAGAGCTCAGGGAAGGAAGGTAGAAGCTCAGTGCCTGTCTGTCAGTTTTTCCCACACTGCTTGCCGCCACACATCTGGTAATATAATCTGTGCTCTGGAATGAGTGAATCCAGGGGACCCAGTGAGGGCAGCAGTGGCCTGGGTGCTGTTTGCTCACCCTAAACTCAGACTGCTGTCTTGCATCACGTCTGTAGACTGAGTAGTCTCAAGTTCAGTGGTACAGAGCAGCACAATGCATGGCCACCTCTTGTCTTTCCATCACGCACGGGGGTATGTGACTGAATCTTGCATTAATATTACCCAAGTCCATTTACACTGTGCTGAAATGCATTGTGACAACAAAGGTTAATGCACATTCCCACAGTACCTAATGCAATAATTTCATTTTTGCTCCATTTTTCGCAAGGTTGGCAGTGTCCACTTTGCCTGTCTGCACTTCATGTTGCCGCTTTGCGTCTAGACATCGTAAAAACCTTAAGGTTGTGCCCAAGGTGCAGAACGCTTGTGTGACGAGAGAAAAAGTATGTTTCAAGTAGAGAAAAAGAAAGTACAGTAATTGAAGCAGTGTTATGGGATGCCAGTGAGCTCGTAGTCACAGACTGCGCAGGAGAGGAGCTCTGTGGGGGGGGTATTTCGTGGTCCCGGGGCACTGTGCGTTGTGCCGCTGTTGTTGTGACGCTGGGCTCGTCTCCCCCGCCAGATGAATAAGAATGACATCCGGAAGAAGGTTCGCCGTCTGATGGGCAAGTCTCACATCGGCCTGGTCTACAGCCAGGAGATCAACGACGTGCTGGACCGGCTGCCCGAGCTGGTGAGAGCTTCCCCGCCCCTTCCCGAAACCGCTCGGCTTTCTGGTGCCCAAGTGAGCTAGAGCTCGTCCCCTTGTAACCTCTCTCTGCCAAACTCTGGCACGAGTCACTGACTCCTTGGTGCTTTTTTTATCATCTCCCTGAAGAAATTGGAGGTTTTGGGTTAGAGGTGAAATCTAACAGGTGTGTTGATGGACGTTTGAATATCCTGAGGCCCACAGATGACTTTACCAGCCCCTTTAAGCAGATTCTCAGTTAAAGGCTGTGTAAATGGGTAGTAATTCAGTCTGTAAAGTAACACAAGGACCAGGCCAGAAACCCCTTTTAGATGAACGATGTAGCGTCATATCCTTAGCACACTGTGGGGTGCAGGGTACCCCTTATGCCAGCTGGCCATCTCAAATAACAGAATGAAGTTTAGGTCACTGACAGAGAGGATCATGGGACATGGCTCGCCCATGATGTGTATGATGTCATTTCCTGCTGGATACAAGTCACCCCCCTGTTGTGCACTGTTATTGTCCGCTGGGGATTTGTAAGCACACTACTGTATATTTACATGAAATCAGTCTGACTGGTTGCTCATTGGATGTGATTACCATCTGAAACTGTTCCATGAAAGCTGCTCCTCAGGCGTTTTGTAGGCCTGTAGCTCCACGCAGTGAGTCAAGCTGTGATTAATGCTGATGACCCCTGTGTTGCAGACGGGGCGGGAGCTACCCATCAGGCCTAGCGGCAGCAGACACATAAAGAAGCAGACCTTTGTGGTGCATGCTGGGACAGATACCACAGGGGATATATTCTTCATGGAGGTATGAACCGTTTCCTCCCCTGCATTTTGCTTGCATGTGTGTTTCGAGTGTCTTACACCTGAAGTTCTGATAGCTCTCCAGTTTAAATGCACACCCACACTCTCCCACAGATTACATCAGAACAAACAAAATTCACAAGAGGGGGAGGCCCAGCTTGCTCGTTCACTACCTAGCAGCTAAACAGTGCAAAATCCAACAGGGTCTCAAGGATTTGGGTTTGTTTAAAGGATTTGGCTTGGATAGCTTGTTGGATAGCTTGTAGAGTTCTGGACACCCATAACTCTTCGTGCAGAGTGGGGACCTCCAGTCCAAAATGGTCCCCTGTGCTTTCTTTGGTAGCTGGAGTGGAAGGTATGGCGCAGTAGGAGGGAGCAGACGCCCCTCGCTCTGCTCCTGACCCTCCAGAGCTTTGCTACAGCCTCTCCCCTCGTCTTCTGCCCCCCACGCAGGTGTGCGACGACTGCATCGTGCTGAGGAGCAACATCGGCACGGTGTACGAGCGCTGGTGGTACGAGAAGCTCATCAACATGACCTACTGCCCCAAGACCAAAGTGCTGTGCCTGTGGCGGCGCAACGGGCAGGAGACTCAGCTGAACAAGTTCTACACCAAGAAGGCGAGTCCTTTCGGCCGTCCAGTAATCGGTCCCTCGGGGAACGCCTGTATCCAGAGTGCTGCTTTCAGGAGACTGGGAGCTGGCGAGCAGGGGCTGCTGCAGAGTCAAGTCCCCGGGGACCTGTCTGTGCGTGATCCAAAGGATGGGTTGCATGAAGGTCAGGTGCAGTGCAATGCACAGGGCAGCACCCAGCTGGTCAGTGGCAGCTCAGATGGAGAACCTCCAAGTAAATAAGTAATTAGTTGTTTCTTAACCACTAAGCCAGCAAGGCTCCAGCAGCCCAGTTGCGTACGACAAGGGGAGCTTCTTTGGGGCGGGTTGGTATGCCCCAAGAATCCGCTGTGTTCACTCTCGGATGCTGCTTGAGGACATGGTCCACCTTGTGAGAAGCTGAAATACTGACCGTGGCATTTGTCCAGTGGCAAGACCCTGTCTGTTGCCAAAGGTCCTCATATGTAGAGGATGAGCCCTGGAAATTGTGCTCTGACGTTACGTGCAGCATGGTGTGTGCATCGCGGATGGGATGCTCACTGTACCCATCATTGCATGCTTCCATGGGGAGCTGCCCCTTCGGTGGGTTACTGACTTGCTGATGTGTGTTGCCTTTTAGTGTCGGGAGCTGTACTACTGCGTGAAAGACAGCATGGAGCGCGCGGCCGCCCGGCAGCAGAGCATCAAGCCAGGTAAGGCGGTTTCTCCCCCCGTCGGTCCCTGTAGCGCTTTGGGGGTTTTGTCTGTCTCTCTTGGAAGAGGCCAGCTGGCATCAGACCTGAAGTCCTTTCTGGGAAGTGCATTTAAAAGCCCAAGAACAGGAGGCACGTCTTCCCAGTGCAGTGTCGAGGGGGTCTGGATCCAGCTGCCCACCCTTGGTGTTGAAACTGACTTTTATGTGGAGCGAATGGCTTGACTTGGGCCTGACTTCCTTCAAGAAATGGCAGGATGAAATCTCTGGATCAGTCCGCTGCTAACTACCACATGGGCTAGATGTTTTGTAACCCTTCACGAAGTTCCCAAGTTCTTAGACAAGCTTGTCTGTCGACCTGTGATGTGCTGCATGTGTAAAACTGGGTGGGTACTTACCACTCTGTGCTTTCACTGGGGCAGGAGGTAGAAGGAATATTGTTCTCATTTGTGACAGGGCAAGTGTGTCTTCAAGCCCTTGTTAAGTTAACTTTTAATTGACTTAATTGGTTTGCCTAAAATTATTAAATTAAGTGGACATTATAACATTTGTCCCTCCTGGAGCTCAGTGTATTGTGCGGTAACAAGCCCTGGGTCAGTCACATCTTTGGTCGGAATAAAATCTCCTGATTTAGCTGCGATTAGTGAAGGGATCAGCTCAGTTCACACACCCTGTGTGCTCGGAGGCCTGCAGCCTGAGCCCCCCCCGGTCTGAAGTCTGCTTCCTCCCCACGTTCCTCAGGGCCGGAGCTCGGCGGGGAGTTCCCGGTGCAGGACATGAAGACGGGCGAGGGGGGTCTTCTGCAGGTCACGCTGGAGGGCATCAACCTCAAGTTCATGCACAGTCAGGTAGGGGGTCCTGGCCTCGCCGCGGCGCCTGGCCCGCCGCCCCACCCCCGGCTTGCGCGCTCGCTCACGCACACTCCCTCCCGCCCTCCCTCCCGCTCAGCGTGCGGCCCGTTTCCTCTGAGCTGCGGCTCGCCCCATGCTCCTGATCCCCGGTAACGACGAGCTCACGGGACACGGACCCACCCCCCCCACGCACCGTGAGCTACCCTCTTGCCCGGCGGTCACTTCGCATTCCGTTTCAATACGGGCGGAAAACGTGACCTTTACCCAGAATGCATTGCCAAGCCAAAAAGGATTGCCGTGAGCACGGTCTCTCAGTAGAAACCCCACCTCAGAGGAAGCTGTCGTTTTGTGTTTTAGCTTTCTTTTCTTTGCTCCTCATTTGCTGTGCAACCTCTACCCACAGTATCCTGTTTTCTGACATGTTCGCATCTGAGATATTCTGTGTCTATAATGCCTGTATACCATAGCCTGCGCTGTTGTGCCCTGCCCCGTTTTCACAGTAAGTGTGCGTATTTTTCATGTCGAGGGTGTGCGCGGGTGGTTTATTCTCGCAATTTGATTGGGTGTTGGAAAGTTGACACTTTAGCAAGGTAAGTCAGGACAGGGATCCTGATTGAGACAAAGACTTTTCATTAATAATTGGTTCCGTGTGTTTTTTTTAATTTACTCTTTTGTTCAAATCACCTTTTCTTTTTGTTTTGCCTTCTCAGCATTCTGATTTAGTGTAACATTTTTTTTTTAATTGTGAAAGCTTTTTAGGGAAAAAAACTAAATGTATTACCTTTTTAGTTTTGATCTTTAATTTTTAGGATATTACCAGCATAGACTATTGGAACACACTGGAAAAAGGAAAAAGAATGTAACCGTATTTTCAGCATAGATGGTGTAGCGTTTGACACTCTTTTTCCATTTAGAAGATTTCAAAGCTACGATGGAATAGTCCAGAAAGGTTTTATTTCGGAACTATTGGAGGCAAGTGAGTGGATTCTCAGCAGAGTGTGTTTTTCCACTCTGTGGTCCTGAAGGTTTCTTTCAGAAGTCGTAGAGAAATATGTTCGGGGCCCAACTAATTCGTGTCATTTAGAACTGAACTGGTTCGACTACCGCCTTGTAACCCGACCGCAGGCTGGTCCAGAAGACACATAGTTCTACATGCATCTAACTGTACAAGGTGCTCTTTATCGAATTGCAATGCATATTCTTCACAGCCTGTCCTCTGCTCATTAGTCACATGGAAATGAAACCTTTAATGAATCCATGTTTTATGATTAATAATATAACCGCAAGCAATTATTGGCACCCACTTCAGTGTTATACACTGACCAAATGTAATAAATCCATTTTATACAAATAATCATTTGTAACGGATTTTGTCTCTGTGTACACTGAGCACCCATTCACATCGAGAAGTGAGTTTGTGAAGCGTGAGATGTCTTGTGAATTAACTCCTTTATTTGAGCAGAGAGACCTTCTGTCTCCGCGGTTCCATAGAACCCCAGTTCAACAAATTAGTCAGTAATGTCTCAAGCGTGCAGGGTACCGGTGGTGCGAGTCCATGACTGTATCGCAGAAGGTCAGTACCTTGAAACCTCGGAGCAGGGCGAGAGGGAAGAGTACATGTTTGACTACACAGGAGCCCTGTAGCGCTCAGTTCCCCCAGGTTAGCCAGGTGATACAAGTCCCCTGTCTGTTCCTGTGGGTGACTGTCTCCACATCCATCCAGTTAGTAACGGAAAGATAAACGTTTCGCAAGTGGTAACTGTCGTAGCTGACGCACGCAGATGGCAACACTCCTTTGCTATTTCTGCGGCCAAACAGAAGGAAATGTCCATGTAGTACTGTGCAAAAGTATGAGTGATGTGTACACACAGCACTGAGTTATATTAGCGTTCGCCACTTGTCACACAGACAGTTTGAGTGTATAAATAAGAAATAAGGGACAGGTAAAGGTTTATTCCGTGCTGATAGGAGAAGAAAAGAAACGCGGTGTTTCGGCTGTGGAGCCTTCTTCAGGTGTGCTTGAAGTAGGTCCTTGACCTGCTTGAACAAAATAAGAAATAATACAGTAGGGGAAAAAAAAGATGACACAAAATAGTTGCATAATATTTTGTCCGTTTCCCACTCCTTGGTTTATGCTTTGCTTTTGTTGACTTGTTCTTCCACTGCAATGTTGTAAAACACTCCTCAAGTCCGGGTTCCGGGCTGGTTGGACTGCTCCCGTTTTCCCTGGGCTCCGTACTAGCAGGGTGTTTTGGATCGTCTCCCTCGGCAGGAAAATTCGGAGGGAAGTCCAGCGATCGCAGATAACTTAGACTCTGGCGGCGGTACTGTATCGGTCGAGCTGCTCGGAAGCGCTGCTTCTCCGGCCAGTCTTGCTCGGAAGTCTTGCCGCCTGTTGGGTTTAACGTCTGACCCCAGACAGTCCCCTGTATCCCAGAAAACACTGGTAAAGGGGAGAGGCGACCCCTTTGTCATCTGGTGGCTGAGAGAGAGAAGCCAGTTAGGAGTGGACACACGTGTCACAGCACACCCCTTCCACCCCCCAGCCTGTCTTCCATCTACCTGTTCCCTCGTGGCCGGCGCGGCCATGAACACCAGTAATTTAACGAGCGTAGCAGGAACCAAACTGAGCCCTGTGGAACAAGCCTGTGCCGGTGTCGGCATCCGAACCGCTGAGCCCACTTTCCCGGTTTGCTGCGGCTGGGGAAGCCCCCAGAGGGGGGAGCCCGCCCGCTCGCCCCCTGCTGGCTGTTGTGGAGCGCTGCCCTTATGCAGCGGGGGGTCGCTGTTCGGACTGTAACCTGTTCGCGCCAGTCACCAGCCCTCATTGCTGGAGGAGGACGCATGGAGGTGGGAAGGGTGGGTGGGGTGGCTTAGCTTTTTAAAGAATGGCGGGGGGGGGTGGCGCTCATACCGATTTGCTTGATTGATTTATGGCGTTATTGGTCCACGATTTCCCCAATTGGTCTGATATTGCCCATGTCGCAGCGAAGCACTGTCTTTCACCTTCAGTGGGTTGTAACTTGCTCTCTGTATCCAATATTAATCCAAGCCATTTCTCTTCCATGCTCTCTCCCCCTGCAAGGAGCGGAAGGTATTGCTCTTCTGCTATCTTTGCTTCTTAGCAGTGAATTTTATTTCCTGTAACCCTCCTCCCCCTCCCCCACCTGTTTTGTCCCTTTCTTCTCCTGACTTTTTGATTTGAGCTGTGTGGCCGATCTGTGGATTTCTGTGTGCGTTCTCCCCCCCCCCCCCCCCCCTTCTACTGTGTCTGGCGTCTCCCTCCTCGTTCTCGGTGTGGCGTTCCTGTTCCGCTAGCAGTCCTGTCCACCCCTGGTCCTGGAGGGGCCGGTCAGCCCCCCGGGGTTCGTCAGTCCAGCTCGGCCCGTTGCGGCGAGCTAAACCAGCAGCTTACTGGGTTTACTGGACCGATTTGACCAGCCCCTCCCAGCTCTTCTGGTGCTGCTGATTGCAGAGAACCGGCTGACACACTGCCCCCCCCAGGACCAGGACTGGCCACCCCTGCGCCCGTGCATTAAAGAGCTTGCGTAGTGTGGTGTCCCATTCTGTTTTCTGTGGTCGCCGTCGTCGTCGTTCCTCTGGGTGGCGTTTTTGTCTAGTCTGATCGTGCGTTACGTTCTCTGTCTTTGATTTTGTTTTTATTTCCCCTTGCGGGGTTCTGAAAGGATTTTGCTAACGTTTCCTTTTTCTGTTTCTTCTGTTTGTTGTTTTTTTTGTTTGTTTGTTTGTTTTTTTCGTTTTAGGTTTTCATAGAGCTGAGTCACATTAAAAAGTGCAATACAGTCAAAGGAGTCTTTGTCCTGGAGGAATTTGGTAATTACATTATTTTGATATTAGGTTTGTACGCGACATGGACATGGCAGTAACTCAGAATCACCACACAATTCCTCTCTACATCTGCTGGAAGCCGAGCAGCCATAGAACAGAGTTCAAGAGAGTTGTTACTGTAGGGTCTAGAACTTGTCAGTGATAGATCAGTAAGGTAGAAATACAGAGGTATTATGTTGTACTGTACCTTGCATTAGTTGACTTCGCCTGATTATTTGCATAGACCTTATAATTTTATTCGCAGGATGGATGGTCTTTACCCCGTGCAGGGATTTGTGTTAGATAGGTGCCTGGAGACGCTAAACCCGAGCTCCCCCTTGTCCTGGGTGTGCTTGCCTGTGCTTTATCAAGCAGAATCAAGCCATTGAGGCCCATTTGCCTAAACGGCTGCAGTGCGTCAGTGAAATTAGATCAGACTGGTCTTTATCAGGAGGAGTGAATGGATAGCCTTGGCCTTAGTTTTGTAATGAGCTGAGAAGTGCCTGCAGGAATGTTCACCTTTGCACGAGTGCTGTGAAGCCTGTAAAAATGATGCTTCCATTAAACGACAGCAAGCAGTGTTGAATGAGAAATATCGCGGATTTGTATGCACATATAAGCATGTTTGAAGTAGGCTCAATACGGTGGCAGTGTAGCTCATTGATGTCCTTGTGAACGGCTCAGGGTTTGGGGTTCCTTTACTGCACTGAAGGAAGGGTGAAGGGAGAGGGGAAGAGGGGGTTAGTGCACCCCACAGTCACATTAAGCATTAATATGAATCGGGGAGGAGGCACTCTGGGTAGGACTGTGCTGGTTTGGGTTACTGCTGTGTTTCTGTGCTTCTTTTTGTAATTCGTTCCCTCACCTTCGCTGCTATGAAAACCTTCATTCTCCAGCAGGTAAAGTGCTGTCACATGTTTCTCTCGACTGTGTGTCAGGACCTCTCTCAGCCCCACTCACCCCATTTCTCCATGACCGACGACATCACTGGGTTCTCGTTTTTTTTTATTTTTTTGAATTTATTTTCCTGGAAAATCAGCATTCCTTTTCTCTTTGTCTAACACGGGGGGAGTAGTCAAGATTTGTGCTATTTAAGGGTCATTTTTGCGATTCTTTAAAAGCTGCCCTTTAAGAAAACAGAGCCATGGTATTGTTTTATAGGGGTTCTTAGTGGTCTTCTCCAGACCAGGTCGGTAAAAAGGAGTGCTGATTCCCTCTATCCATTCTGATCACACTGAGCAGACCCCAGTCATTCTCTCACAGTTACTAATGAAAAGTCTCGATATGTAAATCCCAAGATACATGATTCTTTGTTGTCAGCTTGATTGTTTTTAGTCTTTTTGCTTTGAGAGGTTTTTTTCCCCCCTCAGGCTTTGGTAAAAACTCCCCGTTTTCATCCTTAAGGTGACGGTTCTGTAACATGCTGTAATGTAGACACAGGCAGACTCACTCACACTCATATCCTTTTGCTTCTCTGCTTTTAATTTTTAAGTGAAATTCTGTTTTTCGTTCTGCAGTTTTTTGTCTTACGCTGCACCATATTGGCTTCAGCAACACGGCTGGGTAGCTTGTTCCACACTCCCACACCCCTTTGTGTAAAGAAGTGCCCCCTGTTCTTAGTTTTCAGTGCTCTCCCACGTAAAACGGCACAGGCGCAGGTCATTTTCTGAAGGTGTGGCAGATGTGCAGCATAAAAAATATTATCCAGAGCTGTTCTACCACACCGTTTCAGGTCATGAAGTAAAGAATTTCATTCGTACTGTATATAGTTTGATGAAAATGTATCTTTGTGACATTCTGGAGAGGCAGTAATGTAGTATTAACACACAGTGTTTGTTAGACATTCCCACACCCTGCCAGCTGATTCCTAGACCTTGTGTTATTCCAGGTCTGGAATTTCATGAATCCCTGTGAGAGGCTTCAGAACATGCAAGCCTTTAAACTCAAGTTCAGCAATTTTGTGTTTTTTTCACCTGCTCTGGCAAGCCAAATTCTACGGGCAGCTTGATGAATATACAACCTTGTCTTCATCTCTCCTGCAGTCAGTATCTCTGCTGCAGCTGGTACACAAGTGTCATTTCATTTAGCCCTTGCGGAGCTGCAGTTTCTAGTACGAAATCCATAATGTGAACCCCCCCAGCCTGCATCCTTAAAAAAAAGTATGGTTCATATTGCCTACTCCAGAAAAAATAAAGCTTCTTAGACTTAGTTTTGCCAAACTTTAGTATCCACATTCCTATGGAGATATACTATACATGACTAATTCCTGAAACCCTGCTGTATAGCGAAAAACACTTCATATCACTTAAACTCTGTAGCAGTTTGTTTTTGTCATTTCTTTTTATAAATTGATGTGGGAGACAGAGTTCGCTGGTAGGTCTGACATGTTCTGCTAGGCTTCAGAGACAGACACCTGGTGTACTCCTGACTGTTTGTGTGTTGGTGTATGCGGTTTGAACTGCCTTTCTTATTATAATTTGCACTGCCTTGTACCCTGACGTGTTCAGTTTTTTGGTGTCGCTGGCTCTTCCACCTGTGTTGAATTCTTTGTTTTGTCTCTTGCACATCCGGTTTTAGTTCCTGAAACTAAAGAAGTGGTGATCCACAAATACAAGACCCCAATGGTAAGTAGAACTCTCCGCCTCAGTTTCCTCCCACAGCACGGGGTTGCAGAAGGTCAGGGGTCGTGTAGTGCCTTTGGAGGGGGTGGGGGGGGGCCTGGAGGTAGTGACAGGCTTGGCTTGCTCGCTGGCAGGATGTCTTCAGAGGGATTAGCCAGTGTAGCTGTGCCTCACCCTCCCCACCGGCCTGCTTCTGCTGCAGCAGATCTGGGCCTCCATAAGCCCGAGCTCTGTGTGGAGCGTTTAACACGCTCCCCGTCCGTGAAACCGAACTGTGCGGCCTCACCTTTTACCCCCCACCGATCATCAAGAGCACGTTAGACCTAACGCTGCTGGAGGAAGTTTTGCATGCAGTTAAACGAATATGTCTCGCCTTGGTTTGGCTTCTGCGTTTTTGAACAAATTCACGATTTGAATTGGCTGTGGGGGAATGGGGGAGTAAATTGTAGTAGTGATACTAGACTTGTGGCAACTTCGCAGTCTTCACTGGTAAGGTTCCGTTGGACAATCGTCAGTTTCTTTCTTATTTTGGAATGACAGTGGGCAGTTTGCACGTGTCAGTGTAGTGTTAGTTTTTCATGGTGTAGCAGGACATGGATCTTAATCCTGGGCTTTCTGTAACGGCACAGTCTTTTTTTTCAGGCGTTTTTCGAAAAGAGTAGGGGTGTAACCCCGGCGTCCTGGCCAAATTTCCCATTGGCCTTTGTCAATCATGGCCTCCTAATAATCCCCAACTATGAACTGGCTTCATTACTCTGCTCTCCTCCCCACTGAGAGCTGGTGTGTGGGGAGCGTTCTGGTGCACTATGGCTGCCGTCGCATAATCCAGGCGGATGCTGCACATTGGTGGGGGTGGAGGGGGGTCCCCATTACCTGTAAAGCGCTTTGAGTGGAGTGTCCAGAAAAGCGCTATATAAGTGTAAGCAATTATTATTATTTTAAATTTATTTTCCCTGCAAATATACAGTATGTGGGACTGGGGTTACCCAGCAGTGGCTAGCAGACACTGCTCCTCAGCCCTTCAGTAATGCATCAGAGCCAGTGCAGACACCTGCCCAGACGTCCAGCTTGGGTCAGGTCACAGGTGACTGGGGTTCCCCAAAGTTCTCCCAGGGCCAATAGTGCTCACCTGCTTGGGGAACCCCAGTTCGAGCCAGTCCGATCTGTTACTAGCGAGAGCTCATCTGCCCCTCCTCACCCTGCGTATACAGGAGTCGTCGCTGTGAGCCGAGCAGTGAAGAAGCAACTAATTCCAAATTCAGTGGGCATGAATTGTAAAAGGGGCGGCACAGTGGTGAACGTTGCTACCTCACAGAGCTGGGGCCCTATCTCTTATATCCTGGGGGGCTGTCTGTGTGGAGTTTGTATGTTCTCCCCATATTCACATGGGTCTCCTCCAGGTGCTCCGGTTTGCTCCCACAGTCTAAAGACATGCTGGTAGGTTAGTTTGCTTCTGGGGAAACTGGCTCAGCTGGGACCGTGTCTGTGTGTGTTTGCTCTGTGATGGGCGGGCGTCCCATCCAGGGTGTGTCCTGCCTTGTGCCTGTTGCTTGCTGGGACAGGTTCCAGCTCCCCCGTGACCCTGTATTGAATAAAGTGCTCAGAAAACAGCTGGATAAAATGTAAAATAATGTTTTAGTCCATCGTAGCCATCGTGGTTTTCTTTCTAAATCTTTGTGCTCTGCTTTCTTCTTGTCCTGTATTTAATGCAATATGTCTAACTTTTGAAGAGAATGAAGTAGAGGCTGCTGGTGGAACTCGAGGGCGGAGTTGTGGGATTTGTCCACTGGTGCGCTGCGCGTCTTTCACAGACGTCCGTTTGAATACTTCTGCTCCTGATTTTAAATTGTCTCTGTGCTTTGACCCCCCCCCCCCCCCCCTCCCCCAACAGGCCCACCAGATCTGCTACTCCGTGCTGTGTCTCTTCTCGTACATGGCGGCGGTCCGAGGAAAGGAGGTGGAGAGCAAACCGAAAGCCCTGTGCCCGCGGCCTGTGCCCAGCTAGCCCACGCCGCCCCTCCTCTGCTGGGAGGGCTGTCACGTGGGGTTGCGTGCGGTGATGCGCCCCCATTCCATCGTCCCGTCCTGTCCTGTCCGGGGGCCGGCTCCGGTTTTAGTGTACAGAAGAACAGTTCGCTCTTGCCTTGGTATTTTTTTTATTTCTGTGCCGGTCCCTGTTGTGCGTGTGTGTCAGGGAGGGAGGGGTCAGGGGTCAAGGGTCAAGGGTCGTCATTCCCCTATGTGTGTTTGTCATTCTTCCTGTTTTAACCTTCGCCACTTCCATTGCTTCTTTTTAAGTGGGATTCTGAGTGTATTTATGTTTGTCTTTTTTTAACCAAAACAAGGAACGAAACAAAAAAAAAGAAACGCCCGACAACAGCTTCCATTTTGCAGGGCGCCTAGGCGTTATTTCCCTTGAGGTTTGTTATTTCTCAGAGTAGCCTAAAGATTTTTGCTCTCCCTCGGTCTGAATGGAAGCGCTTGGCATCGGACTGCAGGGGCTCTTCACAGTTTTTGGCAAAGGCAACTGTACAGGTCCCGTGTCACGCTGTTGCTTTTAAAAAGCCTGCAGCTCCTCTCTCTTAACCATGTTTGAATATGCGATTAGATATATTACTCTTGCTTTATGATGTTGTAAGCACAAACCTGTTACACCTGCACTAATGAAACATTTAAAAAGCACAGGGCTGGGGGGGTCACTGTACTGTCAGTTTGTTCCTAAGACTCCAATGTTAACGATGGCTCAGAGAAGCAAAATCAGTCAGGATTTCCTCTTAAACAGGATGAAAATGAATTTCCCTTGTCCGCTTTGTTGCTTTTTGAATGTTTCAATGCATCCAAAATGTTGTGAGTGATTTTTAGGTCATGTGATCTTACCTAGCTTGCCTTTAGAGGCTTAACTACTGTATTATCAGATTTATGTCCGTGGTCGATGGTATTGAAATGCATGTTCTACTTCTGGAAAACAACAAAAAAAAAGCTGTACATTTCACCTCAGAAAAGAGAAACACTATCCATGTGCTGTTATCTGTCTGCTAGATTCAGGTGTATATACAGTAGATGTCACGGTAGAATGGACAATTTTGTTGCTGAAGCAAGCTGTTTTGGGTCAAACAAAAGAATGAAAAGAAAAACCTTATACTGTATATAAATACTATAAGGAAATATTGTTAAGATTATTAAATGTGAAAAACTGCCACAAGATGCTGTTACAAGGGAATTTAGAAGCACTGTTAATGATAAAGACTGTAAAGACTACCGTGGTAGAGGCAGTGCTGACCCATGTTTATAGCTTAGAAGCTGGAAGAGGGGTTTCTCTTGTGTGCTGTGATAATGTTCCCAACATGTATGATATATGGATAAATGTAGTTATAAACGTCCTTTTTTTTTCTTGTGTACGTTTTTAGAAGAGGAAAAATACTGGTTCTGTCTTTAATAGTCAAGTGCTGTAGATGCACAAGAGCTAACTTCTTCCATTCAAATATAATCCCCTCGATACGTTGACACAACAGGGGAATAAATTGCTGTGTAAATACTTAGTTTCAGAACCAGATGGGGTTTCTCCTGGGGTACACCACACCTCTGGGGTTTAGGGTGGGTGGCGAGATAGTACGGAATTCACCGTTCCAAGTGTGCTGCTGAAGAGAAACGGGGACATCTGATGTAAATATTTCAGTATTAAAAAATATTTATAGAAATTGTACAGCTTTGGCAATATGAGAATAAAACATGACCAGCCCGGAATTTCTGAAGTGAACTTTCAGCCTGTTTTTGTCTGACCTTTTATTGTGTGAATCACCTGCAGGAATTTTTATGGGTTTTTTTTCCAAAAAGGTTAAACATTGTTGAAGGAAAATTCAAGGTTGTTCGAAGGGCTTTCGCAGCATGACAATCCCATGTGTGTGCAATTTTTGTTCCGATTTCTCTTTTTTTGTTTTTCTAACGAAAACAGTGTACCCTTTTTAGTGTGTTCAGATTTGATGAATATGTGCAAGTAAACTTAAAATGCAACTTTAATTGAATAAAAGAAAACTTTGGGGATGGTAATAGGTTTAGTTTTAAAATGTGTAGGACTGTGTACTATGCATTTGCACATCTGTACATTATGCAATGTTCCTGTTTGAATTGTGACCATAAATCAAGCTTCCTGCTTCCTTTTGGGGTTTAATTAAAATAATTAGGAAAGGTTTGTTCTGTGTTGAAAGTTAAGGAAAAGAAAAACTGTTTCAAATGTTGAGCCTTCCTCAGGCATTTCAGGTATAACTCTGATACTAATTTAAAAAAATTACCACCAGAGTTCATCTTACTGTAAAAGGAATGTGTGGGTAATAGTTATTGCTCAAGTTGTGCACCAGAGGGCAGCATTGAACCATTGGAATGCCCATGCTGCAGGGGTTAGCATTGCTGTCTTGCAGAAGTCCAAAGACATACTGGACCAGCAGGTTAAGTGGCTTTTGGGGAAAACTGGCCCTGGTGTGATTTTGTGCATGTCTGCGTTTCCTGTGATGGACTGGCGTCCCATCCAGGTTGCACCCAAGGTAGGTGCCCGTTGCTGCATGCTGGGACAGGCTCCAGCTCCCCCGAGACGCTGAATTGGGAAAAACGGTTAGAAAATGGGTGGATGGATGAGTGTTAATGGTCTGTAATTGATGCATGGGGGGGGTGTCGGTAATGAATTCAGGTAAAGCAGAATTTAATGCAGACATCCGAGCCACGTCATTGCGCACTTTGCAGCGGTCCTGTATCGCAAGTTCTACTGACGTTGCTCCTTTTGGGGCTAAAATGGGGCAAATAAAAAAAAAAAACCTTTGCTTATTGACATCAGTTGCATCCAAGGTGCCTTGTCAACAGCCTCCCGTGCTCTCGGTGTCGGTGCCGGTACAGTTCTTATACGATGGTGAGGTTTGATTCTTTGGCTGTAGGAGCTGGGGAGGCGTTTCCCTGGAAACCAGCCTCACCCCTCCGCCAGACTCTGTGCCGTGAGGAGAGCTCCGGCGGTCTTGTTAACAGGTGGGACTGAGAGGGCTTTTCTGCGTTTCCGAGGTCTCTGAAGAATAATCTCGTAGGATTAGGCTCTCCTCAGAAAGGCCTGGCTTCCTGGATCTGACACCCGTTGCAGCCTGACATAGTTCAGCCCTCTTTTGCTTATTTAATACTTTATTTTAACCTCACGAGTCGAAGGGAGACAAAGGGCCCAACTCAAGGACACAACACCAATGTCCCACCTGGGACTCGAACCCATGACCCTCCAGTTCGAAGTCAGGTCCTGCTGCAGACTCCAAACTCTCCAGGCCTCGTGGGCATTTTTGTTGTTCCTGATGATCCTACATAGTTGGAAGACTTGTCAAGATTCTGTTTGGAATATAGGACTTGGGGGGGGGAATTCCTGGCTGCAGGTGACCCAGACTCTCACAGGTTTGAAACGGACAACCTTGCTTGGAAATACGTCATCCACTGAGGCTTGGTGCCACCTGTCATGGTGCAGTCGTATAGTCCCGCCCAGTGATATTCTTAGATAATGGAGCTTTCAGTGAGATTACTTGGTAGACATAATAGTCTTCCTGCTAAAAGCCATGGCGAATGTTTCTAAAAGGCCGGGTCACATTATTCTACACAGGGCAGGACTCTTAAAGACTTGACGCCTGCCGACAGACTTGCCTCCTTAAAAGAACAAAATCCTATTTGTGTAGAGAGCCGTGTGGATTGGTGTGTATCGAAACATTACACCTCCTGCCCTTGAAGTTATTTTTGTTGCTGGGTAGAGTATGTACTTGGCCACGATGTCTTCAAAAAAGAAAAAAGCCCCTTTAAATTTAAGACAAAGCTGTGCTCGGTTTCCTTGAGTGGGTTACTGCGGTAGAGTGAAAAGGGGGATGTTGGTTTTCCAGTTTGACGTTTTTGCCCAACACTGTGAAAGATGAGCAGAAAAAAAGCTTTAGAATGAAGCAGGTAGCATTGTCTTTCCATCATGCGTTCTTTGTTTTGGGAGCTTGTTGACCTACAGTGTCCCGGCGCTGTTAGTTTGGGATCTGCCATGAGTGCTGGCGCTTGCTCATTGAGGACAGAGGCCAGCGTGCAGTTGGGTTCAGGCTAGGGGAATTCCAGTCATCAGGAGCTCGTGCGTTATGTACTGCCGCGTGTTGGAAACAGTAGGCTGAGCTGCGTCTGGGGACCTGGAGAATTTCCACATGTCCGTCTGGAACAGGCCTCTCGGTGCCAAAGACATGCCCAGCATTGTCGCCCTCAACGTGGAGCGCCTCTCCCGAAATGGACCTGGCCAATGGTGACCCACGGGGGGCGGCATTGAGCTGCAAATGTCCTGGGACGCGGGGCTGCGCAATTCTGTGTCCGCAGGGAGGAGGTTTGCAGGTTTTTCCGTTTCTCTCTTAGTTGGCAACGCCTTACTAACAGGCAATCACTCTTCAAACCCGGTTAGAGGCATTCATCTCTGGGACTAGGCACTTACTGTACAATCACTGCAGGAAAAATCTGATACCCTGCAGTAAACAGAATTGGACACCCCTGCTGTAAAAAGCCACGTTCGTGTTTCAGCTGTGTCCACAACGGTCTTCCAGGAACGGTGCATTTCATATCCACACTTCCAGTGAAATAAATCATCTCTTTCTACAGGTTAAACTACAGTTTGTTTGTTTTTCACCTGAAGCATGGCTCCGTGCCCTTTTCGGCTGGGAAACGGGTGTTAATTGAAAGTGATGGACAAAAACCAGAGAGCGTGTGTCTTTTACTCTCGTTTCTTTTGAGAAGTGGGCATTTTCGTGTGAGCTATCGCAGCATCCGTGTGCAGTAGATTTTCTCGAAGAGCAAGTGTTTGTTCTGCCCAGGATTGCTTGCCTTAAAATTAAAATATCGCATGGTTTGATCATAAGGTAGAATCCTCCCCCTGTATATAAACACAGGGGTGAAATCTGTCCGTAGTATGCTCAGCACTTGTCAGCAGCGCCTAGTGCTCTGGGTTATCAGTACTGTGTATCTGGAGCTCTCGCAGCTCTCGGATATTTACAGCAGCCTGGAGACACACAAGTGTGGGACTTTGAAGATGGTTGTCGTGACGTATCAGCCACAGCTCTGTCGTCTTTTAATACAGTATATTCGTCCAGGAGGGTAACTAGAAAAGCAGCTGAGCTCCGGGGTTTGGTCTCATCATGTTTCGATGGGTTCTTATTTACTGTAGAGTTTGTGAAAGGAGGTCCTCATTGCGTTTTTGCTGTGCCACAGGAGGCCTCGGCCTTTTAAATTCAAGGACCAGAACTGAAATTTTGCGGTTAAAAAATAACCGGAATTCCTTTTTTTAAAATTTGAGTGACACAAGATGGCAGCATGGTGGGCTGGGGATTGCTCTCGCGGGGGGATTATAGGGACCTCAGGAAGGTCGTTTAATGCATCTCTCTCGTTTTTAAACACTTCAAATTTGGCCAGAATGACATTCCCTGTTTGGTGCTGATATTTTGTCCGTGTGCTTTTGAGAAGGCAGTTTAAATGTCTCGATCCTTACAAAACACCAACAGCATAATCGCACATTGGTGGTTCAGTGGTAGAATTCTCGCCTGCCACGCAGGAGGCCCGGGTTTGATTCCTGGCCATTGCAGTGGCTTTTGTCAGTAGCCATAGCACCCTGCAACTCACAACTGGCAACACACTGAAGCTCACCAGGTGTAAGCCTGGTCAGTACCTGGATGGGAGACTCCTGGGAAAGCTAAGGCTGCTGCTGGAAGAGGTGTTAGTGGGGCCAGCAGGGGGCGCTCACCCTGCAGTCAGTGTGGGTCATAATGCCCCAGTATGGTGACAGAAAAGAAAAGCGCTATATAAGTGTAAGCAATTATTAATTATAAAACAGCGCATTATTATGGGCTTGAATTCTAGTTCCAGTTGCAGCAGGGTGTAATTATTCTACATTCAGCGTTCTGATAATTCGACATCTCTAAGGTACCACAACCAGGGGAAGGTGCGGTTCTAAATCCGGTTTCTTCCTTGTATTTTTAGACAATAACCAAGTCGGATTGCTTTTTGTTCCGTTGTCATCCTCCTCTTTTCATATCGTTCAAAAGCGCGATGCTTTTGCCGTTTCAGAGGTGGGTCTCCGGCCTGCTCAACCATGATCCCATCTGCACAGCGCAACTTATGTTAATATTAGCAACACCCCAGTATCACAGGTGGTGCACAACAGCTCACTCGGACCTTGCAAGGCTATTCCAAAGCCTGCACATGTTTAATAACGGTGAGCTACATCTTGAACGCTAATCTTCTACAGTACTGTTATCAGCGTCATCAGAATTTTTCCTGTGTCATGCCTGTGTGTGTACATACAGTACAGTATATACAGTGTATGCAATAAGTGGCACTAAATGTCACTCTAAGTGCCATTGATTCAAACACTTGTTTATTGTGTTTCTAAGGCCTCAGTGTATATTTTAGATATGCACTGTTATATTTTGAAATTTGCATTGCTGCAGTGCTCTGTTTTGATATACTGATTCTAGTTACACTTTGCAAAAGTCCTTAAACACTAAATGCCATTCCTTTCCCTAGCTTATGTTTTTGATTAATTGCGATTAAGTGTTATGTTACGCTTGGACATGTATGACCTTTAATACCCCCCCCTAGCTGTTACATTAATAACCTGACGCACTTTCTCAATCCCCAACATCTGACAGGTGTCCTGCTCTGGTCGTGGGCCGTGTCATATGAGACCTGCGGGCCACGGGATTGTAGCGTGCCCTGCATTGTGTCGACGGGCTGCAGCCTTAAATAAAGCTTTAAAACATGGGCTGCTATAATTTAATCAGCCGGCAAACCCGCAGTCTCAACCCAGGCATGCTCTCACACAGTGGTGTGCGAAATGGCACGGTCCTTCGCTGTGACACCCATCAGGTTTTTATTTGAGGAAATGTGAAGACCGCGTGTTCCGTTTGCTGTTATTTCTGGGCAGTCGTGATCGAGAGTGACAGCCCAGAAGCGCGTGTCGCTTACATCAGCTGGCCGATGGTCTCCGTGTTCGATTGTGCGCGTCGGCACGCTGCGACTCTACAGAGACGCTTGAGCCGAAGTAATGGGCTGCCATCAGAAAGAGAGCCACATCTCTGACGTTCACTTACTGCATTATATCCTAAGTCAACGAATCCCCTTGTGCTCATCCTCTACACATTATGGAAAACCTGCTTTAAGTGACTCTGCAGAAGCTGTCACTCAATACATTCTCTCTTTAAACTTTTCCTGGATAAAAACACCTGCTTATTGCCTGTTATCCTTATATCTCTGTATTGTTTTCATATTAGTTGCGGGCAGTTGGAGCACAGGCATACTAGAGTTAGCGAGAGTGAAACCATGCAGAAATGGATTGATGCAACATTGCAAAACTAAGAGGACTGCCTGGCTGCCAACACCATAGTGTATCCGCCTATGTAGTGAGATACAAGCCAATAGTGTTGACATTAATGACAAACAGTAGCAGCCCTTCCTGGGAGCTTATCTCTTCCCCCCCCCCCCGTCTTAAATGGTTTCTTACTATCTGATATTGGGCATTCACGATCACCTTTCCTAAATCCAAACGTGGCAAGGATTTCGGAAGGACCTCTCCCTCTTTCGCCCTCCGTTGTTGGGCCCCATTAGGGCTGTGACACAGAGTTGGCCTGGTGTGCTGGCAGCCTTCTCCTGAACTGTCAGTGCTCATTTACGGTGGGGGTTGTTTTACACTTCCTCTCATTCACGAGCTGGGCCCCTGCGCTGTCGGCTTGCTCGCTTCATCTCAGCTTTGCCTGCCAATCAGGTCTCTCCTGGGGTCCTGCCCACTGCAATGCATATTGAGGTTTGCAGACGTTTTAGCTGGAAGTAGCTGCTGGGTCATAAGGCTATTTTTTTTTGTGTGTGTAAAAAAATGTGTTTAGGCTTGGAACACGTAAGAAGGACTGCAAATGGAAGAATTTGGCCAGCTTCGCCCGTTTGATTGCTAATTGATCAGACAGTTAAAACCTGCCACTTTCTAAAAGAAAAAAAAAAGTGCCCTCGTCTTCGTCTTAAATACATCAACATGTAGTTTGTGTCCCCTGGTTCATTATTCTCTTTTCAAATTAAAGCAGAGTTTTACCAGTTACAATACTTATTAACGTTGATTAAACCTACATAACTCACAGTTCAAGGCGTACTGTATATGCACTTTGATGTTCATTACTGAAAGCTGGGAGAGGCTTTTCTGAGTGGCAGTAGAACAGTGGAGGGCTGGTGATCTCCGAATCCAAGGGTAATATTCTATAGAGTTAGCAACTTTAATGTCAAACCCCCTTATGGACTGTGAGTTTCTGCTGATTTTGCAAAGTCTTCATGCCAGGAGTATTAGCGCTATCATAATACAGTCTCTTAAACCTCTAGACAGCTCAGAGAGTTAATGATGGTACAACATTCCTAGAAAGGAACGTCATGCCAGGATCAGTTGCTTCGTGAGGGATGACTTCATCAGCAGAAAAATAGAAACTCTTTAAGCGAAAGAGGCAACTGTAGCATAAGTCACCTCCCAAGGCCACTGATTAACGCAAACCGTCCTTCTGGTTATGATCTGGTTATTATATAGATGCTTTAGATCAGTTGTTGTTTTAGCTCTTCCACCCAGGAGGAACCCCTATTCAGCTGCCACTTTCATCCTGCAATTCACAACTAGCAGCCCACTGGAGCTCAGCAGGTGTGAGCCTGGCCAGTACCTGGGTGGGAGACTCCTGGGAAAGCTAAGGCTGCTGCTGGAAGAGGTGTTAGTGGGGCCAGTAGGGGGCGCTCACCCTGCGGTCCATGTGGGTCCTAATGCCTCAGTATAGTGACGGGGACACTATACTGTAAAAAAGGCACCGTCCTTCGGATGAGATGTAAAACTGAGGTCCTGACTCTCTGTGGTCATTAAAAATCCCAGGGTGTTTCTTGAAAAGACTAGGGATGTCCTGGCCACATTTCCCATTGGCCCTTACCCATCATGGCCTCCTAATAACCCCCATCTCTGAACTGGCTTCATCACTCTGCTCTCCTCCCCACTGAGAGCTGGTGTGTGTGAGAGGACTGGTGCATCATCCAGGTGGGGCTGCACACTGGTGGGGGTGCAGGGGATTCCCATTACCTGTAAAAGACATTTCTGGACACTCCACTCACAGTCCTTCTAAGTAAGGATATTGTTGTTGTTATTATTATTTTATTACTTTCAACAGGGAACCCCGACCCAAAATCAGATTGAAATGTTATTTTTTTACGGCATTGGTGATGTTACTCTAAAGACCGCTGTCGTTGTGATTTTTTAAGTGTATGTTAATTGCTTTTTTAATTGAATGCTGATGATTGAAATTTGTAATAATTTATTTCAGTTTTCTACTTGTCAATTTACTTCTGGCTCTTAAAGGGTCAGACAGGGCTTGTAATGGGTATGAAGTGCTGGATAAGTTTCGGAGTTTCAGACTTGCCCTCTTATCAGCAGCTGTGCCACACTCCTTCTAAACTCCTACACAGAGCACAGCACGTCTGAATTCAAGGAGGTAGAGAGAAATTTAAAACACTTTGTTGTCCTCCCAGATGGCAGATTCATTTTTACAGAATCTTTCCTTTGATATCGTGCCTTTTGCATGTCCTTCGCTGCTCCAGGGACTGGTAAATCCTGCTGAAAGTCCCAGTTCCGTCACTGTTGACTCTAGTTGCAGCTGTACTGCACTGTAGACTCATCCTGTCTAGCTGTGCCCACCACACTGCTGCACCTCAACAGCAGCTCATTGCTAATTTAAGTTTTATTTTTGTCATACCTGATCGTCAGCCAAAACAACAGTTGAACTGAACAGGGTTGAGATGCAAAGGGAATTTTATTGTCCAAGGAAGCAAATGTTTCTTATCTGTATCTGTGGTGCTCCGCTATTTGTACTACCTTATCATGCAGGAAAACACATCTAGTGGGGTTTGTAAAAATCACACAAATCACACCGTGAGGCTGCATTCTGTGGGGTTTTAATTCCTTACAAAGGCTCTTACAATTTCCAAAATTAAGATTAGATATATGATCTAGTGAGACTGAAATAACTTCACCAATCAAAAGAGCCAGTCAGGTGCAAGAAGGTTTTTAAGTGTGATGTAGTCTCTTTACAGGTGGTGCACAGGCGCTGCCAGGCTGATACTGTGAATGAAAGCCTAGCCAATATTTTCGAATCTGTCGCGCAGTTCCTAGTGTCGAGGGGGTCAGGTGCAGGTAATGGATGCGCTGCTGTTTCTTTCCTGCGTGTCCCTCTCTGTAATCTCATTTCGACAAACCTCCTGGCTTGCTGGCCATCACTGGAACGAAATGACAAAATGAACAGTTGCACACAAGCAGCATTCGTTTTTATTTCAGTTCTGTTGTTGTCGATTAAGGTTTCTTCCTACCGTCCGGGCTGTGGAGTAGCCCATTCAGCTCATGGCTGTGACCCTCATATTATTTTAGACTGGGAGTATTGGCATTGAGTGTAGAAGCAGTGTGCCTCTCGGCTCTCACTGATGGCACCACAGGCTCAGAAACGCCTGGTCGCAGGCTGACTAGAGCTCAGCCTGACCTGGAGTCTGTTAGTCAAGTATAGAGATCAACCTCCATTCCAAATGAGCACCTTAATCAATTTTAATCAGGCCCACTAATGTGACGTTCAGTGACTGCATGTGTATACACTATACAGCACATTCCTAAGGGCTCTTATGACACCTCACGTCAAAAGCAGTATCATTTTCCTTCTTGAAGCTTCTTATCGATTGCCATGCTCTGTGACTCAATAGCCACTCGATACTGTACATATGCATCAGCAGTTTTTGTTTGCATTATTGTTCTAGCAAATGGAAAGATTCCACTGCTGAATTTTCACTACAAAAGGCGTGAAAGTAGAAAAAGACACAAATCTCAACTTTGGGCTGTGAAATCTGCTTCAGGTAGGTGAGAGAATGAGGACAGTATATAACACAGTATATAGTTCAAGTAGGGAGCTGCGTCAGCATGCGTAGGCTGCAAAGGAACAAGTAATAGGTTTATTCCCTGCTGAAAAGAGAAGAAAGGGTCACACACCTGAAGAAAGCTCAACAGCCGAAACGTTGTTTCCTTCTTCTCTTTTCAGCATGGAATAAACCTATTACTTGTTCCTATAACAGTATATAACTGCAAATAATGCAATTCCATAGAAGTAAATTAGAATATTGTATAATAACATTGCAACTGTCTCAGTACCAGTACTGTATACTTAATGTATAGTGCTACAGACTTTCCTCACTTTGGCATATTAACCACATGAACCACAACATGGTAGATATGTTAAAAGTTAGCCATCTTTCTGCCTCTCCACTTAAGTTGTGTCAGTTCACTGCCTGAAATACAGTGAAATACAAAATACAAACTGTTGAAAGCCTGTAGTCACATTTAATGCAATTGAATGCATTAATACTGGTGACTTTATTTCTTGCGTTTATTGATCTTTGTCCAATGATCTGTATCTGCTGCTCTCCAGCCTTCAGTTAACTGTCAGACAAGCATTGCATTCTTGACTGTTGTTTAATCTGATTTACAGAGAAAACCGTCAGAATGACCTGTGTCATCACATGCGTGCCCAGGGAGCTCTCTGACTGCCAGCCATGCTGCTGTTTTGGTGCTGAATGCTTTTGCGATATGAAGCTGGCAGTTCTGTTTCTTCCCACATGTACAAGCTTGCAGATAGTGACTTATTTTCCACTTAAGCACCCACACATACAACCCCCCCCCCGCCACGTCAGACTGAGATTCTACATTTTCATGCAACACTGAATTATTGTATTGGGAAGAGTAAGTACTATACATGCACAGACTGAATCACTGTGACTGGAATGCCCTCCTATAATGAAACCACACAGCATTCAATGGAAAAGGCAGCATGTTTACACAGTGATGGCTGTCATATTGTTTCTATTATTGAACATGTTGTTAATAATCTGCCAGGAGCCCGAGGATTAATGTGAGTTTTTCCTTACAAAAGGGGCTGTGATTCGTATGCTCTTTCAGAGTTAGGATTCCTGCCTTTCCTCATCAGTTGGAGGACAATCTTCAAGACCTTGTAGAAAGCAACCCACTTGCTGGACTGTTCTATACAGTATTTCTGATTTTAAGAGGGTTAGGGCTGCAGGACTCCAGACTGCAAGCCTCAGAGGTGGTCTTACCTGCAGAGCAGTGCTGAGGGAGAGTCTGTTGCTTACTGGGAAACTAAGAGAGAGAAGTAGAGGGAACACGATGATAGTTGACACAGGCATTAAAAACAGAGAAAAGCAGACAAACTGAAAACTGGGCATTATCCAGACTGGTCCTTTTAATCATATAGTGATTTATTAAAAGGCCCTACGATATGTTAATACATACACAGTCTGACATAAGTTTTAAAACTTATGAAACTTTATGGCATGATCATATATGATCCTCCTGTCTGTTCAGCATGTTCAGCTTGCAAGATGATCACTTCATCATATCTGAATCAACATCTACTGTATGTGCATTTATAAAACCACAGAAAATAAGTGAGAAAAAACAAGAATGGGTAGGTGAGATAAACAGTATCCATGCTTATACTACAATATTCATAATATATTACAATATATTGCTTATATTACAATTTACCAGGGCCAGGGCAATTCCCATTCCAGCTAAGGGGTAAATATAATTTGTGGCGTACCACAGGGGTCTGTGCTGGGACCAATGCTCTTTCTGACTGATATCGCTGAGCTAGATGCTGGTATCGTTAGGAAGTTAGTCCAGCTGGCAGATGCTACGAAATCAAGAGGGCGAGCGAGAGTTGACGCATCAGGGCTCACTGACCTCTGACCTCCAGCTTGCACTCCACCACAGCCTCCCCCCGTTCGTTGACGGCCTTGCAGGTGTACACCCCTCCATCGAAGGGACAGGGCTTCCGAATCTCCAGGGTCAGCACCCCCTGTTTACTGAACATCCTGTACTTGGGCTCGTTGCTGATGTCCATTTTGTTCTTGTACCAGGTCACTTTAGGCTGGGGGAGGGGGGAGGGGTTAATTTTTAAAACGATCACAAGGAGATGTGAGTCTGCTCCTGCTGGAGAGTTTAATTTTAATCGCACTAGATTGCTGGGCAGGGCCTCTGGAGTTTGTAAACCATCCACCCATCCTTTTCCTGGCCACTTTATTCAACTCAGGGTCACAGGGGAGCCGGAGCCCATCGTGGCAAGCAACGCGCACAGGGCAGGGTACACCCTGGATGGGACACCAGTCCATGGTATGGGCACACTCACACCAGGGCTAATTTTCCCACCGCTATGCCTTTGGACTATGGGAGAAAAAGGGAGCAGCTGGAGAAAACCCACATGAACATGGGGAGAACATACAAACTCCACACAGGTAGCACCCCAGGAATTGAACCCAGGGCCCCAGAACTGTGAGGCAGCAATGCTAACCCTGGTGTCCTGGTTAAGTTCTGATCTGGTCTTGTAGAATTTGGCCTCCCTTTAATTCAAGCAGTGAAACAACTGCTCACTTCTCCACTGAATAATGGAGGCTGCTGGCGCATTATGGCTCAAAGGTATCCTTTGGGATGAAAAGCGCTTTATGAACTCGGTTTCTCATTATCGTTATTATTAATTAAGACGGTTTACCTTGGGCGAGCCTCGGACAGCACAGCTCAGAGTGGCGTTGTAGCCCGAGATCACTGAGCGGTTCACCAGGGGGTGAGTGAACTTGGGGGCTTCAGTGAAGTCATGCTCCTTGTAGACAGGTGGTTTATACACAATCCCTGAGAAACACCCAAAATGCAGGTCAAAATAAAGGGCAGAGGAAGAAGCACTCCATCCTAACTTGTTTCTCCCCTCCTGCAATCTCTGATTTTCCGACAGTCTGGGAAACCTTCTGTTCTCAGACTTTCGGTTCAGCTTCTCTCCTTGCTTGTATGCTTGTCACGCCAACAAAAGAGTGACAGTAAAACCCACGGCTCATGGGATGGTAACCTGCGGGCCTGGACTCCACTCCATCCCAGAATCCCCGTGCAGGGAGAAGGCCGCCGGATTATTATTAAGAGGGACCTGCCTGTCTTCTGGATGTACGCGCTGTCCTTGGACACGCAGGGCTGTTCGCTGAGGCCGCACAGGTTCGCGGTGAAGACCCGGAAGACGTACTCGTTGCCCATGATGAGGTCCGACACGACGCAGTTGGTGCGGCGGTACTGCTCGTAGACCGTGAACCACTCCTGTCACGGGACAAGCGTGAAGCAGCTGCCGTTAGAGTAGGCCTGAGCAGGGAGGGTCTGGTTTCTACAGAGGAACTCCTTCGGCACTCCGGACCCAGCCACCAGCAGGTAAGAAACACGTTTGGCTTTCGCCGTTTAGTTTGTGTTGTCCAAGTGCACAGCCTGGATTAAGACCAAATGAACCTTGTGCCAGTTGGCCCGTTTCTCCTCTCCTACCTGGTTTAAAGAACAATCCTGCTTAAAATAAATCAAATAGATCAATCCTGCTTATCTGGCGTTTTTTAATTTGAAAAAGACAGCTGCTGCTTCTACATCGGTAACCTCTTAGCACGTACATTTATAGATTTATAGATTACAAATAGGCTGTAAACGCAGACACGAATTGGACCAATGTGCCAGAATTTTCTATGCAACTGGATGATGGCGATTTCAGAAAAGTTGTGTTAGTCCGACCAAGAGCTATCGCAGTTGACTTGAGGCTCCATCTCTTATCAGAAAGAGGGTGAACTCCAGTGAGGGTTGTAGCAGGCCCGAGCCTGTCACAGAAGCCCAGGGTTTAAGGCTAGACTTCACACGAGATAGGTCACAGGGCACACATGCGTGCAGAAACAGAAGGTCAACCAATTTACCCAGCCCTCATGTTTTGTGGAGACGGGAGGAAACCAGATTACACTTAGAAAACCCATGTGCCTAAGGAGAGAACATGCACACTCCACACAGAAGGTCCCCAAGTCGAGAATTGAGTCTAACAGCCAAGACCCGCGAGGCAGCAGTGCTAACCATCAGAACACTTTCACCTATGGCAGACTACGACCTAAACTACAGCACAGGCAGGGTATGCTGAAGCATGTTGCAAATAGCTGATGAACATCTAAAATTGCAGTTCTAATTAACTAATTGCTATTTGAAACGTGATAATCATAGAAGTAAAGTCTAGGCATTCCTGGTATTTAGATGAATCCAGGCTAATGCAGCCTGGATTGAAATACAAGGCAGCAGGAAATGTGCTGAGCTTAGAGAATCAGCTGGACACTTTCGAAGTGTTTAACCTTCCAGTTTAAAAAGCACAGTCAAAGTCACTCTTTTGCGGACAGCTCGTAAATTTGCCAAAGGGCAGGAGCTAAGATTAGAAAATCGGCGTCCGCTGGCGTGCCTGGAGCTGAGCCAGGCAGGTTGGACACAGCTGGACTCCAGAACACATTGTCCAAGGGAGGTATTCACTGGGCAAATGAGTCATCAAGGAGGCTAGGATACCTTCTGCATCTGGTGGAAAGTCCAGAGCCCATTCACATTTACAACTACAGCACAGCACACATACTGTACCGCCTTCAGTTCAAGCTTTACATTGGTTTGCTCCGCATAAAAAACTCAGAAAAGTAGGGCTTAGTTCAGTGTTAGTTCCATGATGAAGGCTACTCTGCGAGGTGTCTGTCTATAACAAGGTAAAAGAGGGATCCTTCCTGCAATAGGTATTTGCAAACCTTCCATAGCACTGAGATGAGAGGGTCCCTATTTTATCTAACCCTTGTTTGGAAACTCCTGGATGAAGGAAACCTCACCAAGCACTTACTAAAGATCTGGTACAAAAACAAGAAACTTGCACATTGCTCATCTTTGGTATTGCCAGATCACACACAGATCACAGATATATTCGTTTCTGGTTTTAAAGGGGCACCGCAGTCCCAGTTTCTCAGTGCAGTTATTAAATCTTGGTAACAAAACAAATTAATTGACAGTATAGAAACAATTTACAAATTTCGAATGAAGCACAAAATCCTGAACTTTGTGAAAGTACTGTACAGTAAGTCACCATGTTGTCACAAACTGTTAGTCTCGACACGAGCAAGAGTTCCCAAGAATTGTGACGTGAAGCGACCCTTCCTGCTCACTAGTCACTGTAATGACGTGATGTACGATTGAGTAAGTACAGGTTGTGCAGCAGACATTTCACTGCAGAAATGTTCCAACGTTATCAGCATGCAGAGTCAGCAAGTAAGCAGTATTTGTCGGCAAAACCGTGTCGAAGTTGAGAGCAATATTTCTATTGGGTTAAAAGAGATGTATTCACAAACCTGCTTGTTTACAATGTAGTGGGGCCGTGTCATGTCACTGAAAGTTTTGTTGCCTTGTTCTCAACTGCAGAATATGGCGCTGCACATACCTGGAAATTTAATCTATTTTATTGTGTAAATTGGAGGTTTTGCAAGTGACTGTGTACATTTTACTTTCATTGTGGTTTGAAATGCACTTATCAGTGCTGATTCTTTCTAACTCCGGGATATGAAAATAAGCATTGCACTTCCCCAGCTGTGAAGCACTGTGTGACTGGTGAACAATGAGTACTCTGGTGCAAACTGACTGAGCCCGACTCATCTCCCCTTTCGAACCCTCACCATGGTCTTCTTATCGGCCTTCTGGATGGTGTAGCCTGTGATCTCCATGTTGCCGTTGTCCTTCGGCGGTTTCCACTCCAGAGCCACGTTGAAACCCCACACGTCTGTGATCTTCAGGTTCTGGGGAGGGCCGGGCTTGTCTAGGAAATATCACCGCAAGGCAGGAACAGCTCTAAGTCTTATTGTGAGGCATCTCCTTTGCAAAAGCCATGTAACGTAGGCATGTAACATTTTCCAAGTCAGCGAAATTTAAAATTTACAGCAAAGCCAGTATTAACTGGCACCATTTCAGACATTGTACAATATCAGGATATCTTAACATTTGTTTAAATCGGTACTGTAAGCGCCTCATACTCTCTCATACTGTAAGTGTTTAACATTGTGCTTTTATAAAACAATTTTTGGTATTGATAAAGGATGGGCCTTGAATTTATTTGGACCATTATAACACTGGTACTTTTCCATCCATTATTGGAAAGGTTTTTATTCCCGGCAATCCAGAGACTATCCTGGAAGCACAGAGTTGCAGGCTTATAACCTGGACAGGGGATCAGCCCCTCACTGGGCACACACAGCTCCTGAGTGGTTTCTTTTTAATGGTTTCTGCTAAGCAGTCTGTGCAGTGTGTGTTCTCAGGCTTCTCCTCGAGCCCAACCTGCAGAGCCCCAACAAAACTAACTTTGAAGGTCGAAGGTGAATCCCAAAATATAGCTTGTCAGCAGCTTGAGCCCCTGTTGTTCAACAATTACCATCCATAAACTGCTCAGCTCAGCTGGTGCACTCTTGTCTGAGTCCCTCAGCCACCTGATAAAAGTACAGCTGTCTTTCCCACAGTGACAGATCAAACACAGGCACATGAAAGGACAGAACCAGAGCAAAAGGCCCCTGTGTTCTCTGTGATTGTAGCTGCATCTAACAGCTTCTCCTGCTTGTGGAAACTCAGCTGCTTTCTAGCTTTGTGGCTCTAGTTCATTAAACATCGTGGGGTTTTGCCTGTGAGCACAGAAACAAGCCTTCTCTGCCTCAGCAGCAGACGTTTCAGAGATAATGTCAGGTCATTAGAACATACTGTAAGAACGTTAGTATTTGCTAGTTAATTGATCCCTGGATTTCATCCTGCCAGGATATCAGCTTCAGCAACCTGGTTGCATAGCCGTTCCATACTTGTACAACCAGTGCTCTTCCCCTTAGTTTCTACATGTGCCCCCTGGGTCTGGGTTATCCCTGCGTGTCGTGATCACCTTCACACATTCAAGAACATCCAGTTTCTGAACACTGAAAAGATGGAGAGTAAGAGCACTCTGGCTTCCATTCTGCAAGGCATATTCCATCTTTGGCCGTGCAAAATTAAATTTTGTAAGACCCTGTTAATTTATATTATATAGAATTCTACAGGAAGGGAACAACACAGTACACAGCCTACAAACTGAAGCAAACAGTTGCAGCATGACAGCAGCCTTTTCAATACATGTTGTAAGTAAAGCAGCAGCTGTCTAACAGAGTACAGGAGCCCAGTTACTTACCCACAACTTGAATGTTGATGGTAGCCTTGTCCTCCATGTTCTCAATCTGCACCTGCAGCTCATACTTGCCCGAATCTTTGCGGTCGGCGCGGCGAATGAAGAGGATGGTGTCCGTGTCGCTGTTACGGACGCTGACCTGCTTGGGGTCCAGGGCCTGATCGTCTTTTGTCCAGGTGACCTTTGGCCTAGGTTTGCCCTGTGAGGATTATATACCGTAAGGCCCGACATCCAAGACTTAGTTAATCGTACTCAATCAACACAGGTCACAGTTGGCCATCTGCTGCTTCTGTTTGGAAGAAAAGCAGGCTATTCGGAATTATATCCCAAAAAACCTTAAGATGCACACAAGATACAGTATGGTATAAAAAAATAAATAGAAAATCATTATAGTAAATGCCTGTACAGATGACACACTAAAGACGATGTCTGAAGCTTATTTTTCAGGTGTGCAAAAAAGGTGATTTTGTACAGTATTTGGGTGCAGATGGGTGTGATAATAGACCTTGCGCACACACATGTACACACACTAACCCCTCCGCAATCTCATTTGGACACCCTGGGGGTTCTGCCGCTGTGCATGCTGTTGGCTGAAAGTGTCTGGAGTGTGAACATCTCATTTTCCAATTAAAATAACTGCAACAAGTTAAGAAGGTGACACTCCCTTCCCTGCCTGCATGGGGCCAACAGCAGCCATGGCAGTGGGCTTCTATACTGTGGCACACCGAGCTCCCTACACCGGCTGCCAAGAGAAGTGCCTGCAGCGCTTGCCATCTGCTCAACTGGGCTGCTTTCATGACAGGGCTGCCCCTGAGCAAGGTCTGCAACTCACTGGTATAATGACTGAGATACAATGAGTCAGTTGTAGAGCACCGGGAAATCTTGGTAAAAACATGGTAAAGCCCAGTCAGTGTGCTACAGTAACTCGCGAGAGATCTGTAATAAAAAGTGACTGAGAAAAAGAAAGGCCAGGTGGATCTGCAAACTGGACATAGCAGCGCTCTTAAAGCGTGTTCCAGCTTCCATTCAAACTCTTTTCCATGTTCACAGATTGGTGAGAATCCCGGACTTGGGACTTTTTTTTCCTGTACTGAATGTTAATGTTTTATTCTTTCAAGCATGCCGAGATTGAAGAACTGCTATCCCCTGAAGGACAGAGCTTTCACAGGCACGTATGCTCCTAAGACAATGCCAAGCAAATGTTTAGAGACGAGCCTCTTCCACTGATCTTCGCTTTGCTGTAAATCTGTCCTTTCTGATGGGTGTTGTGAATACCATGCCTTCAGCAGCTACGGACTTCATTTCATCAAGAGGAAGGGAAGATGGAAGCACAAGTAATCAATACACCTCTGCATGTGTTACCAGGGATATGATTACAGGGTCTGAGGTCCCTTTATTTATAGCTTGCAGAAAGCACAAACTCTCATATATCACACATGGTAACTTGTCAACAAAATTGCCTGGGATTGAGTTTCTGCACCAAGCAAAATCTAACACCGAAATTGATTTGAGGTGTTTGGGTCAAAGATTAAACAAAGACAGGGTAGGTCTTGCAGCCCAAGCGCCTGAAAACGGACAGTTTGATATTATGAATATCTTCCACTGGTTGGCCAGATCCCCTTCGGAGGTTTTGCGTATCCACATCTGATACACATGGGAAACCACGAGGCTCTGAGAAAAAACTCGGAGCCAGAGCCTGGCGAAGAAAAAAAAACCTAACAGGACCTGTATTTACAGCTGTGTTGAAGAGGGAGCTTATGATGGCATTTTTATTGGTTCTGAACTGAATCCTGTTAGACGTGATTTATCTAAATCTGAAAAAGATTGAAGACACAGCGCTGATCACAAAGTGGATTCCAAACAAAGAGGCAACACACGCACAGGCTATTTTCCAGTCCTGTTCCCATCAAGTTTACCACCTCCCCCAGTCTTTGATAACACCATATAACGTCACACGAAAGACCTTTTCAGAGCTCAGCTTACCTGGAAAGGAATTACGATGTTGACTGTTTCTCCAACCTTCTTGATCAGAGTCTGGCGCAGGCTTCGAGGAATCCAGATTTTGGGGCGTTCTGTAAAACAGCGCCAGTCAAAAAGCAGGAAAAGTAACAAATGAGAGGAGGCCATTCAGTTTAATTTGCCCACGCAGTCATAGCTACTGTAGTAGCTAACTCATACAAGGATCTCATCCAGTTAGTTTTATTTTTAAGTATTTCTTTTTAAGATTATTTATTAGTTATTGTTTCTTTTTTCTATATGAAGTAATACAATTCTTCAAATCAACCTGGAACAAATGTATTCAGTTATGCAGTAGTTTCATTCACAGGACAATAATCTAGTTGGTCCCGCTGATGTAAAAGTACACTGGCACAAAGTGCCAAAGAAATGCGTCAGTATAAAATGATTTTTTTTTTGACAGGGTGGAGTTCTGAGCCTTTCATGTTTCATTTCCTTGTAATAGGCACGTTCTTTCAACTACTGTAAGTGGGAGACTGGCCCTGCTCAATGGATGAGGTGTGAGGGCTTTCTCTAAAGATGACTCTATTACAAGCACCTAAAATGTGTTGACAGGTCATCAGCAAAAACACAAGAGCTTGGATGAACATCAAGGCTCTGAATGAGCTTGTTCTGGCTTTGCTGATACGTGCCAAAAATTAAGACTCAGAGGACTTCCATAGCTGAACCCAAAAGCAACGTCCAATATACTGTAAGTCTGCTGTCACATCAGATTCAATTTCATTTACCACACACTGTTACATTTCCTAAGTATACTTCTGAGTCCCAGCACAACTGAACTGTTGGCTCTGTCCTGTCAATGGCTGGCTCTAAAATAAATTGGGACATCCATTAACTGCTCACATGTCTGACTGAGCACTGTAATTACGTTGCTAAGTGTTAATACAGATGTCGTGTGTACAATAATAAGTTTATACTCGACAGCAGTGGCCTCCAGCTCTGGTCCTTCAAGTGTTTACAGATATCAGTTAAGATCGCATTTAGTTAACGAAGTCAAAAACTGGCAGCGATTAAAAGCTTAGATGTAATACAGATTAGCTGATTCACAGTTTTTCTAAGACTAGGTCTATGAGAATCAAATATTATACCCTTGGGAAATAATATATGCATACAGTTTTTATACTGACTCAAAACCTTCTTCTTTTGGAGGGTCTTTACTTAACTGGTTCTGTTATTTACCCCTGTACCCCTGGGGTACTCTACTGTCTCCACTCATTGTGCATATCTTGACCTTTGTTTTTGTTGTTGTCGCACTTTCAGAAGCCACTTTTAAAGGTGCTATATAAAATAAAGTTTATATTTATTGTTGTTATTATTATTATAACGTGAATATATTGTACTTCTTCTGCTGTATATCAGACCCTTTCTTCCTTACAGTTTTAGCTTTAGTTGTTAATGGCACGATAATGGCATAAAATAATGACTTGACAGTGACCCTACAATCATTATCCAGTCATTATTTTTCAAGAAACAGCTGGATTTTATATCAATATAGCTACTGAAAACCTCTTATCTGCAACCATTCTTACTCTCTAAAGCAAGAGCAGTGCAGCGCAGAGGGCCCGCCAGAAAATTACAACTGCAGCATGATAATCAGCATTTAATATTTGCAATGTTCTAAATAAATGTATCTGAAATAAGATAAAATGGCCGAAATGCTAACGATATCACAAACAAAGGGAAATTAAAATGAATTTTTAAAGTGTCATGTACTGGGAGGACAATTTGTACCATTAAAACCTCGAAACTATAATAATAAACTTTATTTTATATAGCACCTTAAAGGTGGCTTCTCAAAGCGCTTGTCAAAGAAACGAGTAAGAAATCCTTCCTATCACTGGCTAGTGCAATGCAATGCAGAAATTCGAATGGAATGATTAATTATTGTGTGCTTTTTTTAAGGAAGGTAATGGATGCATCATAACAAGGTCCTCCTGGTCTGGCAGGGATACTTTATAAGGTGGGAAAGTTAGGGAACAGCAGCAGAGAGACCCTCCCCCTCCCCCTGTGCGGTCAGTCGAAGGGCTCGGAAGCAGATTCGTTTCACAGTGAGCTGGAAAAACCGCTTGGACGCTGAATAGACACATCTCTTGCAAATTGCAAATTGCACTGCAAATGGAGAGCGTCTGCGTGTCAGCTGGTGCACCAGCGAGCCCTGCTGGCGTCCAAGAGGGGTAAGTTGACGGCTGGAATATTTTTCTAATTAGGTTAATGTTCTGTCCCACCTGTCGGGGTGTCTCAGGCTTGTGTCCCGGGCAGTGGAAACAGCAGGGGTTCTCACTGCGACTGGACAGCGACAGGTGGAGCACTGACTGACAAGCAAAGAATGCACTGAAGGGCAACTTTCCTAATCTGCCATCATCCCCAGGAAGAGGTGGCCAAGATACGGCTTGTTATCCCTCTTATCCTTCAGGATTCTCCCTCTCCAGGCTGCTCAGTGCAGACACTGTTCTCAAACCGCTACACTGTTACTGCAGCTTAGCTCTTTTCTCACTTCAGAAAGACCTTGAAACAAAGCATATTAATACAATACTGGAGTGATAGATAAGCTACAATTCTTTCACAGATTTACTGCCTCTCCGTTTCCGGAACGAAATCTTTCATGTATTCGTTACATTGTATTTATCATTTAAGCCCTTTTTGTATAACTAATTTAGATCTAGTTCTTGGGCTTTCTTCATTAAAATACATCATTAACACTTGTTTTCAGTTGAGGATTGACTGTATATTAATTAGACACACTGCCTGTGAAACTCATCTAGCACCTCAACTGTAATAAATGAGATGTCTTGAAATTTGACATTATCATTTGACAGGCTTGCTGCTCGGCGACTAATATAAAAAAGTGTCATGACAAGGGCCGACCAATCAGCCTAGAGGGCAACAACAGGAAGCACTTCCTCCTGCAAAGGATTGTGGGAGTATGGGACAAGCCTTCTTCCGAGATGTGGCTGGATGGGATCCTCATATCAATTACTAACTACCGAACGGCCCAGGTGGGCCCAATACCTTCCCCTTGTTTGTAACCATTCTCAGGTTCCCATGTCCGGCTGTTACATTTCTGTTGAATGTGCCGCAGTGTGAACTAACTGGGGGAGGGGATGGGGGGGGGGGGGGGGGAGTCGTTCGACGACTTACGCATGATCTCTCGGATGGTGACGGGCTGGGAGAGGGTAGCGGGGGCGCTGCTGCCCGCCACGTTGACGGCTCGCACGCGAAACTGCATCTTCTCTCCCGTGGGGAGATCCCGAATGATGACGGAGGTGCGCTCCGTCAGGCCCTCGAAAGCCGGCACCCACTCGTCAGCTGAGAACAGAGACCGACATGCAGGGCGTTTGCTCGAGAGCCAAGGACCTCAGTAGGATGCCCAGTACTCCACTTTCTGATCTTACTCATATTTCACTCCACAGTTTCATCCAAGGGAAAAAACTCACTCAGACTTCCACTTTATCTCCTGGTGCTGCTCCTCAAAAAATGACAAGAATTTTTTTACCAGGAGGTGGCACAGATCTATAGTGGTATTTTTTTTTAATATAAACAATCAAATTTCAGTTCCAATCAGTGCCGCCACTTTGCCACTCTCCTCAAGCACTCACACACAAATAAATGCGAATTAGAAAAGTCTTGCATGATGCCATTTACAAAGAGTCAAGAGGGTTTGTTATTACAGAGAGCAAAGTGTGCAGTCTTCAGTTCAGTTCAGCATTACATACGATTCTCAAGCAGCTCAAGGTCTTCAAGATTTTTTCCGGTTTTAGCCATCTATTGAAATGATCCATCCTTCGATTTTCTGACCATTTCTTCCAATTCAGGGGTGTGGGGGAGCCGGAGCCTATTTCAGCAAGTAAGGATGCCAGTCCATCACAGGAGACGCACGTTCAACCAGGGCAGATTTGCCCATTAGCAGCCATTTACCCCACCAGTATGTCTTTGGACTGTGGGAGGAAACTGGAGCACCAGGAGGAAAGCCGCAGAGAGAACATACAAATGCAGACACCCAAGGAAATTAACACAGGGCCCCAGAGCTGCAAGGCAGCAATAATAAACACTGCCCCAGGCCGCCTTTGTAGGAACCTTTTGGTATTAACTGAAAACGCAACTAACATGACACTAAAGCAGAAGATGGAAGGGGAAACCATTCAGTCGCTTAATAATTTAACAGATGTTGGACTTTGATCAAGGTTGTAAGCTAAAACGCTTTGTAACCCTTTTTCTACGTCATCTCAGTGTAGGTCTTTGTCACGGTTATCTTCTTAGTTTTACACTGTGCTGGGTCAGTTATGCTGTGGTTTCCTCCTACCGTCCAAAACCTTGCAGGTAGGTTAATTGGCTTCTGACAAAATGGGACCTTGTGTGAGTGTGTCTGTGTGTGCTCTGTGATGGATTGGTGTACCCTAGCTGCGCCCGTTCCTTGCCAGGATAGACTCCAGCTCCCCTGCGGCCCCTAAATTGATCAAGTGGGTAGAAAAAGGGTGGATGGATCCACTATCAATCAAGCACTTAGCATGCTATTGGTGCCAAAAAGCTGCAAAGGAGTGGCTTGGAAGGAGTGATGTTTGACCTCTCTGCCCAGTCACACACATCACTTGCACACAAGAGGAATGGTAACTCACAGCCTTCTTTGCAGTACTCCACAATGTAGCCATCCAGGCCAGCTGAGCCCAGCCTCTCTGGGGGTCTCCACTTCAGGGAAATGGTGGTGTCGCTGATGTCGTCGATGGCCAGGCCTGTGGGCTCGCTGGTGGGAGCTACGAAAGGAAAGGCAGGCCTTGCTTAATTAATATAGAATCACCCATTATCTGCTTTATGCTCAGCCCCGATTAGGAATTTCGGTGTGTGTTTGTTACGTCTTGGCTTGACACAACGAACCCTGTGACCGCACATGGGAGAGTGAGGAGGCGTGGCCCCTGAGCCAATCGTCTTTTGACATGTCACAGGCAGCGCCGCCCCCTGTTGGAGCTTGAGTGCTGATTGGAAGAGAAGAGCGTCCCTCCCGGCCAGGAACGCGAGCCTGCAGGGGTCACTGACAACTGAGAGACCCCTGGCCAAATAATTGCGTCAATCCCTAGGCAATGTGCTCCATTCCTGAGGGAATCCCGATCACTGTAGTGAAATGTCCCAGACTCGGACATGCAGTCAATCCCAGAGCTCAGCTCGAGCAAGCTCACCTTTACTGGCTGCTCAATTTGGATGGCCTTAGAGATGTCTCTTTTCATTCTGTGGCCTGCAATATTTTTTTTGGGGGGGGGTATAGGTGCTTTTTATAGCCTGATACTCCCCAATTCCATTTGCAAACCGAGGTACACATGCTTGAGCATTGACTGCTCTGCTCACCTGCACAGTAAAAGACGTCCCCTAGTGAGCTTGCCCAGTGTAAGGGATATTGCTTGCTTGCTGAGCTCATCAGCTCAGGAGGGGGCATGCTTTGCCTGTGGGTTGGATGACAGCCGGCTCCACTGCAGGAAGAGCTCACCCACCCATCAGGAGATACAGTACAGTATGTGCGCAGTGACATGTGCCACTGTGCAAGAACAAAATCCCTTAGGCCCAGGACAGCTGAGCTGAGTTTGAGGACACTGTCAAACTGACTGTACTTTACAATTCACTTTCAAAGCTCACCTCACTTGTCCCATCATTATCGTCAAACCCGGTGTGAGACCAGCGGTATCAGCAGCGTAGACATGGGCTACATTAAATTTTTGCTAAAAACGGTGTTTTATCCCTTTCAGAGTAAAATGTGGCAGAACTGGACACATTTGAGGAAACGTGAAAACAGAAGCTTACAATCCTCCCTTCATGTACAGCTCTAATGTGTAAGGTAAGGCACGTGTACTTTAATACAGAAATGTTGCTGGTCTCTTCCAAGATATGGTTTATGTTGCAGAAGGTATCATTCCAAAAATTTCAAGGGAAGAGACGACGAAAAGACCCTTTTAGAAGCTCTTCAGCTTGTGCTGTAAACACAGGAGTGTGACGGTGAGTGACTCCCCCATCTGGCACTGGGCTCTCATGATCAACAACAAATTCAAGCAGCTGAGAGAATTGAAGGAATGCCTATTTTAAATTTATTGTGGCCTGTTACATTTAAAAATAGGTCCTTAACTGCTTGTGTGCTTCAAAACAGCTTTTGCACTTCAGAAGATTTTCCCCCTTAGATGTGCCGACTGAATGCCGTGTCAGAGAACAGTTCTAAACGTGTGAAAAGTCAGGCTTACATTGTTTCAGAGCAACAGAAGGGAATAAGAACGAATCTGGTGCAAACAGAATCAAGCATTCCGCGTGTTTTCCCCCCTAAAGGACTTTAAGCAAAACGGAAATGAAATGGGTTCCCACACAATGTATAGGTGCAAAAAAAACAGATCTCCTCTTTAGCCTCAGAAAACAAAATGCCATTCAACGCAGCGCACAGTACACACAATGCACACGAAGGCTAATAAGTTAATGAAGGTTCGAATCAAGAGAAAATGATACTCTCACGCTACCGGATAGTGTCAATTCTGTAGCCTCTTTGCAACCTAGCCTTTTCACACCCAGTATGTTGTCTTGGAACAACAGCCCCTCCATTCCCCCCAGAAAACTCAGGAAACTACCCCCTGGTCAAATCATGCTTTAAAATGAAGCCTACTGGCTGTGGGTTTGGGTTCTGGCTCTGGTTCCGGTTCAGGGGTGGGTTCCGGCGGTGGTACGGGCTCCTCTGCTGGTGGGCTGGGTTCCTCGGTCGCCGGGGGCTCCCCCGGCGCCGATCCTTGGCCTGGCTGGCTGGGGTCTGCCTCCTTCGTAGCCTCTTGCGGGTCAGACGGGGGTGCCGGTTCCGCGGGCTGGGACGGGCTCTCCGGTGCCGGCGGCGCTGGCTTCTTTTCGGCCGTTTTGGGAAGCGTGGCTTTCGTCATGCTGTGTTTCTCTTTCTTCTCCACCGACCCCTGGGCGCACGTGTGTGTGTTTTGGGTTAGTGTCTTTTTCCTCCTCCGCTGTCCTCGGCGATCTGTTGATGTTGGCTCTTGTTCATGCACTCGGGCTCAGTCCCCCTCTCGTGCAGCAGCAGGAGCGTGATTCCTGTCCCCCGGGCGCGTACAGTAGCCACTATTCCCCCGGCGGGCACAGCTGGCGCAGCGTCACCGCACCGGTCATGAGTGATTATTTATAGAGGGGAATGCCACGGATACTTTCCTAATCAGCTGTCTGTGCGACTCCCGGCGCTGCTGGGTTAGAGGTGGATACTTCAGCATTCGCACCCAGTGGGACCACAAACCCCAGCAGGAAGAGGCTATAGGACCGCGTAACCCACTCAGCTCCGAACACCACATGCTGCAGCCCAGCCCCGGGACGAATCTGACTGGTAATTATAGACACATGGCTTAATCTTGAGGAACTTCAGCCAGATGTCAGAGACGTCCTCATATTGCACACTGCCGGGAAGGGAATGCAGCTATCTTGTGCTCACACTCTAGGTAGGTGTTAAAGCCCAGAAGGGATGTATAAAATGCAATCGGTAGACTAAGATGAGTCCTAATAAAAATCTCAGAGCAAGGTGCTGAGTTTAGGTCACCTTAGTTCTTATTTTGTTTTTCCAGCTGATTTCTGGTGCGATGCTTTTGCCACAATGCCTGCATAGTCCCCCCCACCTGTTCAATAAAGCCCACAATTCAGTCGTCTAGGACACCTCTCGTTAATCCGACAGGATTTTAAAAGTCTCTTCCCTCTGGTTAGGAACTTCTGCCAGGAAGAAAGATCACACGCTGAGCTCCTACAAGTATGAAATCATGATGTAAAATACTGACTGACGCTCCAGAATGATGGTTTGGTCGTTCTGCCTTTGAAGGCAACATGCTTTGAATGACAAATGAATTGATGGCTCACCTGTGCTGACAGACCACATTAGTGTTTCCTAGCTCACAGGTCAGCTCCTAGGAATTGTCCAGCCCTGCCTGATTCAGTTAGTGCTGTCGGACCTTAATGTTTCTTTAAGTGGCTCCTGGTTGAATCAGACAGCATGCAAAAAGTTGGGCACCCTGTGCTTCATGTCTCACTTAGCCACCATACGGAAAGCGAGAAACTCTTCTCACATTCTTTTGTAAGCCAGAGCCGCTGGGTGAAAACACTGAAAATGTTTTTTGGGCTTTCTTACATGAACCGGTTCCTAGTTTGGCATCCTGGGTCTGATACAGTAATTTGCACATTTCTCTATGCCCTGGTCATAGCCTGGTGCCCGTCCTGTCACCAGGACTCTGGTGGAGAACGGAAGGGGCAAAAGGAGACGTACCGACTGGGACAAAGGGCTGAGATGCCGGACTGTGACGGGACATCCCGATGGCGTTCACCGCATACACCCGCAGTTCATACGCAACCCCCTCAATCATCCTCTTCGCCTCGTAGGTCAGCTCCTTGTGGAGGTCAAAGTTCAGCCTCATCCACCTGTAGCTCTTCTTCTTCTTCCTCTCCAGCACGTATCCTGAGGGCAAACAGAAATCAGATCGGCCTAATGAATGCTGGCGTCCAATGCATGTTCAACTAGACCATCCCCGAAATGGACATCAATAATTATTACAGTATATTTACTTGACCTCGCTGCCCACCAGTAATTAACCCGAATTCTGAGATTGGGCAATACAAGTTCACTAAATGCAGTCCGGCCCACAAGACTGCACAGTGTCCCGACACCAAGGAAAGTCCAGCTGGCCACTGCCTGCACCCTGCTTGGCCTTACCAAGGATTGGCTGACCGCCGTCAAACTTTGGGGGCTCCCACTGCACCACGCAGGAGTCCTCCCCAACACTGATGATCGTGGGGGCTTCAGGGGGGTCGGGGACATCTGCAGAGAACAGAGGTACAAAGCAAAGCTTTACATGCCAAATTTAAGGCCAACTTAGCTATTCAAGGAATGCATAACAAAGAAGCAGCATAATTCCAAATCTCAAAAGATTTTTAAGAAAAATGGTTGGCCTTTAAAGACACTGGCTTCGTGTTTAGTGGTGGGGAGACTCTGGGGACTTTGTCTGCTTAATCAGCTATTGTCGGTTTTAATTTGTGTAAAAAAAATTAGAGGAAGAGGGTAGCAGCATTTTACAAAAATGACCCAGAGCTGATATGTAAATATAGCTATCATGACCTACAGTATCTGAATATTAAGAGACCTGGGCTGTCGCAAGCAGGCTGTTTTTGAAACACTGATCTTAAATGAAAGGGGAACTAAACCATTTTTAACACAAAGCCTAGAGTTTAGCCGAGACCTTTTTGTCATGAAGAAAACAAGAGTTAAGAAGAGTTTCCATAAATAGCCTTTGGAAGGCGTTGATGCTCTTCCGAAGTATGTTCTCAGGCAGTGAGACACTGCCCTAGATCAGCTTGTCCCTCACCGGTGAATGGTATGTCACTGACAGGGTGCTGTCACTTCGTTTTCAGACCCACCACCAAAATAGCATTTTATAGAACAGACCAAATATATCCTGTTATCACTAACAGCCACTGGAGAGTGCTTTCAATCAATGATGGTTTCCAACGTGATAAGAAAATGATAATCCTAACATCACTCATTTACAATTTCTCCTAAAATGACAGGAGAAATCAATTGCACTGACGCCTCTTTAGAATGAGCGTATTAGCACTAAAAACACGACAAATTAATATTGAAAGCAATAGCATTTTCTGTATTTTAAATGCCTCTCGGTTATCCCCATACTTATTCTTCCCTCCTTCGAAAAGTAAAGGCGTCCACTTTTGAAGACTGAGAGAAAATCTTTCCGATGCCTTGTTATGTCCTGCATGGTGATAATGACCCAGAGCTGCTGTGTAAGTGTATTTATCTTGATCTACTGAATTTTACGACAACACACAGAAGGTGCAGTCAGTGCAGTAGTGTGACCACTAAAATGTTAAAAAGAAAACAATTCATGTGTAAGAGATGTCATTATTTTTGTGTTTGTTGTAGTACAGGGCAAGTGTTGGTTATTAATTAATTGACAAAGGGCTAATTAGGCAATTAAAGTGTGGTTTGGATTGCAGGCCTGCTTTCCTGCTGGGGCTGAGGCTGCTGTCTTGGTGCCTCTGCAGGGGGTAGGCAGACACGCCCCCGTGTTGTGCTGTCTGGCGCAGAGTCCTGCGGCGCGCTCACCCACGACCTTGACGGCGATGTCCGCGGTGTCCTCGCCCGCCGGGTTCCGCACCACCACGGTGTACACGCCCTCGTCCTGCCGCTCCGCCCCCTCGATGGTGAAGGTGCAGTGGTCCCTGCAGGACTCCACGTGCACCCGGCCGTCCGAGTCCGAGATCACCTGGCCGGCGGCACAGGAGACAGCCCGGCGTGAGTCCGCTGCGCTGCACCTGGGCGGCTGCCCCCCAGGCGCGTCCGCCGTGACAGACGAGCGCTTTTTAGGCTCCTTCCCATGGTCCTACGGTGCTAACACATTTGCTCTCCATTGTCCTGGTTTGGCATGGTTTGTATAACTGTACCTCCAAGTGCTTTTCCATGCTTTTACTAGCACGTTTGCAGCAGTAAACTTTCATAAAGGTTCTTAAACTGCTTAGAGAGGACATTTCTCTTCTCTAAAGCACTTCACTGCCAGTGGATTGGGAGAAGAAGGGCCCATCAGTATATCGGGACACCGTATGCCTTCTAAAGCACTTCTAAGCTCTAGGATGCAAACACTCACCTGAGCTTGTCCATGGACAGCACGCTCACGGTACTGTGACCCAGAGAATGTGCACACACCTGAGCAGTTGTGCTACAGCCACCTACGCAGAAATCATGGCCTGGCACACACCTTGTGTTGGCCACTGCACAACACCGATTTGATCAAAGCCACTGCATGTAACTTGAAATTGCAGCGATGCATTTTGAGATTTTTGCCATTGAAGTAAGATACAAGATGTGAAGACGGGGTTAGTTTTAAGTCCTTTCTGCATGAAGATTAGACTTCTAAGGCTGGAGTTTATGGCAGGAAGGGGGTTAACTGATAAGGATTCTAGATGCGAGCTAGGAAACTCCCTGGGGACTTAATCCCTGACTATTTGGCCAAAAGGCTGCAAATTGGCCAAACACGTGACCTCCCCCCTTTACCATAATAACGAGTGACATCAGAAGCGACAAGGAAGGGCTATATAAACTAAAAGTTTCTACCGGCACTTTGAACAATACTTCGGTTTTGGTGTTTCTTGCGGGAAACCAGACTTCGGCTTTATTGTTCCTTGCATGCAATAAACTCATCTGTTTAACTTCATCTCGGGATCCAGAACCTTATTCTTTCTGTTACAACACCATTTAAGTGGTTTTGCATCTCGAAAATGAGCCACTCGTGGAAAAAGGAGGAGATTGAATAACAAAGCCCATTGAGAGCACGGAATTGAATCGCTTTGGAGAGTGGTGGAAGTGATGGAGTTCCCAGCTTACACACAACATGAACGTGGTGAGACCCGGGCACATGCTGCCTCTTCCTGCGGCACTTGCAGAGCGAGCTGATTACGCATGCAGGAGCCGACCGCATCACGAAGGAACTTACTTCGCCGTCTTTCATCAGATCAGCACTGAACTCCACGCCTGCAGACTCGTCGCCCTTCGACTTTCTAGATTTGCCCTACATGAGCAAAGCAAATCTGTGAAGCGGCAGAGAGAGCCGGGAACGCCAAGGGGAAATGGGGAGGGAGGAGGGCTGGCAGGCAGCTGGGCCCCCAGAGGAAGGGTGAGGCAGTGTCTGCAGTACGTCCCTGGCTGCCACAGCTTCAGATTTTTCACAGCTTGCTCTGGCAGGACAAAAGTCTCTGGATTTGCTTTCAGTTTTACATGTTTTGATATTTATAAGGCCCAAACTCCTGTTTCCTGCAGTTTGAAAATAAGCTGAATAGCTGAATGTCCAGAGCAAAACGTTAATTAAATATATATATCAATTTAAATAGCACTAAAGTTCATGCTCCCCAGCAGACAGAACCCACCTTCCTGCTGGTTGAAAACCCCAGAGCAAGAAGCTACAGCAGCAGTTCTAGTGTTTCCCTTCATCCTCCCATGCACAGGGGGGTATTTCAGAGTTTGGGCTGTGCTACGCAGAGCTTTGAAGAAGCTTTGTTTCTGAGTAGGCTGGTATGAAGTTGATGGTTCTGCCTCATCAGCAGCACCTTGTGCATTTTCTTAAGGTCTGATAGGTCCGTTTGGTAGAAAATTAAGCTTAAATTCAGCCAGAAAACAGATGTTAACAGTAATGGAAAAAGGAGAGAGGTGGAAAGAGTATAGCTGCCTCTAATTTAAGCAATGGAGTACAAAGACGAGCTCAGCAAAAGCTCTTACCTGTGAGGTCTCCACGTACTGCAGTAAAACTGACTGTCTCACCAATGTGAACTTGCACAGCTCATCACAGGGGTCATATAACCTACCTCACATGCATGACATGTCACCCCCAGGCAAGGTCCCTGCTAATCCGAGTGCGATATCTGCAAGCACCAACCTGCTTCACACTGACGGATCTGTTCTTGCTTTAACTCATGTTATAACTATACGTATGCAACAGCATTTACCATGGGCGCAGGCCACTGTTGTGAGGATTCTAATATGAGCTTTGAAAATCATTCAAGAGAGAGCTCCTCTGAGCAGGCCACTGCAAAATGAACGGTGATGCAGGATTCCTGTTCAATGGAAATTCCAGCTCATGTGCACATGCTTATGGACCGCGGAGCTCCGTGCTTGTCCAGAATGGAGCGTTCTAGCGAATGGTGGGCAAGGCTGGAGAGATGGGAATACCTTGTCGGCTTTGGTCCACACCACTGTGGGCGCAGGGTCCCCAGAGATAGGCACGTCCAGGCGCAGCTTGTTCCCCGCCACCACGATGATAGTGGTTTCTGGGAGGTGACCCACGCAATCCAGGTGGATTTTAGGCGGATCTGCAAAGCAGCAACCATGAAAAATGACGGCACGTCTGCGATATCCTCTGGATTGCCCCAGAGCAGTGATCGGCTGAGCTTTGCTCTGCACCAGTGAGATTGGGGTGCTGCCCCCTCAGTGTTGATGGTCACTAGATGAGTGTGACTGGGATTTGAGGAGCAGTGGTGCCTGAAAGGACACCATGGTGAGGGCTGGGATTAGCTGGCATTATCTGGGCAGAGCTCTCTAGGCTCTCAACAGAACAGTCACCCTTGAGACCCTGTGGGCACCTGAAGGCTCGCAGTTGTGTCATTTTGGGAGGCACCTCTCCTCCAATCTGGACTGTACCCCAGAGGGGAACATCTGAACTTCCTTCTTTCCATGTTTCTCTCCGCTGTGAACTGAGGTATACAGGAATGAAGCCTGATTCCCAATTGTGTGGGTATATAGCAAGAACAGGAGACACATCTTAACCCAAGTGTGGTGGGTGTGTGGAACAAGATAGCCAGTCATCATGGTTGAAGCCGATACCTTGGCTTCATTCATGAAGTAGCTGGATGAAGTCCTGCACTTACTACTAATGACCAAGATAGGTTAGATGGGCTGAATTGCCTCTTCTCATTCATAACCTCTTATATACAAATAGGAAATATTACAAACAGTTTTAAAAAAGAAAGAATATTATCAGTACACAGTGTACAGTAATTAGTCCCCATCGTCTGACACAAGGATCACAGCCATCTAAGGAACTGATTAACCAGTTTGGACCAGTTTGGACTGTTTAACATCTTACCTTGTCTGGGAACATAGTCAATCTTGACCTCTGAAAAACAGAGAAAAAATACAAAATATTGAGCATACTGCACATACTTAATAGGATCTTAAAAATATGGAATAAGAGAAAATGTAGTCCATACTGTATATGCTCTGAATGTTAAAAATTAGCTCTGAAACTGTAAAGGGTACAATGCTCACTGAGTTACAACAGTCTGTAACGCACACAATTGAGGTGGAACTGATACCTAGGAAGTTCAGTTTGGCAGAAAGATTGAAGGCATATCCCTCTGGCACAAACGTGTAGTCTCCTTCATCCTCGGGCTTCACATCATCTATCGTGAGCTTGTGGATCCTAACAGGGAAACAAAGGGGAGGAGTCAAGATACTTTGTAGGCGGGACAAGAGGACGGGTCTAGAAGCTCCATGGGGCGGCAGTGGGAGGGGCAAAGACCTCCCCAGGGAAGCAAGGGGAGGGGTCATTACTTTATAGGGAAGCAAGGGGAGGGGTCAAGATACTTTAGATATGGGGTGGGGGGGTCTATTGTTTTACGTGGCTTCTTTGCTGCCTGAGTAGGCTGTGGGGGTCAATCTAATCACTGACTCTAAGGTGTTCGATTAATCAATGGAAAAGAGGTGGCAAGGGATTAAGCAGTTTCTTAAACCAGAATACGAAGGGGCATTGGACCAGAGTCCAGGTGCAGGTGTGAATCTGGGCATGTGTGTCGAGGCAGCTGACCCACACAGACCAGCTACGAGCATCAAGCCAAAGGGTCTGCATCCCACTGCAGGGGGGGGTTCCAATTATCTTGAGAATCCTAGGGAACTGAGATCCCTGTCACCCTGTCACCCTGTATCCTCAGCTATAGGACCTCTTACACATGCATTTGCTGAAAGAGATGGCAATTGGCACTTCTCAAAAGGTTCCGCGTGGACAGATTTGCTCTCCATGCTGATCATTTTCCTAACCCCCCCCAGCATGTGGCTCCATCCCTCAGCCACTCACCTTCCGATGTGCGTGATGTGGATCCTCTGGTCAGCGGTCACCTCCACCCCGTTCTTGTACCAGATACCCTTGACGTTCTCGTCGGACACCTCGCACTTAAAGACGGCCTGGTCCTTGGCCTTAACCGTCAGGTCCGCGATGTTCTGGTACACCTCCAGCTCTTTCTCTGGCAGTCAGAGGGGGAGAAAACAGAACCGCTCACACCGGGCTCTCTGAGATTGTGCGGATTAGGTTGCCTTCTTAATCTCCCATTGCCTGCGCACTGCAGTACTGTCCAGTCATCTTTTTTTATTTGCACTGCTTTAGTGCATTAGATTAAAAAGGCAAAAAACCTGCCTCAGTCTTCACTACATGTCATGGATACGTTCCTAATCGCCCAAAAGCAACAGTGGCCTGTTTTGATCCCAAATGGGCCTTGACCTCCTACAGTGCAGCAGAAGACTGCACCTCCTGGGGACACACCTTCTGGGCATCAGGCTATACAGGGAGGGGGAGCAGGAGAGGTGATTCATTTAAACTCGGCATCACCTTTAGCCCAGCAGACACTAATTGGTGATTTGCCCTTTGCTTATTGTTCCAACTATACTAACCTTGGCAGCAGTCAGTAAGCTGTGTAGCATGATGCGAAGACTCTGCCATCATGTGCTGCCATCTCCACCCCACCCTCGCCCTCCCCCACGTTTTTATTCATTGTGGATTAAGAACTGTTTATGGGCTGTAACGCACAATGGTATGCGGACTGCGTGAATGTGCAGGGTGTTACTCTTCAAAGTTCATGGGGAAATTCAGTCGCCAGGAGGCCTTTAACACAGACACCAAAATAACAGAAGGAGCTGGAGGCTGGGAGAACGGGGACCCTGCCAAGCGGGCTGTGTCTCGAAGAAAATGTATCAGCCGTTTCTTCTAACTATAGCTGGCATCTCAGCTGTGTTAGAGCAGTAACCTTGACACAATGACAGGAATCGCAGGGATCGGGTTTCAGGAAAGGAGAAAGCTGTGTGGACTGGGTACCTAGCCCTCCACATTTAAATGCTGCTCCTGAGGTATTAAACCAAGAGGCAGTACTTTAAAAATAAAGCACTTATGAGGAATATTCCACTAAATCCCTGTATATTCTATGAAGAAACATTTATACAGACACTGTATTTTGCAGTAAATCATTAGGTTCCATATTTTATTTATTTAATATTATTTTGTAGTTACTTTGTCGTCTGTGCGCTTTGCAAAAAAAAAATCTGTGAATCCTTTGCATCTCACACAATTATATAGTGCCCACTGGACATAGAAGAATTCCAGCCTTCAGCATTCTCATCTGTCTGTGTGGAGTCTGCGTGTTCTCCCCCATGTTCCCCCTGTTCTTGCAGCTGTCCTCTGGGCATTCCTCCTCACACCTCCCAAAGACACAGAAGATGCGCCCTGTCGGATTGACCCTTCACCCCCCTTGAAGAGAGAGGGTGGAACCCCACTTTATTCTTCTGCATTGTCAAGAGGGGCTTCAGCGCTCCTCTGCCCTACGATGTGATGCGTGAACAGATAAGAGACGTCCGCCTGCAGGCACACACTGAACTCAAGGTACTTTACACAAAGAACACAAACCTATTAAACCTTGCAATAAGCCTCTTTGATCAACAGGAGGCCTGCATCTGTTGTAATGCCAAAGCACAATGGAAATATTTTCAGCTCCCCTGGGTGGGGCGCACCTACCCTGCACCATCAGCTCAGCCACAGACTCCCCTCCGTTAGTCTTGGCCCTGTAGTGGCCGATGTCTTCCTTGGTGGCCTCGTTGATGATCAGGTAGTGCTTCCTCCCGTCCTTCTTGAAGCGGTACTTGAAGGTCTCCTCGCGCGTCAACTCCACCCCATCCTTTTCCCTGCCATGACAAGAAAGTCCTGTCACCCCTGCCCCCCAGGACCTCACACAGACGCCACCTGAACGCCCCCTGGGGGGGGGGGATGTCTGGGCAGAGGGGTGGTGTCACGTGGAGCTGGGGACGCCTGCCCCGGGGAACTCTGGGATACGTATTTGAAAGTAGTACTGCACTCCCGGCTGGGCCTGACCGCATCAAAGTCAAATCCAATCCTCTTCCGAACGTTTTCCGAACGCAGCCATGAGATAAAAGGACCCCCCCACCAAAACTGCCTTTTCAGCGATTAAAATACATTAATAATGATGTAGTTCAGGTGGGGAGCTGCGTCAGCATGCATAGGCTGCAAAGGAACAAGTCATTGGTTTATTCCAGGCTGAAAAGAGAAGAAAGAAAACACAAAGTTTCGGAAACGTGTTTTCTTTCTTCTCTTTTCAGCATGGAATAACTCTATTGCTTGCTCCTTTTAATAATGACGTTCTGCTCAGAAAGGACAGCAACCAAAAGCTGTTTTAAAAGCTAGGCTGACCTTCTGGCAGATAAGAACCCACCACAGGCAAAAAATAGAATGAATCCGCAACAGCCTGAATTAGGGAGGTGTTCGAGAGCCAAAGAAGTCAAGAAACACAGGTGCCATCTACAGGACATTATAGGAATGTGCACTTTATTTGGAGAAACGAACTGCCCAAGGGACTTGGAAACACTACTTTGCTTGTGTTTTCTGGAACTTGAACAGACTTAAACTTGAAATCGTTTCCATCCTCTGTGATTTTCTTTCCTGATAACAGTCAGACACCATTAATTCATCGTGCTGGGTCTGTTACATTTGCTGAGGCCTGGCTCCCGAATGTACGGGCAGGAAGCTTAAAGCAAAACCGGTCACACGTTTTTCTCGGGTTGATCTCACCTTATCTCCCAGTTTACGGTCTCCTGGATTTTCTTGAAAACAAAGCACATCCAGTCAAAAGCAAAGGGAGTGATCAGAATGTGAATAAAAAGTTCCGTTACTGATAAAACGCTATCAAAACAAAATCATGTAGCAATTGTTAAACAGCTTGAATGCGTTACGTCAGAAAAGCCACAGGGTGGCACAGGGGCACAGGCATTAGCCTTGCTGCCTTGCAGAGCTGTGGCCCTGGGTTTGATTCCAAAGGTACTGTCTGTGTGGAGTCTGTATGTTCTCCTTGTGTTCATGTGGGGTTCCTCCAGCTGCTCTGGTTTTTTCACACAGTCCAGAAGCGTGCTGGTAGGTTAAGAGGCCTCAGGGAAAACTGGCCCTGGCGTGAGTGTGTCTGTGTGTGTCTGCCCTGCGATGGACTGGCGTCCCATCCAGAGTGTACCCCGCCTTGCGCCTGTTGCTTGCCGGGACAGACTCTGGCTCCCCCACGACACACGACTCGGTAAAGAGTTCAGAAAATGGATGAATGGATGAAAAGAAATGTACTGTATTCCTTCGGCATGTGCTTATCTGCCCTCCAGCTCCCCTTCCGAACAGGAAGAGTCTACATTCCCGGTTGTTTTTTTTTGTCCCAACGTACCATTTCACGTGGGCTCCCTCCTCAGACACCTCGCACTCAAACTCCACCCTGTCGCCCTTCATCGCCATTTGGTCCTCCAGGGGGCGCAATATGAGAACTGGGGGCTCTGGGAGGGAGAGGGGGGAAAAAAGCTTCACACCTGAACAACAACGGCCTTCACCTGCCACCTGAAAAACTGTCTGAGCATCTCTCCTTGACAGTCCATGTATCTTTTCACAGAACCCATTGCCGTCCACTAACTATAACCTTGAGTGTTACCCAAACCAGAAGCCTGGTTTAGGGTTTGGGTCAGAAACATGTCTGCCTAACCAAAAATCTGTACTGCTTAATTCATTTCATATAAAGTACACAGGCTACAGGCAGCTTACATGCTGTATTTGGCAAGATCTGCTTGCTTTTGCTGAGCTCTATCCTAGAGCTTGCTTTGGCTAATATTTCTGGGGTTTTTTGCGGACCAGTTAGCATTCAGCTCCCAGTAAGACTGATAAAGACACACTGACATTAAGGTCGTCACTAAACATTAGTGAACCCTTGTTCCATTGGCTACTGAATTTCAACAACTTGTGTCTTTTAATGACTTTGTCGTGGCTGATCAGTTCGTTCACCATGATGTAATAGCCTAATTTTGGGGGGTTCGAGAAGACGCACCCTTGACGAAGAGCTCGGTGACGCATTTCTCGTCTCCGATGACGCACGCGTAGGCAGCGTCGTCCGCCAGCGAGCAGTGGTTGATGGTGAGAATCCGCTTGTTGCCGATGTTTTCGAAGATGTACCTGTTGCACCGACAGAAGGGGAGATTAGACCCGACTAATCGTTGCTACTGACTGCACACGCTCACCTTCGGAGCGAACAAAAAATCTTCCAAGCGAGTCACGCTTGCAGTTGAAACCAGCTCGGTTTCTTTTAAGTCAAATAACGTTTTCCCGTGTTGAAATGTTAAATCATTTCTGTCTGTTGCATCCAAAAATCTTGCACAAACATTACAAATTCTAGTATTTTTACATAACCTCTTTTCCAGAGATGGGAGCAGCGTATATTATTATTATTAACACAATGGATTCACACCTTAAAAAGATTCAAATACATTGAAAACTGAGGCCTCACCATGAAAATAATCATTTCTGATGGTAAGTGTTAATTTTCTATTGGCAGCGATGTATTACTCCAACTGGAATGTCTCGCTTGGGCTTTTCTGAACGTCTGACTGGTTTCCCTGCCTGGTCAGCTCTGCTGTGTGTCTCACGGGGTGTCAGACAGACACCGCTCGAGTGTGACATGTTCAGCGCAGTCCGTTTTGAAATCCTCCCAGTTTGCTGCTTTCATTGAAGCGCCTTTCGCACATTGGCATATCTCGAGGAAAGTTCGGTATCGTGTTCTGACAACCACAACTAAACCCAAACAATAACATCTGGCTTTTTCTCAGTAAAAAAAAAAAGATCTACGCAATCAATACCACAGCACAAAAACGTCGGCGCACACACAAATAGCAAATAAAATGCTCCCTACTTGCTGTGGATGGTAGTCCCATAGTCCGGCGTGGCACCATCGGAGTGTTTTTCAAACATTAGCGGGTTGAACAGGAAGAAGAAAAGAAAAGCAGTAAGAACACGTGGAGATGCAAGGAAGAATTGAACGATGCCGCGTGTGCCCTTTGTCTCCTACCTGCCGGTGGGGTGAATTTCCTGGCCATTCTTCAGCCACTTCACCTCTGCGTCGGGGTTGGCCACCTCGGTGACCAATTTGATCTTGTGACCCTTCTCCACTTGGTACGCGGGGTCCAGTTTCTTCAGGAAAGCTGCAATGTCAACCAGCAGTGACACTTCATGAGCTATTGTTTTTGCAGACATAGAGTACCTGCTGCATACTGCATATATTTTAAGATAAAGCCAGAGAGAAAGAGAGGGGAGACTGATGAACAAGAAGGTGCAGAGGTGGAGGCCGAGCACTGGAGGTCTAGAGCCTGTGAATGAGACAGCGGAACCCCAGCTTGTCTCCGTTAGAGAGCCGACTCCACAGGACACAGGAATTTCGGGGGCATGAAACGGGAATCAAATTGGCAGGGCACAATTTAATAGCTGTGGTAATTTCTTCAGGTCATAACTTTTTTTGGGGGGGGTAACTGCGGTTTACCAAAACTAAAGGGCAACTAGTCAACGCTGGCAACGTACTACATGTGAAAAGGGCCGTATTATCCAGTAGGATAGTAGGCCCTGTGCCTAGAGCCTATGAAAAAATGACTGTGTGCTTTTATTAGCTTTAACAAAGATCCTTTTCTTTCTATATACAGTATATTTATTGTACTGTATATATAGCAGGGATATGCTGTTTGAAAAATCTTCAGGATAATTGTGATCACTCATCTACCCTTATAAATTGATACACCCACAGAAATGCAGTCACCAAAGGGCCTGGAAAGACCTTAACCCAGCCATGCATGCAAATGGTTAAGGAATCGATCTCCTAATGGCGGAAGAAGAAAAGAAGAAAGGGAGTCTCTTCCAGACAGCTGGGCTGACACACGCCGGGACCGGTACTGCTCAAAGCGACGAGGTGCCAAACGTGTCGGCCTCGTCACGTCCAGGCTTAGGCGCCGGTCCCGACCCGGAAAACCCACCGGCACTCTTCTTCTCCTCCTTCTTCATCTTCTTCAGCCTCTTCAGCATGCCCCGCAGGTCCGTGATGCCGTACTGGAAAGCGATCTTCTCGTACTCGGTAGGCGGCGCCTTGCGCAAGATGTCCCAGACGTCGATCTCGGGCTGCGCATTCACCTGGACGGCTCTGGGGGAGAGGAGACACCGGTCCCCGAGTCAGCTCACTGCCCGCTGCAGCCCGACTGCTGACACTACAGGTCAGGAAAGCGCAAGTCATCTCACCATTTACACACATTTTGTTTTGGAACTGCATCTGTTACACGGATTAAAAACTGGATTGTAAATTCAGGTTACACTCCTTGTGGAAAAATGCCTTCCACAGGGCAAAATGAAAAGTACAACTACAGCAGTTTTAAATAAAAACTGAGATACACCGCAGATGTACTATGATATGCAGAGAATGACACATGACAGCATGGAAAACAGTATTTCCGGCATACAGCGTCAATGGACTTTTTCTGTAAGAAACTGATGTGTAGTTACACATTTATTACATCCTAACAAATATTTTTATTTTCTGCTTTAGAAACCTGTAAGGCTGTCAGTTAGTTATATCTGAATGACATAAGAACACTTAACACCTGATGCACAGCCCCTCTAAAATGACTACGTACTGCACTGGTTGTCTTTGGACTGTAATAACTAAGAGGTACTACTCGAACCTCACTAGCACATATTAGATACTCACTTAGCAAAGACGTATAACATAACTTCTGTGGTTTTCCTGTCCTTCAATGTTACCAAATCCCTGGGTTACAATATATGTACAGCTAAAGGTGTTAGATGACCCAAAGGCTTTTTAAAACAAGTCCTTGAGATTTTGAAATGAAGCAAGAATTGAACTCGTTTCAGGGCAAAACTGAAAAGCATTCCGCAGAATCTTATAGAGCTAAGCCAGGCCAGACCGAAACAGACACACGCAGACTGAGCAAGGCGAAAAAGAGAACATTTTCTTACCGGTTTGAGGCTTTTAAAAAACTGCTGCACTCAAGACAGACCCAGAAGGCAGCCAGCATCCACGGCAAGACAAATCAGAAGCTGTTAATGCACGCACTCCCATCTCTGCACCAAACAGGCCACACTTTACAGTTCACCAGATACATGTATGTCCAAGCACTGACAGTCATGCTGCATGCTCCGAAACATGCAGTGCGCATGCAGGGCAGGATAACAGTATGTAATACATCTCTCCTGGGAGAAATACATCTACAAGTAGGAGATACACTTGGCAGTGCCTTTCAAACACCTCCACCATGTGCCTGAACTCTAATCATCTCACTGGAAAAGCAACATGGCAGAAGAGTTGAAAAACAGGAATGGAAACTGGCCCCTGTCCATTACCAACAGACCACAATATGGCAACAGTCCATAAAGCCTGTAAAGACATGTCGTGTGACTGATCGATCCCCAGCTCACATTTTCCCCAGAAACAGGGCAGAGAGAGCAACAGACCTGCTGTAGTTGGGGACTTGAGGGGGCAGCTGGATGCAAACAGGAGGTGATGAGAGGTGTGCTCTGAGGAGATTGTGGAGTCCTGAAAGAGGATCCTGCATGAGCAGTCTGGCACAGTGGTTAGGAGCCTGGACTTGTCACTTGGAGCTCAGGTGTGACACCATCTCTGTGTCCTTGAGCTGCTTAATGTACATCATGTAGGCTGCCCTGGTAAAGCTGTACCAATGGGTAAATCAAGGCATGGTCTCAGCTAATAAATATCCATCCAGCAGTTTTCCATCTGCTTAGTCCAATTGGAGCTGGAGCCTGTCCCACAAGAAATGGGCATGAGGTGGGACACACAGACACAGACACACTCACAACAGGGCTCGTTTTCCCAGAAGAGGCCACTTAACTTACCAGAAGGTCTGTGGACTGTGGAAGGAAACTGGAGCACCAGGAAGAAACCCACGCAAACATGGGGAGAACATACAAACTCCACACAGATAGCACCCCAGGTCCGGAGTTGAACCCAGTGCCCCAGTGCTGTGAGGCAGCAGTGCTAAACACTTAATCACCCACAGCCCCCTCATTAAGAAGGAACTCTTTACTATCCTTAAATCCTTTTTTCATTCTGGTTCCTGGCCATGAAGAGGGTGCTGCATCTTTGTTTAAGAGCATCCTAATCATTCCATTATTGTTTATCTATAATTATTTTAAAACACTGCAATAGATTTGAGAAAAATCAATGAAACCTTGTGTCTACATCACTGTGCAGTGTGTGCAGGCCTGGTTGAAGATGTTTGAAGTGTTACACCTGTTATAAACGGTAGATGCACCTCACAATCGGTTGTAGTTCAAGAGCACGTTTCGACTTCCTGTGTGATTGCTCACTGCATGCTCTGGAAAGGGCATCTAGCGGCTTCAGGGGCCAGTGTCTGTGTGGTGACGGGGCGTTTTATCAGAGTGTTAATGGTGTCGAAAGCCGACACCTCAACGGTACAACACCATCCTCTGGTTAGCTTATCGCAGAGAGGATCAGGTGAAACCAAACGTCCAACTGTGCCAATCCTTGAGCTTCAATACATTGCCGCATGGTGTCTAGACATGGTTCTTTAAACAACAGTACAAGAACAGGGCTCCAGGAATGGTGAGCTGCAGAGCTGGCAGACTGGTGAGACTGGTGAGATGAGTTACAGGGGCAAATCACAGGACCAGTACCAGAAAATCCAGTGTATATGTCCTGTTCACTGATAATAGGCACACTTTAGTCAGGGGCTGCAGCTGCTGCAGCTGTTTCTTAATAGTGCGAAACCTATCAGTTCTGGGCGGCTTAGTGGTGCAGTGGTAAGTATTTTCTGCTTCACAGTACTGGGGCCCTGGGCTCCTTTCCTGGGGGGGCTGTCCGTGTGGAGTCTGCATGTTCGCACCGGGCTTGTGTGGGTCTCATCCCACAGTCCAAAGACATGCTGGTAGGTTAACTGGCTTCTGGGAAAACTGGCTGTGGTGTGAACATGCCTGTGTCTGTGTGTGTGCTGCGGTGGACTGCCATTCTGTCCAGGAAGTATCCTGGCGTACACCCGTTGCCTGCTGGGATAGGCTCCGGCTCCCTCGTGCCCCTGAATTAAAAAATGAATGGAAGGATCTGTAAATTCCTCACCAATCCTGAAATGAGAAGCTGTTACAGGTACAAATTTCAACATGGTTGGTGTTGTTACAGGACTTATTTTCTTAGTTGTCTTCTTCCTGTAGGCACTCCACACAAGAGTCTGGCTTCATATAATCCAAGTCACAGATTTTTCTACATTATTTCCATCTTATAAATGTGTAGGAATGGCATGTTATGCTAATTTAAAAAAATAATATGACAGAGGTAGCGTTTGACTCCAGTTCCAAAAACAATAGCTGCACAATAAAATTGCCATTGATTTAACAGTCACTTACGAACAGACAGTTAATAGAGCCATTGCTTGCTAGAAACAAACTCCTTATCGGTTACCACAACGCTGAGCTTTAATGCCATTTGAAGGTTATTTTAAAAGTCATATCAGACATGTCAGACCTATTTCAAAATTTCTCCTTTTTTCTGAGTGCTTGAAGGAAGGATGTAGGAAGGAAGAAAGGAACTTTGCACCGTTTCTTTGGGTGAGCATCACTGAGAATGTCAGAGTCTGAATATCTGTTTGCAAAATATTAAAATATCCTACTGTCATTCTCCAGGAGAAAAGATCACATGCAGTGTAATCGAACAATGATGTACCCAGAGTGAACATACATGTGTTTTTCTATTACTGCCAATGGTTGTGACGAGGTACAAACACGGTATTATTGACAATACCACTCTCTCGGTAATCTTGAGCAAGTGCATGCTGGGGGAAACAGTGGCTCAGAGCACACAGTGGGTGAGCGATACGATAGCGCTTCCAGAAAAGAAAGCGGACAGCAGTGAGAATGTCAAGCGAACGTAAAGTCTAGGAGGTCAGAGATCCACGAGGAGCAAAAGTGAGCTCATGGCCCTCTTTTGAAACTTGGGAAATGTTCTAATAAGTACATCCAACTGGAAATGAAGGTGACTGTTAGGCGGTTTCTGTAATCATTCAGTGCAGTGCTTTGTGTATACAAGTTGTTAGGGGAGTGGGGGACAAGCAGTTTCCCTGCTGATGGAGTCCGCTAGCAGAATCTGTATGTTATTCTGTACCTATATAGTGGTAGGAGTTGTGAACTCCTGCTGAATCCACATGCTAAACTTGAACCCTCACGCTTGCTTGAGCACAGATGCTTCTCCCTCTCTGTATTAAACTCCCATCTTCCGTACCAAACTTTCTGATAAAGAAGGAATGTTTTAATTGCTCTCTGAGTCCTTGAGTTTCTTCAGAAAGTACCTCAAAGACAGGAGGGGGAGGGCATAGAGAAAAGTATATATAAGCCATGTCGAGGCATATCCCCTCTGAGCAATACATCAATAAGCCTCAAATGTGTTGCTCCTTGCATGCATACAATAAAGCTTGGCTTGACGAACGGACACTTCAGGCTCAAATCTCTTGGTTTCTACACTGCCATGCTGTCAAAGCCGATATCCTGGCTTCTTTCAAGAAACAGCTGGAAGAGATGCTCAGATCTGTTAGCTACCAGCAACCAGAGGGCCTAAATGGGCCTGACAGCCTCCTCCTGGAGGAGTCGCCTCTTATGTTCCCGAGAGGAGTGACTCCAACCCAGCTGGGTTCATTCCAGAGCCGGGTTTTAGTAGTGGCACTCAGCCCACGCCATGCAGACTCCCCGTTAGTGTGTTGTTGTGAAGTGAAGAGATCTGGAGTTCTTACTCTCTGGAGGGGTGAAAGGTCCAGCCGAGGAGGGAGAAAGGACACCGGCCCACAGGAGAGATCAGCATGAGAAAAGACAAGCCATAAAAAAGTATTTAATAATGCAATCGGAGGAACATACACTGTAATTGAAAAAATGAGGTTCTCAGAGGTCAGATTTATAGAAATGTCTGTATAACGCAAATCATGTGTCGTATATACATTTAAATATCAAAAGAAAGACGGATATAGTTCCAGTATAATTTATTGCTATTTCATACAGTACTGCTTTTTTCACCCTCGTCTGTTGCCCTCTCCTGGTAATGTTTAGGACATGAAGCAAGGAATATCCTTTTAAATGCAAAATAAGTTATTGCTATATCATCACTCTGAGATAATGAAATTATGCTGGTATTTCTTAGTTAATTTTGTGAACATATCCTTCTTTTATGTGATCAGCAAGGCCAACCTCCTCTTCATGTGGGTGAAGGTTCTCGCAGCTTTCCTAAGCATTTAGGAAGTGTGTCTATTCTCCCAGCCTAGCATGAAAGAAGCCCTGCACTCACCTCTTCTTCAGCAAAGCGCTAAAATCAAGTTCGCCTGCTTCCTCTCCTCCATCGCAGCTACTGTGGAAAAACATCAGAGTGGCCACACTGTTAGGCTCCTCGAAACACCCTACTGCACTGCCGCCCTGTTCTGTCCCTCAGAAGGACCACCAACTCACTGCGCAGGACTCGAGCGATTAAGTGTGACCCCGATCTACCTCTCTGCTACTTGATTTCTCGACATTAGTGGAAATATACACATTAGCCTCTGATCCGTTCAGATTCGACAGGGGTTTTGGTGTAGATCATACAGTTCTCGGCTTACATGGCTTAGATTTTTTTTCTCCCAAGACACAAGAGGAAGGAACTTTTTGATAAGATACTAGAATGGAAAAAAAATCAATTGAAATTAGTTGCCAATTTTCAAAAATGGATCACCAAAGCAAAACAAAAAAAGTGACTAGGGCAGGAAAACCTTATTAAAAGCTCTCCCCTGGTACTAATCTTTAGTGGAAAAGGAAACTCACATCTCTGATACTCTGGTATGAATGTTACTTCATGCAATTCATTCAAGATATCCCTGGGCCTTCTGCAGTTTACACTGAATGCCATCTTTCTTAAAATCTGTTTAACCACAAGGTATATACTGTAACAGCACAGCAAGTTCATTATTAATACATGAAGCATATGAAAAGAATGCATTTTTATGATAATGATAAAAACAGTTGTGTGAAAGAGAACACGAGTGTTAGTGTTATGAAAAATGGATGCAGAAGACAAAAGAAAGAGAATCACACAAGTCACCAGCATAGGGACTTTAACTTTCTTCAGTGTTCTGCAGCTTTTAGAACTCCACTTCACTGGAGACAAACTACAAAGATCATGAACAGGGGTTGTATTAGAAGAAGTTTGTGTTAAAAGTCTTCATGTAAGGGACTGTACCAGTTTAGAATTGAAAGCACATTTTTATTGTCTAAAATGAAAGTCTTCATCACATGATTAGGGCGACCACATCCTTCTTTTAAAATTAAAACAGGGATTTTTTCTTTTTTTTTCCAAGGCGGAGGAAATGAAATCAGAGTCTCTCGGGGACGTTTCAGGTCTCTCCCTCACATGAAGATATTGGATACATGATACTTTGTGTCTGAATTTGAAGATGTGTCACTGAGTTAAAGATGAAAGTGCTCTGTACTGAGGGCTGTGGATCTCGCTGGGAAAAAAACAAAAGAAAAAATGCCAGAAAAACACCTACAAAGAGCAGCTGGAATGTTAGCAAGTATTTTTTGGTAAATTTCAAGGAATTACTGATAGTTTTACTATACTAATAATTCAAGTTCATGCTTTTTTTTCCCCTAATTTACGCAGTATTTGATCCTGTATTGCTTGAGCAGTGTCCCTCTCCTTCATCACAAAATACCCATTTCATGTTCAGAAAGAACTCCTCTGACATTGGCCTGACATAAATCTCTTATATATTCTTACACGGCGGAGATGATTACAGTTCTGCCACACTGTGCTGCTGTCTCTTCGTATAAGACAGATTCATTAAATTATAATTAATTTTAAAAAAATAACATGCACAAATGGAAAAAAAATGGCTGCTCTGAGCTGGTCTCAGAAACATTCTTACTGTAAAGGGGAAAAAAAACAGTTTCAGCAGAATGAAAGAACAATTCATTTAAAAAATACAATAATACTATCGTGGATTTAAGTGAAAGAATGCCTTGTTTAAAAACCTAATGCATACCAGGAAAAAAATGGCACCAATAACTGTACAAAGTTTGAAACTGTTTCCAACTTGGCAGGGAGAAAACACCATCAGTAGTGAACAGATGAAAGTGCTTAGACGTGGAGAGGAGTGAACGGACTGGAGGAGACACAGGGCTTTTCTTTTAATCTCGAGTAATACAGCCCCAGCACATGTCCACAGGCCCGAGTGGGCCTGTGCTCGCCGTGTGGCGCTGGGATTAAAAGAAAGTGCGCTCTCTGCGAACTCCTGCAAGCGGGTGGTGCAATGAATACTTCGAAAGATCACACTGATCCGTCCCGGAACCGGTTTTCACTGAAAGCCCCGATGTCTCGTCACATTCGGGGTTTTACAGTCAACCTGGAGCACATGTTCCGAGAGGGGGGGGGGGGGCGTTTGTGCAGCTGGTCCCCCGTCTCTGGAAAACAGGCAGCCGAGGGGCCAAGAAGAGACTGGAAAAGCCAGTGTGCAACTTCTATTTGCATATCAGTTTTTGCTACTGTCCTTGCTTTTTTTTTCTGGTAAGTAGATTATCATTAAACGTTGTCTGCAACGTTAAGCTAAAAAGAGGAACTATCTCTTCTCGTGCTCCCCAGCCTGTGTTTTCAAGGGTGGGAGGGACATAGGGCCATATTTGAAAAGACTGCAGCTCTTAGCTTGCTGTAGATTTTCTTCACAGTTGTTGTTTTTGTTTTTAAACTGGAAACAAAGCTACGGATATTTTACAAAAATAACATCTGAAGAAAAGCCAATAAAGCCAATGAGTTAAATTTTTTTTTGGGACCGGGGTATCTCCAGAAATTTTGAGACGAGGACGAGTAGCACTTCTTTGTTTTTCCGTTGAGAAAGCAAAGACGAAAACAGCAAGCCAGTGCTGGCCTCCCACAAGGCTGGAAAGTCCGCAAATATGGCCCAGGCTGTGCCACAAACATGATACTACCTTCCGCCTGGCCCACTCTTCCGTTTGCCTCCTGGTCCAATGCTCCTAGCAAATCGTCATTTCCACATAATTAATCGCAGCACGGGACAGCAGTTTGTCGTAAAGACAGCGAGCGCTCGAACAAAACAACTATGCCTCTTGCTCTTCGGTTTAAATGCATTTTGCTTCTCTAACCCTCGATTCGGATTTCTGTTCCCACGACAGTGGCGCGTGAGCTTTGCTATACTGTGTGAGGCTGTAGGTTCAGGACGGGCGGCTGCAGGATGTGAACTTACGTGCGTCGAAAAGCAGCTCTGATGTCCACCTCTTCAACAGTGCGGGCCTCTAGAGACAGAACACAAGATGACAGTTTGAATGTCTCCACACAGAAGGAGCCCCAGTACAGCCCGAATTGATCGCAGGATACCAAGTGCTGCGAGGCAGTAGAGTTACCCACAGCGCCATCACGCTGCCCATCAAGAACAGCAGGCCCTCAGATTATCTCCTTTAACGGATCACCTTGGAAGAGTACAAAGTGGGGATGAGAAATTACTTTTTACTCAGGAGGAATTTGAACCAGTAAGGATCAGAACTGGACAGCCCAGATACAGCTCAGAGACCATGCAAACCCACTTAAGTGTTAGGGAGTACAAAGAAACATTGAGAGACTAACGGCTTAAGTTATGTTTACCAGAGCTGACAAAGTCTGGGGTCAAGCTGTGGCATAATCTTGTGTGGAATGAGTACGAGTAGCGGTGATGAAACGTCGAGGGAGAATTTATTATTTGGAGGGCAGGTGGCTGAAAAGGCACAGGCATGGCTGTGTTTGCGATGGGTTTAGAGACGGCTCCTGAGTGAAAGAGGGCATCGCCTTTTCAGCCGAGTCACAGCTCCTGGATTTCAAAACCAATGTGGTTCGCATAAACAACAAGAACAACAACAACAACAACAAGCGCTCCGCGGCACAGTGACTGCACGGCCTCTCCCCCCGAGTCAGGCTGGGAGCCAAGAGGCGGGCGGGCGGCCGGTCTGCAAGGTCAAGGGCTACGCACCGTGCACGATGAGCTCGAAGTTGCAGCTGTCGAACTTGTCTCTGGACGAGACTTCGCATCGATACCCGCCGGCGTAGTTGGCCTTGGCCCCGATGATGTGCATCTCGAAGGTGTACACCTGCGGGACAGTGCCACGGTGAGCCACACCATCCTGCCTGCAACACGGCTGCGCGAGGCTGCGGTTAACCCTCCATCCTCCATCCTCTGTCTCTGATCACCCGCTGCAATGCAGGGCTGCACTGTCTCTGTCTGCCCGGCACACGATGGGCAGACAGTGGGGGAACTCAGTGGATAGGACACTAGTCCATTGCAGCACCCATTCAATCAATACAAATGCTCCCACGTGCACGCAGGGGGACAATTCAGAGATGCCAATCAAGCCAGTCTATGGGAGGTGGGAAGAAACTGATGTAGCCATAGGAGGACTATGCAGACTCCACACAGAAGGAGCCCCAGTACAGCCAGAATTGATCGCAGGATACCAAGTGCTGCGAGGCAGTAGAGTTACCCACAGTGCAATCACGCTGCCCATCAAGAACAGCAGGCCCTCAGATTATCTCCTTTAACGGATCACCTTGGAAGAGTACAAAGTGGGGATGAGAAATTACTTTTTACTCAGTAGGAATTAGAAGCGATAAGGATCAGAACTGGACATCCCAGATCCAGCTCAGAGACCATGCAAACCCACTTAAGTGTTAGGGAGTACAAAAAAGGTTGCGAGACTAACGGCTTAAATGATGTTTACCAGAGATGACAAAGCTGAGCTTTGTATATAATGTTAAAAAAAATTTGAAAGCGATGAAGCTGTGATTTCACCCCGATCAGCACTTGTGCCAGCTGGGAAGACTCATTTGATAAGCAGATTTTCAAAGGGACGGCACCACGCTATGCCCCGCAGAATAGCGGGGACGTGGGACGCAGCAGAAACAGGCCTGACCTTCAAGTTCCTGTCGTAGATCTCCTTCAGCTGCAGGTGTTTGCCTGCTTTGCTGGCCAAGTCCATCCACTTCCCTTTAAACCACTTCACGGTGGGCTTCTTCAGCAGGTTGGCGGAGCCCACTTTGGCAGTGAACGTGATATTCTCACCTGTGCGCGCAGGTAACACAAAGCGTTAAAACAGGTCAGTTCCTGGATCGTCCTGGAGTTTGGAAAACATTTTATTTTAGTGGATTTTTTTGTGCTTAACAGAGTATTTCGCTTTTAAGAGTTATCTGTCTCTACAGCAAACTGAAATGGTTGCACTGTGATGACTAAACGTGATCTTCGCTGAAGAGAATAGAAGTCCTGTGTTCACTTCCAGCAAAATATCTAGGTTTTTAATAAGTCAACTGTAACTTTGGATCTGAGGACGAGCATTCGATTGTTCAATTAACACATTCATTGTGTTAATTTAGGCTTAACTGGGGCATTTTAATCAAGCCTAACCTGTCCAAACTTTGTAATTGTTCTCAACTGTAAAACATTTAGAAGCAACTCAGTTAATGTATTCACTTATCTAAATAAGACAATATAACATTAGATAAGATAATATAAATAAATCATTAAAGAAGTACAAAAATGAGAAAGACCCTTTGATGATGCACTTGTACTGTTCCTGGCCATGAGTTAACCTGTAAGACATTTGGACAAGTTGAGCAGTTTTTCTCTTTGTAGGGTAAATTGCTCTAGAGTTTCACTAATTAAATTGTGAATGACCGATTGGTGGGTTTTGCATCCAACTTAAAGTACATTTTCCTTGATTTTCTTTTGGCTCGTAATGGGATGAGAATCGAACCAAGTCACAGATCTGCTGGCGAAGACGGACTCAGGCCAAATGAAGAACTACTTTCCGCTTTATCCCCGCCACTTCCTCGGAAAGCCGAGAAAATTCACCTGTCGCAGTCCGTGGGCTCCCCGATCGTGAACAGAAACTAACACAAGGATGTTTTCCGAGTTTGCAAATTAATCTCTTTTTAAGGACCTTTCAATTGGAATGAACGGAGAGTGTTTTTTTCTCTCTCTCTCTTTCATTTCCTTGTGGCTGAAACAAAGCCTGGAAAAGAGATGACTAAGCCTTTCAGTTCTTTAAACTAAAAAAAAACCTGGCGTCCAGCAGGACAAGATGCGCTTGATCAGTAGACAAACATGTAGGGGCTGTCTCTAAATCGCCGTCTTCCCCCAGAACAGCAAGGATGACGTGCCTGGCTCTGCAGCTGAGGCTTCAGAGATGATCTTTCACTTACAGGTACATTCTCTTTCTTGCCCCGATTACTCAACATATCCATTTAATTTTTTTTTCTTGTTCTGGAGAAAAACAAATAATTGGCTAAATGTACTCTAGGAATACCCGAGAATGGACTGGCATTGAGGCCCTGGTGTGAAAATGAGGAGCAAACCCCTCTCTGATCAGGTCCCCTTTTTGTAACCGTGCTGATAGCGCTGTTATTTTTTGGCATGTGCACATCAGGGTCCAGGAGTCCCCTCTGAGCTTATGAGATAGATCGTGGCTCTTTGCTCAGTTCCTCACTCCTCTGGGGAGCTCAGTGAGCCTTTCTGTTGTTCTGTCCATGCCCAAAGCTGCCCAGTATGTAAATGAGGCTGGATTTTGGTGCTCATAGACCCTACGCACTTTCAGTCCAAAATGTGCAAAAAGAGGGGTAAACGCCAATTGAATGATGTCGACTGACATGATGCACTTTAGACTTCTAATGCTAAACCACGTGATTGACGGAGCGAGTCGAGCGACCATCACTTCGATACTTCTAGTTTCTAGAACAGCCACTAGAGAGCGTAGGATTATTGATTTGGAGCACTTAGAGTCAATCACAAGCATGTTGTTTCAGCGCGTTTTTTCGTTAATCACTAGTGTTTCCCTCCGTCGTAGGCCCTAGGCACTGTGCCTGCAGTGCCTAATGGGAAATCCGGCACTGTCTGTCAAGCCAGACGAGCACTTGGTCCTTACCCACAGTCACCTCTCCGCTCTGGGGCTTCTCAAGAAAGAGGCCGGTCAGATCCTGCCTTGTGTCAGGCTGCTGACTGTCCGGAAGAACTGAAGAGAGATTCAGAAAAGAGCAGAGGAGGATTACTGACAGCTGACCGGGGCAGAATGAAAACACAAGGCCAGTCCAGCTTTTTTTTACAATGTTCCCCCAAGTTACTGACTCTTCTCCTGAACATCCTTGCCTTGAGAAGCTAGGGTTTCTATCACAGCCACAGCTGTAAAGCAGTAGAGAAAAAGATATCTTTAAGAGATGAGTTTTGCTTTCCCTTATATGACCTGAGAATGAGGACAACCCAAGTCTTGAATTATGTCTTTTACTTAAAATGAAGATGCGACTCAGTAAACAGGAGCAATTGTTTTTTATTTGCTAACAGTAGGATGGTATATGCGGAAGGGTCTCAGGGTGAAATGCACAGTTTCTTAGCACTCCCTCTCCTTTCAAAGCCTTGTTTGACCTTAAATGTGTGAATGTGCCTCCTGGAGGCTGGTCCTCACCCCACTTGTGCTCAACCTTTGACTCTGGCAGACTCTTGTGGAGAGCTTCTGACACACTGTACTAAATCAGTACTGGAACAAGCTGTCAATTGATGGCTTTTTGACTGCGCGCTGACAAACAGCAAACAGCTGCTCTGATCTAAAAGAAAGGCTTCCAAGAAGATTTTAATAGGAGCTGGGTACAGCAATCCTATGCCTAAATGGGCACACGCCTCATGTTTTCTGTCTGATTTCCACATGCCAGTTTCGGAGCTGAACGATAACGAAGGCAGCTTCACTGACAGTGAGGGTCTGGGACCTTGCTCTTTATTTGAATAACAGAGACCACTCCGACTGCCGAACAACTTCACCAAAAAAAAGGCAAAGCATCAAAAACACATACTAAATTAGGGGGAAAATGAACTTCTCTGTGGAATTCAGGGTGAGACAGTGCCTCGATGACTTGTTAAAGATCTCTGGGCGCTATTTGTCAGAGTTAGGGTGTTTAGCCCTCTTGTCCTGGTTACATTCATCTCTGGGCATGCTCAGTCTGGCCTCCCTCTTGAAGTTCCCCCTTAATTGAAGGGCTGAAGCAGATTCTTAGAACTTTCCCCTCATCTGCGGTGCAGTGGGGCTGCTGCAAGTCTCCCAGACCAGGGCTCCGCACCTCAGTGTCTGCCTTCCTGTGTGTAATGTGTTTTGGGGGTCCTTTCAAATGCATCACCTCTACATGGGTGTCAGGAATAATGAGGAACCCCCGATTCCCCCTCTTCCTTCCTCACCTTCGGGCTCGCTGCCCTCCTGGGCTGGGTGTTCCGGAGCAGGGGGAGAGATGGCGGCGCCCTCATCCGCTTTCTCTGAGAAAGAGCAGAGCATGCATGCAGCGTCACATCATTTGCATTGTCTGCAGACAAGGAAGGTTTTAGGGATTCAAAACAGAACTGGCCTCTTCTATTCACTGTTCTGCAAATAACGGCTTTAAGATTTTGTTAACCCTGCACAGCTTTTGGAATAGCGGTCAACAGTCCACAGAAATATCTGCTGACATGTACTACCCAGATAATATATATAATATTGGATATCATGCTCTATTTTTAAGACAACAGAAAACCAAACTGAAAATGCCTTTATAATTATCAGTGCAGCTCGGCACCAGTGACACAGATGGAAATGAATTTTGCAATGCGAGTCAAGGTCATTAGAAGAGATTGATATGAGACTTTGCGCAACTGAATTTTCTGCCAGGAACCCGCCCCCCCTGTAAAGGATCGTGAAATAAATTCCTCAATATCATCAGACTTGACACATCAGATGACCTGTCATCGAAGTGCTTTCTCAACGTTAACTGTCTCAGATCAATCCAAAATTCAGGAACGGTAACAAAGATTGACTTTTGAATGATTCTTAATATCACCATCATGATAAAATGGTTCTCAAAATAATTTAGACATTACCAAATAATAAAGATAGACTATTCAAACGATCCCCAGGTCAGGTCCATCTGAAATGTGGATTTTTTAAAAGATTTATTTTAAGGCTGTCAGCAAATCAAAATGTGTGTCATGCAAAACCGAGCCAGAACTTGGGTTTCGGATGACGACTCACCTTGATCCTTCACCTTGAGTTCAAATTTAACCTTTGAACTCCCAGCAATCACGGCGTAAACGAGTTCGTCTTCCTTGGTGACGTTCTTAACGGTGAGGGAATGCTTGTTCCCGTCTGCGGTGATGACGTATTTGTCGTTTTCGACAATGTCAACGGAGTTTTTCTGCCATTTCACCTTCGTTTCCTTCTTCTCCGTCTCGGCTTCGAACACCACTGATCCGCCCACCACTGCCTCCGCGCCCTTGGGCTTCTTCGTGAGCGCAGAAGCTAAAACAGCGGATAAAGGCGAGAAAAATGTGCCGGGTTCCTTCTGATATCGTCTAAATGTACAATCCATTCCCATCTTTCTCTGGCTCTGCAGCCAAACCCTTATTTCTCAAAGGAGGGCTTTTCTTTCTAGTGAAGACGATGCATTCACGGCCTCACCAAAACTTCAGACATCCTTTTCTGTATCTGCTTTTAAAAGGATCAGAGAATATCATCAAATCGGATACCTCTTCAACGAGACGCACTGAAAGTGTTGTACCCATCCACAGGCCCTGGAGAGTGTGCTCCAGGATTACAGAGTTTTACTGAAACTACAAAGAAAACAAGGATCCCACAGAGTAGGTTAAATCTGACCCTGCTGGTTCATAACTGGATTTTATTTCATACAACACACTACCCCCAGATAACACCTGAGGCTCTGTATTCAAACACTGAAAGAGGTATGTTTATGTCTTATGCACATGAGTGTTTGTAATTCATGGCCCTTGGTCAGACGATTTGCATTAGATCAGCTGGAGAGCAAGCAGGGATCTCTGTGGATCTCTGCAGGCATCAACAGCACGACAGGTGTGTGCTCCTTGCCTGGCAGCAGGTCATGACACCATCCCCACAGACTGTCGGCCACCTGACTGAAAGTCATTTAAATCTTTCAGTGTAAACCACACATTCACTTGCAGCTGAACATGCCATCTGTGCATTTCTGCTGACACTACGACTCCAGAATTCACAAAAAGACTACGAATACCTATCTACTGATATAAAAATAAGTTTGTCGCAAATCAAATGCACAATAAGTATATTGAACTACATCTTCTCTGAGCCATCAGTTCATTGTTCACATAGTTTAATCAAACACTGCAAAAAGTATATTCCGTATTCTCCCTTTTAACAGGAAATCTATGAATTGCCTAACTGTGGGTCTGATGCTATTCCCCAACTCCAGCAGTATTAAGACTGGCCTCACCTCATTATCAAAGTGTAGCCCTAATTCTCTGTCCCAGGTGGGAACCTGAGTCCATGATTTTCTCCCTGATTCCAACCTGTTGCAATAAACAGGCTGATGATTCTGACAATGACTGAAATCATTTCAGAAATCCAACTGAAGATTACGTCAGCCACACTGAAGCACACAGTGTTCTAGAGGAAATTCTGCCATACATTCAAGTGACTTTTTCCCCACTGTGACCTTACTATTGAGGCACCATCCCCTCCACATATATCTTCTGTTATTAACAACTGTACAGTGTGTATTTAAATGGAAGATGACAAAGCACACTGTCATCTGAAAAGCACAAGTGCATGTAATAGCAGTCTGCACTCGAGATGGTCTGTCTTTTGATTCACAGTCCAAACAGGATTCAAATCCCGTACCTTAAATCTAAGGCTGAATCTCGAAACTGATGGGTTTTCTTTTCAAGCAGAGCTACACATTATATTTTGTAAATGACTTTTGGACCCAGTGTTTATCACCTCTAGTTAAAGAAGCAAAGGTTTTAATGTTTATCCGCTCTGGCAACGGAAGATGTTCCTAGACAGGTGCTCTGTATCACTTTCTTATATTAGAGGTGTTTCCAAATAAATATATGGTTTCACTAAATAAAGACAACATACTTCTTCCCTCGAGTCGGTGCAGCAGAGTTTTATGCAGCATCTGACTGCAATTAAATCTCTGTTGGAAACAGCATGAATGAGCTTCTGTGGGTCACCCAGATCCTACAGCTTATGTTGGAACATTTTGAAAGATCACATGCAATGATTTTGCGGCGTGCTCCAAATGGCACGGGTCTTAACACTCCACTCTAAATGCTGTGTTGGCAAACGAACCACATCTCTCCAGCTGAATAAAGGTTTACTGTGTTTCTGAGGAAGGACTAAGGGCTTTTGCGTACACAATGCTAAAGCTTGGAAACGCTAATTATTTCAGTGGAATTCCATTCAGTGTTCAGTGAACATTTATGGAAAGATTTTTTTAAAGTGATGTACAACTTGCGTAAATAAGACTAAACCGTTGTTGTGATAGGAAAGTTGATTGAGAAAACACCCAATTACAATAGCAACCATGAGAACAATTTATTTTAGAGCCAGTGGGGCATTTATTTTTAGCAAAATGTCTTGTTCAGGGGTACAATGGCTGTGTCTCACCTGAGATTTGAACTCGCAACCTTGTGATCTGGAAATGCCCTAACCACAGCTTTGCACTGCCACATTCTAACAGTTGACCTGTACCTGGCTCTATTGCTGGTTCCTGAGAGCTCTGTCTCCTTGGGCTTCATGGCAGCTTTCAATCGGTGGGTAAAGACAACATTCGCTCTCTATTTAAAAAAATCTGGAATAGCTAATGTTTTACCACTGTCCGTCCACCCAGTTCTCAATCAGCTCTGCTCTGTGGCTGCAGTTCCTCTACTGCTTGGAGCGCACGCGAATGCATCACTGCCAGGTGTGTCACGCCCACCACAGCCCCTCATAGGGTAGTTAGTGCCAACGGAGGAGAGGGGCATCTGGCAGGTCCCAGGTGTCACTGGTACCCCCCGTCCAGCCCTGATAGCCCTCCACCAATGACACGCTTCCAGTCTCAGCATCCTGGTCACAATCAGCCAATAGCATGTCGTCTAGATCACATCAGTCCTGTCAATTTCTAATTCAAATTGGCTGATTCCAGCAAATTAAGAAATTCAAAGGCACAGTGGCTCTGCGATACCAGAGCTATAGGTCCCTGTCCTGCCCAACTAATACAACCTGTCATACCTTTCCTGTTCAATGGTTAGATTATCCGGTCCTAGTGCCTTGCTGTGCATTGTGGGAGAAGAACATTAGCATTTCAAGGGATCCAGAATGCATTGCTTTTCTTGACCGATGGTACAAGACAGTCTGTCAATCCTGATGGCTCCCCCCTCCTCCTCCCTCATCCTGGAAAGCATTTCAGCCCTGACGCTTCCTTAACAGCTTATCGAGTCTACCGGCCCCCATGGCACTCACGACATGGAACAATGATGTCATCCTCATCTGTAATGCCCCCCGCTGCCCTGTGGCAAGAATGTGTGACCTTTTGCGCGCAGAGCAAGCTGGGTGGAGGAACAGCATGGGGGAGATTGTTCTCCTTAAAATGCCTCATGTTTCCAAGAGTGGCAAAAAATAACTGGCTTTCAAGCTGGAAACACTTATGTCCTGGAGTGATGTGTCCCAGTGACACTAACAGCTGATGAAAAGTCGGAAATAGTTGGGTTGGACTGAAAGATAGCTGATTTGTTTGTGCTCTCAAAAAACAAACTATTCTAGGACATAGCAGGAAGAGTGGTGTGAAAAAAAAATAACAATGATAATAATGGGCAACATTCAATACTTTTTAAATCATGGATTATGTATTTTTATTGCAGTATTTATTATTGTACCATTTGTATTTCTATTCATTTTTGGAGTTTGAATGTCATAAACGTCTTTTTAATCAGTTCTGAACAACATACAGAAATTCTGCTCACAGCCCACTTATGATTATATCATTTTAATTCTTTCCCATAATTAATGGGAAAATTGATCATTAATTATCAGACACGACTCAATAATTGGTTCACTGTTAAAGTGAAGTGTTTGATTTTGTCGTATTTGTTCACAAGCTCAATTTTAGTCGTCCTTTTGTTTTTTGAACGTAAGGTAAACTTTCTCATTTTTATGATACAGAACCCATGAACTTATCCCTAAATTAGGTGACCCCCATCACAATCTGGCATGAAAACACATTATTCTGGTGCAAGCCCAGGAGGCTCAGAGCTTTCTCAGTCGTTCACCGCTCCTGCGCCAGACAGAAGCTGTGCTGCCCCTCTGAGGTTACCTGCCTCCCCCTTCGCCGGAAACATTTTTAAGGAAGTGTAAATGAGTTAACAAACAACGGTGACACTGCAAGCTTAGCAACACAAGCTGCACAAACTGCGGCCACTGAGTGCAATCCCTGCATCTCAGCGCGTGTCACTAAACCAGTAAAACAAGAGGGAGAAAGGTACGATCCCTTGAAACAGCCAGACCGAGTTAGCACTTAAACGTGTGTAGCGTGCAAACTTGTGAACGTGTAAATGTGCATACACTGTGTATGTGTTATACATGTGTGTGAACAGTGGTGTATACTTTTATTTATCCATATCCTACTGGTCCTACGTGGAACATAAGATTGCACTTATATCTAGTGTAGTTCAAGTAGGGAGCTGCGTCAGCATGCATAGGCTGCAAAGGAACAAGTAAAGGTGTATTCCATGCTGAAAAGAGAAGAAACATGGAATAAACCTTTACTTGTTCCTTATATATACTGTATATGATAGTGATGCAGTACGTTACATTTCTACATTTAATTAGAAGATGTTTTGCTTTGAAGCTGTGATGTTGCACCCAGTAAACCAGTAAACCCAGTAAAAGAAATGTGTCTTACTTGCTTTTTTGGCAGGCTCTGGCATCCTGTGGAAGGGACCTCCTGAGTCTCAGCAGACAGTCTTTAGGAACTCCAGGCAGTGTGTCACCGGCCTTCAGTAAATCTTCCAGATCCATGTCCAGAGAGAGGCTGAAATACCCATCACCCCCCCCCCCCTCCCCACTCCCCCCTGTCAAGAGATAAAGAACAGCCCACCCCACCCTCCCCAACACACTCACTCACCCCTCCCCCCTCCCTTGAATAAAAATAATATTTTAAAACTCCCCAGCCAGCAGCCCATCCACATGTCTGGCTACTGGACAGGACAGGACAAGGAGTTATATATAGACAACAAAGTACAGCGGAGTCGTCTGCTCTCCATGTTTTTTTTTTCCCTTTCCATGCCAATAACACTCTGTTAAGATTATAAGGCAAACAAATTGAGACCCGTTCTCAGTGCTGACTTAACACAAACCACACTTTCTACTTCCAGCAGCCGACCCTCCTGAGTGTCACAGTCAGCGGCGCAGGAAGGCCACTGAGACTCGAGAAGAATTTGTGAGAAATTGACATGCCAACTTGCACACCGTTTTCGGTCACCTTGTGATACAATAGATACTGCTGCCCTGGAACCAGTCCAGAGAAGAGCCACCAGAAACGTTCTGGGACTTAAAGGAATGTCCCGCGCTGACAGGCTGAAGGACCTGAACCTCGCGCAGAGAAGGCCGTGAGGGGACCTGACACAAGTCTTCAAAGTCTTCAAGGGCGCTGACAAGGTGAGCCCAGCGCACGTCTTCAGAACAGCGAAACTCAATCCAGGGGACACAGGTGCAAACTACGTGGAAGTGCATTTAGAGTCCAGAAAAGGAGGTACTGCTTTAACCAAGGGGTTACGGGAGTATGGAAGAAGCTACACAGCCAGTGTTGCTGCAGCCGATACCCTGGATTCCTCCAAGAAATGGCTGGACGAGATCTTCGGATTACCTGCCAACTACCGCACAGGTCAGCTGGGATGGAAGGCCCACCCTCTCATTTCTTATGTCCTTATTGCTAGATAAAACTGTTACAGTGTCAATCACAGAGCATCATTGGAGTCGGACAAACCACGTCTCTGCCGGACGTTAAATAGAATGTGCGCCTGCCAGTGAAGCAGCCCGAATTTATTTAGAAGTGCGCTGGTCAGTATGTTGACACGCTGGGAGAGCCTGTCGTTGGAACACAGGTCCACAGAATGCAAGAGCCAGCTCCTGCCAGTCACCTGACCTTCCAACAGGGCGGTCTGAGAATAAACTGAGCCAAAAGCCTCAGGCCCCAGGCTGCTTCACAGGGCCTACCTAAAACCAGTGTGGTGACCAACTGTGTAATGGTAACGCAGACCAGGGTAGGATGGAGTTATCTCTTCAAGCCAACGTCTCAATAACACAGGCCAGTTATCGACGGGGACGGATTGTAGTTACTTAATTGTATTAATTTGCCTGTTGTTTTTAACCAGCGTGGCTCCTGTTCATGCCCATTAATTCAAGAGGGTGAGCAAGGCCAGCAGTGTGGCGTGGTGGTTAGCGCTCTGTATTCATAGATAGAAGGTTGTGGGTTTGAATCATGGTGGGGACACTTCTGCTGTGCCCTTGAGCAAGGGACTCCACCTGCATTGCTCCTCTAAAGCACCCTGATGCACAACTAGAAGCCACTTTATCTAAATTAATAAAGATAATTAAGTAAAACACATGCCTGTCAATAACTAGCCTGTGTTATTTAGAGGTCGGCTTGAAGAGATAACTTTGTCCCGTGTAATGGAACTGCACTGCCATTACACAGTTCAGCACACTGGTAAAGTTGTTGTTTAGCAAACTCTTTTTTTTTATTGTAGAGACATTCAGGCTGTTTTGCTCAGCTGTGTGGTGCAGCCTGGCACAACAGGCAGGTGGACATGCACCATGCCAGGCAGTTCCTCCTTTGAGCCAGTCTCATGTCTCTTTACTGATCCCAGGGCACAACCAGGGGATAAAGTTCTGCATGCTTACAGTTCCCAGAGTTACTCATAGTGTGAAGACTGTGACCAATCCAGATCCATAAAGTGGATAAAGACTTAAAACACAAGAGGACAGAGGGAATGAAATAGCACGATGAGACAGTTTAATCCATGCGGTTTTCCACACTTTTCCTGGTAGGCATATTGCACATCGTGGATTAATGGCTTCTTGTATCAGCTACTGCTGATAGACACAGCATTCAGTTCTTTAAGGAGTTAAGTTTCTCAAACAGAAAACACATGACTCTCTACAGCACAGGCGTAACCACACAAGAAAGAACTGTGAAAAGATTTTTGAAAATATTTAAAGCTACCAAAAAATAGCAGACATTTTTTTTTAACTTACATTTTATGTATATGTTTCCACGGTTTGCCGTGCTAACAAAATCGGAACTTGAAGCGACACTTTTTTTCTGGAGGTACTGTTCGGTGTGACGTTTTCATTGATGCAGATGAAAGAGTCTGGTTTTAAGGAGAACAATTAAACTAAAATCAGCAGTTCCCAAGCGTACCTTTTACATGTTTGGAACAGTTTTAAGTTCTGCCCTGAATGTGTGAGTTGTAGGCTCTGCTTGCACCTCAGTTCACAGAATCGGATTTCAGTTTTGAGTAGCAGCCAGTCTTCTCACCATATGGCAGTTGAAGGCACATGGGAATCTTTAATCAATACTAGAAAACACATTCTTCTAAGGTAGTGTAATTAGGAAAAAACGATCTCTTTATTGCAGTCCATCCTACAATTAAAATCACTGTATCTTAAAACAATGTCTACCACAATGTCTACCACACCTTAAAAGAACTGATGTCAAAGACAAGCGGGGTAGTTACACACTACTTTTCTTCACATTTATAGACCGAGATTTAGGTTAAAAAATATGCTTGATCTGTAACAGTCGTCAGTTAACCACTGTATTATACTGTAATAGGTAGGATTTCTCTTTAATTGCTTAAAAACGTGCGATTTCTGATGCACTTCAGAAATTGTATTTGGAACGGAATATGAATATCAATATCACTTCGTTTTTGACCGAAAGAAAACAAAGTTTCGTTGTTTTTTTTATCCCAATAGCCAAATCAATGTCGCCTTTTAGCAATTCTACGCGAAAGCCACGATACAGGCACTCTGTGCCAGCAAAACGTATACAGATAAATAAAAAGCAGCACGTTACACTTCGCACTGGAAACCAAACTTCAAAATTAGCTTTCTCAGCAAGACAGTAGTGTCAACTTTATAGTCACAAGCTGACCTCCCAAACCAGACACGAGACCTTAAGTTTTGTGGTTTCTACCACAGACTTAATATCGACGGTTTACCACGGTTGTATATCTCAAAACTCGAATATCCCATTCGGCGCTCAGCTACAGTTCATTTTAAATGCGTGTTAGCCATCCTTTTCCTTAGTTAATTGTTATATCTTATCTTCCACGCGTTACTGAAATACCTTGTTATTTCGCTGCTGGAAACCACAAGATAGGACTGACAAACCGAGTCACTGTTGACCTCTTGTGGTAGGGTCACCTATCTGCAGGTGTTGAACAGGTCGTAATGTGGCCGAGTTGCGTAGCTCTTCCGACATGAGCAGGATTTTGTTTTGTTTTTGATTGCACGTCAGATTTCTGCTGCGTTTCAAGCCCTTTTCGTTGAATTTAGAAGGGAATATCCAACCGCTGTCTTGTACGGTCCCCGTGCTTTTATTTCCTCTGGCGCTAGTTCGTAATGCTTCTGGACAAAAGGCACCTGTGACTGCGACCATTGCAGATGCGTGATGATCCCCCAGCTCTGTTGTGTTGTTCGGAAATGTCTTTTTCAGCCTCTCAGCCATCCACCACGAAGGCTCGGTCCCCTGCTCGGCGTTGTGAACACCTGGCGACTGCACCAGAAACACAGGACACACACACACGGATAGACTTACAGACATCAATAAACTGGTCAAGCAGGCCCCTGGCAGGTAAACGGAAGCTGAAGGGCCCATAGAAAACCCACACTGCCCTGTGGAGAACGTGCAAGCTCCACACATAAGGAACCACAGCCCGGAATTCAGCCACGAACTGTAGGGTAACCACCTGTGCACCACTGTTCAAACTGAAAACGCCTTCCTCAGACATCAACACGCTGTGGGAATGATGTGGGGATGAATGAAGAAATACTGTTAGTAATTTTCAAGACAAGAGTTTTCTTTTTATAAATAATTTATTACTTATATTCCAAGATACATTATTGCGAAGGTTTGTGATTTTTTTTACAACCTGAAATAACCTGTCATCGTGTTATATTATCAGACATTGACTCGTCGCGTGTTTGGAGTCGACATTCAGCAGATGAAGTGTTTGGAAAATATGAATATTGACGTAAAACAGTCTTTTTTGGGAGAAAAGGTGTTATGCACGAAATCAGATGAGTAAATAAAAAACATACAAACGGTTCATCTAGAGTCTCTAGTCTGTTTTCTGGGTTTCGGCGCTAACCATGACAAGCCAATGTGTTAGGGTACCAAAACGTTGTAGCCAAGACTGGAACTTACATGGTAAGATTTTTTTTCTTGACTGAAATTTAAAAAAAAAACGAGTATCCTTTTGTCTTCTGGGTCGCGTCCCCTTACCTTCAAAAACAGCCACCTAAAAATAAGAGGACTCTACTGCGTTATTGCGTGCTCGTCCTGTTGCCATGGCCGAATTCCCTCCCCCGTCCTCTGCCTGTCTCACCTATTTAACTAAGGGCTCTCAACTGCTACAGTACATGAGAGTCCGGCGAAGAACGCACCGGGGAGAACACAACCTCCGACACCGGTCCCAGCAGCACCCCAGTCTAAATACGGAATACGGGCAGTATAGCACACGCTCCCAGCGGACTGTCACCGAGTCCCTCTCTCCCCCAGCCCCTGTCTTAACGTCTTGGGTTCTCTGGTCCTCTCTACTGGGGTCTGGGGGGCTGTTCTCTTATCTTTGACCCCCGTGCCCTGTCTACAGCTCATCAGCCGAGCGGATTCGCTCCAGAAACAGACGATGAGACTGAGCTGGGGGGGTTGTCTGAAGCTACAGTAGATAGTGGCATTTTCGAAACAGCGGTTTGCTACAGTTTTTGACCGGACTTGCCGACCCCGTGTGAACGCACGCTGGTGTGCTCAAAACGGATGCAGCAAGGCAGGGGAAAAGTAACGAGCTCTTGGCGTTGCTCGACCAGACTATTTCAAATCAATTGCAGTGATAATGCCACTGCGTGTTAAATAAACTCATGTGCAATGAAAAATGATAACAAATACAGTTTATATATAGGCTCTAAGGCAAATATTACAAGCGAAACTGTAAGACATATTTGGTCGTCTGTACTGTAAAATATTGTTTAGTTACCAAAACAGGTATTAGAGCAACTGGATTGTGAAAATATAATACAGGGAATCTGTAGGTAAACGTAGAGCTTTACATAGAATTAAATAAACAAAACAGAAATTAACACAACGATGTTTAACAGCAAGTAATTTAAAAAAACAACGAAAATTAAAATCACTTCAGTTCCGGGAGCTACATGAAATTCCACCTTTGTGTCTGTGTCTGTAATAGTCAGAAATGGCTTTGTTTTCGCCCAAACAAACGTTTTTTGGAAATTCTGCAGTTTTTACAAACGGCAACACTGAAGTTAAACACTGCGCGGTCGAGCCTGTAGGGGCGCCGTTGGCCAGGACTTCCCCCTGGATCACTGGGAATGTTGTGAACTTTTTATTTGTTATTGTCCAGGCCGATGCCTTTTGAGTTCCTCTCGTTCATTTTCAGTTCTCATTTTGAGATTTCATAAATGCGCAGTCCTTTTTTAAATTTGCCACAGCCCTTGTTTCTAAAATCAGATCTCTTATAGTGATACAAGTGTGTACCCAGCGGTTCTATAGGCTTCCAAGGTAAGAGTTGTGTTACAAGGCAGTGATTTCAAGCTATCTGTACATTCTAATGAGCTGGCAGTGAAAAGCACCAGTTAACCTTTTAATGCTACTAGTATCACCTGCAAGAAAGACTTTAGTTCATGTAATAAATATTAAATGTACATCGGTATAATTCTTACCGGAGTCCTGAATGTTAATTTCTCAGGGTCTTTCTATTTACTCTGCCATGATTATCCCATGATTTGCACTACATTTTACTGTGGGCTAGAGGAAAGAGCACTACCTACTGGTCCGCCCGCACCACTTGCAGCAGTAGTTCCCAACCCTGGTCCTGGAACAACACTATCTCTGCTGGTTTCCCTTGCGGCTGAGCTCTAAAGCTACCGTGGTAACTGATGAATTAAGGGATCAGCTTGCTGGTTCAGACTTCTGTTTTCACTTGGTCATTTTTTCCGTGTCATAAATATCTGACTGCAGAGGGGCTTCGATGCACAGACTCTCCTCTGCTTGATTTCTGACTGAACTGTTAAAATCGTACCAGTTGATGGATTCATGCCACGCCCAGACACGATGAGTGTTTTGTCCATTTCAGGAAACACTCCTGATTGGAGGCAGCCCCCAAACCCAGAAATCGGTACTGGAATTGATACCCAATACAAATTCCATTTGGCCTTTTAAGAGATAAAAGGAAATTTACAAATAAGACCTCAAAAGAAATCAATGAGCCCATGAGTAAGATCTCAGGTGTAGCATAAACAGGTTCCTCCAGGACCAGGGTTCGGAATCACTGGATGATCACAGCAACTCATAATTTGGGAAGCTGGATCCACTCTCGATTCTCGGAATCATGGAGGTTTCCTCTACTCTACCACTGAAGCTACAGGTATTAGCAGAAATGGAGCCTTCGGAGATCTCATTGCTTTCTAAATAAAACAGATAGAAGCATCAATATGAAGGGCGTCCAGTCCTGGTCCTGGAGGGGGCTGGTGTTCCTGCAGGTGCTCTATGTCTCTTTAATCACACAGCGCCAGAAGAGCTGGGGAAAGCCATTTAATGAGTTAATTTGGCTTCAAGAGCTGCGTTGGAATGAAAACCTACAGACACGTCAGCCCTCCTGCAGAAGGAACTGGACAGCCCCGATTTTTATCATTTAATTTCTACCAACAAAAAAAAAAAGAAAAATGTTGCAAGGTTAATTTAAATTATCAACAGATTATGAAAGCTGCAGTACTTTCGGCAACAGTCTTAATGCATTTTCTCTCTCTCGATTTTCTCAGTTTTCTCTTTATAAATGAGGGTACAGCTTCCTCTCGGTGGATATTTTCCCCAGCACCTCTCCGCTGAACTGGTACGTCAGCTTTTTCTTGACCTTCTTCACCTCCCCGGTCTTGCCGTAGTTCCTGAGGGCACGTGCCATCTTCTGGTAGGTCATCTTCTTGCGGTTCCCCTTCTGCACGCCCCAGCGGTTGGCCAGCGCCTCCTTGTGCTTGGAGGAGAACTGGAAAGTCCCCTTCTCCTTGTCTACCCACCAGATACTGTCTTTCATGTCCCCGTTGCGCAGCAGGTCCAACAGAAACTGGTACAGGCGGATCTTCTTCTTGTTACCTGCAGTGGGACAGCGGGCTGGTGAGTACTGCGCCAGCACAGCACCCTCATCAAGCTCACCTGCCTGGCGGAACTGATCCGGTCCATTTAGCTCATTTAGCTCATTAAGCTTGTTAAAGAGCCGAGTTTGATTGGAAACCGGTAGATACGCCAGCCGTCCTGCAAAAGGATGCCCTATGATAAAAGGCACAATGAAAAATAATCCTTACACTTCTGTAGCTCTTTCCTGGACCCTCTGCTCAAAGCGCTTTACAGGTCATGGGGATCTCCTCCACCACCACCAGTGTGCAGCCCCACCTGGATGATGCACCAGTACGCTCTCCACACACCAGCTCTCAGTGGGGAGGAGAGCAGAGTGATGAAGCCAGTTCAGAGATGGGAATTATTAGGAGGCCATGACTGGTAAAGGCCAATGGGATATTTGGCCAGTAGGGTAACACCCCTACTCTTTACAAGAAACACCCTGGGATTTTTAATGACCACTGAGAGTCAGGACCTCGGTTTTACGTCTCATTCTAAGGACGGCGCCTTTTTTTACAGTATAGTGTCCCCATCACTATACTGGGGCATTAGGACCCACACAGACTGCAGGGTGAGTGCCCTCTGCTAGCCCCACTAACACCTACTGAGCTTCAGTGGGCTGCCAGCTGTGAGCTGCAAGGTGATATAGCTGCTGGTAGTCTAACAAGCACATCTTTACAAAACGGTTATTGACAAAAAATGAAAAAGGTTAAAAATGAGAAATAATGGGATTATCTGACCCATTTGTGGTGTCATAGAAGACACTGTACTCTAGATCCAAGACTTATGTTAAGGTATGGCTTCTCTCCTTATCTCTGATAACATGAGAATAATCTCTGTCTTGTTCAGTGCACAGCATAAGGGTTCCTTTTGCAGGACAGCGGCCTTATTGTAAAAAATACAGCTTCTGATTTTTATGTCCACTTTGAGAAAGCTGCCCCGTGCTAAACTTTTCATTGCAATTTGGCAGGTTTGCCCTGGATTTCCTGTTTCTTATGTGCAGGTTTCATCACGTTTATTTTTACTAGCACAAATGTTTACAAGGGAATTATCACACATCATCAACTTTATCATACCCTGGTCAGCTAAAGGGGATACAGTATAGGAAATCAAAGTGAAAGTTAGTTAAATGTGTAAAAAGAGAGAAAAACAGACGAATGATCTATTGCACTGACTGCAGTTTCAGTGGTAATTACTGGTATTATATTACAAGGCAATGTCTTGACGGACACCACTCACCTGGCTCCCCACTGGTGGGACAGGGCAGGTGGTCAGCCAGGTCGGCCTCTCCGTCTGAGACCTCAAAGGGCGGGCTCCTTCGCTCCATGTCCTCCTCATCGGAGCTGCGCTGGGCAGGGGAGGTGTAAGGGTACCTGCGCTGCATGTACTGCATCTGAAACGGCAGTGGGATGTTTGTACCCTTCTGTACGCTTGACACAGAGAGTGGCGGGAGTGTGTAACAAGCCGCCCCCAACCACGCTGTTGAAGTTGATGGCTTTTTTCAAGAAAAGGCTGGGTAAGATCCTGGGATCATTCAGCTACTCACTACCGAAAAGGCTAGACTGGACTGAATGGCTTCTTCTCATCTGCAATAGATAAGATAAGAGAGAAGGCATCCCTGCTGCCTGGACTGTAAACATCCCAGGGTTTTTGTTTGCTTTAGAAAATGCACTTATTTTAACTGGGTCCCTTGATTCCATAAGGAGACAGAAATTTGATTTGAGGGTAGATGTACAGTAGACCCTGCTGATGTTTGTCAGTTCTCATGGGGATGTGGCACTGGAGGGTGGAATCCAAGTATCTGGGCTTCTTTTTTGTTCAGTGGACAAAATAGCCATGTTTCTACAAACTATATTGCCACGATGAAGGCACTTTTTAAATATTTAGCAGTCTACAGTACACAACTCTTAAAGACACAAACGCATAGGAAATTTACCACTCGAGACCTCAGACTTATACTGAAAGAGGAAGTTAAAAGCTGAGAAGAAAATGCGAGGGTGGTAACAGAGGATTTAGCAAAATGTCTTGCTGTGGGAACCACTTTGTTTTCAAATTTCAAATTTCAGTGGCACAGAGTGGGGACAGAGAGCTTGTGGCCGAAGGGAACATAAAACCTAATTAATTTATTTTTTAACTTGGGCATTGGAAAAGTGCCTCACCCGCACTTCTGTAGGCTCAGTCTGTCCCCGGATACACAATCCCTAGAGCAGGCGAATCGCTGTGATTATATCAATCCTTTGTCTCTCTTCTTTCGAAACACTTAACATTGGCTCAAATCCCTGTTACAGTTACAGGGTGCAGAGTGCCCCCTTTAAGACTGAGTAAAATAACCTTGATCTGAGCTAAAAAGAAACCACTTAACCAGTTGTCACATTCACAAGGTGACATGAGTGTGATCTGTTGTGCTGTATTTTCTCAGAGGTCCTCCTGCCGTGAATCATTCGTCGTCAAAATGCCGTCTCTAAAGAAGGCTTTTCCGTCTGTCCCTTTACAGACTCGTCGGCTAGGGCTCTGCTTCCCAGCAGATGTTGGGAAAGGGGGAAAACGAGCTGTGGCAGGGCCCACAGAGGGGGGAATGTCCACCGCGCTGTCCGGCGAGGTAGTGACACCGCCCGCGCCCGGCTGTCGCCTTTCACGAGTGCGTGTGACACAAACTCCATAAGGATGCTGCCCCGGCGCAACTTAACAAATACAAACGAAATAAGTCACAAGATCCGGGGTACAGACATACATACTGCAGACAGCAGGGACCAAGGACGCTGGAGCACCACAGAGTGTGTCTGGCATCACTCTTTGCGATGGGTTCTGTGGTAAATTCAGCGCAGACGTTTTGCGCTTGCATCTGCTATCGGTTCCCTTAGCTTTAACGGGTGCCAACGGCAACGCAGGAGAACATGAGAGCGCCGTGATCTAACACAGTCACAGAGGATGACCCCAGGGGTAGTGCGCGCTGCAGGTTACTTATAAAACATTATACTAAGGCTTTAGGGTAGGCTAGAAGAGAGAATTACTTCCACTTCCCAGCTGGTTTGAATTTGTCTATAATTTTCATGGCTTACGAATTAAGTAAAAGAAAAACATAGTTCTAACATTCATCGTAATCTGTGATTAACCATTTGATTTTTGCAAAGCTTTGTCTATGTTTTGTTTTTGCCGCTTATCAAAATCACGAATCTCTTCCCATGGGGCAGGCATTTGGAAAAAAAATACTTATATAAAGAATACTGACTTTTATTATTATCGTATGAGTAGAATTGTACCATTTTAATTAATCTGAACTAGTACTGAGTTCAGTCTACCTTCAGGTGATGCGCTATAGTATATGGAAAGATAGTGCCCTGGGGCGGTCAGTGATTTTCTCCAGCTGTTATCTCGCTTTCACCTGTAAGTGTACCTCCAGCAGCTCGGCACACGCTGCTGTGAAGGACGGGCGCAGAGCAGGTTCTCTGTAAAGCGAAAGGGGAAGCAGTGCACAAGCGGGGGTTTTCTCGTGTGTCTCTGGCCCTTAAACCTCCTGTGTTGCAATGTGGGCTAGACAGCTGGGCGCGCTGGTGGCCCCACGGCCACGCTGTCGACGAGCTTCGGGCAGGCAGGCAGTTTGTGTGCGTGGGAAAGGCAACAACAACACATTTTCTATCACTCACGTGTACAAGCAGAAAGACGACCCTAAGGACCCTTAAAATGATGCTTCTGAAATAACACGACTTCTGTTTCACCTGTGGTTGATTTTTGTGTGCGACTGTTACTTAACAGGCAAGAGAACTAGAATCAATCAGCAATCTAAAAATAGCATTCAGCTAGCGTGTTTAAAGATGATCTATAGCCTCTGTCTCCCGACGATATTGCTACTGAGCCTCGATTCCTTGGAAACTATACTCACAAAACGAACCTAGAACACATTTCCCTGCGATTACATTGAATTCACACTGAATTTGCATACCAGAGTATAATTATGGGTGACGTACGACACACACTACTAAATGGCCACATAAACTAGTCATTTAGTGTTTTCACTGATTGAGATAAAAGAGAGTGCAACATCTCTGACACGCAGAGTACATCATTTTTCTTCCACGAAATTACACTGGTGCACCTTTCCAGGAGTACATAATACTAACTTACAAATGTGCATTTCAGTTCCATAGACACAGTGAGGGTCTTAGTCTTTAAAAAAAGCATGTGGGCTACATAAAATTAAATTTTTATTCCCAGCATTGTTTTTACCAGCAAAAAGAAGCCTGTACATTTTGCCTTCTCATGTGTTTTTGGATTAATTTTCTGAGCTCTCAGAGTGAGCTCCCCCCCACCCCGTTATAACCCCTGTTCTGGTATTAACTTACTGAAATTATTTAAGGGAAAGGAAGAAAAAATGCTCAAAAAAGTGTGCTGTGCTTTCACAGATATTGCGCATGGTGGTGAGGGTTTTTAGCGAGACTGATTTTCTTGAAGCCACCTGGAACAGCCCCTCCCCTCCCCCGACCACCCCCTCCCTCACCAGGAGCATGTCCCAATAACGAACAGTAAAATTGGGTAAATAATGAAAATCCACAACCAAGCGGTTAGTGAGTCTGCACAATTCGGCGTCGCCCTCAGAGCTGTCACGTAGAGGCAACACTAACTCAGGAAAAGACAGTGTTGGGCAACGCTATCTCACAGCAAACAATGCTCAGATCCCACACAATTAAAAAAAAACACTCACTGCAATGTGGCATCTACTTTAAACAGCTAAAAGTCCCTGCTGTAATCACCTTTTTATAAGGCTAGCTGAGGCCAACATTCAAGTAACTGTTACAGCACATCAAGAGCTCAGAAGAGTGAGCAGCCAAAGCATGGATTCTGAATTTAGTGCAGAATACAATCTGTGGGCCTGTCCTCAGTTCATGAAGCCATTGCAGCTCTATTTGTTCACAAAATAAACAGCTGTGTGTGAGTGGGACGGGTATTTGGGAGGAGGGGTCAAATTTTTGAGTGGCATTGTAAATAGGAGATCTTTCTAATTCTTGAAACATAAAAATTGAGTTATTTTGGCTTTATTAGGGGGTCAGTGGCATGCAACCCGAATGACAGTTCTATCTCTGAAAGCCCCCTGTCCATACTCTGCCATCAGACAGACTCAGTGCATTAGCATGTATTTCGATTCTCAAGATGAGCACTAGTGAACATGGCCCATCAAAACCTGAACCCACCCACCAATCCACCATTCCATAGAGCTGCTTCGCGAACGCTCTGACAGTCGACATGTACTGGGATTGGAATTTCTCAGTGGTTCAGGCTCAGGCTTTAATCTGGGTCAAAAACAAAATGGCAAGCGTGCCTTAAAAAGATTCACAAACGTAGCTTTTCTTTGTAGGCAAGAACTGTTCCCCACAGAAGGTAACAGTGGGTTTACAAGTTTACAAGTGTTGCAACTTTTTATCGCTGTTTATATTAGTACAACCGATTCTAACGGTTCCCCTTTGGTCTTGTGTAAAATCAGTGGTTTTAAATCAAGGGGATGTCTGTCATGGACCAAGCTACAGCAGGACATTTTCCCGGCATACTTTATATACACTGAACAAAGCTTGACAGCTGATGACTGTTTCAAATTGGACAGACGGAAAGAAGTGGCAAAACATTTTGGGCACATTATTTTGCTGGCTATGGAAATACCCAACTTTCCTTCTGTTCTGAGAAAACACAGAAAGTGCTGACTATTCATGCATGCTTTCTGCATATATTTCCACTACCTGCCTTTATGCTGGACGCTGTTGTTGAGACACTTCATAGCCAGACTGCCTGGTACACGATGTGTATTTCGTTGTGTAACCAACCAAAAAGCTCCCGACCTTCCCAAAATGCTCCAATTCTGTTTTTCCCCCTCACTTGTCCCCCCGATGCCGTTGAGCAATCCCGAAGCCCGGCTCCCAGGCCTGATTGCCACACGGCTGCCTGGCAACAGGGCTCAGTCACACGAGATCGAAACGAGAACATGGTTGCTCGCAGATGGATTTCCATTTCCTTTTCCTGTGTAAAAACCCTGCCCTTGGCTTCAACCGATTCTTTCGCCAGCGCCTTTTGGTGGAAAGAACGTCTCCGGGAGAATGCCACCCCCCCCTTTTCTGTTTTTCCGGGCCAGAGCCCCGCGTTCGCGCCCACGCCCCCCGTCCGGGACGCCCCCGCGCGGAGACGTGGGAGGGGGTCGGTGTCGGGCCGCGGGGGGCAGCAGGAGGGGCAGGAGCTCACCTGGGGGGAGATTGTGAGGTGGGTGCTGCTCAGCCCGGGGTCTATGGAGTGCACGGGTTCGATTTCGCCGTACCGGGCGAAGGGCTGTACCGGAAAGGGCTGCACGCTCTGCAGTTCGGTGAAGTGGTTTTCGGGGAACCCCTCAAACTCGCTGGGGTGGATGGGGTGATGGTGGTAGTCCCAGTAGTGCTCTGCAAGACAAGGAAAAACAAGCCCTTTAACATGGTCATACTCTGACCTTTGACCCCACCCAACACTCACTCTGCTCCGTTTTTTTTATTTGGAGGACTTCCTGCACACATTCCGCCCCCCCTCCACCCCCCAGAGCATTTTCCCCCCGTTTCCCTCCGCTCAGATCCATGGAGATCCTTCAAACACAGCTCTGCTGAGAGAACTGGACTGTGTCCACGCCGTTATGGCTAACAGCGGACAACATGCGTCGTCCGTCCCTGAAACTCCTCCCCCTGCGTAACGTGGGCAGATGCCTGCCATGGCCATGGGCGCTTTTTCAGAGGCTGCGCGACACAGGAAACCTGTGTCTGGGCCTGTACCGCAGTGAGGCCCACGCTAAAACCATTCTCGTTAACTCGCTTGTCCGCTCCCCTCGATTTCTGAGCTGTTTCCGTCACCTTGACGCTCATCACATCCAGCAGCTTTTCTTTGCCCAGAGGAGGGTGATGATGTCACTCGGGTTCCCAGCCTGCGACAAACCAGGCACCTGCTATCATTCCGTGACATCGGTCCTTTGGCCTAGAATCGCAACTTGCTTACTTAAACTAGGATGGCAGTTTCCATTTGTTTTTATAAAAAAGCTGAATTAGCATTTTCCCCTTTTCTAAAATGCTAATGATTCATTTTGAAAATTCAGTGACTTTACTGGTTGATAGCTTACAGCAGCCTGCACAAAACAATGTTACCTTTCCTAACATGTAAATAGTCATGCTACTGTACAGTGTTCTGGGGTGAAATGCATACCTGCCACTTTAAACGAACAGGAGGTTCAAATGTCTCAGCATTTACACAGTCAAACTAGTCATTGGCATTGAATAGCTTGATTGTATTTCTCAAGTTGTCTTCAAGTTTTAACCCACAGGTTTTCTGAGCAAAGTCACAGCTCAGAAAACTGTGAACTAGACCTAGGGAGCCATTGAGCATGTGGCCAGTCCCAGTATGCCCTTTGCCCGATACCAAACAAGACAACATTTACAGTAACACTCGCCAGCTTTCTTTTTCAAGGGACGTTAATGACATCCCACCTAGGTTAAAAGCAAATTGTAAAGGATCTCACATCCCAAAAGATGCAGCAGAGGCAGTCAGTGCTGTCCAAGCAGGAGTGTGTCTGATGGCATAAAGCCGTCTTAATAAAAAAGCAACACACAAAGCATGTGGAGCACAAGAGCACCTAGCCTGCAGCATGGTGTTTCCATGAGTTCCTGTGATATGGGAATGCAATCCAAGCTTTTCCCTACCTTTCACCCCACTGTCTGCCACCTCGCTGCCCTCGCTGCACATACCTCTTGGTCTAACTGGAATTTTCCGAAACAGAAAAAAAAACAGGGCGGGGGTCTGATTTATCTGGTACTTAGATCAAGCAACACTGCTTTCAACACATTTATTTAAGCAGCCCTGAAGTGACAGTGAGAAACAGGCTAATTTGTTTTTCATACACTGTATGTCACAGGGATGCTGAATTACCATTTATAAAATATTTACGTAATATAATCCAGCAGTCTACAGTAACTAACATGTAAATTACTGATCTTGTAGTCTAAGTTTTAAAGTAAAGCACTGTACTTTGAATTTGTTTCTTCCAGTTTTACTACTTCTAAGAACTAAAGTTAAAATCGCACATTAGGTAGAATGCCACACTATGTTTTATAGCTAAGTCACTCTTCCTGTTAATTCTCTTTTCTCCTTTGCAGCAAGGTCAGAATTAGGGACACTTTCATCAGACAAAAACCTCTTCCCTCCCAGTGTGTCAGCGCTTGTCATTATGAATCAATTCTCAGGCATCTACAACACATGCACCGGTTGACTAAACGGTGTGTACTATGAAAGACAATATGAATATCAAGTCTATTCATTCCACCCTTCCTCAACCGGTCTTTCTTCCAGGCTTCTTTTTCTCAGTCTAAAGAGATTACAGGTTGTACAGGGCTCACGCTAAATTAGGTCATATATAATATATCCATCCATTAGGAGATGTTGCTTTTTCCTTGTAAGGATTGTGGCACCATGGAGTCCATCTTAGAAGCACAGGGAAAAAGGCAGTACCACACCCTGGACAGTCCATCACAGGGCACAAGGCAGGATACACCTTGGACAGGACACCAGTCCATCGCAGGGCACAAGGCAGGATACACCCTGGACATGACACCAGTCCATCAGAGGGCACAAGGCAGTACCACACCCTAGACAGTCCATCACAGGTCACAAGGCAGTACCACAGCCTGGACAGTCCATCACAGTGCACAAGGCAGTACCACACCCAGGACAGTCCATCACAGTGCACAAGGCAGGATACACCTTGGACAGGACACCAGTCCATCAGAGGGCACAAAGCAGTACCACACCCTGGACAGTCCATCACAGGTCACAAGGCAGTACCACAGCCTGGACAGTCCATCACAGTGCACAAGGCAGTACCACAGCCTGGACAGTCCATCACAGTGCACAAGGCAGTACCACACCCAGGACAGTCCATCACAGTGCACAAGGCAGCAACACATCCTAGACAGGACAAAAGTCCATTATAGGGCACATGGCAGGATACACCCTGGACAGGACAATAGTTCATCACAGGGCATAAGGCAGGATACACCCTGGACAGGACACCAGTCCATCACAGGACACAGGTCAGGACCACACCCTGGACAATACACTAGTCCATCACAGGACACAGGGCAGGACCACACCCTGGACAGGACACCAGTCCATCACAGAATACACACACCCTGGACAGGACACCAGTCCATTGCAGTGCACACACACACACAGGCTAACACCTCTCCAGCATGCCTCTGAAAGGTGGGAATGACCTGGAGCAGATGGAGAAAACACAGATGGACAGAGGGGGAATGTGCAACTCCAAAAAGAGGTCACCTCTGTCCAGAATCGAACCCAGGACCCAAACTCCGCAAGGCAGCAGTGCTAACAGCCATGCAAACACACTGCCATAGTATAATATAAGAAGGTCAGAGACAGGAACACTTCCAACAAAATTGTATGACAGCATTTAAATCTCAGAATGGTTCTCCGGATGTGAAGAATTCAGAGTTAGACTGTTTGTACGCTAGTTAGGGTCAATTCTAAATCTCGTCTTAGAAGTACTGTATTAATTATTATAATAATAATTATTATTATTATTATGAACGCGAGTTCACTGAAGGTAATCGCAATGTTCTATTTGCTGTTCAAAATATCTTTCACTTTGCAGCCCAGATGTGTTCCTATAGCAGTTCAGCAGCTTTTTTTTTGTGACAAACTGACTGACAAGAGGTCACAGAAAGAACTGGGGGGTGTGAGTTACAGTTAGACACTTTAAATAAACATCTGTAGACTCACTGCAGCTGGTTGCTGCAGATTAAAAGCCACGTGACAGCAGGACAGTAATAGTGCATTAAATAAATTCTGGCATCTGATTTCAAGAGGCCGACGTATTCTGGCATGGTAAATCCAAAGAGCAAGTTCCCATAAAATCTGCTCGCGTTAGGCAGGATTAGCTCAGCAGCTTCCATCAGCACTGTGAGCCCAACTTAGCTGCATGACAGCTCTCGGGAGCACGGGGGAAATGCTGAAAGGGGGTAAAGATGTATACATTTAATTAGAATGCAAATGCCCTGTGCTGAGGATGCACTCGATATGGAAAGGCCTCCCTCTCTTGCCACGATTCTCCATCCCACGTTCTCTCCACCCTGGATCCGGCCAGGAATGTCACCCCGTCGGCACCTGGGCCGTTGTCGAGCAGGGTGTGATAAAATGTGCCACCCAGAGGTGCACGCAGGGCCCAGCACAGTGTCCGACCTGCAGTCTTTTCCCCGCTGGTGCAATGCCTATCCGAAGGCCAGGCCGGGAAACCGGCGAGGACGTGGTCGATGCAAGCTGAAAACCGGGACCTCTTTCCTGGCGCTCCGTGCCTATTCTAGTCGTCCCCTTCCCCGCTCCCCCCCCCCCCGCCAGCGTTTCCGCTTCGGATCGGTCGCCGGATCCAAGACGCCGCGGTTGGGCTGTGCGGAACTGAGAAAGTGTCTGCGACTGACGGTCAAGACTTGTTCACTGGTCCAAGAGCACTAGGGACTACACCCCCTGCCCACTGGCAGTATCCCGCCTGCTGCATAAAAATCCCTGTTGCAGACCCCCATCGCTTTGCAGAAACAACCCGCAGGCGTCCGTGTGGAAACCGTTGGGAAAAATGCCTAAAGCAAAACTGATATCCTGTCTGTGGCAATGACACACAATCTCCGAATCCTGCCCAGAGGAACAGAGTCAGAGATCGCTCCTTATGGCTAGAAACATGCCTACTGGTTTTAAAATACCGTGAAACCAGACTGTGGCTCACCATCCACTAATCTACTAGTGCTTAATTACATGGTTATGACACTCGTGCAATTCTAACACTAAGCGGCACACAAAGGGATAGATAATGCACAGCTAAATTTAAATGTTTGTATACCGCGTATGAGCATGGCATCTCAGAATTATCCATCCCCTAAAAAAGAGTGGCGCCATGACGCTCCCCTCAGTTATTTATACTAAATAACTACAACGGTTGCATTTTGAAGCAAAACGAAAACAACACACTTCATCTCCAGACACTTACAGTATGGCCAGACACGTACTAGCCGCATAAAAAGCCAGCAACTGTTCTATTCACTCGGACGGAGCCCAGATAAAGGGTTAGGCTGGGATCCCGTTTATGGCGGGGACTGGGGAAAACTCCAGCAGCCACAACACAGCGATTATATCGGAGGTCATGAACGCCGAGCCTCTGGAGAAGTACACGCGTTTGCCCCTGTTTGAACTGCCGATACACAGGGGGGGGCTTCAGTGCCGCGGGTGTACTTTGACGCCTTTAGTATTTACAGTACATGTTCCTCTTCAGTCCGGTCGGTATTATCATGTCTCTCCGTCAGCATGGTAGTCCGAGTTTGTTTTGGTTTTGCTTTGCTAAGCGACCCCACATTTCCTTTCCTCTTTTTTTTCTGTTCTTTGCATTAATATCTTCCCTTTTTTTCGGTGTCTTTTTGGTTACATCAGCAGTTTTTCTTTTTACATTAAATCACTTACTGGAATAAAATTGCAGGTGTATTCTAACCGGAGTTCATTATTTTTCTAAACCCCTTACCTTAAGACAAAACAACCCATGTACGTGGGTGACCTTTACGAGGGGGGCAAGTTGTTACAATTAATATATCCATCTAAGAAATTCCACTTTACATCATCGCACGATTAAACAGAACCAATTGTGCACATACAATTTTAACTTAAAAGATATGTGTAATTATTGTTAAAATTAAAAACAAAAAGATCATTAGGAGACAAGTAAAATTCAACCTTACCTCCATGACTGTCACCATCATTAAGGTAGGGGTAATATTCGATTGGTTGTCGGTAGATATCGTGATCGTAAGTAATAATTTCTTCTGAAGACTTTTGAAATAAAACAGATGGACAGGAAACACGACATGAGAATGCTATTTATTCAACAAGACGTGGGACATACACACGGTTGTAAAAAATAACTTTGTTCGCATGAATAATTGTAAACTAGACAAATGTTTTTAAATGTTCAAATTTCCAACTTCACGTTACTTTTCTAATATTTCTAAAATACAAGCATCAAGTGAAGTATAAACTAGTTAATATTAGTCTCTCAGTACTGTAAGTAGCGAATATTGTTTATTATTTTCTCCATGTTCTGTTTCTCTCTATATCATGTATATTTACAAAATAATCAAATCGCACACAAAACATTGTTTTATGCATTAAAATGACTATAAAATATGGGCACTATGCATTAAAATACTGTAAGATGAAGGCATTTTAGTATTTTCCAATAAGGTGAAAGCACTTTAAATTAAAACGATATCACTTTGTAATTTAAAACAGTCACACATAAAAATAACAAAAGCAACACAACACAATAACTTAATATGTTTGCCCATACAACATTATTGAAAATAATAAATAAATAACGAGTGTGGTTATACTAACACAAAAATGGAAATATACAAGTAATTGTAAACTAAAAATAACAAGACAATGCATGTTTTAACATCACTGTCCTTGAAGTGTTCTTTGTATTAGGCATGTATATGTTTACAATAAAATGTAAAATTATATTCTCAAATATACATTACTAGATACTCTGTAAGCTAATACAAATCCATGCAAGCATGATTTTACTATTTGATTTTTGAAAGATCAAAAGAACTAAGGATTGTGCTAACATTAAAACTAAAAGCAAATTTATATTATAATTCCCTCAGAAGACAGAAATAATGTCCCATGGATTCGTGTGAAATACAGTACAACAGCGAATTGAAAATGGTATGAGACAAGACAGACCAAAAACATTTAAACATGATTAAAAATTTGAAGGTTAAGTTATACTGAATTTCAGAGCGAGGTCAAATATGATCACCTTTTCTTGTTACTTTTAGTTTACCCTGTAATACAAACAGAACAACTTTGTTTTAATACTGCTGATGAGAATGATAGTGCATCAATATTGGGTTTTTTTACTCTTAACTATAAATTAAGTTTATTTTTCCCATCCCCTTCCACATTACTTTTTTAATTAATCTCTTTACTGTGACCCATTACCATGGGAATAATTTCGCTTAACAGGAAAGAGCTCGAAACTACATAAATAAATCGAAGAAGTACTTACAGGTGCAATGAGGTATCCTTCCATCCTGTGTGCATGTAGCATCAAGCAGATTGAGCAAAATAATCAGCTAACAGTCTTACTTTTCTCAGTCTCTTTCAAAACTTCAAGAAGCCATTGCATAACTCAAAAGACAATTTTCTCAACAAATCACCCGGGAGGCCACTTGTCTTCGCCGTCGGTAATTTGTCCGAGAAAAACAAATGCCTGTTGTCTGTAAAAAAAAGCACAAGTTTAAAACCAATTACGCACCTGTCAAATTAAGACATGTACACTGTTTTTATTGTATTAACACACTGGCTGTTGCTGAAGACAATCTAAAATGGCCCTTTTTCCTTTTTTTTCAGAAAGTTCCTGATTGTAAGTGATGTGTCAGATGGAGATAGTGATTCAACTATATCTGAGTTGAAATTGTGTCATCAGCTGTCAGCCAATCAAATCAGGTCTGTGTATTTTAATGAATCAGGCCTCACCTTTTTTTTCTTGACACACAGACACTTCAAATTTGGCTGAAGCAAAGTACAGTATTTACCAAATATACCAAATGCCTTAGTACAATAAACACCAATTTTATATATATATATCTATCACTTTGAGTTATTTTAATGAAATGTATACAGCATATTCTTAAAATCAGTCAGTGTAAAATTAAAACTAAATTTGAATTCTAATGCCATGCATGGCTGGACAGTTTATAAATACTTTCTGTCAAGTTGTGGTTAAAGTTTTTAAGCAGTGATGCCAGAACGACACTTGGGGCTGTGACGGGCGTCTTGACAGAATTACAGAATCAGTTTTAATTCTGAACAAATAAAATGATTTTCAAGATCCTTAGTCCTTCGAAGACCTCATATCAGAATTTGTAAGAAGAGGAAAAAAGCATGTAAACAATGGAAACCGTCATGAAAAAGAGAGTTTCCAATTTCCGCTGATAACTTTAACTTTTCAGATAAAATCGAAAGTAAAAAATGCATTATGATACTTGTATAAAACCCTTACCTGAAACTGTGGTGTTTATTTATAAGCTACTGTAACATCCAAATTGATGAGTCTTTCAAACTGTACCAAGAACAGGAGAGACAGTGACTATGGTCTGCTGAAAGACCATTATCACAACGTCTTTTCAAAAACAGAGGTATAATATATCTGTGTCATGCCTTTTGAAAATGCACTCATTGCCTTATGCATATGAACATCCTACAGGCTGTAAAAATGTAGTCAAGAGAATTTCTCTAGCCTTGCTGACAGGTAAATTTAACAGAATCACTCATCTGACTATCAGGGCAACTTTCGGTAATTCGCAGATTTTTTTTTATGATTGTTATAAGTGTGCTGTGTTGTGGATATGGCGTGGATCATTAACACACCGTTTGCTAAAAGTGAAGTTATGAGAAAGGCTTGTTCCCTTTTTTAATCAAAGCCCAAACACTGCGACTTCTTCCTTTTACAGGAGCTTACTGTAACTTGGATCAGGTGGAATGTATCCCCTATGAAATATAACAACAGTCCTCTTTCTCATGTAAAATAAAAGGCTTAGCTTGTTGTCAGAGTTCCTGGACCTGTTCTCCATTGTGACCCCTGGGATTAACATTAGGTGCAGGAGAATTGCCTATAGTAACATCTGACATTATAGGCAAAGTTATATACAGTATCCTAGTTATATTCATTTTAAAGTAGGAGAGACCATAAAGGCACATAGAATGTATGATTCTTGTCCCTATTTGTCCACATTGTTGGATATTTATGATATCCATGGCATAATTAATTTAAAATCTAATTTATGTAAGCCAAACTCTAAGCTTGTGCAAGTGAATACACTTGTTTCTGATCCTAAGATGAAGTGGATTTAAATACACAATGTTCCGTTCTATTAATTTTTTCTCAGGCGTGAAATTTCACATCTGGGTTTTAAAGCCTCTCATCTGCATCCTCAAGTAGTTTAAACTAAAGGCACTGGGCAGTCTGACAGCATAGCACAGCTTGTGGGAGGAATCCAAGTCAGTCTTGTAATGTCCTATTGCCTCTCCATGCCATGTGTACATAAGCTATAATTAATTACCATGACTTCATTGAGCTTTATTTTAATACAAAAATAATGAGTACTGTTTTTAAAGAAACGGCAGTTAATAAATAGTTAATGTGATTTCTTGCTATTGTATTTAATATCAAGTATAAAGTATCTTGATATAACATTATCTTATAATTTATATGCAGCATATTAACAGTACTGTAATTTTTAAAATATTATTCACTACTTAATAAAAATCAGCGACACTCTTTTCCAGTAAAGACCAAATGCAAGCGAGCCTCACGGTTGCAGAGATTAGGAGGAGACTCTAAGAACGATGGTATGTCTTTTTATCTCTGTCCTGCTTAACTCATGCCCTGTGTCCTATTTCCCCGCTGAGGAGAGACAGATTTGCATGCTGTAGGCCCTCTGTGTCAGAATCCTGGGATGACACTCATTTAGCTGCCATCAAGGAGACGCTTACATGGGGATAATGGCCCGGCAGTGTTTCTGACTGGACTCCAGTTTTTGGTAGCTGTTGACAGCAGGGCTCTTCTGATAAGATTTCTGTGGAGATACAGGGTTTCCTTTGAGTAATCACTGGGGGGGGGGGGGGGTTGGTGAAGAATAAACAGGAACTGGATTTGTATTCTTTTTTAAGTATACAGAAGGCCCAAGAGATCTAAGGTGGTGGTGGTGATGGGGGTTAAGTTTTTTTTATGTTTTTAACATACATGAGGTTAGTTGTATTTCTTTGGGTTAATAATAATAATAATAATAATAATTGCTTACACTTATATAGCGCTTTTTGGACACTCCACTCAAAGCGCTTTACAGGTAATGGGGATCCCCTACACCACCACCAGTGTGCAGCATCCACCTGGATTGTGTGTTATGTGTTTGGTGGGATTCGTGAACACACATAGGTGAAGTAAAAGAGGATACAATAATGATAATAAATTAATTAACTGAATAAAGCAAAGGACAGAGGTTTCATATAGGAATTTGAACGGAGAGATGGGTCCTGCATATCTCATGATTCAGTCATGTTCATTTAAAAGACAGCTGAAAGAAACTGAATAAACTGAAAGGAGAGGTGGAATTCGGGGAGACTTTACTGGCAGTTTTTGAATGTTCCAGAAACAAACAAAAAAGCATAATGAAAACACTTTCACCATCTGTTTCTCCAGACTAAAAATATGCCCTAAAACATTTGTAATCTCAACCACACACAGATGTGATTTCACTTTTGTGTTTGATTGTGTAGTCACCGATCCATCCGCCGGTTAAGCTGATTCCATCAAGAGAAAATACGCTCCAGAGACAATAAAATGAAAGACTTTTTAGACAAAACTAGGTGCCATGGAAATGCAGTGGTTAGCACTCTTTCACACAGGTCTTGGCTCAGGGTTAAATTCCTGGCTGGAGCACTCTCTGTGTGAAGCTTGCATGGTCTTCTCATGTTTGTGTGGCCTTCCACTGCTCCCACCTCCTACAGACTTGGCCTGATGACTATTATTAGTCCCATCATGCACCCTAAGGATCAGGAAGACCACCTCCCCCCTCAGGAGTAGATGTCCAGACTAATGGAGGAAGACAACCAACATCATCCAATTAGTGGACATTCCATGTAATGATTTATTTGAAAGACTTGCAGTGCACGCAAAGAACATAACATTAAATTATTCCTTCAGATGCACGTAAACAAAAAACCTTTTCTTTCTTTGTTCTCTTACTTGTTTGGTGAATGAGAACAAATTAAAACCTAACCACCTTCAAAAACGTAGTCACATATTAACATTGAAGCAGAGTGATGAATCCATTCAAATCTGTATTCATTAAGCTGCTAATTTGTGCTTTCATTTTTTAGCAGCAAGCTAAGATGAAGCGCTCAAAAATTGCTGTGATGGGATTGACGCGTTAACACCATTAAAGTTTAAATTTTAAGGATTTTGCCAGGGTCTGTGACTGAGTAGATTTTCCTTCATTGTTCCTGGGGACAAAAAAAAAGATTAAAACTGTTGTTTACTGTTGTATTTTCGTCAAATGTTTAGAGCTTAAGTTGAGAGAGGCGCAGATGGACGGATAGCCGAACAGATATTCACATTATCTTCCCACACAAAAGGGGTTCTGTTTAAGGGAGAAGCTGGAGAGAAGGGATTTTCCTCAGCTCTGTTGAGCTCAGGAATGGCTGGGAGACCACACATCCTCGTTCCCTGAAAAAGAAAACCGGGCAACACGAGCTGAGGACAGTCCACACCTTCTGATTTTATCTCTAAACCTCATTGAATGAAGAGAGCAAAAATCCCTCTCATTTATGAAAAAGAATGTGGCTCACTTGAGTTCCCTCATATGTCCTGGTTACCGGATTTAAAACCAGAGAGAGCTTTTGTTCATCAACCGCCTTTGATTAGACAGTGAAGTGGCGAAGAACCGCAACCAGGTGCTGTTTACCTGTTGAAACCACACAATCGCATGTTCGCGCGTACGCACGCACACACACCAGCACAGCTCTGCAGTCTAAATCAGTATGCCCTGTGACCACTGTGGCTTTCCCAAACCTGCTGTGCGTACAGCCTCCTCAGCCACTAATTTTTATACGTAAAGGAATTTAAGACCTTTATTCATGTCCAGTTTCAAAGCAGGGGCTTTGAAAAGCTCAGGATATACAGTATCTATTTTTTCCTCAAGCATTAAATCCCTGTTCCTCTGTCTAAAACGATCAAAGTTTTCCTAGCCATTGGAAATGTAAAACAAAAAATCAATGATACCTTTTAAGCCATTTGTGGACTCAAAATAACAAAAAAAATAATAATTTTAGCTAACTGGCAAGGCAAGGCACTTGAGGATCTTGTTACACAAACAAAACTCAGCATTGTTTCACACAAAAGTCCGTACAGTGCTCTTTTTCCTCTTGTGCGTCTTTACGCGTGTCTCTTGTTGGAGTAGCACCACGTACGTTTTGACTTTTAGAACACCAGGGTAAATTTTGCTCTGAAGTTTTGAAAATAGCCCCGTGCAGCTAGTGCCTCCTGAAACACTGATATAAATATCTCTGCAGCTGGATGAACACTCTCTCTCCGGCATTGCCAGCTTCAACTGTAACCATTTCCCTTTGCTTTCCACAGACGTGTAGCAGGCCTCAAACGTCTTTTTTTATTTTTTAATAAAACATTGCAATCACTGAATTTTTTTTTAACTTGATATATCCATGTCATGGATGGGCCGACGATGCCTTGACTCTCAGAGGTGACCCCTGTACCCATAAGGGGAGAACGAGGAAGACTCAAAGTGACGCTCTGTCACTGAGTCAGGCCCCCCAGACCCGCCTACCCTTCGTGCCTTCGTGCTTTGTGACAGGCAGCAAGCTCTGCAGCGCCCTACAGGAGGCGCAGCTCTGATTGGTGGAGAGGTCTGTCTGGCGCTGACATCACTGCACTGTCTGGGCCTTGCCGGGCTAATCCCAAACCTGAGCCACCTGGGCAAACCCTGTCAGCTACTGACTTGGCCCAGAATCGAACCTGCAGAGTCTAGAGGCTTTTGTATAAACGCTAAACCAAAGAAAGTCTGTATATGAAAAAAATCACAATAATGTAAAATGTACAGAAAATGTGCAAATAGGGACCCTTGACATAATAAAATGATCTCCTGTCTGGGATAAATAGTTATATAGAAAGCATTGGGCAGATGATGCTAATTTGATTTGGCTTATTCATGTATTTCAGATGGGTCTGAAAGAGTGTCTGAATGTGTCCTTATCCATTTACGTTGTGGACTACCCAGTCTGGACTATGAAGTGTGTTTTATATTCACAGTGGATATAATGTCTACTGATTTTTTTTTCCCAGCACCCTTTATCTTTCTGTGATTTTGAAAGAGACTTTGAAAGCGTCTCTGCCGCAGGATATGTTTATTAAATTACCGTTAATGCAGATTGTGAAACAATAGATATTTCAAAGGATTCTTTATTTTTAAATCAGCAAGTTTCGGTCTTCATTTTTTTTTGTACCAGCTGGTCATTGTCACGCTCTAAAACAATCGCAGAGTCAAGCCACAAAGCCAGAGACATGCCTTCAGCTGTCATTCCGGGCTTCTTATTAAAGAATCAATCAAACAGTGAAAACTTACAACATTAGATAACGAGGTACAGTAATCCACACATATCTGGTGAGGTAAGATCAGCGCTATATTAATAGTTACACAAATTATTACTGATTTGTGTGCTGGTTATGTTATCCCTGGGAAAGACCTACTACATAATCCAGTAGCAATGCTACAATTGTGTCTCATTTTTCTGTTTGACATTGCTCTTAAACAGAAGTGCTGTTGGCTTTACAGTAGAAAACAGGATCCACACTGGAAAAGGTCATTCCAGAGCAATGTGGTTTTTTTTTACAGATTGATGTCTGTGAAGCTAACCAATTGATTTGTTTGCCCTTTTTATCCAAAGCAGCTTATATTTGCACCTATTTGTACAACAGGGGGTTCATTTGAACAATTCAGGTGAAGCACTTTGCTCGAGGTTGCAACAGCAGTATTAGTACAGAGATTTGAACCCATTAAATTACTGTTTGAAAATACTGACCATTGCACCAAACTGCTGCCAGCTGACCACTGAGCAGTGCACAGTGGAGAGGGTTAGCCTTTAACAGTTTTTTTCCTTCATGTAATAGCAGCAAAGAATTCAATCTGTTTGCCCCGGCAGATATTCAGAAACACTGGAAACGCAGTGACCTACTAAGTTTGTGTCAAATTAATGAGAACCAATTACAGGGGTGTTGTACTTAGCGCTTGTCTCTAACACGAACAAATTCTTGCTTCCTGCATAATACGTTCATTTTTTATGCTCCTAAGTGTGCGTTTTGTCCCCCATAAGCCCTGTAAGATTTAAAGGTCTTTTTCTGCTCCACAATTCATTCTTTTATGTAACTGAAGGAATATTGGTCATGCTTTTTCTTAGCCGATCCAAAATCCATTTTACACAGCTGCTGAAAGTACTGTGCTGCTGACACATACCCCAAACCCCTCTGAGATTCTGAACAGCACCTGACAGTGGCAGAACTATAAATAAACATATATAAATAACACCCACTAGCATTGAAAGATTTTTTTTTTGTTCCAAAAAGATGCGAGGAATATGGAGAGCAAAGCACAGCTGCAGCCAGAACTAATTCACAGACTCCTTAAGTTGAATTAAACGCTGTTTCATGTCAATGGTAGGTGTCCAGACGCTACTTCATCTCAACAAGATGCACTGAACCACCTGAAGTGAGACGCAGGGCACTGACAGTAATGTTTGCAACTGTGCGTGCTGTGACCGATTTGTTTTTTCCGTATGGAACAAAGCCAGACTATCTCCAATCCAAGGGCTCTCCTATCCTGTATAAAGCCTGGATCTTTGGAATGCACCCAGATGTGTGTTTAACTTCCAGGTACAATAACCAGGACCTTTGTTCTATCTGTTTACATGCCTTCCCAATAGAAAAGTACCTAGAAAACCCAGCACACAGTACAACCTGTTACAGTTGGTACTACAGGGATTGTTAAGATTCAAAACAACCTGTTCGAATCTTAACAATCCCAGATTTCTCCCCACAAAATTGATCATTTGTTTTCAAAGCCACCCTTCTATGAGTTACACATGAGTCGTATGCCTTTCACAGATCCAAGGTGGCTGCAAAAAGGGACCCGTTTTAGTTTAGTTAAAAAATGCCTTTCCTCAGATTGCGTGATCAGTGTTTATAGTTGCGAGTCAATAGGCTTTGGGACCTGAAGAGAAGATAGTTTCGGACATGAGAAAGTGCTGACAGTTGGAAAGAACTTCACACAGATGACTGTAAGATATTGTAAAATTAAGTTTGTTTATAAAACAAATTAACTCAACACAATATATCATCCTTATCCTGAGATGCGATAGGATCTGTGACATATTAGGCTAACATTCTTTGTATAATCATGCAATTTGTTTGTCTGATTTAACGCCTCGATGTATAGGGATTATAACAGGTTTGGAAACACATATCGCACTAGCACAAAAATAAAATAATTACAAAAATGTACATTTCATATGATATATAATAAATTGCAAAACGGGTTAAATGATAAATAGGTTTCAAATAAGCAGTTCCACACAAGTGGGAACTATGTGGAAATGCATTTAAAACAGATAACAAGAGGCATTTCTTTACTCCAAGGGTGGTGGGAATCTGGAACAAGCTACGCAATGAAGGATCTCTCAAGAAATGGTTGGATAATGTCCTTAGATCATTTTTCTACTAACTACCAAATGAGTCAGAAGGGTTGAGTGGTCTCCTCTTGATTGTTCTTATGCTGTTATGCTTTTGTGCTCTTATGTTCTTAAGCAATTTTGCTCATATGTTCTTATGACTGGGGGCAAACTGCAATGTCATAATTGGCCAAGCAGAGCCTGACCATGCGAAATTAGCTCCTACACAACTCCTACAGGAGCTGCCCCACGTCTGCTGATGTAGACAGCAGCTACATGTCCGCTGGAGGTGATTTTCTTGCCTGTTTTTTCCCAACAAGTTGGAAAGAATTGAGTGCTGGTATCCCTCACTACTGTTCATGGTGATATTAGACATGCTGCGAGATTAAAAGGAAGTGGTCGCATCGCCAGTCTCAACAAAAAAAACAAGGACACATTTGGGAAAAATCTGCTTAAAGGTCAGCACAAGCACAGCTCTGACAGACTGCTCTGCACAAGTGTTGGGGAGGGCAAGGGTCAGGCGGCGAGATCCTGGAGCCAGTTTTACGAAACAAAAGGTGGAAGAAGAGAGCGAGAGTAAAGTGGTGTCCAGTTTGGTCTCGATCCCTTGCTGCATTCCTCAGTCAGATCCGGGGGGCGACCTCCGAATTCCGAAACAGCTCCCAACTCAATGGCGACGCGGCAGCGAGGCACCCTCATTTCGCTAGAGAAAAGCAGGAAACCAGCAGGATTGTTTCCATTTCTGTTGCAGCTCAAATTGTAACACCCCGCTAAATTGTCCGGGGAATTGAAAAATAACACATTTGAGTGCAAAATTACAAAACAAATTGAGTGCAAATGTACTAGTTACACTGTCATTATAGGAACTAAAAGAAAAGAAAAAATATCTCCATGAGACCACCCCCAGAAGAGTCTTATGAAAGGTTGTTCTGATGCACATTTCCTTAACCTTGTCTCTTTCCTCTACTGACATCTCTGTACAATGACAGCTGACAAGTAGGATAATACAAGACTAAAAGATATTTTCCCCTCTTCCCTCCTAAGAAAGTAAGTGTAGATGCAGCAGGAGAAAATCAAAGTAGAAATTGATTTAATAGGTCTTTTATACAAGAAAAGCAAAGATAACCTTACAAACTTTATACACCTGAAGAAGGCTCCACGGCCGAAACGTTGTGTTCTCTTTCTTCTTTTTATAAATGTCAATGGCCCCCTCCTCTTACATTATAAGAAGCACTATTTTTCACATATTTAGGGTAGTATGTGGTGTATTACATCATTCTGTTTCTGCTCCTCATTTTGTACAAAAACTGTATATAAAACCTTGTAAAAAGTTGTGAAAGTTCTATACCCTCTTCTATGAAAGGATGTTATATATTATATCTAGCAAGAGTCGTGTTCTCCATATCAATTGGAGTTCTTCTGATCTGTGATCGAATGTTTTTAGTGTAATTATTTTGAAAAGAAAAATCATTTTTCTATTACGTTATGTTGATACTGTATGTACACTTATTTATCTGTTCACAGCATGCTAGTCAGACTGTGTGGTATTGTTGATTCGGCAGAAGATATCATCTTCCTTTTTCTGTTTCATATGTCCTGTAAATATAGGCACACTCTCATGTACTGCATCTTTCCTGTATCTTAATCATCTAGCTTTTCAAAAGTACTGTATTTACCATGGATATACGGGGCAGGAAAACAATATTATACCTTTCCATGTCACACAAACAAGGACACCACGTCTGACACAGGCAAGCGAAGTATGAGATTATTGCGATGTGGCTAAGGCAGGCCTCGTATGGCTGTATCCACTGGAGCACACTGTGCAGAGCACAGGAGGCTCACCGCTGCCTCTCAGGCCCCAGCTGGGGAGGGTTGGGAGGTGAAGGCAAGAGCTGAGGGCCGGTAAAACCGACAGAATTCAACATCAGATCGCTGGTGGGCGGCGCCGCCCGCTCCAGCTTCGCTTTCGAAAGACAAAAAAATGACAAAAGGGGAAAACATTTCACAAAGATGACGGGACATGACATCAGCCATCAAACAACACTTCTTTCGCTCCTGACACTTTCACAACAAGGGTCAGGCGGCAGCTCGAGCACAACGGCCTTTTCTGTGCGGGGGGGAGGGGAGGAAGGGGGGACAGGGACACGGGGTGCTTGTAGACTCCACAGGACGGGGAGGAAACGGAAAACAGTTCTCTGCACTTGTCCATACTGCAGGAGGCCTCATCCCTCTTCTTCATCATTTTGACATGGGCGCCTCTGATATCCGAGAGCAATAATAATTATAATTATTATAATTAAAAATACGTTTTGGCAATAATCTGACACAGGAGCCTAATAAAAGGCCAGCCCTGAAACCCAGTACCACTCCAAATGAAAAAACCTAGTTAGTTTGCTAAATAGCCATGACTGTGCACATATTTAAGCCCAACATGTTCTTTGTGAAGTGTGGCACAATCGCTGTTTTGTTGTTGAGTGGTCTTCCAGTGGCCAAGGTATTGCAAGGATTTTCCGCGCAGGAGCGACCCCTCCTGGGAGACGCGTGTAAGTGCGCAGCCCTGTGCCATTCCGGGCAGGGGGGCGCAGGGAGAAGGGCTCGAGGCCAGGCCAGTGCTGGAGGAAGTCATGACCAGTCTTCCTCACCACTGGTACAAGGGGGGGCACAGCCGTCTTCAACGCTGGCTTTAGGGGAGGGTGCAGACTTCCTTGCTGCTGTATTGGGGGGTGCAGTCTTCCTCACCACTGGTTTGGGGGAGGCGCAGTCTTCCTCATTGCTGGTATGGTTTGGGGGAGGGCGCAGTCTTCCTCACCCCTGGGTTGGGGGGTGGCACAGTCTTCCTCGCTACTGGCTTGGGAGGCGCAGTCTTCCTCATCCCTTGTATGGAGGGCACAGTCTTCTTCACTCCTGTTTTGGAGTGGGGTGAAGTCTTCCTCACCCCTGATTTGGGGGGTACAGTCTTACCCCCCCCCCCCTTTGTCTGGGGGGAACTCTCTTCCTCACTGCTGGTATGGGGGTATCGAGTCTTCCTCACAGCTGTTTTTATTGCCATAAAGATGCAACATCCACCTCCGACAGCTGTATCTGAACAGAGACACGAGTTGGTAAAGAAACTAACCCTCTTCTCCGACTTAAAAGAAAAATACGAACGGGCGGGAGATCAAGCCTTTTTTAAAAAAAATGTTGTTGTTGTTGTTTTTGTCGAATGGAGGACAGGCCAGGCTGGACGAGAGTCTGGCAGTACAGTAGAGATACAAACACCTTGCACAAGGGGCCTCTGACAAACCACATGGCTGATGGTGTGGTTGGTGAGTTAATCACAGCTGCCTCTGGGCCCAAGAAACTGATGACATTGAATATTTTCCAAGTGTTTATTTTTACACCCTATTTTTCACTCATCTCAGCAGGGTTTTCTTCGTCTCTATTTTAGGAATCGCATGTAAAACTGGCCGTTGCTCCTGCTGTCTGCTTCTTGTCGAAATCTGATTTTAGCAGCCATTTTTTTTTGTCCTGCCTGATGCTCCTTAAACGGCAATGAGATGCCAGAGAGAGGTTCCCGAGAGCCAGGTGTGCTGAGCGACTGAAAAAAATCTGTTTTCCCCATGAATGCCAACACATACAATGGCATCCTGCTGCTTCTGATGAAGGTTTCTTGGAAATCAAGCACACAAGAGCCTGTTTTTAACTGCTGCACCCCTGATGAGTTCTCTCTGCATAATCTCACTAGTTTCGTCGCAGCACTGTGATTTTGCTTTTGAATCGCTCCGTCAATCACGTGGTTTAGCATTCGAATAGTTTAAAGTGCATCCTGTCCATCGACGTCATTCAGTTGGCGTTGACCCCTCTCTTTGCACATTTCAGAGTGAAAGTGTCTAGGGCCTACGAACACCAAAATCCGGCTCTGACTCCAGATGCAAACAACCAAACGGACAAAGGGGATCGGTCACAATAAAATTGACATGTTCCCCTTAAGTGTTTCTTAAGTTTCAGCTTTCAGTTCAAGAACTGAAAGGGAGAGGGATCTTTCATGAAGCAAAGTAGATTCACAATATGTAGCCCCGAACAGGTGTCTTTATTGGGACACTCCTCTTGTACTCCAAGGTAGTGATGGTGTTTGGTTTGGTTTTTTTTTCTTTTTTAGGGTCACATTTTGGAATGTGTCTATCCAGCAGTGATGCAGAAAGATGCTTCGGTATGGGAATGCACACACTTATGTCATGTATTCATATAAGATAAAAAGACACGTAGATCATGACAGGCAGTGAGCACCTGGTTGCCTCTAAATTCAGTCACATTGTAATTGAAATATTCAAACTACAAAGTTATGTATGTTGAATGTGTGCCCTTAAAAAGACACTGGAAGAACTAGTCCCTTGAGTATACATGTATCAATGTTACCCATACAGATTTAGGAATTGCCAGATATTAGCTGATTTCTCGTCTTCATATGCAAAATCTTTGCAGCCACTAAGAAGTCATCAGGCTGTCCATACAGGTAAAAGCTAGTAAATGAGCATTAATATACGAGAAGAATGATGTCACACAAAATACCTTTAACTTCCCCAATTTTTCACTTACTTCCCTTTCAAAACTTGGTGAATGTGGCTGTGTAAGGCTTTCTGAAGCAAGTCCTATAAAGAAATAGATGAATAAGTCGAAAAGTAAAAATGACAACAAGGTGACAAGCATCTTGGTTAGATTTCCTGTTGTTTGTAAGGAGCAGGAGAGATTAAACTCATTGAAGAAACTGCTAATATTGCTGAATGTGGATTTTTAATTGTTTTTAACAAGATCATCACTGATTGCTGATGAAACCAGCTACACACAACAGTTTATTGTGTTAAACCATAGCAGAGTAAGACTGTGGGAAAAGCATGGTACAGAATACAAAGATATGGTACATCATGTCACAAGCCATGAAAACCCAAGGTTAAAAAGGAATATTAAAAAGCAGAAGGAAAACTGCAAAACATACCACACAAGTTTACTGTAGTAAACTACTTACTGATTACTTTACATGTAAATTACTTCTCAATAAAAGTGTCTGCCAACTGCATTAAGAACAATGACAGTCTGTGCATTTACAAGAAGATAGGAACTTGCAGTTAATGGCGAATATTTAAATGGAGGATGGCTAACATTCATAGCAGATGAGAAATATTGGAATGTTTTAGGGTGACAGAAAGACAGAATGAATCGATATAGCAGGAAACAAGGCGAGATTAAGGGCTCTCTCACAGTAAATATCAGACAGTTCCACTATGACTCCTGTGAAAGTTAACCAAGACGAATTAGTGTCATGGTCCATTTACCAGGCTTAAATTATAGTGGCTTATTTGTCTTCCTACTGTTGCTATGCCATACCTTTCTGTTGTGTACCTTTATATTACTATGGATTGGAACTATGATTAACTGCTGATTGCTTTACGTTTCATTTGTGCACTATGGTGAACCTCTATACAAGAGACTGTAGCAACCAGAGGTTGATGGGCTCTCAGTAAGGATGTTTTTGGAAATGCTACTGCAGTGAAAGTGTAGTCAAAGGTTCTGCAGTTCAGATAAATCTGTTTCTCACTGGGGAGCTATAGAAAGCTCATCATCTCCAGATGTGTGTGTTTATTTCCAGATAAACCAACCTGCAGCAGCTGTGCAGCTATGGGTTCAGTCAAGAAAAAGGCAGCGTTGTACATTCTCATGGTAAAAAAGAGAAAACTTTCACTTCTGCCTTGAAATCTATAGCTTTAGAAACAAAAGAGGTATTTCTACTCCCCAAAAAAAGAGCACAGGAAATGGTCAAACAAAATACAAAGCCATTTTTTTTTGTTTTTTAACCCAGGTTAAAAAAGGAAGAGGAGAATGCAGAATATCCTAAATAATGAAGTGTTCCAGAAAATGACTTAATCTGCTCATGAAGGTGAACATTTGCTACACACACCAAATCAAATATTTATTTTTCTGCTGAACTTTGTCTCATTGAGGAGCTTTAAAAAAATTGAAGGTGCCTTTTTACTGCTACTATCAAAAGAGATCTGTTGTACCCATAAAATTCTGATTGTATATCAGACATATTTACAAATATCAGGTTATTAAAGAGTGTGGATTTGCCCGTGCATAATGTTATTATATAAAGGTTATTGTACTCTTTGCAAAATACAAAAATAAGTCTGCATGAAATTATAACACACAGGTCACTTCGATGCTACCAGTGGTTCACTGTAAAGTTTATATATGAAAAGCCTTTGTGTATTGCTGTTCTCACAAGACAGGAATGAATTTCCACCTAAATGCAAAGAGAGCTAGAATTTCCCAAACTGACATGGATATTAGGAAGAAAAGGGGAAGAAAAAGTATTTATACTATACAGAATATATCCATTCCATTTTCCAACGCTATGCCTCAGAGGTGCCCGAATATGTTTTGAAGGCCCTGTATTCAAACTGTGGAACACTAGACCATTGTGTTCTGAGAAAAAGAGTTCACAGTAGAATAGTCTGCACTCTCCGATCCTCTCTGAGCACCAGCCTCTCATTGACGATGACTGTTTATGAACTGACAGTAAACCATGAAGAAAAGGGAATCGCATAAGGAAAAAGACTGATGGAGAACTACTAGAAGTGTTTTAGTAATTGCTGGATGCCAGGTTTGCAGGCATGATAAGGGCCAACGTACATGCAAATCAAGCAGAACTCTATTTCGAAAATGTAGAATGCCCTTAGGGTCATTCTGCAAAAGCACGTTTTAACCTGTTCCATGTATGTGTGGTATTTTATCATTTTAATGAGGAATTACTGGCCACAAGAATTGTTTTGGAGACTTGTTAAAGTTAAAGCAGCAATTTCCTTGTGCTGCATAAAACAGATGAGGCTCAGTTTTGCTGTTTGTTTGATAGATGCTTATCTCTGCCCACCTCATTGAGTGAACAAAGGGGTGTCTCTGATGTGAACAAATGTATTCATCTTCCACAAGCCATGTCATTCAGCATTGACAAGTGTTTATATTGGCAGTTTTTTTTCTTAAATGAGAATGCAAGCTCATTCACTGGTGTTCTGTTGTTTTTTTTAGCTCTATGAAACATTTTTGCTACATTGTGGACGTGACCAGAATGTCAGTCAGGCAGGTCAGGAATTCTCCGCTGTAGGTTTTACAGCTCCCCACACACACCAAACTGTTGCACACTCTGATGCACCGAGTAGTTTATCGAACCGTGCAGAATAAAACCTTCTGCTGCTCCTTATTCAACTAGTGTGCTCACACCTTCCATCCTCTAAAGCTGGATGACAAGCTTCAAACTCTCAAAAAAGATTTGGTTGTCCTCAGAGTTTTATTTCCCTGATGGCTTCATGGATACGCGTAACAAGGCGCTGATGAAAGCTGTGGAGTTTATATTCGTGATTTTCCACTGTGCTGTGGTTTCCTATGGCTTTAACATGACTGTATTGTGTTTGGCTGCACTGTTACACTGCACTGTAGGATTCCCCTGCATTGTACAATACATGTTGGCTCCCAGTAATGGTCACTACAGTGTTCCTGTCATTTAATCCTTTATTTGATAAGTAAGTCAACTGAAACCACATTTTCATTTACAATGATGGCCTGCAGGCCCATTTTTAGGGCTTGAGATTGCATTGCAGCAACCTGAGTGAAGTACCTTGCTAAAGGTTAACACAGCAGTGTCGCACCTGGAATTTGAACACGCAAACCTTCTCTTCAGACAACCCTAGCCACACCACACTGCCCTCATGGCTCATCATGTTACACCATCAGGAAAACAGGGCAAAAGAGGGCAAAGCCATACTAAAAAGTGGGAGCCTACCTTGACGATTCCTCATTAACAAGGAAGATCAAATTCTAATTATGCATTTCTCTCTGCTGGTTGCTATTTAAGGGCAGCCAATGGGATGAGCAGACAATGCAACAATGCTCATACACACACTCACTGGCTCATGTACAGTCGAACACTGACACACACATTTTAGAAGAAAGAGGAACTAGGAAACTCTCTTTCAGATTCGGTTCCTCCATCTGGTTGCTCTGCACCAGTGTGAAGGTACTGACTCCCCATGCTGAGTTCTGGGTTGAGCACTTACAATAGTGTGGTTAGGGGCTGGTGCACATTTCTGGGATGAAGCACAAAAGTGGTTTTATTTTGTGCGAGCAGGGAGGAGGGGGGAGTGGCGGACCGGGGTCGATCAGTTCCTTGTGCATCAGAAGACCTGAAGGCACCTTTGTTTTCAGCTGCCTCTCCAGGTGCTTTGCCTGGCAAGAGTCCTCAGTACCACCAGTCTGTTGCTGACGGGACACTGTTGCAGAGATCCGCCACCACAAGCCTATTGCAGACAGTGCAAAAGACAGAGCAAGTTTGCTGCATAGGAATTAAACAGACACCTCGCTGCCTTTGAAATGAAAACAAATGTGAATTATTATTATTTGGTTTATTCTGAAGAATCAGATTAAAAAAACAGATATTATTGGAAACACCTGCCTCAGTACCCCTGGAATTTGGATTGTCCAGTACCCCCAAATCTGAGGATGGCAGGGTGCACTCTGAAGCACACCTCCCTCCAGTCATTTGACATTTCCTTTTACGCCAAATAAAATTCCCAGACTTCTCCAGAACTCTACAGCTCAAGTTGCACTCATCACAAGCCATGGGTGTCATCATATGATTTATTTTTTTTGCAAGTGCCCACGTATTTTATGTCTATAAAAAACTAAATGTTTTCCAATCGTAATTGTAAAATTATTTTACCTTTGCAACTTTGCAAACCTTGCACTGGGATGGTGTCCTGGGAGCACCGTTAACAGCACCGTTAATTAATCATGGGGGCGGAATGTGAAAGAGGGTTTAAGGTGGGAGACAAAGTGCGTCCTGCTGGGAATTCAGCTCTGCATGGCATTGTGGGAGCTGACGTCACTGTCATGTGGTGGCGGGAGCACAGCTGTCAAAAATATCTGACACACACTGCAGATCGCAGCTCTGTCCCCTCTGAAAACGCAGAACATCTACAGACCTTGCGTAAAATGTAGATTTGCATTCGCTAAGAAATATGCAAGCCCTTTTTTATCTTTTTTTAGACATGATCACACAAAGCAGAAGAACTGTGCATTCAACAAGGAAGGCAGGTCAGGAATTCCCTATGTAGGAATTACAGCGACCCTACACACACCAGACTGATAAAAATGAGCAGGTGTTTTGGCTCATTTGATGCCTTAAATGGGTACAGATGTGTTCAAATCCACATGAATATCTGTGGGGTTTTTTTTTTGCGTGTAAGAAAGTGAAGTATCATGCATGTCATGCATATCTGCACTTACGTTTTCCCAACAGCTTTGTGTTGCGGAGTCCTTCCTGTAAGCTCAGGAAGTTCGTTACATCTGCAGATGTGCTCCGTCTTACGCAATTCCTCCCAGGACTGCTCTGGCCTCCTTCGACGTACAGGAGCTGAGCAGGGCGAGTGATGTGGTCAGCTGTGGACAAGCATGACCAGACTGTGCTGCACAATTAGCCCGAGAAGACTTTTCAGATATTTGTTTGCCTTCACAGCTGCAAGTCTGCTGCACAAGAAAAAAAAACTTTCTCCACCTCCATCTGCACCGCTTATTAACAAGAGCAATGCAGGAGTCTTTACTTACATCCATTATTAATATACATCTAATAATGAGAAGAATAAAGCACTTTTGCTTTGTGAAAGTAAAGCTGCATTACAAAGGATGCATTAACAGTTTGAATAATCACCGGTATCTGCTTAGTTACATTTCTTTAAAAACTTACATGTGTTTATTAAAGTATTTTTTTTTCAAAAAAACATTTCATTGTAAAAACACCGTATAAAATCACTAGAAGCAGCTATAAGAAGCTGACAGTCCTGCAAAATATTCAGAGAATATACTTTAAGCCCAGTTTGCCACCTGGCTGTACATACAGAAAACAGCCTGTTAATATCTGTACTGCGGAGCAGGGATTCTGGACACAAAGAAAATACGCAGCGTTATGTCCGATGGATGTTTTTCCGAATAGACTAAGACATTTCCAAAGGGACTTTTTAAAAAAGAATAAGGCATCCACTGCAATTACAGAAATCATACTGGGGTTCTCCAAGCACAGGCTTAAGGAAGAAGACAGGATCTGAATGCTGCCGGCACTCATGGCTGCTGTGCAAAAGCCTCAGGTGACAGTTAGGATTTCTGCTCCTGTCTGCTGCCTGATTTCCCCATCCTTATCATCTTGAGTGGACAGCCTCTACGGACATTTCCATCGCTTACACAAGGCCATTGAGAAACACTGGTGCTCTTGCTGAAACGACAATGGGAGGAAAACCCAGAGCAAGCAGAATGGGATGTTTCCAAACACAAACGGGGATGGAATTAAATTACACCCACACAGCAGGACCCTAGAAAACAAGAAACTGTTTTTTTCAGCCATGCATACAAGCTCACTGGGCATAATATTAAGGAACCCAGTGTCATTCCCAATGAATTATGTGTTAGGGCAGGAAGAGCTGGAAAAGGAGATAGCATGTAATCCGCAAGATTTTGAGATGTCTGCAGCACCAATCCCAGTGAACAAGCATAAAAACTGAAGGAAATCAATGACATGTTTTAACATGACAGTCTGATCATGAAATGGAGGAAATCTTGTAGGACATATTTAAAAAACAAAAAATTGCAGTCAAAATTGCGTTGCAGAGAATGCAAGAGATGCAATGCAAGTCCTGTGGTGTCTGAAAATAACACAATTTTTTATTGAAATTGTCAGTGTTATAGCCTGTGTATGTCAGATTTATTGACTTCTTCACACAAATCTTATGAGAAATATAATAACAATTGCCTTTATATGGTGCTTTATCCTCTAATAGGGTCCCAAAGGTCTAATAGTTATAGGAAGTTCTAAGTTAGGTTGTATTATTTTTGGCATGATGAAGTAAATATAGTAGTGTTTCAATGAACCCAGATAGAGAAGCTCTGATCACCAGGAAGAATTTGGGACACAGCTTTAAATTTAGTCTAAACAAACGCAGGGGTCTCGAGCACTAGCGATTTATTAATTTGATGAGCTCAGTGTTTTTCTCTTCCACTGACAGCAGTGTGATTTTGGGGTTTCTGCAGCAGTGTCTCTGAAACCAGGCTGTAAACTCTACAGGGCTCCAGTGACACTGGTTTATAGTCTGAGCAGCACAGTTTAAAGCATTAACATTATTTCTTCTGAAGGTCTACATGAATAGCAAACCGATGAACAATGACTTGGGTATATACAGCAGCTATAAAACAATCTGAATTCATTTTCAAAGTTTTAACTTTTTATTCCTTTCAGAGACAGGAACAGCGAATGTGTGATCACCACTCTGACAACAGGCCAGCCAATGTCTTTCAAAGGATCCATTTTTTTCTAGCTTGAGCTCAGCATAGGATGGTATTTCTATATGTAAAAACGTTTAGAGTGTCTGCGCCGGGTTTTTAAAGATTACTTTTGCTTTCTTTATAAATACTCTGCTTTGGTCCACCAGAATGCGACCCGTGCATCTCCAGAGTGGCATCTTTTCCAAATAATGTGCGTGTTTTCTCCTGCATATCTCTAGGCAGGGAATTTGTTTTATTACAGAAAAATAACACAAATACAGAAAACCGAGGGAAGAGTCTTCTCATCTGCTTTGATAAACTGTCACAGAAGAGGAAAGCTTTTAAGTCAATTGAAGTCCATCATATCCTCAGCTCAAGAGTTTTAGAGCATTGTAAATGAGAAATTCTGTGTTGTAATATACACATTCAGTAGTGTGACCAAATTCAGGGCCAGGGCATCTTCGAGCTTCTTGACTTCTGAATCTTATTAAGAAGAATGGGAAGAATGAGAAATGCCATCCTCTGCAAACTACAAAAAAAGGTAAGTTTAATTTTTTTATCTCATAAGTAAAAAAAAAATATGCTTCTAAATTCTATATGGAAAATTGTAGAATATTAAGTAATCAAGTTTGCAGACTGAGTAAATCTCAGTTATCAAAAAGAAAGTGGTTTTGCAAAGACTTGTGGACTGAGCCTGCAAAAGTCCCTTAAGTGGCTTTAGGATCTTTGATCCAATGGTACTTCAAAGTTTTCTGTTTTCCACTCACTCTAACGAATATGGTTAAGAGTCTAAGGCAAGAATGGCTCAATCCTGATTAAAAGGGCGATAGGGTAATAAAAAAAAAACCTTTAGCCTACAGTTAGGATGCTATATATAAATTTATGCGTGTCAATAACAGTAAATGTGTGTATATATACAGATATATACATACTGTATGTGTGACTGCGTCTTATCTGACACCACCAGATCTTTAGATTATTATCTGAGGCTGATATGCTTGGAAATTAATTATAAAGTGAGGTTGTCTCACTCTTACCAGGCCATTAATGGACAAAACAGCGGCAATGTCGAAGACAGTCTTTTCACACCTCTAAGTATCACTGAAGTGGGCAGAGTTCCATCACACTCATCTCTCAGCTGCCGGCCGCTCTCACTTCAAACTCTCCAGCACAACGGGGACGTGCCACGAGGCTGGTGTTTTCATTTTTCTGTCATTTTTTTTCAGTTATACGTGCATAACAGTCCCTTAACATCCTGCGTGCGTGCGTGCGTGCGTGCGCTGATCTCGGGATGTTGTCCTGCAAGGCTTTGCCTTGCTGTCTTGGGGCCGAGACGGCGGTTTATGTCAACACATGGAAACATACGGCTTCAAGCTCCATCGTTTATTCGCCGCTGGTGGATTTTCGATTCTAATAAATGCTGCCTTCTTCCTCGAGACTAGTACTTGCTGCTGAAGGATTGATTGCGTGTCACACTTTAGGGAAAGAAATTAAGCTTAGCGTAGGATTGTTAGAAATTAAGGCTTCTGAAATCTCACCACTTTCCAGTCATTATACATGTTGGAACACCGACAGCCTGCTAATCACCAAAGAGTGGGCAGACAGTTATCAGCATCCGGAAGACAAGGGGATTAACCTATGTACTATATGTCATATAACATGGAAATTGACACTAAACTAAATTAAACTTGTAGCATTGATAAGGTACACGTTTTTGCAGGTATCTCCAATAGGTTCGTTGATATGGAGCGATTTTTCTACAGTGCATCGATTATTTTTTTATGACAGGGGATGATGTTCAACCAGAGAACGTCAGGGCTCTCGGCGAGACTCTCTCTCCCTCCGCACCTGTTTCTTACAGTCAATGGCACGACCCCTCAAGCGTGCACAGGAAGGCTTTTTACTTTTCCCCCACCAGCCACCTGACAGAGTCAGAAGGAAACGCGGCGGGGAGCCCTGCCGGAGCTCTTCTCTCGCCCTGCGCCGCGGTATACACACCGCTCTGGAGGAAATAAACGCGCGCCCCTCGGTCTCGGAACTGCACCCGACTCGAATCACATCCACACAGACCGCTTGCTAATTCCAGTCTCGTTTTATTAACGCTGCGCGTGTGGTTTTTTTTTTTCCTGACGCACAGTCTTTCTGTTTTAAGGACAGAACACAGCAGTCAGTGCTCACTGACGTTTTGCAAGAGCGGAGATCACCCCCACGCCTGCAGGTGCTCCACGTGTTGTGCCCTGGCTCTGCTGTTCTGGGCTGGAGGCCATGCTGGTCTGTTGAAGGGAGCTGAATGGCGGTGCGCTGACTCCAGAGATCAGTCTCGTCGTTCCCCGCTTTCTGTCGTCCGGTCCGGGAGTCGAGCGTCTGAGACCCCCGGCTCCTTATGCACAAGCCCTTCCAGTCTTCAGCAAAACCTTCCGAGATCTAGTGTTTTAAAACGGCGCCTTGTAAAACTATGACAGCAGTTGTTTTTTTTAAGGGTGAAAATTATTTCAGTTCAGGAAGAACGGCATACCCGCTCCATACTTTTCTTCCAGTAAGACATTTAAAAAGTTTGTGCACCATTTTAGATTGCGGTGGCGGGGGGGGGGATTTATAAATTCTTTGTAACCTCAAATAATTTAATGTTTATTAAATATCGCAAGACTGATATTGATGGAGGTCAACTACCCAGACATCACAGCATGATATAACAACAGGATGGCTGCTCTCGTACCCACCAGTGCTTTGCTAATGACTCAGGTACTTTATTACACATCTGTATAATTTTTTTTTTGGAGAGCCTAGCCCTCGTCTTATTTTCTCATACATCGGACCAGGGACCCGTGTCGTGCGAAGAGAGAGAGAAAGAGCTCTGATTCAGAATTATTCACGCCGCCTCTCACAAGATCAGTCATGTGGCCCTGCTCCGTGGGATGTCCGGTGTTTCGGATTGACAACACCGGGCCTCCCAGGGCCCCGGCGGCGGGCGCGGGCCAGGGAGCGGGAGCGCGCCCGCGCCGGCCCCTGCACACGCGCGCGGGGAAGAGACCAAGCAAAACAGGAAACAGAACGAGCCGCAACCGGAAGTGTTGCGCTCATGTTGTTTATCTGCCTTTCTGCTGTAGGGGGGGATTGTTGGTCAGTTACAAAATACAGCATAACCTCCGCGATGTTCGGTCGGAGGCTGCGCTCTAAAACACTTCTAAAGCAAAGAACAACAACGGCACGGGGAAAAGGCAAAACACTTTTCATTAGACGCGTCTGTACAACCACCAACCTGTAGTTTCTTTTTTGGTAATGAGTAAGGGTTCGTTAGTGTACGAAATCCGCTCATTTTCAGAATGGCGATAGACACACGAATGGCTGAAAGTATGTGCTGTCCCAAACCTCTTTAAAAATAGAAACCCTTGCAGGTCATGCTGTAACGAGCCCCTTATTCATCTTACAATAAACTGTAACTAGAAAACTCTCGGTAGATGCCTTAACTGCATGTATTAAAGCTAATATCTACAAAGAAATTATGCAGGTGGCTATTTGAACAAATACACAGTAATCACAAGACCACAAGTAGAAGTGTGAAATGCACACAAGACTTTCGTGTAATGATGTGACGCTCCTCTGTGTCAACAAACCTTAGGTCTACAGGCTGGTCTTTAAAGACTGGCGAATACCGAATATCCTTAAAAGTCTTTAAAGGCCCACCAGCTCCTGCCTTACCTTTGAAACGCGAGGTCATGCCTTACCTCGCCTGGAACCTCCTCTTAGACTGACTCTCATTTGTTTTAGTGAAGCAAATTTCGAGGACGCGCTTCGGCTCGTACTGTACCTTATTTTTATTGCCTGCGCTGTTAGCAGCTCTTTAAACCGAATTGCGACGGGTTGCAACAGAGAGAGCAAATCTGGACTATTGTAAATCAAACAGGGAAGTCAATAAAGTGAACACAAAAACTTCCTTTATTCACCCATTCAAGTTGGTAATTGAGGGTTTTTTTTTTACTTTGTTGTACTGATAGGAACCAGGCCATAATTTACAGACTTCCCCAAATCAACAGGTTAAAATATGGCACACACACACACACTGAAAGAAAGAGAGAGAGAGAAAGAAAGAAAATTTCAACCGAAATGAATCACTCAGTGACATGCGGCGGGAGGCGGCTCGTGTCGGAGCAGCTGGAAGGAGGCAGCGCGAGCGGAAGACCCGGCGCCCCTCGCGGACCCTTCACCCCAGATGACCGCCGGGCGCCTAGGGGACATCAGTTTAAATTTAAAAACAAAAAAAAATGTGTACCCGTGTGTATTTCTATCAAAAAAAAATGTGCCCTGTTTCGAGAAGAAGGGTGGAGTGACTCAATGACATGACATACGTGCGTGTGCATTGTTAAGAGCAGGCTCCTCTTTTGAAATGGTTGAATCATTGACACGCTTAAATGTAACTCGGATCGTCGGAATTCTGACGTTTAGGTCGGATTTTAAAAAATAATTAATAAACGAGGGGATTTTTTTTTCTTGCGGTTGTTGCTATTTTATGCCTGCTTCCGTAGAATAGCAGACCGCGCTTTGGAAACCCGCTGTACCAACTCGTCGAGCATTTCGCTCGACCCTAGAGGATAAAATCGTGCCATCCCGCAATATCTGTTTCAAGCACACGCTTGTGATATTAGAGCCTTTATTATTTTCAAATGCATTTTCTACGCATTTCCTTTTCTTCCCCTGTAACATTTAAGATTATTTCATTTTATTTCTTAAAAGACCACTCTTTGAAAAATAACGTTATGCTAAACGATGTGAGTTCTAATTTAGAAAAATCATACAATACAAAAGTGTAATATGTAGTTATATATTATATAACTTATACTTCAAATGAGGTCTGCTTCTGCTCCTGGAAGTCGGGTTAACCATACAAACTGATCAATGCTTGGAATGACAAAGGTCTGTCTTTTTAAGACCTTTTAGACAGACCTACAGTACAAACTGTACAGCCCATGCTAATTACGAACGGCTGTGTACGGAGCCATCCGAGTTCTCAGGCCCTTGACTCTGCTGTTAATAACTTCACACGAGCCGCAGGGGTGTCCGCTATTTTGTGTGGAATTGATGTGATGCTTTCAGGTTGATGTCATTGACGTTTTTCGGGTAGAAACTGAACGCAAAATCCTGGCGGGGGTTCGCTAAGGAGGGGACGTGCGCGCACCCCCATGCGCCTTGTCCCCCTCGGCAACTATTTTTCACGCGGTTTCTGTCTCCTTGAATTCCGAGGGCTCTGACTCCTGGGGGGCCACATCATAAACTCATGCAAACCGATAATTTAAGTACGCGCACTATAAGGAAGGTGTCAGTTGAAACGTGTGACTGGACGACGGCAGAGAGAGAGAGAGAGAAAATCGCTACACTGTAATTTCAGGTTTTTTTTTTAAATAAAAATGATGGTTGAAAACATCAACACTTTACCCTCAAACCCAAACAAATCTACCAGAGCCCCCCCGCCCGGAATTCTACGGTTAGAAATTGGACAAACACCAGATATCTCGACATGCGGCGAAGCCATCTTTCAGGACGAGATTGAGACGTGTAGGATGGAAACCGGATGGTCAAACCTTTCACTTCTTATTTCTGATTCCCTATTTTTCAGTTCAATATGTGTATGACTGGATGGTGGACCGCAGTTCCGAGCCACAGCAGGAGATAAAATTAGATTGAGCTCGGTTTGAGTCACACACAGAACCTGTCATTCTGTGTCATTCACAGAACCGGGAGGACTAACAAGATTTTGTCCGTGTTTTTCTTTTCCCCCAGGCAGGACAGCTGCCACCCAAGATCTGGATTAGAAAACACCTAAAAGGTCGTACATTTCCCATATTTCCCATTCGACATTGCTCCTGCAAAATATCCTTGCAAAACAATACACTGCACAATAGGTAATATGTTTACCGGCATACGCAGTTTTTTATTTAGCAGCTGCTTGCTTTAGAAAAGATTACTGTTTCCAACCCTAACAAAGGCAAAGGTTCAGTGAAATGGTGGCTCTTAACATATTACGGTACAATCTTATCATTTGGTTCAGTTGGGATAAGCGTGTAACCAATTCACATTAGAGCGGGTTATCACTGGGGGAATACAGTTCTCTTTATGCAACGAGTTCTGTTTGCGGTACCGTTCTTAATGGACTGCGCAGTCTTGGCTGCCAACAAATCATAAGCTGTGTATTGTGAAAGAAAGCCACTTATAGTCTGCTTTTTCAGTCACAGTCTTAAAGTCATTTTGTAATTGACCATAACAGATCTGATCTCATTTCACATATTGCATCCAAGTTCTCCTGATAGCTTGTGCGGTAACAGTGTAGATGCTGTTTCTCTACTTATTAGAGGGGTGGAGGCTTCAATTCGTCGCAATCCGTGTGCTCTAGTACCTACAGTTATACTGTATGTTACAGGCCTGTTTGTCCTTTGGCGTGACTACTTTAGTACGCAGTGCCGGGTGACACTGACAATGTCGTGGGGATGTCGGTTCTCCAAATGGTTAGTGCAAAGCTGTGGATACATCGGGGTCCCGCTCTTACACGGTACCCCCAGTGCAATGCCGTCAGCATCAACAGAGGGGTCACGCTACACCCCAGGGGTCACCCTTCGCGCGCCGCATTCCGGCGAGGTGGACACGCCTAGCCGCGAGCGGAAACAGCCGCCGCGGGTTTTGCGCATGCGCCACATGGGGCCATGAAATGGCTGCCGACCACGTTTGCCTGACGGCGGCGGGAGCCGTGGGATGGAAGTCCGCTAATGATATGTTAATTTAGGGTTTGCTCATGGCCGGTGATGAAAGCGACAGGAACGTCGCCATTGGCATCTTAAGCAAGAAAATAAATTTACCAATTGACAAATACCAGCCCTCTTCCCCTTTTCGGAGCGCTTAATTTTCCCCGCCGTGGAAAAATAGAACTATCTTTAGGCCCTTGTGAACGTTTCTTAGACCCTCATTTAGATCTCAGGTTTTTTAATACACTGTGCATCTGCAGAGGGGAAAAAGCAATACGACACTTCACAGATACGAAGGCGATGGGTCGTTCCAAGCTTTTTAAATGCTTAGCAGAGGGCCCCATCTTGGTTTGAAACCCTAAAGTGTAGAGACCAAAGGAAAACGGATTTTGAACACCCCGGATTTTAACACAGAAAATGAAACAACGGTTCGCACAATTCGCCGCTTTGAATGTACGGACTGAGTCCTTCAGGCTGTGACTCTTCGGAAAGGTCCCCTTCTCTTCGCTGACTGTCTATATCTCCTCTGATCCGATATAAAATCCTTATTTTTCCTTATTTAGTCCAACCCCTTCGTGGGCTGTCACCCACCTATGCTGGTACCAGATACCCAGAAACTTCAGAGACACCCCCAGGAGTCGCCTCAACTCAAGTAAGAATCACCTGTTAGACACCACCCTGTATTGAACAGCATTTATCCGCGCATGATTTCTGTGGCGTTTCGTTTCAGTCACTAGACAGTACTTCCAGCCTCTTCATATTTTTGTACCCTTTTCTGGTTTTAGTATTACGGTATATGACATAATTAAATTAACCTCTGCCCTTTGTTTCTCCCCCACGACATTACGTATTTCGTACTGCTGACATTTTACGTCTTGTTGATTGTACGTAAGAGTCCTTGAGGGGGGGAAAAGACACATCACTGGCGAAGAATTTGTCTCAGAAAGCAGTGGTTATGTTTCAGCTGGTTTGCAGTCTGTCTTCCGAGATACTTTGGGGGGGGTTGCGTTTGTACAGTAGGTGACGGTGCGAGGGCAGGTCGTGGAGAACAGCAGGAAGGTGGTGTCTGTGGTCCAGCAGACGCGCCTCGCATCGCCTGCTATCGGATCTTCAAAATCAGACACCCAGCCACCTCCTCCGCTGTCAGTACCCCCACTCTCCAGCCACGCATCGCCCCGCTCCCCTGCTCCTGCGACACACGCCTGACCACATCACAGGCGGTATCTGCGGAGCCCACCCCGTATCTTCAACAGTCAGTCCCTGTCACCCTACAACAGACCTTTATCTATTACAGCAAGTTTCCTGTCAGCTCCGCCCGCAGGAGCCGCAGGGGCGGCATTTGAACAGAAAAAAACCAGGGAGCGTGTTTTAATCAGTCCCCTGGAAGAGGTAAGAGAGAGGAGTGGGGGTGGGGAGACGGGAGGAGCTTGGGTGCAGAGATATACGGCTGTGAACCATTAGCACCGTATGTGATTTTTCGGAATCTCAGAACCGTCAGATTTTCGTATTTGATTTATTTTGTGCTCACCTCAGCATCAGGTACCGTGTCTCGTTTAATGTTTAATGTCCCAGTCCCAGTGAAGGGTTAACGAGAGTCTGTCCCAGTGAAGGGTTAACGAGAGTCAGCACAGGGAACAGAGACGGTGCAGAATCCATAAGGTGTGTGAATGTGGCGGTGTGGCTACTGTGGTTCATGGGCAGAGCTTGTCTTAAGGAAAAGCGGCTCCACTCTCGCCCTGCCAACTTCTGCGCAGAGGTGTGTGTGTGTGTGTGTTTGGGGGGGGGATTTCCAAAGATCGCCCGAGTGCGCAACAACCAGATCTTTAAACTTTGCACTAAAGCATAGTCAGCTTCATAGCCACACAAGCAAAAAGGTTCAAGCCGCGCTGCCAAGCAGGCAACTCAGGAAATGTTTGAACATGCTGACTTTGTTACGTTTCGCACACTCGGACCTGGTTCAAACACCCTTTTCTGTGGCATTTCACTTGCTTTAATTAAGAAAAGGGTTAATAAGCTTCTGATGAAATGTAACTCCCGGCAAATAGGAGCTGATATAGCTCTGCTCCCTCCTTCCTGTGGAAAGGCGGCAGGCGAAGCGCTTTTGCTGTCTGTGCTGGGGAGCGACAGGCTCCTGTGCTGCAGAAGAGGCACTGAGAAGCCTGTGTCAGAGAGAGCAGCTGTCTGGATGTGCTGCAGGTCATCCTTCAGTGAGCCCCCAGCAGAAGGCCTTTATCTAGTTGGCATTCTTTTTAAGATGATTGCTTTAAGCATTGTTACATCCAAAAATTATGTTTTGTTCTGTCCAGTACTGTCATGTTCTGCTCTGCTCTGCTCTCAGGGACGCATAAGGCTAGCATAGGCTAGCCTAGGGGCCCCGGATTGATCAGGGGCCCCTAATTGGCCAGAGTATTTTTTAAAACGGACCTGTGGGCCCCTATTGGTCCATAAAAACGTTGAATAATTTGCGAACCAATAATTGGTTAGATGCAATGGGTTCGCAGTTCAAATTTATTTTGGCGGATTCATGGAGTGATCTCTGGTGCAAGTTTACGGTAGCCAGCCTCAAAATGTGCGAGAGAAAATATGACAGTGGGGCGCAAAAACGAAAAGCACGACGGTTAAAAGAGCAGTGTGAGCAGGATCTACTTAAAAAGATCCCCAGATTGACTGGTTATTTCAAGTTTGCTGAGCCGGACCCCGATCCGGGGTTTAGGGCTACCGTTGCAGCCAGTGCGGTTGAAAAGTTAGCTGCAGCTGGCTCTAGCCTGGGCGCATGTCTACATCAAACGCATCGGCGACCATGAGGACGAGCAGCTCCCGCAACGGGATCAAAGGAACATGAGTCAGAGGCAGAGCCATCCGAACCGCCACCACCATCTCCACAAGCCCAGGGAGCCGCCGCCACGGCCGATGCGCCTGCTGCCGTGGAGCTAACAGGCGCACCAGCAGCTCCCGCTTCCTCTAGCTCGGCCCCAGCATGCTGGGGGTAAAATAGGCGAACAGATGGCGGGCATATTGGGCTACATTGGGCCCGAATTGGTGTCAAAACCAAGACGCGGATGTTGCAGCATCGGAAAGACAACATAGGCACCAACAGAGGTATTTCTCCAAAACCGCCTTCAAACGAAATCTCGGAAATGGCGAGTGTGTGTCAAGAGGATTGTTTCGTTGTGTTTTGTTTCGCGTGTAAATTATTTGGGGGCGGTGATAATCAGTCCGGACTGACCGCAGGCTCTAGTGACTGGAAAAAATGCCGCCGCACGCCTGGCTGAACACGAACTGTCGGAGAGCCATAGAAAGGCTATGGTTGCATACGTTATGCGCTGCGCTGATAATGGTCTAATAGATTCACCATTGCAGTGGTGAAGTTTTTAGCTGCCTTTTAGGGGACGCAGCGACACGTTCGGGCGCCACGACAAGGGGAACTTCACGGGTGTCCCCGAAGTTATCAGCGAGTCTGATCCCTTCTTGAAAGCCCATACAGGAAATTATCTAATCGTCGATGCCGTGTATTGACTGATTTGAGCCTATTGGCTGCAGTGGACTTGCGCGAGTCGGGGAGTGTCCTGCTGTTGTTGAAATAACGCGCTCAGACAGGGTGGTCACTGGTCTCTGCTGTGCTGATCTTGTTGCTGCGTGTCGTCGGTTTCAAAGCAAGCGTGCGCATGATCTCTGTTGTCAGCTCGCAGATTGGCTGTGAATCTGATTTATTGGTTGCATTCCTGTGCTTACATTACAGCCTTTTGTAGTGCGTGTGTGTGTGTTTGGGCTCCCTGCGTACGTGCGTGTTCCCTGCGAGTGCCCCGTTGCAATCCGTTTGAATCGGCGGTAGCAGCTCTTACTCCGAACTCGTCACTGAATAACAGTATTTTGTCTTGCTTTTTATAGTAACGGGATGAGGGGGGCTACACAACGTGTAGCCTAGGGGCCTCTTAATCCGCCTCTGCTCTGTCCTGTGCTGTCCAGTACTACCCTGTCCTGCTCCACTCTGATCTGTCCAGCTCTGCTCTGTTTTATCCTATCCTGTCCTGTCCTGTTCTGTTCTGTTTTGTCAGGGAGGAGCACAGGACTACAGGGTGTGTTGGTATGAGTCAGCAGGTGTGGAGTGACTGTAGAGCCCAGTCCAGCCTAGCTCGGCCCCTGTTTGCTCAAACCAGCCCTCTGCCGCGGGCCCCCTCCTTTCAGCCAGTGCTGAGCGTTTGCCAGGCGTTTGCCGGCCGAGAAGGGCTGTGGGCGTTGAGCTGGGCCCAGGAGTGACCCTGATCTCCAGCCAGAGGAGGGGCTGAGGCCGAACCGGGCCAAGACTGGCCAAGGCAGCAGAGAGACTCCAGCAGGAGGCTGGGCCCTGTCCTGTGAGCTGTGATGAGCTCTCAAGATAAGGAGGAAAACCAACCTCTCTCCCTCCAACATCTTTTCTACCCCTCCCTTCAAAACAGACTGAGCCTCCCCGGGTGACAGAATACCGCAAATACAGATGATTATTTGTGTGGCAAAAATGCTTTCTGTGTGTTTGAAAGTTTCCATGCATTTCAGAATATGTTTTGTTTTTGGCCACCCAGACGTACCAAAAGCACACCTGCTATTAGGAAAGAAATAAAAAATCAGGAATCCCCTGTGCTGCAGACTGCAAGGCGCAGGGGAAGTGGCTTATGGCACTGGCACAGGAGAAGCTGGGGGACGAATCCCAGAGGATTCTTCAGCTGGGAATTACAGGATCCTGTTCACAGCAGAGCTGCCACCCTCTGGCCTGATATCGTTAGATTTAATCTTCATCTACTTTCACCTACCGCTGGTTGACTGGGTCTGGTCAGCAGTGGGATGCTCTAGACTAGAGAGAAGCGAGCTCGCCACTGTAAGTGATGTTGGTGGACCCGTAGGTGGTGCTGTTCCCTACAAACCTGACCTTCCAAACCAAAGGCCCTGCCCGGTTTACAAGGGTGGCAACAGGAGGTGCTGTCCTTCAGATGAGACATCAAGCTGAGGTCCTAGACTAAAATTGACTGTTAAAGATCCAGCGTCACCAGTTGTAATAGCGCAGGTAGCAACCTCAGTGCTCTGAGCCTGCACCATCTGGAGTCCTCAAGCTGATCGCTCTGTGATCCCATGCCTCACTTCAGCCACCTTCCATATCTCTCGATCACTAAATATAATGTGAGTACAATGAAGCTACTATTATTATTAAGGTTATTCACCTGGGTTCCGCAACGCCCTCTATCACACTTGCTTTCTCCACATGTCAAAGAGCTCTGAAACACAAGCACACGTAAAACTGTTAAAAAGAAAATTAAATAATACAGATAACACAGTTCAGACCTCATTGTTGTAGATAAAGTCTGAAAGTTCATGAAATCGCTGTTAGTTCTTCACTGTGCTAGATTGTTTTTATGTTTCAATTTTGAACAGTTAAAGTCCATCTAAGGTTCTAACGTTGAGCATTGTGGCAGCTCAAAAGCACATACTTAAAAATAAAAGCAAATTATATTTGGGGATAAGTTAAAAAAATATTTAAAGAAAATCAAAGGTAATGATCACTGTCGTTTTTTTTTTCATCTTTAACTGCAAATCCGTAATATGTAGATAAACCAGTTCTGATATGATTTAATGGACTTCAGAAGAAAAAAGAACTTACTGTAGGTTTAGTTTCTGGAAAGCAATACACTTATAAGCAAGCCGTTTTATTCAAAAAGTAAAAATAAATAGTTTCTAGGAAATGGAAAGCATCGCTGAATTGCTGAAGCAAGCACTTGCAAGGAATTGTGCTCAGAGAGAACACCACTCGTACATTAACCCTTTTTTTTCTTAGTATTGGAATGCTGAGTAAATGTGAAATTCAGCATCTCGTACAAGTTTCAACTGGACACAGGCCTTTTGTGCTACTAGTGCAAAATACTGCAGGGTTTGCATTACTCTTAATGATTCGGGTGAGAATGAAACTGACACAAAGCATAACGTGATTCTTACCCTTCTGTCTTAAAGGAATGGTTATCAACAATTCTTGAACAATGTTTGTAATAGTTTTTAAATGTTGTGCTTATGTTCCCATAATGTTGATGTACCACTTCGAAATTAACAGTAATAACCATTATAACAATTGCTTCCTTTTGTGCAGCATTAATCATCCCAGAGAATTCTGAAGCACTTTACACATATTGGAGGGCATCAGCTTCATCTCCCACTGACTGGGTAGACACACAGTGATCATTCTGCACCAGCAGCCCCTCCGGGAGACGCACAGTGATCATTCTGCACCAGCAGCCCCTCCGGGAGACGCACAGTGATCGTTCTGCACCAGCAGCCCCTCCGGGAGACACACAGTCATCATTCTGCACCAGCAGCCCCTCCGGGAGACGCACAGTGATCATTCTGCACCAGCAGCCCCTCCGGGAGACACACAGTGATCATTCTGCACCAGCAGCCCCTCCGGGAGACACACAGTGATCATTCTGCACCAGCAGCCCCTCCGGGAGACACACAGTGATCATTCTGCACCAGCAGCCCCTCCGGGAGACACACAGTCATCATTCTGCACCAGCAGCCCCACCCGGGAGACACACAGCGGCTGTTCTATGCCAGCTGCCCCATGGCAGAGCAGATCGTCAGAGATTGTTTTGCAAATTGAATTAGGGGAAAACATCAGGAAGGTCCGAGCGTACAAGTCCAAGAGCCAATTTATCCAGAAAACCAAGGATAAGAGCCCTGATTTCATGAGCAGTACCTGATCCAAGCAGTCAGGACTTAGGTTAAACATCTAGTCTGAAGAATGCTGCCTCCTGTAGCAGTATCTCCAGTCACTACACTAGGGCAACAATTTGGCAATATTGATCCAGAAGGAAGAGCACCTCCTACTGGTCCACTAACAACATTTACAGCAGCAACCTGATTGTCCTCACGAACCTCCCATCCCTGTGCTGACCAGACCCAGCCCTGCTGAGCTTCAGCTCTTACTGTAACTGTACCATTTGCATTGCACTTCATTGTTTAATATAAATGTCACTTAAACAAAGAAAAGTCTTCATAGTGTAATTAAAAAACCTTAGCATTCCCTCATAGGCAACAGGTCTCTAACTCAGACTGGGGCCTCAATTCAATACAGACAAGAGAACCGACGCATTTAGACACACACTCACAACAAGAGCACACACATTGTTAAGATTACCCAAGGAATGAGTAAAAATGAAATTCCATTTCTGGAGTTAGTGACCATACTCCATACAGCCTTCACCCTAAGTTCCTCTTTCTATATACATTGCATAAGTCAGTCTCAGGATGACTCAGACACCCTATCCAGCTATTTTTTGTATCTTTGCACATTGTCTTAACCCTTTTTCTGCTCAATTGTGTAGTTTGTTCATTTCCTTTTGACTGTGTATGAAGTTTTCTGAAGGTTTCCACATAAACCACAGTATAAAAGCTGGGCAGGATCACTGGGCTCTTTATAAAGGAGAGAAGGTCTTTACCAGTAAGCAGCCTAGTATTCTTAGGGGTCTAAAGCAGGGGTTCCCAATGTGATCCAGACAACCTGCACGCCTGCTGGTTTTCTTTGTGAAAATAATCCTTAATTGAACCAGATAGGCGCCTGATGCGAACCTTTGTTAGTTTTTGTTTTCTGCTCAGAAGCTGGAGATCTTCACTTCCTTATAAAATGTGCCGAAGTTAAAAAGGCAACTTCCAACAGTTTTAGGAGAACTGGCCACAATTACAGGGGTTCGGATGAAAGCTATTATTAGATCTGTAAAGGATTCAGTGATTTTACTGAGCGCTCAGTAGGAAACACGAAGCAGCGGATGTGGGGGTCCCCTGGGACCAGGAAAGGGGGCACCTGATCTGAGGACCTCACTGAGATACCTTTCAGAAGATTAGAGAAGGGAGGCAGGTTCCCAAGGCACAGTGTCTTCAGACAGGAGAATAAGGAGGAGTCTAAATTGGAGATTCTCAGCTATCACCCTCATATCCGCTCCATTCCACAGTTTTGTCTCAGTCAGTGCCCTTCACCATTTAATTGACAATTAGCAGTAATTAAAGGGAACTGCAATCCCAATTTCTCTGGCTGGTTATTATATCTCGGTAATAAAATAAATCAATTTGATGGTGTTGTCAAGTTTTATAAATTTCAAATTAAGCCCCGCATTTTTAACTTTGTGAAAGTACTGCATGGTCGCTGTTGGTGTCGCAAACTCCTGGTCTCGCCACGGGCAAGAGCAAGAATTCACGAGAATTGTGACGTGAAGTGGCCCTTCCTGCTCACTAGTCACTGTAATGACTAATGTAATGTGATGTGATGGGCGAGTGAATACATACAGGTGGTGCGGCAGACATTTCACTGCAGAAATGTTCCAAAGTGATCTGCATGCAGAGTTAACAAGTGGCATCTGTCTGCAAAACCCTCTCAAACTCAAGAACAAGATTTCTGTTGGATTAAAAGCGATGCATTTACAAGCCTGCTTGTTTACAATGTCATAAGGCCACTTCGCTTCCCTCGAAGTTTTGTTTCAGTCTGCGCTTTATCCATGTAGTTAACAATTACCAGAATCAATACAGCAATTAAAGAGCTGCTTGTACCAAGCACTCCACTAAAGTGGATTGGAAGCGCCACAGGCTGTGTAGTCCTGTTCTGACTGAAAACCCTGGGCAGTGCAACAAAGACCTGTCCCAAAAAGGAGCAAATATCGGTTCATTCATGTTTCACTCAGTTGCTTCAAGAACAATATGTAGATCACGACTACTGTACTGTAGGGCGTTTTGGTGCACATTAAATGTGGCCATTTTCTATTTTTATTTTATGCGATCGATGTTAAAATACAAGATAATTGTTACTTTGTACTTTTTTTCGTGTCTTCTACAGTGCTGTGAACAATGCCACTAAATGATCTTAGAAGAGTTGCTGAGTTTCAAGAACAAATGCAGCGCAGCGCCTCTGAGCTGGATATAGGAGAATCAAAAAAAAATTGCCTGCTTATTTTTCGGGTGTGGCCTTTTATTTGTGAGCACTGGAACTCAGTATTTTCCTGTCACAAGTTGGCCCTGTCTGGCTTTATATGCGGAAAAAAAACAAACTCTACTTTTTTCACAGCCCGGGTTTTTGACAGCCATGTGTGAGAGGGAAATCCCCCAACATCTGTCAGGGATTCCATAGCAACACGGGGGGTCTGTGCTGAGCCTCATGATTCCTACTGATCACGGCCCCCACTCAGGGCTCTGAATTCACAGCAGAAACCCCATCACACCAATGTGAACATGACTCACTGTCAGATGTACCAAACAAATGATGCAAAAACACCGCATGAAAGAGCACAGGCGCCTCCACACAGGGAAATTAAGCCAATGGTGAGCTTTTTCAAGCGACGGACTTTTGCTTGGCTCCCGAGCAGTTGTGGGATGTAAGGAGCTCCAGGAACCCAGCAGGGCCTTCATGTGGTTTCAGGCACTTCTGTCCACCAGCTTCGCTTTGGATTTCTGGCAGAATCGGAAAAGCGAAAAAATAACAAAACAAAGGACATTTCATTCGGTTTTTTAATTAAAAAAAGTATCAGAATGCGATGACGTCCAACACTGTGAAATCCACCCCCTATTTAATATTTCATATTTGAGAACACTGAAAAGAGTTGTTCTCAAGCTTTCACGAAGCCTCATCTCTTCTGGATCGATAAAGGTGCTAATCATAACCCTTAACTCTAAGGAACCCTGTCATAATAACCCTTCCATATGCCTCCTCAGAATTAATTTTGAGAAGGTGCAAAACAAGAACTGATTTCTGATTCCTTGTCTGTTTTCAATCAGTAGTTCCAGAGAAGTGATCTCTGCGTGCCATAGGTCAGAGAGCAGATTCTGTTTTCAGAACAAAACTGGAAAATGTTTCAGTTTTACCACACCAGTCTCCTCCATATGTCAGACCACAGTAGCTGGACTGACAACAAGCTGAAAAATAAACACACTGTAAATTCATCTTGCCCCCAAAGTCTGTACTCAAACCAAAAAAGGCTTGAAAGGCAAATGAAAAAAGCAAGGGGCTTTTCTTCACATCAGTGGATGCTGTACTTAGGTCTCTCTTGCGCCCTCTGTCTATAGAACCTTGTAAAATATTAAGGTTCACCTAATTTTTATTGTGCATAAATTGATATTGTCTTTGCGTTTTTCCGTATCAGAAAAGTCCAAATCCCAGCAGTATACCATTTTTTTTCATTTGGTTACTCTTGGACCAGATCGCTCATGATCTTTCAAAGGAAAAATAAAAAATTAAAATCCCGTCCGCAGGCGTTAGACTTTGTTTTATCAGTGATAACCACAATATTGGTCACCTTAGCCCTGATTTACAAAGAGGTTTGAGGTACATTTGCAGGTCAGCTTACTTGTTCTTGTGAAATGGAAAAAAAGTGTTGCTGGTGTAGAAATCAATGGAAAATGTTACAGCAGCCAGCCAGGAAGAAAATATTCTGTGCAGTGCCATGATATCTTAACTAATTTTCACATTTGCAATTCTCTGATGTTATCTGATGCACACCAAGCACGATCAATAAATAATACAAATAATATGATTATGACAGAAAAAATACTAATCATTTATTTATCTGAAAACCTTCACTCATGACTTTCTGGGTCATGATTTTAGTAGGGTTAAGCATACAGTTACAGTCTAAGGTATGTATTCAAGATTTCAATAAATAAGTAGATTCTACTTCTCTAATAATGTTTTTTTTTTTCCAGAGACGGACCAACGTGCAAGAGGAACAAATTAGTATCTTTTGCTGGGTGCACGGGCCTGTGGGTTTTTTAAAGAAGAAGTTGACAGACCTCAACCCAAATCGATTTCTTCAAATATTTAAAACTTTTGGCTCAGCTTTGCTTAAACTCAGACTCTGCTTCTCTTCACAAGAAAATGCTGTCTCTATAGAGTGCAGTGGCCTTCAGAGGCTCACTTTACTGGCTAAATGATGTTTGCTATAATTATTAACAACCCACAATACCTCAAGGGAGAAACATAAATGTACATTTGAATAACTGTAAAGCATAGAAAAGAGCAGCAACAGGAAAGTTGTTTTTTTTCAAAATAAACACAGAGCAACACATTAAGCTGCTTCTCCTTCTGGAATTAATAGTTTGATTTTTTTTTAATGTAGATAAGAACAGACACGATATCTACTGATGTAACTGCCTCGCTGATATTTTTATGGCTTTGCTTATCTTTTTGATACAGATACATTCGACTGTCCTTTCTGGTGTCTGAACTCCAAGTTCACTGTGGGGTTCTCCATGATACAGATCATCCAAAGTCTTCCATGGTTTTCTATCTTCGATTGAAGCGTGTTTTCTCAGCAATGTGGTTCAATACTTCTGCATTTTCACCTATTTTTTAATCTGAAGAGCACCTCAGTCTAATAAACCTTTCTTTATTTTGTTTTTAAAAAACAAACTCATAGGAGAAAAAAGAGGTTTGGCCTTGTTCTTGATCAGAGGTTCTCTATTCTACAGTATACCATACTCTTTATTTTTTTCACCAGCTTGTGCATTATTGCAGGAATTGAGGTGTCGGCCTGTTTCAGATCTTTCTGGTTCAGGGAAAGATTGAATGGAGAAGGCGATGATTCCTCCGGGACAAAAGAAGTGGTTTTCCCCAGTTCATCCATCCATTTTCACTAAGTACTTTATCTTCGGAAGGTAAATAGGAAGATTACCAAACAAGATATGAAATTCAAAAAGATTCACCTGAATGTCGTGACTAGGAAAACACCTGCCAGATGATATTTCACGTAGACAGGTGCAGAATATTACACAAGGTAACAAATGCAGGAACTTGGAATATGAAATGGTAAGTGTTAAGACAGGTGAGGCTCCTTATGAAAATGACTGAGGTGTTTATCTGGAACCCATCTGTCAGACAACAGGGAGAAGCAAAAACAAGGGAAAACAAAATGTTAGGATATATAGTTAAAGCATATATATTCAATAAGGGGAATTTATGTTAAAACTGTACAGAGGCCATTTAGAATATTGTACAGTGTTGATCGCCACATTATAGAAAAGATGTTGCTGTTTTGGAATCCATCCAGAAAACCTGCCAGATACATCAGGGCATAAGATACAACTTAAGGGGATGTCCTACAGGGACCGAACATCTCTTGTCTTGAACAGGGAGAGACCTGATTCCTTCCAAGGCACTGACAAAGGCAGCCCAGCAGAATTCTTCAGGGTGTTGAAGCTGATGACCAGGGTTTCTCTCGGCACACCAGTGGATGTGATCCTTGGACTTGGACCTACTAATAGCTGGTGTGTGGGGAGCGTTCTGGCGCACTATGGCTGCCGTCGCAGCCAGGTGGGGCTGCACACTGGTGGTGGTGGAGAGGATCCCCATTACCTGTAAAGCGCTTTGACTGGAGTGTCCAGAAAAGCACTATATAAGTGTAAGCAATTATTATTATTATATTATTATTACTAGATGATCCCCACTACCGGCTCGCATTTCTAACCTTCCTTAGGTGCTTATGTACATGTCAGTCACCTTGTTTTAATAAACACTAAATGATATATATATATAATTAATACATTAGATTAATATTAATAATAGTGTTGCTGTGTGCCATAAGTCAGACAGTGGATTTGGTTTCAAGAAAATGAAAACTGTTGCAGTTTTACTACACCAGTCTCAGTTTTACTACATCAGTCTCCTCCATATGTCAGACCACAGTAGATGGACTGACAACAAGAAGAAAAAAAACACACTGTAAATAATAATAATGATAATAAAAAGTAGTTCAGGTGGGTAGAAGCTCACACCCGAAGAAGGCTCCACAGCCGAAACGTTATGTTTACTTTCTTCTCTTTTCAGCATGGAATAAACCTATTGTTCCATAATAATAATAATAATAATAATCTACATCAAGTGATTGCAATGGAAACTTCTATTCCGAATGCAGCCAGTTTTAAGTATCAGTTTTCGAAATGGGCCACTAGAGGGCACCATTGATGCAGTAATGTGAAGTAGAGAGCAGTGGCGTCACGGGGGGAACTGGTGCACAACCGCGTGTCTAATTATGGCGATTGATATTGGTAAATAGCACTAGCAAACAGAAGAGACGTAAAACACTTTTTTTTCTGAATAACGCTCGTCATGAAAAGATTATATTAATCAAGAGGATACTGAACCTTTTCCAAAAGAAAAATTTATTTTCCTGATTCGCTGGTACGCAACACAGGCCACTCCAACACAGCCTAATTGTATTTTTGGATGTTCGCACGCCGTTTTCCCGATTGAGTTGATTTTTTGCTCCAGTTTAACATAATTCACAGATGTTCAGCTGTTGCTGATTTCAAGAGCCTTATAAACCCTGCGGATCATTTAAACCTCCTAAAAAATGCAGGCAAAAACAAATAAGCAAGATTGGTTTCCTGAGAAAACCAGCAACAGGTTCTGGAGCACGATTCGTTGGCTGGTTTAATCTTTCCTGAAGTACGAAATGCTTCCCAATGTGAGACCTGTCTCATGTCTGAAGTGAGTATATGCATCCATAGTGTTTTCTAAGTCTTCGTTAATATCACTGGCAAAAATTAAAAATGGTTTTATACACTTGGTATGTAGCGCGTCCTAGTGGCCACACGACTGTACTAGATTTTGTTTTTGCTGTTGGAGCTTTCCAGCACGAAGGAAATGTGAGCTTTCGGTGCCCAGGTCTACAATGGGCGACGTGATGTATATTATTAAACGATTATTACTAATTATTAAACTATAGCTACGTCAATGATACCTCTTAGTAATGTAAAAAAAAACCTCGTTCATCCAAACATAACCAAGTTACTTTTGTAGTTAAAAATAAAAGTGCCAGTCCTGGAGAAAAGCATCTTGTTAACTTCAGTCAGCTGCAATAGTTTCTACGTAATAATTTGTGTCTTGGTACCAAGAGCTGCGACTCGCTTTCATTAGAAGCCGGTGCTAAGATCAATACAGCTGTAACGAGTGTCAGCCGGATGCTTGTGTTGTATGGTAAGGGGGCAAGGACGGGCGTTTGTGCTTTTCTGTTGGTCTTTCTGTCCCTCGATTCCAGATCTGGTGCACAGTCCTCAGCCAACTGTGTTAAATGATGTGTTACGGGTTGCGAGGGCGGGCGGCTCCTCATTAAAAGGAGAGGTGATTGGAGAGCCTCTGCGGACCTGAAAATGGTTTTATTTTCTTTTGTTAGTCTCTCTTTCCCCCTTTTCGGGATAATCTACTTTGGCTTGAACACAGAAAGTGTTAAAAGTTCATCGTGAGCCCGCCCCCACCCTGCAAACTGCTGCTGGTGTTCTCGCTGGGCTACTGGTGCAACTCGCCAGCGTATTTTTATGTTGTAATTAACTCTTGTTAATTATGAACAGTACTGTTCTGACTGTGAATAAACCTCTTAAATGGGCTTGAACGCTTCGTCCTTTCGGTCACTGACACTGGTTTTTACCTGGTCTGGTACTCTGAGGAACCCATCCCGACTATCGAGGGTCTAGTCCTCTATAACACTAGGTGACGTACTCGCAATTGTCCCCTTTGCCATTTAAAGCTATAGCACAGCCGCGCCACACACACAAAAAAAACGCTATCTTCATCCGTTAGGCATTCGAGGGTTTCAAACAGCAAGGGGACGTGCACCTACAGCTGTTTAAATAAACAAAACGGAGCGTTTTACTTAAACGCTAAATCCCTGGGCCAGACCACTCGCTGGGTGTTACCTAACGATTTAAAATTAATATAGATGACAAATGTGTTTTTTGTGACAATAGCCCTGAAACTATTCAGCATTTGTTTTGGTTATGTCCCAGGGTAAAAATGTTCTGGACTAAGTTGCAGAATTATATAAAAGAAGAGACGAATATTGATATTTGTTTTGTTGAAAAAGATATTATGTTAAGTTTCAGCCCCAGTGAAAACAATATAAAAAATTCTTTTGTAATAAATTTAATTATTATATTGGCACGTTATCACATACATAAAATGTGTTTGAGCATTTTAAAATGGAAGTAAAGGGGTATTTGCAGACTATTTCGAAATGCAAAAATATGAAAGCGGTGCGGACATTATTTTTATTTAATTTGTTTAATCTTTTTTCATAACTTAGATTGATGTAGTAGTATGTACCCCTGACGATATTTTTGTTTGGAATTGTTATATGTACTCTTGTTTGTATTGTAATGTTTGTTCTTTTGTTAAGCATAAATAAAAATTTTTAAAAAAATGCAAAAAAAAAAGACCACTCGCTGGGATGCGAGAGAAACACAGCAGCGAACCTCAGAAGGGAAGTGTGCGTCCACCTAAAAGGCCCCCCCTCCCCGCTCTCCCCCCGCCTGCCCGGGGTCGTCCGGGAAACAAGGAGACAAATAGTTCCGTGGGTGCGGGCGTTTGGTTCCGGGCGAGGAGACGTGGCTGCGAGGAGGAGCTGAGCGATAGCTGGAGTGTGGAGCTCAAACCGCATGAGACTGCAGCGAGCAGACAGCTCGGCAGCGCCTCTGCATCAGCGAGCTGGATGGCAGGGCTAGTCTGGAGCGATCCCTGGAGCCACAACAGGGTAAAAAAAACAGAAAAATCACATTTAACCCGCGACGCTTTTAACGCGGCGCAGTCTCGACGTACCGAAATAAGGTGCATGAATGCATGCGTTTGAACTCGGTAACTTTTTTTCTTCTTGTTGTTGTTTTACTGCGAGCGTGTATTCCATGAAGTTGCTACCAATCACAGGAGAGATCTCATTTCATTGGAGGCTGCTGCACTCTGTTAAAAAAGAGGACTTAAAATAAGAAAAAGTTATTTCCTGGGAATTGTTACTTTTTGTTTACGCGTTTAACTTGTTTTCATGCGAGGTCGAAATCTGTATTTCGTGTAATATAGCCAAATGTATCCATAAATCACGGTTTCTGGGTCGCCTACGTGACGTCCGTGAACTATATTGGCAGTAGCCGCAGTTCCCAAAAAAATACTGGACTGTGTGAAACGTTGCTGTAACGAAAGTAGTTTTTAAAAGTGAAAACTAACATTTTATCCAAAATAACGTTAAATTCAAGGTAATGCGTAGACTTGCAAGAGTTTTTGTCTTTTTTTGAGTATTTGGTTTGCTAAATGTTGGAAACGGGCGAGAAACTGGAAACTTATTTTAAGTTAAAATGGTTTTCCTCGACAAATCGCATCTTACCACTGTATAAAGTGTAGGTAATGAAACTACACTCGGTAACACTGAATTTATGACAGCGGTCAATTAATCATCTGCGCCCGTTATTTTTTTTAAAACTGTGATGTTGCTTTGTAAGTATTTCCCTGGGCGTGTAGAGTTCTGCACGTCCCAGTTATAAAACACTCCGACTCGCTGCACTGAAGGACACGCATGGACAGGCCACGACAGCGTTTGAGGTGCTGGTACCCACACGCATGGCCTTGAAACTACATCCTTATTCTTTTTTTTTAAAATTAAAATAATTCAAAACGCTTTTTACAGTGCAAGTTCCAAACGCATAAAGACTCTATCCGCGAAATGAAACGGCATCATCGAGTAACGGGGGGTTGTCTGATGAGACGTGAAGTCTCGAATGTGAACAGATCATTTTGTAAGCTAGAGTCCCGATCTGCAGAAGAGGACACAAATGCATAATTCGCCCAACTTCTGAAAGCATTCACAGAGTCATAACGGCTGGAGGGAAAGGGCTTTTTTTTTTTTGGTAGTGTTCTGTCTCATGAGATAAGTGGGGATCTGTATTGGGGTGGGAGCCGCAGAGGTTGAACTCCAACTAATTGAAAAGTAAAAAAAAAAAAAAAGCTGGCAGGAAGGGCAGTGCAGTGCTGGTGGGCTCTGTCCGCGTCCTTTTTGGGGGGAGCTGCACGTCCTCCTGCTCCAGGGGGACAGGCGTCAAAAGCCGAAACTGCACCTTCCCCCCCGGCCCTCAGCGATGAGCGGACTCCCTTTGAGATCTCTCCATTCCCAGGCAGGCCTGCTGCTGGAGCCCACCCCCCAATCCTGAGAAGCTCCTCAGCCTGATGCGTGCTTTTCCTTTCCCTTTTGTAATTTGCAGCCGGGTGAACCTCGGCCCGTTCCCTTCGGCTTCGGAGAATCGGACTTTCCCCATCCCTTTTGGCCCCCTGACGCGTTTATCCTGAGTCGGGGTTAAAAATGGAGCTCGGGTTCTCTCGCTCTGCGCGTATTTATAGCGAGAGCGTAGGAGTTTTGAGTGAGCTTGAGTCATCCGTCTCAAGTCTCCGGTTATTCATTCCGGAGGGTCCTGGGAGATGTCGCAAGCGAAGCAGAGCCGGGCCCGTCAGTCGAGGTGGAACGTCTCTCTCCAAGCTTGGGGGCCCCAAAGTTGGAAACCCCCCATGGTGTAGCTCTGTTAGTGGGCGCCACTGCCCCGCAGCAAGGCTGGAAGTTGTTAAGTGGAGGGCTGTCCCTGCTGAGAACCAGGCCTGCTTGGGACCGATTAAGCCATCATGAAAACTCATTGTCAGGTCCAAACCTGACATGAGAGGTGGGAGGTTTCTGCAGAGTTTTTCTAACTCATGCAGTGAACCCGTCAGCTTCACCTGGCAGCGTGCATAGCCTGATGCTTCCCTGTGATGTGAGATCACTGAAGGTCTTTCTGTTATCGTATACTGTACACTATGCCCTGTTGTGTCCAGTTATACTCCTGTTACTCAATATCGGGAGAGAATAATTGCACATTAGTTTAGATACTAGTGAAAGGCAGGGCATGACCCTTAGCTGAACTAAATATTCAGTTTTTATGGTTGTATATTTATAGTGGTCGTTATCATGCTGTAATTTTATATAATTTATTCATTCCTATGCTTAATTTAAAGGGCCCGTGTCTGTTTCTATCCCATCATCACCTCAGCCTCTGTAAATCCATTGGCTCTGGATCTGACTTCCTTATTTGGCGGCTCCATTATGATGTCATCATCACCCAGTTTCCATGGAATTTCTGACGATAATAGCCGAGCAAGTAGGAACTCTGCTGTGAGTCTGAGTTACACGGGGATGCTATTTAAAGCTCGTTAATTCTGTCTAAGGGCTAAATTCCTTGTGCTTCTTTTTCCCGGGAAAATTAAAGATGCATGGAACTGAGTAGGGTCTCTTTGGGTTAAATCGATGTGCAAATTAATCAGATGAGTATTGATGTCCCCTCATGTTGTTGGACTGTAAGCAGTCGGAATATTTCTTTTTTTTTTGCCACTCTCACTGTTCTCTCCAGATTTCCCGTGTCATCCTAATTATTGTTATTGCTGTTATTCAGCTGACCTTTTGGTAAGTACTTTGGAATGGAATTTGATTACATGTTCCATTTCAGTATATGCAATCATACACTCTTCTTGGTTTTAATCTGTGGAATAAAACCAAACTTACATTTATTACATCTGAAATGTGGTGGTTATTTCACCCGCCCAGTAGATCGTCTGGGTTTTTCGCACTTGGGTTAAGAGAGAGAGGTGGCATCAGTGTGCATTTTTACCCTGCTGGAGATGGAGCAAGTACAGTATTTACTGGAAGGAGGTGTCAGTGTTGCACCGTTTTACAGCTCACAAGATTGTACTCTGCCCACAAGCATATTTAAGCAGTTTATTTCCACATAATACCTAGGAACTAACTAAGTGGCTTGTTGTTCTCTGACATACTGTATATCTGTGATTTTCCTAATTTTGTTGAAGCATGTCATTCTTAAAACAGTTTGTAATTGTGCAGGTGAAGTGAATGTGGAGCTACTCTTACTTTTTGGAAGCAGGGAAAGCTAAGTTGTTCTGTGGAAGACAAATGTCTGAAGAAAAGGTGTTTGCTGGGGCTGTTCTAAACCCCAGGAATTTGCAACCTTTGATTCCTTAAGCCAGAGGCAAGAAACCTCATTCTTGTTACATTTGAAAAAGAGATCATCCAAACAGGAGCCTCAGGCCCTGCAGTCTCTCCCTCACTACAGTTACAAGTCTTGACCTGCAGGAGCCCCAGCTGAACAGGGGTTTGTTTAATTTGTGCTGGCAAATGTACACTGCGGTGTTCCTTATGCATTTTGAGTCTGACATTTGCATTGTTTTCTCAAGGTCGGAGATAACCGTGCCGTGAGGTGGAGGTTTTGAGTATCAGCAGGGCCTGAAAGTAAATGCCAGAAAATTTGTCTGCAGTTACTCGTTTCCCCCTGCCCTTTCGTTAAAGGCTCTGCATGTGGCAGGCTCGGATCGGCATGAATCCCTGACAGATTAAGCCCAGCACGGTTACAGCTGCTGCCGGTCTTTAAAACACTTTAAAGTGTTTTACTGAGGCTTGGCACCTCAGTACCTGTCTGAACTATTATCGCCCTGCTCCCCACCTCGCAACCTTCGCTCTTCTAATTCTGCTCTCCTTACTGTCCCCCAAGCCCGTCTACATTGTATGGGTGACAGGGCCTTCTCCTGTTATGCCCCCAAGCTCTGGAACTCTCTCCCCAAGGACATCAGAGAGTCACCTTCTCTAAACTCCTTCAAATCCAGACTCAGAACCCTCTTCTTCAGAAAAGCCTTTACTGAACTGTTTCCATTCTTCACCCCTCTGCTCTTCTTAGTACCACCTTCCACGGTCTCCTCTGTATATTGTAATTGTGTCTTATCTTGTGTAGTCTTCTTATTTATTGTTGTTGTCATCCTGTAAAGCGCTTTGAGAAGCCACCTTTAAAGGCACTACATAAAATAAAGTTTTTTATTATTATCACTTTGCCGCTGTGTAACTGGACGGCCGTGCTCCTGTCTTTGCAGTGCCGAGACCCGTGTTGGCGTGAGTCCTGCCTGGATCAGAATGAGAGCTCCGAGACCCGCCTGGCCCGTGGCGCTCCTGTCCTCCGCCGTCGCCGCCCTGCTGTTGATCTCGTCGGGGGCCCTGAGCCACAGGCCCAGCGTTAAGAAGATGTCCCAGGCCACGGTGGTCCAGGCAGCGGGGGGCCCGTGGGGTTGGTGCGTGGAGGAGCTGCTGGGGTTCCGGCTGCTTTCCGAGCTCTTCAAGGCGGAGCGGGCGGACGCCTGGGTCTTCTCCCTCATCGGCTCCCTCATGGTGGGGCTCAGCGGCATCTTCCCCCTGCTCGTCATCCCCATCGAGGCCGGGGCAGCCCTGAAAACTGACGGTACGTCCCGATGAGCCTGAGCTCCCCGCGTGAAGCATGAGCGTGAAGAACTCGCCTGCACTTTCCGAGCTTTCGGGTGTTGGCTTGGTGGCGTTTCTGCCCAATTCTTGGCCGGCTAGCCTTGGCAAGAGTTCATCTGCCCAGCACTTCATTGTGCATGGAACTGGACAGAACGGTGTGCAGACCTACACATGTCTTTGCAGCATCGTCGGCAGCACTTGAAGGTGCGTTGTGGTGTAAAGACAGGGCTGCCAATCCGGTTCCGTGGTCCTGGGGTAACAGCCGTGCTTTTCTCCTATTGCACGCGATGAATAAGCTGTTCCTAAGCACCTAATGAAATCACTTAGTCAGCAGGAAAATGTGCTGGGTGGGTTAATAATAATAATTATAATTGCTTACGCTTGTATAGCGCTTCTCTGGGCACTCCACTCGAAGCGCTTTACGGGTAATGGGGATCCCCTCCACCACCACCACCGTGCAGCCCCACTTGGTTGATGCACCAGCAGCCAGAGTGCACCAGCTATAGTATTAGTGGGGAGGAGAACAGAGTGATGAAGCCAGTTCAGAGATGGGGATTATTAGGAGGCCATGATTGGTAAGGGTCAATGGGAAATATGACCAGGACGCTGGATTGACACCCCTACTCTTTTTGAGAAACACCCTGGGATTTTTAATGACCACAGAGTCAGGACCTCGGGTTTTATGTCTCATCCAAAGGACTGTGCCTGTTTATAGTACAGTGTCCCCGTCGCTATACTGGGGCATTACGACCGAAACAGACCACAGGGTGAGCGCCCCCTACTGGCCCCACTAACACCTCTTCCAGCACCAACCTTAGTTTTTCCCAGGAGTCTCCCATCCAGGTACTGGCCAGGCTCACACCTGCTGAGCTCCAGTGGGCTGCCAGCTGGGAGCTGCAGGGGGATATGGCTGCTGGCATATGATTTGGTGGGTTGACCTGTGTCTCCAAAGTAGCGTGATGCACTGGCTGCTCTGCTTTAGGATGGGGAAAGGGATAGGCTCTGGGGCTGCCATGACCGTTTTTAGGAATAAGTGGCTGTCCGATGACCGATGGCCTGTGTTTTTTATTTTTTCCACTTTTGTAAGAAAAAATCAGAACGTTCCAGGTAGTTTTTTTTCGCAATCTCGCACAGATGGGGGGGGGGGAAACACTGTACTGCCATGAAATGAAGAAATGAATGACGCTGTCAGGTTATAATCGCTTTGTGAGCCTTTCAGCTTCCATGCTTCAGAACAGACCTCGCTCCTGGAAAGTAGTTTTTGCTTTGTGATTGAGAGTCAGGATTGGCCGCTGTGCTGTGTTTAGAAGATTTGTAATCCTGCAAAGCAGGCGAGTGGATTCTTTCTTTTTTTTAAAGTTCAAATGTTTTTACAGTGCGGACTTGCAGACGGACTCATGCTGTCGACTTTCATATTTTACAAAGGCAGAAATGAAAGCACATTTTTCTGAGGGACAGTGCTTAAGAGATGAGCAGTCCTGCTAATCTTTGTGAATACATAATTTCATGGAAAGCTCTTGGCATTCAATGCTTCTGGGTATTTATTTTGTATTCATTTCCTTTTTGCCTGATCTGTCCTTTTGAATGCTTGATTTAAAATAAAAATGCATTTGTGGAAATTATTATCCCTGTCAGACTCCATTCTGGGGGACATGGGTGGTGACACGATGCTCATACACCTAAAGAGTGCTAATTTGAGTTTGGAAGATTTCTAGTCCAGATTGCAAATTTATCAAAAATCTTGTCCAAATTCACAGTGCTTGTTTACCTAATCAATGCTTTTTCAATTTAATGAACCACATTGCCTAATTAACCCTCTCACCCCCCCTCCTGCAAAAACAACAAAACAAAACTGACTAAAACGTAATGTCTTTTTTTTTAACAGTACTTTTGTTCTTGTGTTTTTCTTCTTTTTTAGGATCTCTTGTCTTAATGTACTTGATATCTGAAGATGGGTAATGGACTTGTGTTTATCAGACTGCAAGTCTAAGGGACCCTTGCAGTCATTCCTCATTGTCGCTGGCACCTGTCGATGAGTGAAGGGTGATATTAGCATTATTCTTTGGCACAGTTAGAAGAAAGGGGGAAAGGTTAACCAGTCAGTGCTATTGGTCAATGTCAGATGTGAGGGGGGATTGGAACATCTAGAATATACTGCATCTCTAGGCTTTGCATGAAGCACAATGCAATGCAATAATATAAAGGAAAAAAATGTTTTTGGAGAAAGAGACTTGAACCTTTTAATCTTGGATAAACAAAAGGCTCTCTTAAGTGTTTTATCGTGAGCAATGCTATTAGCTTTGTCAAATCTTTGCTGCCAGATAGTGTTGTATACTAATTTCATAATCCTAAAAGTAGTCCTAGGAACAGATAATGAATGACTTATCAAGCCAGCTTATACGTCTGTGTCTGGAATTAATCAAGGTCCTCTTTGTAACAAGTCAGCAGAGCTGACCAGTGGAATGCTCAGATGCCTAGCTTCTGCTGTCTAAACTCTGGATCTGTGCTAAATCCACAGCCACTGCCAACCTGGAATATCTGACCTGGCATTTCTTTGTTGTTACTGGGAAGTATTTGGCAAGTGCCAGTTTCACCCTAGATGGAGCAGTCCCTGAAATGAGAGTCTCTAAACCAGGCCTTGTCATGGATAAATGGGATGTTAAGCAAAAAGCGATTAATGGCTCGTTAGGCATTTGGAATGCATGACTTCTCTGGTTCAATCCCAGATCCCCATGGTGCATTGTGTATGTGGGCACACTGTGAATGCTGTGTACTACAATCAAGCTAGATGGAGTAGAGCAGTCGGGTGTGTTCTTCTAGTGTTTGGAAGTATGTCTTGCATTTGGCAATCTGAAGAGGAGAGCTGGAGTATTTTCATTGTTGAACTGTGTATGAACGTCTTCTGTATGAAAAATGCAACTTAATTCACTTCTCTCCCCTCAGAGTATGAAAAGAGCACTAGGACACGGTATAACATTTATGCCCAATAGGAGCTTCTCAGGCTCTCGACGATGCAAGTTCTTAAAAGCCTTTTAAGAAGAGGCAGGGTTTGTGACTATAACATGGTGGTGCCTGTGGGCTTGTGTGTTTCCCCGGTGGTACGTTAGAATTTGAGGCTTTCCAGGGATTCATGGTTTCTTGATCTGGATTGTGTTTCACCTGTTCCAAGAGGTATCAATGCCTGTAATTTTATACGATTGTGGGGCTTACTTTACAAGTCCAAGGTGTGTCTGTGTAGGAAGAGTAAAACGTGTCATGAGCTACACAATTGACAAACAACCTTCAATATCGGCATTGTTTAGAGGAGAGAAAAGTTAAGGTCCATGCCTTTTTAATTTTTCTGTTCTGGGCTCTACTCCTTAAATCCTTGTAAAATATAATTGAGCTAGTTTTTCTTCCATTTTTCAAACTCTGCTAAGTAATTATTTACATAACTGACTTTTCTTGTCACTGTTTATATTCTGAAGGCAGTTTCAAAGAGTTCTAGATATGAAAACTGAGTGATACAATCGAAATCTCCATTGTGCAGCAAAACACCTGGACTACTTATCGAAACCGAGCACAAACCTGTTGAAGACCAGTTTTACTAAAGCAAATAAGACTGTTTGTCTTTTTCTGCTGTTCCTGTTGCACATAAATTAGGCACAGTTCTGGAATCAAATTTCATCCGGGGATTTTTTAATGCCCAAAGAGGGTTCGTACAAAGTGTAGAATGAAATGATTATCCTACATCGCTGCAGGCTGTACTGTAGGTGACGCGATGCCCTTAAAATTGTGCAGCACCCTGTATTTCCCCAGTTTTCCTTGCATTTGATTTCCAAAGAGTCGTTTTCCTTGGGAGTTGTGTGCTGCAGTGTTTATTTATGCAGACGCAGGTGTGTACTGTTCTGATCGGACAGGGCATCAGAAATGAATTGCGAGAGGAGTGAACCCACAGGGAGGAGAGCTAAGGTTTTTACAAATGCTGGTTCGTTAAATCGGAACGATGACCTTGAAATTGGAATGTGAATTGGTGATCGAGCTGCCTGTCGAGGCTAGATTATCTCCTGACACTTCTGAGAAACTGCAGACAAAGCAGGGAAATGCTCAGAGGCTGAAGGTAATATGCAAAGCTGTCCTCTTACATTCCCTGGGTATTTTTTTTTGTTTAGTAATGAGCTGAGTGTCATCCTCCTTTGACGGGTACAATTTCTGAGCCTTCTACCTGGTGTTCAAAGGCTTTAGTTGGAAGCCTTTGGTTTTTTTAAGCACTTGTCTCCTGCTGCGATCTGTCATTTATTTTAAATACCATACTTATATATTTTTTTTTAAGTTGAACGAGCTGGTTAGGCCTCTACGCTGGAATTAGGGTGAATGTGGCACAGTGATGTGATGTTGTCATAAGCGAGGATTTGAAAGCAAGCAGATTTCTCTATTCTCTGCCACAGGGCTAAGTGCCAGTTAGAGGTGAGACAAAGGAGATGTTTCCTAGCCTATTTTCTTTTCATTCTCTCTCTCTCTCGCTCTCTCACTGCCCCTCTTTCCTGCTTTGAGCATTTGGACAACTTTAATGTTAGGTCTGCTTATCTTTCTTTTCCTTTGTCTCTTTCATTTCGTACATGTTGAAAAAAGAGACGGGCAGTGAGGTGAATACAAGTGGAAGCTACAAGCACACACATTTAAAACCATGAAATAACAGTCCCCTTCTTTGGAACAAGCTACCCAGCCACGTGGCCGAAGCTGATACCCAGACATCCTTAAAGAAACAGCCATATGAGATCATTGGATAAACTAGCTTCTAACTACCAAAATAGCCAGATGTTGTTGGTTAATGTTACTCTTCTGTGCTGAATCCACAACTCCTTCAAATTCTGGATGGGAATATTATGCATTAAAGTGCTTTTTAATCATCTGCACCCTCCAACTCTCTATTCCTTAGAGTTGTTCATATTCTCTTTAGAAAATAGACCTTATTTACAGTTAAGTTTGCATGTGATAATCCACGCATGTGCAATCTTGTACGTTTTGTATGTATTGTGCAATGTAACTTTTGTGTGCAAGCATCGTATTGTCTGAGCAAATGCCTAGTGCCTTTTGTGTTACTTGGCAAGTACAGAAACCTGTCGTGTTGTACTAGTCTGTTGAAGCACTTCTCCGAGTGCAGTTTTCTCTTAGGCGTCTGAATCCTTTATTGACAACAAGGGGGTTGAGAGACCGCCACTGGGCACTTCAATTAATGTCTTAATTGATATTCGGGGAGTCTTTTCACTTGTCAGGTTTGGTCTGAGAGCTCTGCTGTTGAAGGAGGGAGTTCTCCAGAGCTAGTCTCTAGACTAGCCAGGCTCTCTCGGACTCCAGGTAACCGGTGAATCTCCTTGTCCTTTTTCTCCACCCTGCCTCCCGACGGCAGCCGGGTGCCAGAGACTGAAGCAGCTGCTCAGCTTTGCCATCGGCGGGCTGCTCGGCGATGTGTTCCTCCACCTCCTGCCCGAAGCATGGGCCTACTCTTGCAATGGGACTGGCACAGGTACCCGCTGTTCAATACCCGATCAACTCAATCACCGATCAATCGGGGCCCCCGCTGTCTTGCCACAGCCTTTACAGTGCTTTGCACAAGTCAGACCTAAGGATTTCCATTGGCATGAATGAATCATTTAAAGGGGACAAAATAAGTGAAGAGTGAAGGATATGAATTCTGCACACTAAGGGTGGCTAAAAAATAATTTAATGTACAGTTTTCCGAGGGACTTTAGAGGATGGGAAGGAAAACATTGAAGGATTTTCCAGTGAGTCACCAAGCATCTACAGTGTTTGAGCAAAAGAATAATAGAAATAGAAAATGGTTAAATCAAAAGCTCGACCTGCTGTCCACTCCCAAAATCCAAACCCAGGGCTTTTGTGACCATCTTCAGATCTCGAGAGGCTTGTGTGCCGCCGAGAACCGGGTGTGGTTTGGCGAGGGGGCCGATGTTGTGAAGTTATTTTGGACCTGCAGCATGTCTGCCAGCGCGTCTCTTCCACTACGACTCGCAGTATAATTTAACTGCCACGTGCTGATGGGTGTAACAGTGAACTCCAGAGGGCTGGCAGGCATCTTGAAACCGTTGTCTGGGCAACACTGGTGTTCCTGCTTGACTGTGCCGTTTCAAAACCGTTTACATTGGAATTGTAGAGAGAAAAGGCAGTCTCTCTCTCTCCCTGGAACCCCCAGTAGTTCTTGGAAGTTGTAAACCTGTCTTTATTTTGTCACCTTGCAGATGGATCAGCAAGCCAAGAGCGCTACAAGCTCCTGGGCCTGTGGGTGATTGTGGGACTGTTGTCCTTCCTCATCCTGGAGAAGATGTTTCCCGACAGAGAGAACCAGGATGACCCAGAGGGAGAGGGAGAGCGCCAGTCCTCAGCTGTGAGTCCACCGCAGCCGTGAAACAGCCCGCCAAGTCTCCGAAGCTCCGGTTTTCCGGAATGGCATTCCAGCCCTTGGATGACTTGTGTTGTAGTGGAGGGCTGAGGAAAGGTTCCAGCATTTTAACAAACGCCACTCGAGTTCGCACTCCGCAGCCTGCCGGGAATCGTAACTGGTCGCTGGTGACAGCATGATTGATGGTGTTTGTTTTAGGTTTTTGGAAAGTAATAAGCGTTTTACCTGGGGTTGTTTTTCTGCGTTTATGAGGTACTTTTAGCTTTTTGTTTTTCTGCTCATGAAGCAAATGTCTCGCATTGTCTGGTGACTTGTTGTTTGTCTCATGAGTGAGAGTGACTGTAAACTAGCTCTGAATTTTCTAATTACTTTTGCAAGCTCCGCCAGTCAACTTTCTCTAGCTTCCTGTGTTTGATTTTTTTTTTGCCCCCCAGTTATTTTCTAAACAAAGGTTTAGATCTTGCAGCCTCTCAGCACATTGGTGAGCTTGTGTTCATTTAGTCGTTTCTAAATGCATTTAAAAGGTGCCAGTTATTTTTCCTGTGTTTTTTTTTCTTTGTAATGATCTGCTCTCGGGATGCCCGTACTCTTTTGTTTCAGACGGTACTTGTGCAGAATGGTTTGGGAGAGAGAAACCCATACTGATCACCTGTGCTTTGCAGCTTTCTTGACAAGTCTGTTAGTTCAGCAAAAGGGCTCTCTGAAGAAAGCTTCTCCGTGTTTATGCCAGTGAACCTCCCACATGTCATTCTGGGTCACCTTTGACCTCCAGATGTTGAAACGGTCAGCTTTTCTGCTGAGACATCCCATTAGTGATTATGTTGCTAGGATAATGTGTCTGTGGGAATTAATTTCATTGAGATAGACTCCACAGCTAAGAGGACTGGCTTATTTATGCTTGTAGACATTCGAGAGGAACAGGCTATTTTTTTTATTCAAGCTTGGCACAAAATTCTGTGTCGCTGACCTGTTTTTCTAGAGTCTGTCTAGTGTCCTATCTTTTCACTGTTGTCTTTGCATTATTGCACTGTCACATAAGTCATTCAGGAAAGCAAAAGAGTACTAACATTTTAGAAATGACAATTACAGGACAAAAGCAAATGCCAGGTTTTTCAGTTATTTTAGTCAGCATATGACTGTAGTCATTCTGTCACTAAATTTAAACCTTCTCTTGAACTGGTCTAATAAATCTTCACTTTGATTCTGTATTGAGAGTTTAGTTCTGAATATTCCCTACAAGCTCTTTCATGGATCGAAACGCAAAATGCGCTTCTTTTTTTAATGAAGCAATTTCTTCCTTCCTTTCACAATTTCAGATGCAATCTCTGCCGTGCAAATAAAGCATCTTATCTGTTACACCATTGCTGTTAAAATGCATGAACTTTATACCTTGTGTGTGTGTCCTGGTCTTGCAGCTTAGTGCAAACTGATAATCACAGGCAGAAGCCCTTGATCAGTTCCAATTAGCTGCTCTTGCATCATCCCTGCCACATATCTGCATGTGGTGTTGTCTTGTTTTCTTCTGTATCCAAGTTCCATGCACTTGTTTTCTTCTCAAAGTACTGAAGGGTGCTCCTAAACATGTTTGGTCTTGGTCTGTTGTTTAAAATGTACCTTTTCCAGCTGCTTTTAACTTTCTGCCATTAGAAATTTTTAAGCAAGCCTATTGACCAGCACTGTTAATAATAATAATGATGATAATAATAATTGCTTACACTTATATAGCACTTTTCTGGACACTCCACTCAAAGCGCTTTACAGGTAATGGGGACTCCCCTCCACCACCACCAGTGTGCAGCATCCACCTGGATGATGCGACGGCAGCTATAGTGCGCCAGAACGCTCTCCACACACCAGCTATTAGTGGGGAGGAGAGCAGAGTGATTAAGCCAGTTCAGAGATGGGGATTATTAGGAGGCCATGATTGGTAAGGGCCAATGGGAAATATGGCCAGGACGCCGGGGTAACACCCCTACTCTTTTCAAGAAACACCCTGGGATTTTTAATGACCACAGAGAGTCAGGACCTCGGTTTTACGTCTCATCTTAAGGACAGCGACAGTTTACAGAATAGTGTCCCCATCACCATACTGGGACATTAGGACCCACACAGACCGCAGGGTGAGTGCCCCCTACTGGCCCCACTAACACCTCTTCCAGCAGCAGCCTCAGCTTTCCCAGGAGTCTCCCATCCAGGTACTGACCAGGCTCACACCTGCTGAGCTCCAGTGGGCTGCCAGTTGTGAGTTGCAGAGTGATATGGCTGCTGTTCGCGAGCTCGTGTCTTGAGCAGCTTGGCATGATCATTTCCCCCAACCCCACCCCCAAACAAACCCTGTCAGCCTAAAAACAAAACTGATTGACAGGGTTGCAGCTTGGATCAGTAAAGCTCTAAATTGAGCAAGTGCCAGACACCAGCTACTTTGCAGCTGCTAATGAAGATTGGCAACCACTTGCTGTTTTCCTCTCTATTTTTAGCGGTTTCCTGATAATTAGGGCTGCTGTCTGCTATGCTTGGGACAAACCTGAGATTTGAATGGCAGAAGGGAACTGGCCTTTTTCTTTTTTTTTTTACCAGCAGTAATGGAATAGTTTGCATGTTTTGAGCCGTACATAAGCTGAGGAAATTTGCATAAAGAGGCAGAAGCTGCAGATATTTTTCTCTGTACGTCTTAATGTATGTGAATGCGTTTGCAGCACACACAGGTTTAGTTGGGTTGTGGCAAAACAGAAAATGGTGACTCCATGCCGGGTGTGTTTAGAACAGTATGGTAGCCAGTTCTGACACCTCCTCTCTGTACCCCAGTCCTGACTCTGATGTGCATTTCCACACAGCAGAAACTATGTACAAACTCCTCAAGAGGCTGCTCTCAGCTTCCTCATCCTAGATATGAACGTGCACGTTCGTAAGCATGCCCTCGCTGCCACAATCCATCATTCAGCCATTGTTGATAGAATTGCAGACCAAGAAAAGTACTCGCTGTGAAATCTGAATCTGAAAGCTGAGAGGCGATCGTGCAACTCAACGTCCGGCGCTTCTTGTGCTTAATTACTGAAGGGCATTATTGCAGCAGGAGAGCTGGTCTGGTCCTCGTGGCTGCAGCTCGGAGGCTGCTGCTGCTGCTGCTGAGTGGCCGGCCTAGCGGGATCAGGCTTAGCAAAAGATTACAGCCCCCGCGGCGGTGTTCTCTGTCAACGGCGGAAAAAAAAAATAATCCAGACATTTGTGCTGAGGGGAGAGTGGTTCCCATAGAGAAGAGTGCAGCTGATTCCCAGTGTTGGGGGGTGCCAGTTGTTCGTCTAAGCCTCTGAGGAGAGCTTTTCCGCTCGGAGGCAGTGGAACTGCTGGAGCCAGCAGGCACCATCACGGCATTAGTCACTCGGACAGCTCGGCAACTTCAGGGGCATCGGCTGTCTAATTTTGTCCACGGGCCGCTGTTATTAATGGCACTACAAAGAGGCAAGGAGGAAACTAATTGGACATTATCTTCCTACGTATTTTGCACTTTTCTCTAAATGCGCGATGTTCTTAAATGCTAACTCTCGGAATATTCCTCTTTTTACTCCATGCAATTCAACCCATAATTAGTCACCTTTTGCAATTAAACCAGTACAACTTCCGATTTACACATTTTTATCTGTGAAATGCAATTCTCACTTTTTTCCTTTTTTTTTTTCCATGGGTTCTTCAGCTTGAGACCAAAAAAAGACTGTTCCATAGATAGATACAACCCATTTCTCCGTTGCTTCCTTTGCTAACATGCCGTCTGCCTTGTCAAGCCTTATTAAAAGCTGGCTCGGTTTTCTCGCTGCCGGAATGGCCTGCCCAGGCTTGAGATGAGTTACGTGCCGGTGTCAAAAGCTCAAAAACAATGCGGCTTGTATCCGTGGGGAGTGCCAGATATTATACAGCCGGTGTCGGATTTATTTCGAAAATAACCAAACGGAATAATAGTTGCCTGTTTATTTTGAGGGTTACGAAACCATCTGCCGTGGTAGATGGAGCAGGAAAGGTTTAATCGGACAGAAGCGGAATTCGGATCGTGAGTTTTTCCCTTTTCTGTGGAGGATTTGTTTTGCAAAACCGGTGAGGAGGGCACGGTGAAGTGGCCTGTGGCAGGATTACTTCTGCCTCATAAATGACCATCATCAGTTAGCGCTCCTTGGGTTTGCTGCATTAAATTGGTTCCTCTCCTTTGCTCCCGGCCTCCATAAATCAGGAGCCCGTGGACTTGTCAGCAGCCGATAACCAGAGCCAGTCTCCTCCTTTGCCTCGCGGTGCTCCTGCAGCCCCTGGGGAGTCTTGATTTTCGTGGGCTGCCTTGTCAAGGCCGGAGGGATGCTGGGGGGAAAAATAAAAATGCGGGCAGCTTTCTGTCATATACCCGTCTGGTCAAGGGAGAGCTTGGGGGGGGGAGAGGTTGCCTGTTCTTATTTCTAAGCAATAAGAGTGGAGAAAAATAAGGATGTTAAGGATGTTAAGTGGCAACTCGATTTGTTCTTGGCTTTATGTGAAAGACGCTGTCCCTGCTCACCATGTGTTCCTTTTCAAGTTCAGTGCTTATTGCCGTGATGACTAGGTGCATGGAATTTGATTGGGAGAGATCTTGCAATTAAGCTGTACAATACAAATTCCCCACCATACAGCCAATAATAAACGGCAGCCACCAGCATCTTCACATGCCATCCTAAGCACACACCAGTGATAAAATGACTGCAAGACTTGATAAAAAAAAACAGAGCCGTGCAAAAAAGTCTAAATCAAAGTGGAAATCATGCATCTCGCAGCCTGCAGGCAGGTGCTGTTACAGAACCTAGTAGTCATGGTACTGATGGACCTAATCCACCTGCCAGTGGGGAGGGAATTGAACAGAGGCTGGGAAGGGTCAGTGGGGATCTGTGGCACTTTGCCTTTCTGCCTAGAGAAGTAGGGCGAGCGCACAGAGGGAAGGTGGCATCCTGCAGTTTTGGAAGTAATCTACACAACTCTCTCCCGCCGTTTCTCGTCCTGGGCAGACGCGTTACCATACCACACAGTGAGGGAGAAGGTCAAAACACTCTCGATAAATGATCTGTAAAAGAGGGTCGTTGCCTCCTGTGACACTCCAAAACGCAAGACAAACAGTTTAGTGACAGGCTTTTCATAACAATGAATGTAACTTACCCATCCAGGAGGAAATGTTTGGGTTTTTTTTGTCGTTATTGTCTCTGATGTGAAGGCAGTTCAAAAGGTTGCGTGTAGCAGCTGGTATTAATAGGCCGACGGCTTGCAGTCGAAAATGAATTCAAGAGGAGGAGAATAAGAATGTGGCCACCAGGAGGCGCTGTGCACCAGTTAGCCGTGATGGGCTGGTTAACTGGAAGTGATCAGTCTGAGCTCCTTAATTTATTCTGGTCCACTTTTTTTTTGTTTCTTGTAAAAATAAAAGCAGGTGCAAGGGGGTTGCTGAGGTATCGCCTCCACCAAGGGCTGTTGAATTCAGTGTGCAGTTGCCCGATTTTAGAAGAAGATTAACTGTCTCTTGAACTTTGAAAGCAATCTTAATGCTTTAACTTTTAGCTCATCCCCCCCCTTCACGAGCCTTGTTTTCCTTCAGAAGGGAGGAAGGTATCCGCTCAGCTCCAGTCTGAGAGCTGCGTGCAGGCCCAGAGAGATGAAAGGACAAATTCTGGTTTCCATTTGCTTGCTGCTGTGCAGGCTGCCACAGGAAGAAGGGTTTCATGAAATATGGAGTAATCTGTTTGAAAATGCAAACATTTCATCCCTGCGTACAGCTGTTCTGGTTGAGGAAGTGCCAGGTAGGAAAATAAAACTTCCCAGGACTGATTAGCACAGGTGTGGTGTGAGGGGTGCCTTGTTAGTCGGCCCTCCAGAGATATCCTAGAGGGATCGTGTGCTTTGCTAATGGGATAAGTATATCCTCACCTTCCATGGGTTTGTTTGTTTGTTGTAGGACCACGCAAAGCTATTATTCGATGGTTCACAGTGTGGTTGCAGAGTGACTGGGGTGATGGGTGCCTGAAAATGATGGACAGGTGGGAGACTCCGTGTGGGTTTCTTTGCACCCTGTAATAAAAAAACAACAACAATGTGTCTCGAATTGCTGAAGCAGTTACGTGCTCAGAATGTGCATGTTCCTGGTACACATGGCAATTAATACTTAGCGTGCATATGACTCCACCAACCCACAATAACTCTCTTGTCAAACCACAGTATGACAACATAGGACTAATTCTACAGCCCTTTGTAAACACGTAAGTGTAGTTTCCACTAGGGATCTCTGGTTTGTCTGCTGGGTTAACTTTGTTTTTTTTAATAACCAGATAATTGCAAAAGGGTTATTTTATTTAGAGTTTGTTTTGATGAACACAAGAGCAAACTTTGTGTTCAACAACCCAGGTCGTGCTGTTGGTTTAGTGGCTGCCTTCAGACTGGTTGGTGCCGTGATTGTTCCTATGACTGGTTCTGAATGCTGTTGATAGTCTGATTGCCGGGAGAAAAAGACAAAACATTTGGGTTCTTTAAAACCAAATCTGTTGGAGGCTTCGATTGTAGCTCTGAAAGTTGGAAGGTAGCTCAAATATTCAGCTTATAAAGGGGGACCAAGAGAATAAAACATTCCTAATTGAGAAAGCTGGTTGTGAAACTGAAGTTCGAGTACTTACTGGAGACCTTGGCAGGGATAGAAACCAACAGGTGAGGAGGATAAGGGTTCGAGAGCTCTGCATTCTTCACAGCTAGCATGCTCTGGACAGCACAAGGTAAGAGAACCACCCAGCTGAAATTTCTCTCTCTCTCCCTCCCTCCTGTGTTCTGCAGGGCTGCTCAGGCTCCGAGCTCCATTGTGGACAAATGAGCTGCCCTCGACAGAAGCTGTTAACGCAGTCTAATGGCAACTGCAGTAACTCCAACCACTCTGCCCTGAAGCAGAAGATGACACTCCACCAGCCTGCAGACAAAATCAAGGTCTGTACAGGGGTACAGGTGTCCTTGGTCTGTGAAGCTTGAACTTTATTTCAAGCACCAGGTTCGACTTGCAGAGGAGCCCGAGTCAACGTTTAATGCTGCCTAGACGAGTCGTTTCTTTCCTGTAGCGTTGCTCTGAGGAAGATGGAGAAGATTTTTTTCCGCATTTTTGAAAGGAAACAAAACATTTCTTTCGAGGGCTGTGAAGTCGCAAAGCTTAATTGTGGCCAGGAGACTGTTCTGTAGATTCCATGTTCCTCCTGACACCCTGACATTATTATACAGTACATGGATAGATCCTTGAAGGGAATAATGTGTGTTAATGGATATAAATCAGAAAAAAATGTAATCTCATTTAGAGGAGCAGAGTTTTTTCCATTATAATTATCACACAAAATCCTGTGTAGCTCAAATGTTTTTAGGAGTCCTCCAGCAAAACAGTACTACTTTTGGCATGCATATTTCTAGGTATACTGAAGAAATCGGTTATGAAATTCTTGTTATGCAATTTCTGCTTCCATCTCATGCTTGTTGGGATGGGTCTCCTTTCTCACTTTGCAAACAGGCTGTGAAAATACTCTTATCCTGTCTCTCTAATTGCTGAGCCACCTGAGTGGCGAAGCAGATGGTACAGATCTCTGTGAATATGTTCAGACTGCTTGATGCCTCCTTAAGAAGCGTTTTGTCCAACTGCCACCTTGTAGCAGCAACAGGGATGAGAGTCTGAGAATGCAGTAGCTAGATTATCCTGCAACTCACAGCTGGCAGCCTGCTGAAGCTCAGCAGGTGTGAGCCTGGCCAGTACCTGGATGGCAGACCTCCTGGGAAAGCTACAGTTGCGCTCACCCTACCATCTGTGTGGGTCCTAATTCCCCTGACCTTTACCCATCATGGCCTCCTAATAACCCCCATCTCTGAACTGGCTTCATCACTCTGCTCTCCTCCCCACTGAGAGCTGGTGTGTGTGACAGGACTGGAGCATCATCCAGGTGGGGCTGCACACTGGTGGGGGTGGAGGGGATCCCCATTACTTGCAAAGCACTTTGAATGGAGAGTCCAGTAAAGAGCTATATAAGTGTAAGGATATTATTGTTATCCAGCAGGACTATACTGTTCAGTGGTTTTACACCTACAGCATCTGACTTGGATGGATTGTTCAAATGTTTAGAAAGGTGATACAAGGTAGTTTATGGGTGCCTGTTCTATTTACTGTACATGTACCTACTGATCATCAGATGGAAACCTCTCACTCAATGTGTGCAAGTACTTTTAAAAAGCATAGGAGAATTAGATATTGATTATAGGTTTAACATTTAGAATTCGGGTAGAATCTGCAGTCTGGTGTGAAGCAGGTGTCTTGCTTGTGTGGATTCCAGCAATGGTCACACAAACACACACACATACTGTACTGCTGGCCTGGAGCTCTCACAGCTGACTGCCTGTGGCTCAGCCCTGTGGATGATAAATGTTAATCGACAAAATGAACTCGCCTGTGTCGCGTCTATTCCAGAACAAAGAAAGTGTCGGTGCACCTGCTGCAAAAAACCCTGCCCCTTTTCCTTGTAGCCTGGTGAATTTGTCGCAGTTATAAGCGAATACCGGGTATGTTTTAACCCCGTTTGTAAATGCACCCGATTATTATTCCTTGATCTGGTGGGTTAGGGTTAGGGTTAGGATCTGGTGGGGGTGGAAGCCGAGGGAAAACCAAGCTGCATCTTCCCCTTACCGTGCACTGAGTGTACTGTGTGTTGACAGACGAGTGGCTACCTGAACCTCCTGGCCAACTGCATCGATAACTTCACCCACGGCCTGGCCGTCGCGGGGAGCTTCCTCGTCAGCAGAAAAGTAGGTGGAAATGTGTTTTTTTTTTCCTCTCTCTCTCCACGTCCTGATTCACTTTAACGTAAGATCCGAAACCCCAGAAGAGAGCACGGCCACCCGCTCTCCCACCCCTTGGCTCTGATCACTGCAATGGGTTTGCCTTCCTCCACTTGCAGCTCATGGCGCCCCCTGCTGTCCAGGGTTTAAATAGCTTTGTGCTGCGTATTCTCGGGGCTAAATGTTTATGGATTCTTCTCTAACGATTGAATCGAATATTTCCTTTCGCCTTATGAACTTGTACCAGCATTTATTTGTCATCAGTACTCTTAAAGTCCACGTTTAGCATTTTTTAGTTAGTGCATTTCTGGTAGTGTTTGCTTGTTAATCTATGTAACAAGTCTTGCTTGTTTGGGGGGTACTCTGTCATTTATCTCTCCATTTTTATTTTATTGTTGTTAATTCCTTTGTCTGGCACTTTTATCCCCTTTTTCCTGTACATTAACTTTTCTACCCATTTACACAGCTGAAAGCTGTGTAGTTCAAGAAGGTAGCTGTGTCAGCATGCGTAGGCTGCAAGGGACCAAGTAAAGGTTTATTCCATGCTGAGAACAGAAGAAACAAAACAATGTTTCAGGTGTGTAGCCTTCTTCACACCCGAAGAATGCTCCACAACCGAAACGTTGTTTCTTTTCTTTTCAGCATGGAATAAACCTTTACTGGTTCCCTTGAAAGCTGTATATTTTACTGGATTTGAGTGAAGTACTTTGCTCGAGGGCCCATCAGCAGTCTCCCACCTGCGATTCGAACCCACAGCCATCCAGTTCAGTCCAGGCTCCCGCCCACTGCTGCCTTCCTAGAATCCTATTCCTCACTGCTCTGTCGACTGTACTGTAACTGTGCAGTCCGAGCAGATGAGGCTTCATGCTTATCCTTCACAAACATCCCCAGATCTTCCCACCATGCATGAGAAAAAGGAGTCCGCAGGCTTTCGGATTTCCCCCCAAGCACATCTACTACGGTTCCCCTCTCCAGACCATGACGGGCTGTCGTTAAGTCTTCTTGCACGCATTTTCAAGCTTTTGAGAAACCTTTCAGGAGCCGAGACGGCATTCGGAATGGGCTTTTTTTATTATTGACATCTCTCGTTTGTGTTTCCTGCTCTGTTTTTTTTTCCCCTGAGGAGGGAGGGAGATGCGATTTTATGGACTTGTTTTCGCGGGGCAAGTACTCCTGGCACCCGCCCGAACCCTGCGCTGTAATTATCGTAAACATCAGCACTCGCCGTCGCGTGGGGAGGTCAAGCTGGCGGCTGTGCATTGGCCCACAGTCGCAGCTCGACGCAGACCAGTTGAGAGCGGCGGGTCAGAATGGAAGCAGTCAGGCGCCGTAAAAAAACAAAAATTAGTAGATGGTTGCCGTGGTTACATACCCATACGCTGGGGTGGGAAGGCTGTGCAGTGTCCCGTCTTCAAAATCCCCCCCACCCCTCCCTGCAGTGGCCTCTACTGTGGAGTAACTCTGTGATTTCCTGCCTTGACAGGTTGGCTTCCTGACAACTCTGGCCATTCTCCTTCATGAAATCCCTCATGAGGTGGGTAAATATTCCAGGGGGGGGACTGTCTATATTTTGACTGCTCAGACCTGTGTGGCAGGAATGCTGCTTGAAGAATGATCCTCCTGCCTCTTATGTCATAAGCCCCAGCTATCAGCTCCTGAGCAGTAGCACTCATCTTTAGACGGAGGGGGGAAAAGGATGATCGTCTTCTTTCAGCGCTCTGATCTGCAGCAGAGCTTGGCCTTGACTGAAGTGAATAAAAACCGGCAATTACCCGGAGAACCGCCGCAGAGCCGTGTTTAGCGGCGAAGGGGGGGCAAAGTTGTCACCCTCCCCTCTCGGTTTCCTGAAAGGAGTAGAATGATGATGGGATTATCGATTTCCTGTTGCGGGCTCGTATCCTTACTCCTGTTGTACAGCAACACGGAGCTGCGGAGAAAGAGCCTCAGCAGAACTCAGGCTTGGGTAAAAAAGCGAAATGGGAAAGGGTAAAAAAAAATCTTTTGTAAGAGGACTAATTGAAACTTTTTTTTAATATCTTGGAAAGGTGAGATTTTACAATATATCCGCATAACATCAAGATGTGCCGAGATCCATATTTTAAAATGAACGCCATGCCAGTGTGGGTATTTTACAGAGCGTCTCTAAACCAGCAGGGCAAGTCTTCTGCCATATGTAACATCAGGGTGACAAGGTCTCAATGGGCTGCTTGGTATCAAAGAGAAGTTCATTGTCATAAGCAAGATGAACTCTTTAAATATGCAAAGAAGCCTGAATTGCTGAATGTAGCATCGGCCTCCATTTGTTCCTGAGGTCCATTACGCATGTGAGAATAATCGCCAGATCCTGGCTGCCGTCTCGTGAAGGCAGGTGGAGCTGCTCTGCTCTTGATCTGAGCTCTCACCGCGAGCTTGTTCCGGGTTGCAGGTGGGGGACTTTGCCATCCTCCTGAGAGCCGGGTTTGACCGCTGGAGCGCGGCGAAGATGCAGCTCTCCACGGCGATGGGTGGGGTTCTGGGGGCCTGCTTTGCCCTGTGCGCACAGTCCCCCAAAGGAGCAGGTAAGGAGCAGCAGCCTGCAGGCCGTGACGGGAGGCACGGGGGTGACTGGGCCGGCGCTGGGCGCGTGACGGGAGGCACAGGTCCTGGGAGGGAGAGGGCACACCTGGACTCTCAGGAGCTCCGCCTTCCACTATAATCCTTCAGTGCTGCCTGATGCACTTCCCCAACTAGATACTACTGATCACATGAGCATCATGGGTCAGATGGCCTTCTGTGATTTATGATTTTTTTTCCCCGTTTTCTTAACAGACTAGGCTTAATCTGTGAATGAGTAGGTCTGACTTTTGTAAAGAAGCTGCGACACATTTCTAGCGTGTTGATGGTTGTATATATTTGATTTCTTCTGATCTTCGCAGAAAACACAATATCCTGGATTTTGCCTTTTACATCGGGTGGTTTTCTGTATATTGCCCTGGTGAATGTTGTGCCAGAACTGCTTGAAGAAACCAATCCCAGGTTAGTAGTGAATCTACTGTACCAATGCATTTTCGTTCATATTTGCTGTTCTTCGATTGATTAGGTCTTGGCACTGTGTGCGCCACCTTTACAGTAAGAAATCTTTTTTTTTCTTCATTTTTAAAACTTTCCAAGAAATATTTTTTTGCAAGCAGGTTTATGAAAAATGCATCGCAATTTGCTCTATGATGGTAGCAATTTTTCCTAACGGGAAAAGTTTCCTAACTGATTGAAGATTTATTAAAGCTTCAACTTTATTAGGGAAGCTTGAATAAAAGATAAAATGCAATTTTAATACTTTTCATTATTCTTGCTTGTGAATTGAAGATTTTATTAAGCACCTGGATGATACAGTAGGTTTGTTAATGCCTCAAGTTATTTTGAGGCTCAAACAATGCTTGATGTATTTGGCTGGTGTCCTATTGTAATGTATGGATAGTGGTGGGGTTGCTCTAGGGGGAATATCTCACATCAGATCCTACAGGAGTTACATTTTCGATTGACAAATTTTCATCTTCTAAGTGGTTTTTGGTGCACGAGTTAAGTTCGTAAATCAAATTGAAGGATAACTGCATTAGCATTTTCTATGAAGCCTTAAGTTTTCTGTATGTTGCGTGTTCTAAACAGAGGTGATAGGATGTGAGATCTGGAAGAAGTGAGAGACTTCAGTTCGTTATCTGGCGATGGAAATGAGCTTTTGAAAAAAAAATGGTCCAGTTTCCCTTGAGGGGGTGCAGTGTGGTAAAGACACTCCCCAATCTGCTTTCTCGGAGAGCAGATGTTAGCAGCATCTGAAGAGTGCTGAGCTGTCACAAGTCATCATTGCAGGCTGCTTGGTAGGTCTGTCAGGAGCTCCAGCTACCAGACGTCGAGTGCAGATCTGTCCAAAGAGCCCTGTTAATCAGAAGGAGCTGCTTGTGGTTTAAAGATTATTTTTCAGCTCTGTGGAAAGAAAGGCAGGCCCTGTCAGGTTTTTCATTTTTTAAAAATGCATCAAAGCAATTTTTGAATGCATGTGCAGTGCGTCTCTTTTTGAAATTCTTAACATTTTGCAGCTTATATATTTTTGCTTCTCCTCGAAACTGTTAAAAAAATAAACAATTTTGAAATCTCGTATTTAAGTCATGTCCGCGGCACAGTGCCCACCTCCCTGTCAGCACTTTCATTTTAATGCTCTCTTGTGAACTGTAGCTATAACACGAGTGCACAAAAATGATTTTCTTTCGCTAGGTCTGTTTGTCAGTCAAGACTGGGATTGCTCGTTAAGCATGACTGCTGAACTAAAAAAATTGCAATTAATTGTGGGATGTCTGATTATTTCTCTTTCAGCAGACAGGTAAATGTGTTCTCTTGCATATAGATGAATAATCAACGTTCAACTGGAGTTGCCCTTTACTATTCATTTTGTTTTCCTTTCAACAGGAACTCTCTCCAGCAGGTCCTCCTTCTGTTCTGTGGAATAGCAGTGATGGTTCTCATGTCCGCAATAGTGGATTAAACCTCACCGCATGAAGATCAAAGACATTTCTTTGTAAGCTTTAAGAACTTCTGGAGAGCGGTTTATTCTGTCCCTAGAAGCTCGGTACATTTTTTTTTTTAAAAGACTCCACTTAGTCTTAAAAGATCATGCCTTCGACAACCAAATCACAATGAACTGACAGTCTGCCCAGACGCGGTTATTTCCCAAGGTCTCCTGCTTCCTCTTTGGTATTTTCCCAGGATGAGAAGCTTGAATTTCTGAAACTGAAGTTTGTAGAAGGAAAAGAAGAGCTGTCTGACAGCAGTGGAATGTGTCCTGTGATTCTGAAGACTAATGACTTGACGCAAAGCCATTAAACACAATTGTTGCCCTATGGGGCTGCTACTGAATTTGATGGGGAGGGGGGGGGGGAGGCAATATTGTGCTCCTACCCCCCATAAAAATGATGTCCAGATTAGTTCATGTGCCCAGTGGAACCACAAAGGCCGATACCGATAAAAAGGAAGCCATAAAGAGTGTTTGTGTGAGAGAGCTTGTGAAGACGAGAACTGAAATATCTTGAGAGAAACTTCCTTGGCCTTTGTATAAAAAAAAAAGGGAAGGTATAAATTGAATTTAGTTTCCTGTAAGTGCTAGAGTCAAATCGCCATTCTGTGCCTCCTCCTTTTTCCTTCGTTGACGGAAGACGTAATTTAAATCATTATACCAGACACCTGCCCTGTTAAAATATAAAATATAAACCTTCCCCAAACTCCGGGGTAGTGTCCCGTTATACTCTTGGTACTTCTGCACCCACGGAACTGCACGGTGCATGACCTCAAGCCACTGGAATGAGTGTTTGTGCCTGCTCCGTTTTCTGCTTAGTGTTTTGTTACCGCTGTGTTAGATCTAGATGAACAACACTCCTTTTGCTGTGCGGCAGGGCTCTGTATCATGTAAGCACTCCCGGGAATTAACTACCAGTGCAAACTGGGAGCCATTGAGAGTATGACTTACACTAAGCCCAGCTGCACATCCAGGCTTGTACATGTTCATTTTTTTTATCCACTTAGCGGAAGCTTGGTGTACTTTTATATCCTGGGCTTTTTTCTGTGTGTAGAGATTTCCATAATGTCCAATCAAACCTGGATATAAAATGATAGAAAACAATGCAATAATATGTCCTTGGAAATTTGGCTTTAGATTTTTACTTGGTCAGCATTATACGGAGGTCAGGTTATGTGTGTTTTTTCACTAGCATGGCTGCTTTTTTGTTTGTTTGTACATTTGTACTAAATTAACTATTTATGTGTGTTCTCTTCTCTCTCTCAGTGAGGGAACATGTTAATCTAAAGTGTGAAACTCCTATTTATGATATAAAGTGTAGATACCTCTATAATCAATTTCACCGTAGTGCTTTCAAATTTATTAAAGCAATAACTAAAAGCAAGGAACTTGTTACATTTGGAAAAACGGCAAAACCAGAGATCAGGTAAAGTGAGCTTATGTATTCAGTTCTCCTTACACAACATTTAACGGCAGATCACTTAAAAGTTGTTCCGCATACAGTACCTAACCATTTACAAAACAGTTTTGTGTTTTTTTTCTCTATAATTTCCATTGCACGGTGTACAACATGGTTTTAGGCTGCATTTGCCAAGCGATAGTAAGAATTTGTTTTTTTAACTTTAATAAAATCTCTTGCAAAGATTTGCAAACCTAAGATGCCTATTTTACATTGCTGAAAATACGGATATACGTTTCCCTTGGCAGATGGGCCTTTTAACATACAGAATATGCAGTGTTAAGATAATCCATCCCCCCATTAACAGGAAGCCGCTTATTCCTGGCTGAAACACGGATTTTATCCTGGAAATTTCCGATTATATCCTAGATGCGATGCCAGTCCATTGCACGATAGATTAGGGAGGCCTGAGACCTTACAGTGATCATGCAAAAACCACGCACAAGACCCCCTAGTTCCGAATCGAACCCAGGGCACATGGTCTGTGAGGCAGCCATACAAACTACACCACTGTATGATATTTTTCGTAATCGCACAATAAGTGACGGTCTGTATTCTCCACTTTCACACTTGCGTAAGGCTTTGACGACTGCACGTCTGCAAAAGTATGAAATGGGCTTTAACTTTTTTTGTTTCATATTACCTCCTTCCTTTGTTACATTATCTCCAAAGAATTATTACAAAATTTCCACCATGCCTGGATCCTAATAGGGGAGGCCTGTTTTCCCATATTCAGCTATCTGTATAAGTTGAGTCCAGATGATTATGTATATAAATTACATTTGTTTTTATTGGTAAAGATGGAGTATATTTGAAAATAAAACAGAATTATAAAATATTTTTGTAATGTATTGTTGAAACTCAAATGTTTTCATGTGCATTTCCACTGTTTCAACAAAAGCAGAAAAAAAAAACACGGTCCTTGTTAAAGTGCAGTGTAATCCATTTGAAATGGCCATTTTGTTATTCCTAACTTGCATTTGTAATTGGGGAGTATTATGATGAATAGAGTCCACTTTTCTGTTATTAACAGCTCTAATTACATTTTATTCATTGTTTAATGTAGGTAGTGGGCTTTATGAAATTAAATTTCCCAATAAAGTCTCATTACCAATTCTCTGAAACTCTCAACACCTAAAATCCTTTTCTATGAGTGCCTTGTCAGAAACAGGGTTTCTAAGCCTGGGAGATTTTTGGCACCTATCAGAAGTGTGTACATGTGGATTGTGTTTGTGTTGATACAGCCAAGCATGGCCATTAATGTCTGTGTTCAGAGGGTGAAAGGAAAAGTGCGTCTGTGTTCTTGTTACTCCAGATTCGGTCACAGTCTGTTGAGCATGGTGAAAGGTTGTCGGAACCTCCTCTTTCTCCTCCTCATTTCCAGAGACTCCAGCTGTCGGTCTGTCCTGTAGGCTAAAATAAGAATTTGGAGCTTTGCTCCATCTTGCAGACTGTTCCTATGGCAACAGCCCTGTGGAAATATATATAAATATATCAATTAAGATCTTCCAGACAAAACGAGCGTGGTCTGTGAATGACCTGTTATGCTGTGTTTTAAAGTGCTTTTGAGCTCTCTGTGTGTTGCCCTTTGGGGGGTTTTGGGGGTTCGATTGTGGTAGAACAGACTGCTGTCAGCGAGCACCCTGCTTCTCAACACACAGTGGCTGTACCTCACTGAGGGCACCAGCAGGAGCAGCACTGATGTCCGGGACCACTGACCGGTTCACCTCTGCCTACCAAGCTCAGAATGGGAATATTTGATTGGTGCCTCTTGTGAGAGAGTCCTTCCCTGAGTGTGTGCTTTGCCTAGTCTAGTCTATATAGACTTTGTTTTGAGGCACATGTTCTGGAATCTGAAGGTCTCCTGATTAAGAATGATTCTAAGGGGACTCTTTATTTAGGAACAAGTAATAGGTTTATTCCATGCTGAAAACCTAGCATAACACAATGTTTCAGCTGTTTCCTTTCTTCTCTTTTCAGCATGGAATAAACCTATTATTTTGTTCCTTTGCAGCCTACGCCTGCTGACGCAGCTACCCACCTGAACTCTTTTTATTTATATATAATCACAAAGGATTTAACCTAACGGCTGCTTTAGAATCACAATCATTCATTTTAACACTAAAATGGACGCGTCACATTTATTTTTCTCGCTCTGCTTTTTCTGGAATTTAAGGAATCTCGTTACTGTTCATGATCTTGTTTTATTGCCATGCCCGACAGGGCAGAGAACAAATCGGACAGCCTAGGTGTGTTTTTAGAGCTAGGGAAAAATCTCTTCTAGGATAGGTCAGCTACAGTATATCTCAACGGTCTGAGAGGGGGTGAGCAAAGTCTCTTTAATTGGGGCTCTTTAAAAATGTGTATGCTGTCTTTTCGGTAGTCTCTGCTAGAAAGGTGTGGTTGAGTGTTACTCAACTTTTTTTTTTTTTTTTTTACGTTTCAGTTCCAATAGAGATATTAATTAGATGTGCCAATTAACTCTGAAGCCTTGCTGCACTCTACAAACATGAGTAGACCATCTGGCCAATCTAACCCGTGTATCAGGTAGTAGTTAATTGATTCGCGGTTCTCGCCCAGTCTTTTCATGATGGCAACCAGTGTATCGGCTTCAACATCATGGCTGGGCAGCTTGTTCCACAGCCCTTGATTTATTTTTTTTTTCCCACACCCGCTGTCGACGTCACTTTTAGATTAACAGCTTTGTGCTTAATGTGCTGTCAAAAGCCAAACTACTAAAAATATTAATGCGGATCTTTTGCACTTCTGACTCTCTCAACTGCACAGTATCAAAGGCTTGACAAAATGCTGCTTCTCTAGTGGTGCTGCAAAGGGGGAAATTACTAGCAGCAGCAAGCAAAAAAAAAACACTAATCTTAAAACAGCCTCAAAGTTAACTACATTTAATCAGGCTTTGTTGTTCTGTGAGGCTATAAATCTGCATTCAAGGTTATTGCACATTTCTGTTGAATTGTATAAATCGTGTGAGAGCAACATGGGCAGTGTGGTGTTTGTAAGATCTCGTCACTGAAATCAGTTTAACAAAAGCCCTTGATAATTTTCTCTTTTGTGTAGCAGAATGAACATCTCTCTGTAGAATGTTCTGTTCAGCCACAATTAGATTGGGAATGACAAACTCCAGTTCTCTCCACTTTTTCAAAAGGATATATGCATTTCATTTTGCCTATGCCTTTCTGAAAGCTAATACTGTATGTGTATTTTGTTGTCTGTAAATATTTTGCATGGATTCTGCTCAGAATAAAAGGCTCACACACACTGCAACTTATGTCTTCACTCATTCCTTCCAGTGATAAGTTAGTGGCGATTGTTTTACTTAGGCTGAAATGTCCTGATGATTCTAATACATTTGAAGAAAAGCTCAATAAATCCACTGCTAAGATATACATAAGTGTATGCATGCAACGGATTTATGTGGCAGATTAGAATACCTCTCAGTGAGCTGTAAGCATATCTTAATTCACTCCCTGAAGTCTCATTTCCTGGCTCTCTATTAAAGCACTTGCCCTCTGCTTTCTCCGAACATGCCCCTCCTGTACACACCATGATTATCGCTTCAGTACACTGAATATCTTCCAGGGAAGGGCTCTCTCTAATTTAAATTGGTGAGGATAGATGCAGAGGGAGCGTGCAAGCACCAGTGGATCGAGTTCTAGTGCTTTTTAATACTCCAGCAGTAATTGAAAAGTCTGAGCCTCTCCGCACTTGACAGACAGTGGGTGGAAAGTAGCTGAGTATTTTCCAGCCAGAAAAACATCACCCGGGTGAGCAATTAACGAGCTGGCTGCTTTTGTAAACAAGCACCTGTTATTTGTTGTTGGGCTGCACGTCCAAGGCCATGTTGTCATGTCTGTGACTGGTCCTTGGACAGTAAGAAACGGATTCCTGTCAGACTGAGACTTTCTGTTCTCACGTCTGCCCAAAATAATTGGATCAAAATGCACTAAAAGCAGCAAAACTTTTTTCATCTGTGATGTGGTTTCATTGCTATGGAATAAGAGTGCTCTTCATGCCAATTGCAAATATTTTAATACATCCCACTGGAGTAAAGTGTCATTTATGATATCCTGGCCTTATTTCTGCTGTTTCCTACCCTGTTAAGGCCACACAAGCAATGAGCCCTTCTTCACCTGTTTTCGTTGTTGAGTTTAAAAACTGTTTGGCTTAGATCCCTCAGTTGAGTTGCATTTTGTTTTGACTGTACAGCCTTGAAGTACAATGGCAGACAGCACGTCCAGACTTATTGAACCCTGGTGTTTGATCATCTCTGCTGAGGAACGGATGACGTCCGCTCGCAGGTACAGCGCGTGGCAGCTTGACAATGGGACAGTGTGACCTCATCCTGGTGGTGTCCATCAAGGTGCGGCTGCTGTGTGGGTTATTCACATGGGTCCTGTGCCTATTCTGATCTACAAGGCATCTCTCCATCGTTTTCAGGGCCGAGTCCCACTAGAAAGTTCAGGCTGAAGAGTAACTTTCTTATGAGAATCCCACCCTTGAGCCAGCCAGGCCTGTGTGGATCTGTGTACAGCTGAGGTCTTTTTCTATTGCTCTGCAGCTTGATTCGGGTTATAATGGCAAATGCCTTTGACACGCTCTCTAATTTCAATACCCTCATCTCGAGCAACAGCTGCATTCTTTTCATCGGTCCTCAGTGCGAGGCTGGTCAATCCTCAGTTTCTGAATTTGTCAATGACATTGCAATCCGGGAAGTTCCAGTAGGAATATATATTTTTTTCTGATCTGCATGCCTTTTCAGAAGTCCAGCTGTCTCTGAACAGTTTTTCTGGGTCACTTGTGTTTCCCTACTTTGAACCTCAGCTTCAACAAGATGGCCTCTCTGGTCAAAGACTGTTTCACACCCCAAGAGCCACACCTGCAGTGCTTGAATCCTTGGAGAGAGAAGTCAAATGCTCTTAAAGGAAGCCCTTTTTGGTTTGGAGTGACAGCGTGATCTCTGCAGGGCTTGAAATAAGAATGAGACGCAGCTCTAGTCACATTCCTTAATGACCTGCTCAAAAGTGTCAGTGGTGCTTCTCCAAGTGTCCTTCACATGGTTGACTGGAGCAGTAAACCATTCCAGGGCAGCCTTACCAGGACTGTCAGGTAAAAGGTACAAAAACAGTAGTGTAAAAAAAACAAGTTGTATTTTATGCAGGTCAAATGTTAAATTGCTGAATATATGATGCATGTGTTTTAGCAAGCCATTTTATTTCCAGACAGATTTCAATATTTATCTTTGTTTCCAGGTAAATGTACTTTTTTTGCTTTCTACGTTAGTTTACAACGTTTGCATGGCATCTTGAACTTGCTGTATACGTGACTTTAAGAAAAGTATTTTTTTTAATGAACAGCTATAACACAAATGCCCATCTATGGCCTCCCCTTTATCCCAGAGTTTTCCAAAAGTTTGGGATTTGATCATTCCATCCAGGTCCTTTCTCATGCATTCTAAGACCATGGCAAATATCCTTTTGGAGAATTTAGAAATACTGTATGTACTTGTGTTTGGTGCTAGCTCTTAAATAATCCAACAACTCAAGGGCACAGTAAAACTGTTGTGAAAGGCAACCAAATTAAAGGCACGGTGTATTTAAAAGACAGAGGAAATAACTTTTTTTCATTGAAGTAATAATGCTTATTTCTGCCTCTGCTGCTGACGTGTGCTATTTTACATCTTTGTGCGGCATTTTTGCATTTGTAAAGCTTAGCAAAACAAATTAAACTCTGCCAGACTCTGTCAGAAAGATGAAACAACGTGTAACCACTGTGAGGCAGACTCAGTGTTTTTCATGACCAGGGAGCAATGTTGAGCTTTCCTTTTAATCGAAAGGTAATCTCCGAGATCAATAATTTCAATAAATATTCAGGAAAGACAGCCTGCTGAGAGCTGCTTTCACACACTGTGTACTGACAATGAGAGGACATTTTTAATACACTTGCCAACAGCTGGTCAAGTGCTCTTTTATGTTCTACATTTTCATAGGCACCATGAATGTTTGCTAGGTTGAATGAAGCCACATACAGTATGAAAAAAGACTGACAATTTTAGCCCCAGGGGAGTTACATCACCACTCCAAAAAATAAAATCTATATACTCAGGAGATCTACAGTATCTGAATGTTTTTCTAGAATCTTGAGTCTAATGTCCTTTCCAGATGTATCCTATTTTGTATGATAAACTAGATGGTGATATTGAATGTTCTTCCCTTGATTGAGTCCAAGCTGTTCATGTTTGTAATTGGTTTTCAAATGCAGCTCCAAGGAACAAAAAGTTACCGTAGGGTCTTGAAAGCTCTGAAACTTAAAATGGAGAAGTCCAAGGTTTTATAGATCAGTGATGTTGCTCCATCCAGATGTTTATTCTCCGTGTAGCTCGAGCAGAATCAAAAGGTTTTTTTCTTACCATGAGACAAAGCTCCTTGCTTCACGTTCCCCTGCAATTTGAATACACCGCATTTTATCCTTTTGCAGTAATTGCTTGTTAGTGTTTTGCAGGAATTTCTTTTTCGCATTTGCCTTTAAAATTCAAACCACTGACTAAATAATTCAATCACCACAAAAAAAATAAGTTTTGCGTGAAAATGTCCAATTACAGAATTTTTTTCATATAGTTACATATTTCATAATTATGTATTATCATTATATATTTCATATAATTCTAGCAACATTGTTCTAACTTCAAGCTCTTCATATGTTTAAATCCTTAAACCAGAGAAGTCAAGAGAGCTAATCCTCATCTGCAATGATGACCTGGAGCGTACCTATTTATATAGCAGGGGGTTTTAGTAAAGTTTGGTGAAGTTTTACTGAAGTATCTCATTCAGGCGTTTGTACAACAGCAGTCTCCCATCTGGAGTTTGAACCTACAGCTCTGATCTGATCTGTAGTCCAGTACTCTAACTAGTGTTCCACCCTAGATGAACCCAGAGGAATTGGCTGAAAAATGCCCATGCCTTGTGTTTCATGTCAAAGGAGCCAGAGGGCATTTCTAATCTCATTGTATGTACAGCTACATCTCCCTCTCATTCTTCTCAGTGGATCCTTTCAAACATCTGTTTCCAAATGATCTCAAACCATGATTATAAAGTATCAGATGTACATGCAGAAGATTAGGAGGAATGAGGTGGATATATCCCAGCCAGTTATACAAGAGTGCAAGGAGTTACCTCTGAGGCTCTTCAGTTACACTGAGCAAGCTCGCCTGATCATGCATTACATAGTGAAGGGCGTTTAACTGAGTAACATGGGCCTACTGTGTCATATAGTGAGGCCGAAAAGAAAGATCTTTCACTGAAATGTTTTGTGCTTTTTACTTATGTTTTGCAGTACAAACAAAATTGAGTTTGAGTAGAGAAGATCTTCAGCACTTCAATGAAAATCAGAAATGCTCCATTTTATGTTGAAGAGCAGGCTTCCATGTAAGCATTCATTGAATCCTCTAAATTTAGGGCATAATTTATCATAAGGTCTCATAAAATGTAAAACCGATAAATTGATTTTTTTAATGTGTGATCATCTATGTATTTAATTTGGTGCATCTGTCTTGCACAGACATCCTGCCAGATATATCCACTGCTGTTATTGTTCAATAGGCTGTGTCTAATCAGTGGTGGGTTCATCTGTTAAAAGCCTGTTCTGCACAGTCAGTCTCACCGCCCAGCAACCGAAGTGGCATTTAGCCAGGACCTCTACTTTTGTAAAAAGGTTCATGTGATCTTTAACGGTCAAGTGACAAGGCCCTCTGGTTAAGGTACAATCTGAAACATTGGCACCTTTTACTGCAAAGCAGCTTCGGTCGCCTTACAGGGCGCAATGGTTAGAATTTCTGGTGCAGGGCCAACAGTGCCACCTACTGCTCTCCGTGTGCCACTTACGAGGCAGGGCTTAGGGCTGTGCTTCCGAGATCTGATGATAGCCAGGTGTCCAGGGTGGTGTTGCAGTTTGGGATTTGCTCATTTAAGCAAAGACTCTTCACTTAAATCTCTATTAAGCTATGTGTGTGCTATTTAGATATTAATAAAGGAATTCGCGTTTTCAATGAGGTGGTTAGCTACTCAGCTGTAGATGGGGTATACATATTGAGTAAAAACGAATAAAATAAATGTGACTGGCAGTGCAAAGCCTGTGCTTCACCATATGTCTTTATTTTAGTTCTGTAATCGTTCTGAATACTCCCTGGTTCAAGCAGGTCAGCTCGATAGATAACTATTTGCTATCTGTTTGTATCAGTGTGGTATATGAGCATGAGAAATCCACTGACTCTGTCGTTTACCATGCGTACAGTACTGAAATGCCCCAGTAATTGATTCCGTCCGCTCCGGACAGCTGAGATGTTGTCCATTTCGGACGCTGACGTAATCCCCATGGGCAAAATAACGGAGTCGCGCTCCCTTATAGCGACCACGGCGTCGACCTTCTGTGACAGGGTACCCACTTCATGTCTCGTAAAGAGCTCACTGGACAATGCAGTTCCGTATCTTAAACCCCAATCGCTGCCAACAACAATACGCGACATTCTCGACAAATCCTTTCACCCCGTGAGCGACACTGGGTCAGCGGGCAGATACTTATGTGTTTACCCTGGAACAGGACACTCACTGTGACTAAGACGACGAGGTGAGCTGTTTTCAGGCAGACGTGATAGACGTGCACGCACAAGAACCGAGCTGGATTAGGCGGCAAGAGAGCCCCCAACCCACCACCATTTCTTATTACAAGACAATGGTCTTGCACAACATCTCTTAACTCTCTCTCCGGTGTTTTCAGCGAGTTGACGCACAGCCAATGTGTGAAACTGCTGCGAAGAAAAGGGCGTTTGGGGTTTATTCGAGTGACTAGAATTCTGTCTTGCATTTTAATCTTAATACCGTCAATACTTAAACGCTATCATTATTGTTGTTGGTAATAATAATGATGCTGATAAATGTTTATTGTTATTGTGAATAATAATAATAATAATGAAGTGTTGGTATTGTTGTACAGAATGATTTATACGAAATTTTTATTGTTGTTATTGTTAGGAAGACGGACTCCGAGATCGTGCTCCGGTGTACTTCTGTGTAGTGCACTTTGGGAGAGGAGCGAAGGAGGGCGTCTGGTGCCTGTCGGCGCATTGTTCCTCGGTGATTTGCCACGCCGAATCCCAGGAGGAGAGGGGAAAGCATTGCATCACCAGCTTAGCCTCTCGCCATTGGTCCCCGTCCCGTCCTGGATCCACACGGAAAGCCGTACGGATGATGTAAAAAAAAAAAAGATCGCAGCGGTCTGGAGGTACCAAAACAAAGGGGAGCGTTTATCTCGAGCAGGGGTTCGACTGCGCGGCGGTCCGGCATGTGCGGGGTCGCGGGCTGCCGAGGGCTGTGACGGGCTGAGCTTGCGTGCATTCCGGGGTGTCGCCACGGCCGCCGAGCGAGGAGCCCCCGGTCCACCCGGATTCTCCAGCGCCAGAGGAAGATGGCTGCCATGAAGATTCTCACGAGCACGGGGCTTTTCCTGGCGTTTTGCGCGCTGGGGCTGCTGGCGATGGCCATCTGCACGGACTACTGGTACGAGACGGACGCCAGGAGGCACCGGGAGAGGTGCAAGAACTACGCCAACAAGCGGACGGACCCCGGATACATCTACATTTCCAATCACAACCTGCCGCTCCGCATGCCTCCCCCGGATGCCCACAGGACAGCGGAGGCAGGCAGCGGCGGGGCTCTCCCCCGCGCCAGGCGGCACTTCCTCGCGGCTGCCTCGGCGATGGAGTCGCACTGCAGCCGGCAGTTCAACTCCACCATCTCCGGGCTCTGGAGGAAGTGCCACCGGGAGGGCTTCGACCTGGAGACCGAGGACCTCATCTACAAAGGTTGGGACAGCGTGCCGGTATCAGCCTTGGTTGCATATTGTCTTAACGATAAACAGCACCAGTCCCAACACCTTTTCAGAACATGCATATCTATCAAACTGGAAGGCCCGCTGTATTTTAATCATTCTCCATCCTATTAATCGATACAGAGTGAACGTGCACGCAAATACATCCGCGTACACATGCATGTTCCCGTTTAAATGGATCAGAAAAATCGGTGTCTTTATCGTGCTGCAGCTCAGTGCCTTGCCACTGTTCGACGTGGTTTACGTGTTCCGAACGGGTTTGGAAAATGAGTGACGCGGTCTGGCTCGGCTGGAGTATCGACTCTTTAAACGGAGGCACAGGAAGAGCAGTGTGTGGTGCTGGCCGAGTCATTGATCCGGCAAACGTTAACACTGAGTGTGATTTTATAGCCCCCGGGCTCCTGGGTGAGTTAACTGCGAATCGAGTACTCGTTAAATAAGTCTTCCGGGTTCACAGAAAAAAAAAATGATGTTCCTGCAAAGCCGCCGATCGAGGTATTATTGCATTTGCTTTATTTCTTTTTTACGACGGTAGTTGTGTTCCTCTGGTTGTGTGAATGGACTTTCAGGGAGCAGGCGAGGCGGGAAGGCTATGTCTTCAGCAGCGGGGCTTTAAAAAGACACGGCGCCGTTATCTTCCCGGAACAGATGGCGTTGAGAAACGGGGCAGCGCTCCGCTCCGCGGTGCTGAGGACAGCGCCGCTCAGACAGGGTAGTCATGGTGTACCAGCGCGCTGTCCAGGGTGCTGAATTCCTCTCCCCCTCCCTCGCGTCTCCGCTCACGCAAGGAATCACCGCGGGCTGAGGGCCACAGCCAGGCACTGGGGGAAGGAAGGGGAGGGGGAGAACTTGCGGTTGTTTCGATTGTCATTCCCGAAACCGGCATCTGTTACCTTCGGCTGTACGGCGGCCGTATGGCTTCTAATGGGTTAATGTCCCATTAATGAAAAACAGCCAAGGGCAAAAGTGAATTATTGATCCGCAGACCCGCTGTTTAGGGAGACTGAAAGACTACACGGAAGACAGGTTGGAAAAAATAAAAATACACTGAAGGCTAAAGCCACACCCCTTAGAATCGTTGCATGTGTTCGTAAATACACATCGGTGTGAGACTCTTCACAGGTTATCTTCATATCCAATACAGCATCCCTTAAGATAGTATTAATTATGCAAACCCTGATGCCAGCAGCTATATCACCCTTCAGCTGACAACACACTGGAGCTCAGCAGCTGTGAGCCTGGCCAGTACCTGGGTGGGAGAAACTAAGGCTGCTGCTGGAAGATGTGTTAGTGGGCCAGTAGGGGGCGCTCACCCTGTGGTCTGTGTGGGTCCTAATGACAGGGACACTATACTGTAAAAAGGTGCTGTGCTTCGGATGAGATGTAAAACCAAGGTTCTGACTTTCTGTGGTCATTAAAAATCTCAGGGCGTCTCTCAAGAAGAGTAGGGCTGTTATCCCGGTGTCCTGGCCAAATTTCCCCCTGGTCTTTACCAGTCATGGCCTCCTAATCACCCCCATCTCTGAACTGGCTTCATCACTCTGCTCTCCTCCCCACTGAGAGCTGGTGTGTGTGAGAGGACTGGAGCATCATCCAGGTGGGGCTGCACACTGGTGAGGGTGGAGGGGATCCCCATGACCTGTAAAGAGCTCTGAGTGGAGTGTCCAGAAAAGCACTATATAAGTGTAAGCAATTATAAGAATTATTATTAGTATTATTCAGAATTCTGATTATATTTGTTCATGAAGGAGTTCATTGCTGAAATAGCACGTAAAGTGTGGTTGGACTCGAGACAACCACTCGGACTGGGACCCCTGGGGCCAGGAGATGAGCTTCTATCGCTCCATCCTGCCGGAACAAATCCCCAGATCCCCATCCCCTGGAAAAACTGCCGGAGCTGCCGGCCCAAGCGTTGCAATCCCACACGCCGCCCCCCTCATCACGGCCTCAGCCCAGGCTGGTCCCGCTGGGGGGACGTGGGTGGGACAGGTGGGGAAAGCACTTCTGGACCTTGTGGATTGAGACACCAGGCCCAGCCCGGTCTGCTCACAGAGGCCCAGCACGGCCGACCTGCATCTCTGCAGCCTTGAAGGCCAGCGAGCGTGTGTGACGATGTGTGGGTCAGGACCCTGTGCAGACGGTACAATCCGGAAGTAAGTGGAAACGGACACAGGGAGGAGACGACGAGGAACTGGGCAGGTTGACGAATGGGGGCGGGGGGGGGGGGGGGGCGTGATGACTGTGCACTGGTGCTCGGGGGGACGTGGCCATGGCGAACTAGTCCAGAGGAGTCCAGGGGGTAATCCAGGGAGAAGTCCAAAAGTCCAGAGCCGGGTGATTGATCCAAGACAAGGTTTAAAAACCAGAATGGGATCTGGAGCAGGGAGAGAGAATAAAAGTGGGTTAACGAGGCCAGGCGCGCCGAGCCCCGGACCCAGAAGGTCAGGACGCCGTGGTGAAGCCTATGTCATCGGGTCACTCCAGGACCTGCTGGTAGGCAGGCTTCCGGGCGTCCATCTTCCAATTCTGAGCCCGGAATAGTGAGAGCGTCTGGTTTAAATAAGGAGGGGCTGGATAGGAGGCAGGTGCACATAATCAACTAAAATGTGAAAGAGCCGGAGCGCCCTTAAGAGGAGGGATTCCGATCGTGACAGCATGCAACATAGTAAGGAGTGCCGTTCATGAGGATCTTTCACAGAGCAGCCAGATTAGGTTCTTGGAGCAATTAGCTGACAGCTGACCAAACGACTTCTTTAATTAAAAGTCTTTCATTTTTGCATCTCTACACTAATGAATATGATAAGCATGCCTGTAGTAGCTATATGTTTGAATACCGAAGTTCTTCTTTCCAAATAGAAAGTGTTTTCTAAGAGACAAATCGCCAGTTGAAATTTAAGCCACCCTTAAGATTTATACAGATTTTCCTGTAGTGGGAATGCTTGTAGTCCCAGCCAAGGCATTGCTAGTTGGAGATCTTTTGCCAGTGTCTTGGAAGCAGTAGGGGCAGCTGCCCATGACCTGCAGGGTAGCATGTGAACCCAAGCTTGTCTTGTTGCTCCAGCCTGTATGTCAGAAAAGATCTGTCCACTACAGCGCCGCTGACGTGTGCGCCTGGTCGGTGATTCAGTGATTCAATGATTCAGTCTGGGACACAGGAGGCAATCACCAATGACAGAGAAGTGGACAGGCCACTTGTTGAGTCCACTGCGACTCATTCCTCCACTGCAGTGCCACAGTGCATTGGCAACTCTGAGTGAGTGAGGAGGTCTGGCACCATGCCTGTCCACAGAGCACGAGTCCTTAGGATAGAGACACCATTGAGTTCCTCTCCTGCCAGATTAGTGCAGCTCATTACAATAGCCAATAGGCACTAATTACATACAGAGTGGAGGAAGAGATGGACTTGGCCTGTGGGTGCTGAAGGAAGAGATAAGGATGCTTTCATTGGTCCATAAACATATCATGAATTCAGCATATGCTCTTAAAATTAATTATCTCCCCTCAGCCCGGCTGCTTGAAACTAACCGAGGGTTTTTCACTGTCTCAGCAGGTCTTGAAAGAGCTTGGTTAAATTACACATTCACCAGTTAATATGCACTGACATCTCTCAGCTCCTCTGAGGCTGGCTTGATAAGCAAGCACAGATTACAGAACACTGAAAATGTATCTGCGACTGTTTACAATGGGTCCGAGCACGGGGCATATTTATAAAGTCCAGTGCATGTGGTTATCTGATGGAATCAATTATCTCCTGTCCTCCTTCCCGACCAGTGCTTCTAATTTGCTGACTTCCTTTGCTCTCCATTAAGTTCAACAGCTCTTTGTTGTTTTAATTGCGCAGTCATTTTCTCTTTCATTTTTTTCCAGCTTCTTTTTGCTTTGCAGAATCAAGCTGTGTTCCTGTTTTTTTTTTTTTCGGTGTGTGGCTTTTGAGTGACAGGCATTTTAAGCAGAACAATGAAATGTGATTGTGTGATTGCCTTCGCATTTAGCATTTCTGAATTATACAGTCGCTGCTTTCCTGCGTGGAGCCTCTGGCAGTCCCTGCGGTGTTCTTCACAGGCGTCTCATCAAGTGCGGAAGTGCTTCCCTTTCCTCCTACCTTGGCTCCCCTGCTGAATGGCTCCCCTTAGCTTGCCTACAATTAATGGCACAGTTTAGGGAAGGGTAATGATATGAATGAGTGCCAGGCTTGGTGCACACAGACGTTCAAAAGGCATCTTGTAATGGACTGACATCAATACTACGCTGCCACCCTTGAGTTGCTTGACTGACCGGGCAGCTGTTGCGAGTAAGACACGCGTCTCTTTGCTTTCTCACACTGCGCCCCTTTGAGGAATCTCCTTCTGCTGTCAACGCAGAGCAGGGCTCGCTCCGAATTTCCTTCTAAAGAATTTTGCTCCTAGGCGCCCTTTCTTCTCTTCCCGACTGCCGGGATCGGGTGTTTGAACTGGAAGTCGAAGGCGTTCTGTGTGTGTGTATCTGCAGGTGGTAAGAGGACGTGCATTGACGAATGGCTGGGTCACAGGCTCGGGACCCGAAGTGCAACGGCAGAGCAGGTATTACTGACTGCTTCGCACGCTGCACATGCGAATGAAAGCTCTCTTATGTAAATATATTCATGCGTTTTGGTGCCTTTGTCAGCCTGTGCTGAAGTGAGTGCTGAAGGTTGACATAGCAGTTCCAGCTCCTCTCTTTGCAAAAGGTCAGTGCCAATCTCACAAGGTGCACAGGCACACACGGCAATTTTCCACAGGTATTATTTTTGAACAAGAATGAACAAGAACATTGATGATGAATTCCTTGACATGAGACTAATTTTATGCATTGCATATGGTGTACAACAGCCTTTTCCCCCAGTCCCGGTCCTGCGGACAAAAGTCTGTCTTTTGAGCTTTTGGTTTTTTAATTGAATTCCTGGGTAATTGAATTAATAGGTGATTTAATTATTAGACCTCTTTAGCAATTTTCAGCAGTAAAACGGGTAGAGAGGTAGGTGCTAAATTTAATAACTAACAACTGAGATGGAAAGAGAGCCAGTGGACACTAAACCAGTGAAAAACACTGGTTAATAAGAAGATAAGAAAGGTGCATATAGACCTAAAATTTGGTATAATCCGGAAGGCTGTCCAGTCAATGGGTACTACCTTTGTCCTGAGTAACAATTATTAACAGCCTATATGTAACCTATAACAGTCTATGAATAACATCTCTTGATTACTGCCATCAGAATACCATCAGGCCATGGAGATGTGTTTGTCTTAACTGCCTCTAGCCTGTGAAGCTTCCTCCTCCTCTGTGTTCATACTGTTTAAAATGAAACTTTGTCTCAGCTCGGCCCAAGACATGCCGTTTATGTCCTGCTTGGTAATCACCCGAGAGGAGCATTCGTTTAATACAGCTGTCAAATCCATGACTTAATCACAGGACAGATGCAGAAGAGGTAGTTCTAAGGTTTTCCCTTGCTGGGCTAGTCTGCCAGTCTCCTCTTCCTTCACCTCACAAGGGGTGTCTTTATCTTCTTCTGTTTGAAAGCAAAATTGTGGAGGCTGAAATCACTGACCGGCAGAGAGCGTGCACATGTCAAACAATGGGGTAGGGCATCCAAGGGTCAGAGCTGAATTTTAATGCAAATAGGCTAAGGAGGCTAATAAACGTACAACATAAAAGTAAGTATCCTTAATAGCCTGTAGAGCGCATTAATTGGATTACAGTAAAACAGCAGCTTGCAGCCAAGATTAGCAGGGCTCTGAAATCGAGCTTTGAGATTTTGTTTTTCTGTTACTTCCCACAGAAAGGTAAATTATATTCTAATGTGCTGCAGCCCTGTGGTTGTTTTTCAAACGTTCCACTTTATTAATCTCTTCTGGCTCACTGCTGGGGCTGGTTTTGCGAAGCTGCTGTATTTTCTGTTGTCTGCAATCATGGCAGAATGATCCGCTGTAAATGGAACATGACTATTTTGCCTAGTTTGGTCTTTTTTTGTGGCTGTTCTTCTCTGTCGCTTGTCTCTGCTCTCGCTGCAGTGCTCCATCAGTGTTTTAAGAAAATGGTTTTGTTTCTTCCCCTGCGACCAAATGAGAGCTGAACTTGTGGAAAGTCCTGAGTTAAAAGTCCATTTCTGAAGGCTTATTTCACCATCATCTTCACCTGCGCCTCTGTATCAAGAACTTCTCATCAAAGATTACAAAACCCACAGACCACAGATAATGCCTGTTATTTTTATGTGGGGACAACAAACAAGAACTGATTAGAAATTGCAGCAAAAGTTACCACAAAGTCTTGTTTTTTTGCTTTTGTTTAATTAAATTGCTTTATTTAATTCTAGGAGTCTTAATTTATTTCTAAATACACACATTAGAAATAATTCACATTATTATTTAATTAAATTGTTTGATTTGTTTAAAACAAATCAAGGTTAGCTTCAGCTGTGGTTGTTTTTCATTGTTTGCTTCCTCTCAGCACACTAGAATGCTGGAATACAGCATGTGTAACCAAGGGCAACGGACATTCACTAGGAATAACAACACTCGAGAATTAAAGGGGGGCTGCAGTCCCAATTTCCCAGACCAGTTATTAAATCTCGGGAACACAATTAATTCATTGATGGTATTGGGAAAAAAATGTACAAAATTTTGAACTTTGTGAAAGTACTGTAAGTTGGCATGCTGTTGTAAACTGGCATCCGAGTTCCCACAAATTCTGACATGACGCGGCCCTTCCTGCTCACTAGTCACTAATGTAATGTACTGGCTCGAGTAATGTGATGTATGAGCGAACAAGTACAGGTGGTGCAGCAGACATTTCACCGCAGAAATGTTCCAACGTGATCTGCGTGCAGAGTTCACAAGTAGTATTTGTCGGCTAAGCGGTCTCAATGTCGAGAGCACTATCTCTGTTGGATTAAAAGAGATGGATTCACAATCTAGCTTGTTTACAGTGTAATAGAGCTGCTTCATTTCACCAGAAATTTTGTTGCCTCATTCTGAATTGCAGATCATGGCGCTGCGCTTACCTGCAAATTTAATCTATTTTGTGATGTAAAATGGAGGTTTGACATGTTACTTTGTACATTTTACTTTCATTTTGGTTTGAAATGCACTTATGAATGCTGATTCTTTCTAACCCCGAAATATAAAAATAGTGTTGCAGTTTCCCTTTGAGCATATTGAAAGCTTTATGGAGTGTATTAGTCACCCACATGGCTGAGGGCTGACCTCCTGGCCAGAGGATGAGGAGGCCCAGGGGCAGCGCCAGTGGGGGAGGGATGCAGGAGACCTAAAGCAAGGGAGAGAAAAGGATTTTGGATGGTATTTATAATGTTTTAGGTGAGGAAAAGGCATCAGGATCGATAATGAATTACTGACAGCTGAAGCTGATGGAACTTGGCTGTTGTATCCCTCCCGAACTTTTGGTTAGAAACTTTCATTTTCATTTAAACATGAGCGCTTGCTGATAGCGAGACAGCGAAGGGGAGGAGGGGGGGGGGCAGGTGGAAGTGGAGGAGACCACAGGGCTGTGGTCTCTCTGGAGGCGTTCAGACTGCGGGGAGGAGCAGGGGTAGACAGATGTTCCAGAGCCATCCAGCTGTTCCAGCGAGGAGATGAGCTTAGGTGGCTCTCAAAGGGGAGGACTAAACGAGGCCGAACGCTGTTGTGATTTTGAGATCTGGGAGAAGAAATGTCATAATTTTGAACAAAAGAGCCAAGAGTACAGACTAATGCCAGGAAAGCTGCTGCTCAGTGCAAAGGGTTTTGTCTGAATGCTTAATAATTTGGTGCACTTTTGCCTCTGAAGCACACATTGCAATGAACAGTGACATGCCAGTCCTGATGAAGATAAATGTTTTGATTAGCGGGTTATTTCTCTAGATACTGTATGATGGAGTGCATGTTCACTCTGGGCTGCCTGCAAACAGGCAGATCTCTTCCAGCGGGAATAAGCTTGGTTATCTGATCGTGTTGACTTGAGTTTGGTGCTGTCGTTTTAATGAACAACGCGTGATGAATAGCAAAGACAGCCTGACAAGTGAACATTAATATCACCCGTCCATACAAAGCCTTGCTGAATTCGTTGCGCACCATGAAATTTCCTATGATCTGCATTTTTGCTGGGGTGGGTTGCATTTTCTTGTGTGAGGAAAATGATGGGAAAATTGCTTTTATTTCCATATTAAGGAACTGATTGAGCAGGGATTAGTGCTGATTCAGGAAAGCTTTTTTAAAAAAAAAACTAGCATCCCCATTAGATGGAATTATCATTTTGATTACCTTAATTATTGTTACGTCGTTTAATTGCTACAGTCAATTTCCATGTCCTGATTATCGCTCATTTTCCCTCATTATGAAGTAAAATGTGTTTTTATGGTGCATTTCCTAACAGACTACATACAGACTCAGACAGTGAGAGGGTTTGCACTCCCTTTTCAAGTCTAGACCCAGGCTTTTCATCTTAGAGTGTGATTTTCTTATTTTTTCCAGATCATGTCTGGGCGCACATTTGTAGGTGTAAAATATGTCATATTTTATTTTATAGTGTATAACATTCTATTGAACATGAGAATTTGAATTTCCCTTGCTCCAAATGAATATATACAAATCTACCTGATTCTATACAAAATTCAATAATTCTATATGAATCGTTATGAAAAGATAAAGCCCAAGAACATACAAAGGTTTAGCAAGCCAAAGTTTTGACAAGTTAAGTTATATTGTTCTGTGAAGGAAGCATATAGTTCAACATGTTGTTGGATGCTCCCACCACCCTTTGTGTAAAGAAGTGCTTCTTTTCTCAGTCTCTCAAATGCACTTCTGTTTAACACCCTCTAAATGCTATGCATTCTGCTTTTGCCTTTGCTATCAGGATGGAGTGCAGCCTGAAGACTCTGTGGAGATTTTTTTTTCAGACTTAATTTCATGTTTCTCTATTGGAGATGTACCACTTACTCCCGGGCTGTCTAACATTACAGTGCATGTCACCAGCAGGAAAGTCCAATATAATCTCTGTGTCCTATTGATTCCTGGGAGTGAATTATATAACTGAGGGACTTGTTAACAATCTGTCCTTCTACGGGCCAATGTATCAAGTCTTCAGCCAAAGAATTTGTTCAGTGTGGCAAAAAGAGCACGCCTAATCACATTTATCTTAGTCAAAGAGTAAAACTGCAAGGCAGCAGGCGAACTGTTATTGACTTTTTCCTCCATCTGGGCTACAGCAGCTGATTTTTGAAATCTGTTTAAAGAAGAAAGCTGGAAGGAAATGAAATGGGTCAGATATTCCCAGGCCTGTCTTCATGGGGGCTGTTGCTTTAGAAAGTGCAAACACCACAGAAAGAGAGTAATTTCATCTGAATTTTACAGCTGTTGTCGTAGGCAGTGGTGATATTATCCCATCATGATTGATTTTGTGTCACGTTTTTAGTTCCAGTCTGTCGTTTGTTTCATTCCCTCTTAATCCTGCGCCTCTGAAGAGCCAGGGGTGTGTCAGTGAACGGCCATGCTTGTATCACCATGGAAGACTGAACAGATCCACATCCATCTCTGGAGTGCTGCATACATCAAGGCGTTATGATCTACAGCTGCAGAAAGTGTGGGAGCACTTTGCCTGCGTGCTTGTAGACAAACCAAGCCAGGGTCCTAGGCTGCAGTCCATTCCAATTAAGCCTGACTAACCTCACATGCACTTGGAAGAGAGCAACAGTTCAGTCCCTGGAGTCAGATGGTATCTGTTATCCAACAAGGTCAGGGCATCAAGGGTGGGTCTCTAGCCTGTATTTCATTCGCATAGAGTAAACGGCAGAATAGCAGTGGTGAATATGTTTCTTTCTCACTCTAGGAAGGCAAGGTGTGTTGGAGTTGTAATACATTTTCTGAATTGAATGTGGTTACAAACGTATTTGAATATTATATTACGGATTTAAGTTAAATCATTCTATGTCTTTTCATGATGGTGTTTAAAATCACGTTCAAGTCAAAATCCTGCAACTAGCTGTTCTTAAGCACATTCAAAAACAGTTTTACTGGTTTTTGGACAATATTCTCTTTTCTTTTGCACTTAGAGTAAATTCTCTTTAAAATATAACTTCACCACAACTCATGCAACCTTGCACGTTACAGCACTGATACAGATATGTCTTGTCATGCTTTAGCAATGTCCCCTATTTTCCCTTGTATCAAGGTTAGGAGGTAGCTGGACATCTTTGATCCATTTTTTCCCTTCTGAAGGACCGACCCCTCTGCACATTGAATTACTCCGTTTTTCAGAGGAGCTCAGAATGGCTTTTCAATCTTTGCAAACTGAGATGCACAGAGAGCACAGCAGCACCCTTTAACATGATAAGTGTGTCTGGTTCAGTGCAGGAGATGCATGAATTAGTGCATGATGTCAGAAGCATCCTGCTTGGTGAAACGAGAGGCAGCAATTGAAGATGATGTTCTCGACTCACTGAGCTTCATCTAGTGAGAAAAGCCGACAGCAGACTCTTGAAATGATCCTGCTTTTGGGTACTCACAGCTGTCCCAGATGGGGAAGTGAGCAAAGCTACAATGTGTTTAGTTTCGCAGCACAGAAACTCTTCTAAGAATATTTTAAAATTTTATTAGCAGCTCACCAGAGACAGTTTGAACGCAAGAGAGCAAGATCCTTTCTAAAATCTTTGCACAATCACACGCTGATATACAAAAGTTATATATCAATTAACTCCACCAAACATTACCTTCCTGCTTGATGAATCTACTGTTCAAGCACTAATGAAAAAATGTATTCATTCTTTATTCTTTTCTGATCTGGGTTCATTTTCAGCTTTTGGTAGATAACCTGTATAGTTGGACAGTGTCTGTCTGTGTATTGGCCTCACGTTTGTTTTTCTGGAGAACAAAATATTCCAGGTGTTTCTCGCTCACTGCTCACTTGTGCTGTAAATCCAAAGCATGGATCCCAGGGGGCTGAGACTTTCCTCGGGCAGGGGTATTCATTACTGCTTTCGTTCTTCTGCATCAGATCTGTGAGTCTGTGTGAGTCTGTGTGAGTCTGTGTGAGTCTGTGTGAGTGTCAGTGTGAGTCTGTGTGAGTCTGTGTGAGTCTGTGTGAGTCTGTGTGAGTCTGTGTGAGTCTGTGAGTGTCAGTGAGTGTCAGTGAGTGTCAGTGAGTGTCAGTGAGTGTCTGTATGAGTCTGTGTGAGTGAGAAGTGTGAGTCTGTGTGTGTCAGTGAGTGTCTGTGTGAGTCTGTGTTTTTCTGTGTGAGTCGGAACTGTGAGTGAGAAGTGTGTGTCTGTGTGAGTGTGTGACAGCGTGTGCGAGCGTGTGTTATTCGTGTGCGAGCGTGTGTGTATGAGTATTTGCTGTGATCACTGTAAAAGTAGTGCTTGTTAAAGGGATCTATACATCTGAATTGAAAGAGTTTGGGATTGACTAGGCTTGCTCAATGAGAATTGTGCAATGCAACCAGATCTGTTTGAAGCCAACAGAGAAGATGGACACAGTGAGATTCAAACACGATTTAGCCCCATTTTCTGCTGTATTTTTTCTTTTGCAATCTTCCCAGTTTTCAATAATTAAACAGGTCTGTGGGGTTCATAGTAGCTGCAACAGACATCACTTTGTGTAAATGTGTCAATCAGTACATCATATCAACAACCCCCCCCCATCCAGAAAGCTGCTTTCTGCTGATTCAGCATCTCTCAGATAAACAAAGCAGAACAAGAACCATTATCTTTCAACACAGGCTGCTTTGCTCAGAGGTGCTAGAATGTTGAAAGTATTCTGCTTGTCATCAGAGACTTGAAAGTGGAGAATAATAATACTTGCAGAGAAACATCTTACTGACTCTACTTTCTCCCCAAATCACCAACTCCACTGCCCAAGCTCCCTCTCCCCAGTAAGTACGAAGATTCTGCACTGGCTTCTTTGACAGGAAAGAAGCTGAATTAATTCTCCCTGACAAACATGAAAGACAAATGCAGTGGTGGTGCAGTGGTCAGCATTGCTTCCTCACAGAGTTCATGTGTGTCCATGTGGAGTTTGCATGTTCTCCCCATGTTCATGTGGGTTTCCTCCGGGCGCTCCGGTTTCCTCCCACAGTCCAAAGACACGCTGGTAGGCATGGGCTATCTGGGAAAACTGACCCTGGTGTGAGTGTGCGTGTGCCCTGTGATAGACTGGCGTCCCATCCAGGGTGTACCCTGCCTTGTGCCCACTGCTCGCTGGGATAGGCTCCGGCTCCCCCGCGACCCTGAATTGGAAGAAGCAGTAAGAAAAGGAGTGGATGAATGAACAGCGTGTTATGAAATAGAAGGAGGCCATCAGATCCATTCAGCTCGTCGATCCGAGAATCTCATCCAGCCGCTTCTCGAAGGAAGCCAGGGTATGGCCTTCAACAGCTTGGCTTGCTTGTTCCGGACACCCACAATGCTTTTCATAAAGTGCCCCTTGTTCTTAGTTTGCCCTTGTGCCCTCTAGCTGGTTTTGCTGGGTTGACTTTTACGTCGTTTTCTGAAATAACCAAATAAGCTCACGAGTTTTATTAAAAATAAGAGAGAAATTGGCATAAGATAGAAGCCACTTAACCGGGAAGGCTTTGCAGTCTTGAACGACACTTGCTGTGCTGTTGGTTTAGTGCTTGCCTTCAGCCTGGGCTGATCGTTCTTATAACCTATTACTGATGCTGGTGAGAATCTTATGGTGTTGACTGGAGAAAGACGAAACCTCGGATTCATTGAAATTTCATTTGTGGGAGGCTTTAAGGTAATTCTGACAGCAACTCTGAATTATTTTAAGGAGGAAAAGAGAGCAAGCTATTCCTAATTAAAAAAAAGCTATGAGTGAAATTTAAGTGGCTGAGTAGCTTATTTACAGCATTGAGTCCTGCTGGTCTTTACATGAACAGGAGCCTCCCGTTCTCAGTGTTACGTGCACTTTCCTGTCGTGTCCGCGGGTCCTGTGTTTCACGGTCAGTTCCTTGCTGATTGCTTCCCGTGTCCGAGTGCCTCACGGGCGAGGGATCAACATGGGAACTTGCTTCCTAGCGCGACTTGTAGCGACTCCTTTCAGCTGGAGCCGAAGCGTACAGAAGGCCATGAGGAATTTCTGGGAATTAAAAAATAGGAAAGAAATCACGAGCTAAATTGAATCTGTCTCTGCCGATACCTTATTATTCTCAGGAGTTTGCCTAGTAAAAGTAGAAAAAATGAGTCTTGGACTTCATAGCCGTCCAAATGTTTGATGCAGGAGGAGTAGGTCAGCCGAGATATAATATATGCACCTTGAAAGCCAACAACACGCCAAATAAAAAAGCCGGTCTCCACCAGAAGCCTTATTCATCACCCTTCCTAAAATATGTAGGTAACGAATGAATGCATGATGTGGATGCAGGCAGGAAACCACTTCTGATGTTGTGCTTAGAACATTCACATGCCCTAGATTTCAAAATAGATGAAGGCATGAGAGTGTTTCATATTCACTGTGCAGCAGTGAAGTTTTCAAAATAAATTGCTAGCTGCCAACTGGATGGGGAAAAAAAAGACCTGAGCTGCTGGATGATTTGGAGCAGAGACGATCTGTTCTCTGGTACTGTGTCGCAGTCTTGTTTGTAGCAGAGAACGGACAGATGCTCTGAGGACCCAGGAGTGACCTCATGTTTGCCCGTCAGGAGATCATTTGTAACCAGTTGAAAACCCTTACTGTGTTTCTGGCTGTTGCCGATGTTAAATGGCATAACATTAATCAGAAAGAACAAACAACATTTGCACTGCAGGATGGAGATTTTGAATATAAATACTATTTTTTTTTTGGGGGGGGGGGGTTTGCTGGGTTATAGGAAGTCATTTGTGTATAAAATAGTTTCCCAAATAAGCCCTGACTGAAAACAAAATGTTTTCGTGAAAATGCTCTGTCCCTTATTTGCAGAACTGTGAGTTATCTTTTTCAAAGTGATGCCAACTGACTGTCCCCTATTTTGCACAGTCTGTGCAGTTAGCTCACCCTCTGGCACTTTTGTGATGAATGCCAGGGTGTCAGTCACAGGCTTAGTCTAAGCAGACACCTCTTCAAGAGTGAGTTTTGATCGACGGGCACAGCGCAGGCCCAGGGAGGTGAGTGGTGACTGCAGAGCGAAACTCTGACAGCCCACTGGCTCTGCGGAGTGTTTTGATCATCCTCTGGGATGGGGGTCTGCATCAGGGGTCAACCAAATCGTTCTGTTATTTTACCTGAGTTTGCGTGCTTGGCTGGTAGTACCCGCCAGGAACTTGCATGTCAGGGAAGTAAGAAGACAGCAGTGCTTGTGCAGAGAGTGCTGGCTGACCAGGCTTCCGGTGGAGTTTCCTGGCTGGCTCACTTGGCGTTGGCGGTCCTGCCTGCTGGGCTTGTCTTGTTGGTGACTTTTTCCTCTCGTGTTCTCGTTGTGCCAGCAGGTGTGATTCAGCGCTGCACCCCGGTGAAGTACCATTACTCCTCTTCCACTCTGCCGCGGAACCTCCCCATCAACATCACCAAGACAATCCGGCAGGACGAGTGGCACGCGCTGCGTAAGTAAATCGCCGTTGCCACGGTTGCGTGCCCTCCCTGTTAGCCGCGGGGAGCTCCGTACACGAGCCCACTGGGCCTGTGCTGATTCCTCTGTTTCCATCTCTCTCTGAGAGGTAGGGGCCTGCAGGGCGGAGCTATTGACAGTGCTAGGTGTATGGGACACAGGATGCAGGAAGCAATCTGTATCTTTGCCCCCTGTGCTGGAAGCCAAGTTATATAACCTCACACACTTGAAGTGAATTTATATGACCTCAGGCGCTTGGAAAGGCCAATAAGAAGAAAAATCACACCCACTTGCCCAGGTAGTTGCAGTCAGAGCAGAGTGTTCAGTTAATAGTCAGGTGCGCGGCTCCTGATTAGCACAATTTGTAAAGCTCCCAAAGACCAGGCCTAGGCTGTGGCATGACCTGACCCAGCAGTACTGGGTGCATAGCAGAGCACTGCTGATGGTGAGCACACAGCCTGGCAGGCAGTGGACCTCTGTGACCTGTGTGCTCTGACCCCTCCATGTTGATAAAACCGCTTAGGAGAGAAAGCCCAGTCAACTGGAGTTTTCTTACTTCACATTTTATTTTATAGGCGTGAAAAAGCAAAATGATGGGTGATTCTGTGTAAATCCGAAATTCCCTTTTGGTTTGGTCTAACTGAGATGTTTCATTGTGAGCAGCAATTTTTCACCCATGGCTAAAAGCTTTCCTGTACAGCCTGTATGAGCTCCCAATCAAGATACGCCCTGAATGCCGGAGAGAGCTTTATTCAAAGTGTTTCACTCTTCACAGTTTCTGGGATGGTGAACTTTGCATTCCCTTCTTAGCTTACAAGTAATTAACAGCTCGTCAGTGCCAGCATAAGGGTGGGTGTTCATCATTTTCTTAGGCTGCAAGAATGTTTGCTTTGTGATATCTCATGTTAAGATGAGCAGGGGTGACGCACAGGCCATATTCAGTAAAGTGGGGGGATTGTGTAGCGGTGGATGATAAGGAAATCAGAGGAGGTGGACAAGTGGACTTGCACATCCTGGTGGTGATGGTGAGAGCTAGTTAGATACATTCAGTACTAGATGTGACCATGTGTGAAAGCCTGGATCTCTCCCACACTATAGGCCTGGGTTATCCTGATTCCAAAGATTTGTTTCCATTCTAAACCATTAGAAAGCTCAGCTGGAATGAAAACGACATTGGTGGTTAGTGAAGTTGATGCAATGCATTCTGAATGTCATGCTGAATTAGATCTTGGGATGCTCTTTCCTGCCACCTTGTGAGTGCTGTTATTAGTGTCAATGGGCATGGGATTTTTAATCTGGGACTCCAGATGTCCGTCATGCCATGTGTGTGAAATCTAGGAGCTTCAATAGCTTTTGCTCTCGTCGTCCTTTTTAAAGGTGGTCTCTCTTGATTGTGCGCCATGAGGGGATGTCTCAATGGCTCATCAGACCCCATTCACAAACCTTTGTTTATGACAAGCGAAGCCGAAAAAAAAAGGCCACAGCAGCTGAGTTTTCAGACGAGCGCTTCTCGCCAGCTTGCTGTCTTAGTGCTCCGCTGAAGAGCTCCTGCACCTGCACCATGAATGAGCACCAAGGCTGTGTGATTAAGCCCATTTAAAGTGTGCCGCCTAAGCTGCACAATGCAAAAAAATGCAGCAGATCCGAAAATAGTAAAAGAAGCTGAATGTCCGATCTAACCAGTACGAGTGCTTTTATCCAGGCATAAAAATAAATAATGACTATGGGGGAAAGTGCCAATGGAGGAGAACTGAATGCTAAGCACAAGCAAGTTTTCACTTCCGTTCAGTGCTTTTAGAAGCCGTCTGGACCTGAGACCCATGCTGTGGTGCATGTGCAGCTGGTGTCAGCAGATGGCAGCGTCCTTTGGCTGTTAATGGCTCTCTCTTGCAGAACGGGAAAGCTCCTCTTCCCCGAGTGCTGGAGAAAGCAGCCAGAGAGAGTCTGCGTGTGGCCAGTCTTGGCTCTGACCTTGCTGTCTTGCTGCCAGTATGTCCAGTGCAAAGTTTCCTCTGCTCGGGATGAGGGGGAGAATATAGTATATATAGGCATATAGTACTTCCAGTGCTCTGGCACACATCACTCGGACCCGCGTCGCTGACATATCAGGGATCCCTTGAAACCAGTTTTAAGGAGATGTCAGCCAGAAGCAAAATCACAGCGGCAGCGCAAACAACATAAGGGGAAAATTGCAATGAAAATGTGAGGTTTGTTTCACTGAAGGAGAAAACATCTGCCAAAGAAATACAAAAAAAAGACTTGAAAATTATTTCAGATCGAGGTTCATAAATGTGACAAAGGATTTTGCACAAGCGAACAATGCCGAGATTTTTTTTTTCCTGTGTAACAGTACAGTGCATACGAGTTCGTTCTGAGTATGTGCACAACAAACTCACGACAGCTTCATCAGCATCAACCCCAGCTGCCCGACAATCCCGAGAACCGATAGAAATCTGAAGAACACACTCCAAACACCATCTGCACTCTTTCTGACCTTCTTTTTATTGAGGTAATTGGAACTGAAGACGAGAATATATCTGAGTTTTCTATTGCCTGGCTCCACAAATTCTATATGAAGTAAGCAGATGCACACTCCAATTTGCATTTTAATGGGTTTCTTTTCACAGATACATTTTCGAATCTCGTTGCATTCGGAATGGATAGGAGATCACGCTGAAATTCAAAGGAGGAGGATGACACAGGAGGAGGATGGAGGAGAGGTGCTCTCAAACTCTGCCTCTCCCTCTGTCTCTCTCTCTCTTTCTGTAAAGCAAAAGAGATCTCCACCAACCCCTTCTTCAGGCATTTCATCTACAGAAAAAAGCAGTGGTCAAAAAAAAAATCCAAACACAAAAGCCCATACAAAAGGACCCTGCATAGCTATCCGAGTGCTTTTGAAGACAATCAGTGACAGCGATAACGCAGGACTTGCAGAGAGGCATTCATTCATTTTATCCTGCAGTGTTTTTTTTAAAGGCTTTGTTCCGTATCGCTCATCTGTACAGGCTGCACATGCTGATGTGGGCTCGAAGTTTTAACTTGAGATAGCTCTGCATGTGCACATACAGTACGCACACACACACATCACAGCGCAAGCCAGATGTAGCCTCGAACAGTGGGACGCGCGGGGGGGGGTGGGGGGGGAGCTCTGTTCTGGAGCAGCGTGAAGCAGTAGAACGTGCAGCTTGAATAAATATTAGTGCCAGACGACAGGGCTGAGGCCTCCCAGAGCAGCAGCTTTTCAGAGGCACAAGGATGAAGGAAGAGGCGAGGGGAAGAATAAACCACAGTAGGAAGATTGTATGTGCACTCCAAGATCCTATCTCTAAAAACATTCCCGGCCAGATGATGAGAGGCTGTTGTTTCTCCTTACTGATATTCTGAGTTCTAATTGCCCACAGGGCAGCTATCAGTGTTGTGTGAGGACTTCAGCCCAGAAGAAGATGAGTATAAAACCCTGGATTTTGGCAGAACACGCTGCTCATCTTTTTAAATGTGCTTTGACTTTGGGAGCCTTTGTTTTCTGATTATATGCATCTGTCTAGCAGGGGGGGATGAGACTGAATAGTGGGAAAAAAAGCCTTATTCAAACACCCCAAACGAAGTCTTTCCCATTTTTCACTTCCGCATCAAGCGGGCAGTTTTTGTTTTTTTCCTTCGAAATGTGCCGAATGCGGCATTTCCGTCTTCATTCGGGGCGGTTTCTCCGAGGAGGCGGGGTGGGTTAAAAGGTTTTGCCGACAGCTGTAATGGATTTCCTTTTTTTTCTGCTGAATCCATCAGTTAGTCATTTCTTTCCGATAGATTATGCAGCCTAAGCGAACACATAAAAAAAACCCAAACCAAACGACTGAACGCAGAGGAGGAGGGGGGGGGTCTCTTGTCGTCACGCTCAAGCGTTTGCTCCAGGGGCCTGAGAAAACTGCTAAGGCATTCCAGAGCCCAGGCGTGAGCCAGAGACCCCGAAATCCGCTGCCTGCTGCAAAATCTCCCGCGTGCGTGCCTGACAGCTGTGGGGTGGCCGGGGGAGGAGCTGGGCTGATCTCTGCTGCTGTGCAGGTGCCCTGACCTCTCTTCATACAGGCAGAACCCCCCCCATCTGCCACACTGCGCTGGGAGTCAGAAAACCACTGACCAAGCCAGTCCAGCCATCCGCTGGGGGCTCTTACCCCCCCTAGCCCCGCCAACACCGCCTTCCGAATGTTCCACAAAGGGAGACGTGTTGTTGTTTCTGTCAGTGCTGCTATTTCACGTCTCCCCTTTCCTCATCCTCTCTCTCTCTCGTCCTTCCTTTCCCGCAGACCTGCGCAGAATGACAGCTGGGTTTATAGGGATGGCAGTATCCATTATCCTCTTCGGATGGATTATTGGAGTCCTCGGCTGCTGCAAGCAACATGATTTAATGCAGTATGTAGCTGGGCTGCTGTTCCTCATGGGAGGTAGGGGCCAGAGTGATTTCCTTGATAGGCGCTTTGTTATGATAGCTCCCCGTCATGTGTGACTGTAAATGTGTCCGTGGATGTGCCTTTTATTCTGTTTATCCGATTTTTGATTTGTTTGTTTTTAAAAAAGGTTATTTTTTTAAAGGGGGGGCAAACGGCCATATTTTATTGTTGCGGTTGTTAGAAATTGCCTTTTTCCTCTTGCGTGGGTAGTGTTACAACCGGCCTTGGAAGAGCTGTCAAGGACTGTTTCACGGGACCTGCAGGTCAGAACAGCCCCCAGCAGTTTCTCGTTATCACAACACTCCATTACTGTACACAGACACCGCTCTTGACCAACCGCCCTGTGCAGTCTAATGGAGTCAAGGTCCTCCCAAAACAGCATGTCAATTCAAATAAAATCAATAAAACCCTGGAGCTGCGATTGGTTTTCTCCCCAGTGAGATTCTAGATTTAAATACTCCTCAACCCTACTTGAGCCAGCAGCCGTATCACCCTACAGCTCTCAACTGGCAGCCCACTGAAGCTCAGCAGGTGTGAGCCTGGTCAGTACCTGGATGGGAGACCTCCTGGGAAGCTATGGTTGCTGCTCACCCTGTGGTCTGTGTGGGTCCTAATGCCCTGGTATAGCGATGGGGACACTATCCTGTAGTGGGTGCCATCTTTCGGAGGAGACGTTAAACCGAGGTCCTGACTCTCAGTGGTCATTAAAGATCAACTGGCATTTCTCGATAAGAGTAGGGAGTTATTCCGCTGTCTGGGACAAATTTCCCCCCTCTGCCTGTACCGTGGCCTCCAAATTGTCCCCATGTATGATTGGCTTGCACTTGCTCTGCGATGGACTGGCGTCCCATCCAGGGTGTACCCTGCCTTGCGCTCATTGCTTCCTGTGACATTGTATGGTATAAAGCGGTTTGGCAAATGACATGACATGACAAACCTACTAGGAATGCTACAGCATATAACAAGCGTTACAGAATCATCAAGCAATGACATGATATGGTTGTGTGAAGAGTTTCAATTATCCATCCATCCATTTTCTAAGAAAAATGCTTAGAAATGCTAAGAGCTTCATAGCCGGAGTCTATCCAGGCAAACAAAGGGTGCGGGGCAGGACACACTCTGGACACTCTGGACGGGACACCAGTCCATCGCAGGCATCGGTTTTTTTTTTGTCGTTCTTGTCTTTTCTAAAAGTTCCAGTCCACTCCTTCACTCAGATTTCTGGCGGCGCGAGGTTTCTCAGTTTTCAAGCTCAGAGCGTCAGGCGTTGCCGTCGCTAGGCGATGCTGTTAGCTGGGCCTGGGCTCCATTGGACAGGCCTCGCCTCTATTCTCATTCCAGCAGGCCTCAATCCCTCTGAAGGATTAAAGCCCTGAGATAATTAATTCTTCCTCATCCGTACATAACTAATGTAAACTGTGATAATACCACAGCTGAGATTTGTCTTTATCTTGAAGTCTCAGGGTTATTCATCTCCCAGTCGTTGCGTGCTGAGTAAAACACTCCAGTAATGTAGTGCATTGGCTTCAGAATGACATAATGAAGCATGAGACTTCAAAATACTAATTTCATTAGGATTCTGTTCGCAAAGGAGGTGCACTGGCTGCTCTATACAAAAGCCACTATCAGCCCAATGACACAGCCGCAAGGCCAAATTCAATTACTGCCAAAGCTTAAGCTGCAGAAAACACAAACAATGGGAGTATTAATTAGCACAAAATGAAACGAGCCCTGAAGAAAGTGTTAAATCTGTGAGTCTGTTTTTTTTTGTGGGGGGAAGGTCTCATCCCTGCTGTTCTGCTTTCACAAGATGAGCATTGCTCCTGTGTGCTTTGCCACTACTTTAAGTACTGATTACGGCCCCCAGAGACGGTCCTTGTTAATCACTGCTTTCACAGCTCCCTGTCTGTTGCTTTGCAGGGCTTCTCTCTTGGGGGACTCACGATTCCTCCTTTTCCCTCCTGCCGCCGTGTCTCCTTGAGAGCAACTAGGTCACCCAAGGTCAACAACGGGGTTTTCTCCGGCTCCTGACGCGCGGGCACGAATCCGTTTAGTTTGTAGGCTGCGCCGCAGCAATTCGTTCCGGTTTGTTTGTTGTTGTTTTTTTGCGTGAGGTTTCACTGCTTTGCGAGGCGAAGCGGTTTTTTTTGGCGGCAGAGCGAGTCTGCGCCGCAAAAACCGTGCGAGGCCGTACGAGGGAGCGTGGTCGGAAGACGCAATCGTGTGATCGGGAGGCGCAAGCCGGGTCCCGGGGCAAGCGGAGATCGTTCAGCCTCCTCCGGCGCTTCTCAGTCCGATGTTTCAGCTCACTTCAGGAGCGGCTCAGAGAGAGGGAGCTGTGGTGACCCTTCCCCCCCATGACGGGATCTGCTTATGTCCTGTCTGTCAAGCAACCCAATATACCCCCACCACCACTACCCTATTATTAATATTACATGAAAGCCCTGGTAAAATAGAGAAGCAATCATCTGCAATGAGTACTGTAAAGCTGGAAGGAGAAATGGTTCCTCTGTACTTGGACGGGAGCCCAGAACTTTGGGATATCATAGCTGTCAGCTGAATCTGCTGAGCCAGAGCTTGGTCTATTAACTGCAGCTTTTAATTAAACAAATATACATGCGGATGCATTTTTTCTTGGGTGTCCTGTGGCACAGTCCAGCAAAGCTTTATGAAGGGCATGCCAGCTTCGTTCGCAGGAACAAGGAGCTCAAAACCTGCATATTAGGAGAATTGCGCTCTCGGAGAGTTTAATGTACAAATTTGGGGATTAGGGTCTAAATGGCGGTTCTTAGCCTTGAGAAGTATGCAATACAGGCTTCCCTTCTGGGTGCAGAGAGAGGCAGAGAGGACAGTGTAATCTGAGGTCAAACCCTCCACCAGTGTCATCACTTTGCATTCTCTCTTGCTTGTGATGCAAGTGCAAGTGATGAAAAATTGATTGCTCCTTTCAGAAGAAACAAAATCAAACCTCCACAGAGACTTGCTTGCCAGTCCCTCTAAATAAAATGAAAGGCAGGGGGGGGAAAAAACAGAGGCAGGGTAAGACGGTCTGATAAGTTAATGCAACCAGTTGACCCCTAAGTGTCTCTATAGGATTGTGTCCTTGTGAACATTTCTCTTGGAGCTGTCCAACCGTGACGCGTACTGTATCAGCTGAACAGTGACTTATGCTCCACTAAACCACCTGCCAAGTTCAACAAATGTCACATGCCTTTTGTCCTTTATAAGAGTCGGGCATACAGTCCTGCTTACCTGTTCTGGATCAACATAGTTGATATGTGTGTGTGTATGCAAGCATTATGCACATATTTATTTGTGTGTGTATGTGTGCGTAGGTGCACAAGCATGTGTGTTTAAGTACGAATGTAGGTGTCTGTCTGTGAGGCATCACTATTTTCTAATATTCTATTTCAAATTGAAATTTCAATGGTTTATTGTATAAGCAGATTTACTGAAATGTGATAGATCACAGTATTCAGCTGGGATGGAAAATAAGTTCATTGGGGCTGCTTGGGAGTGTGGAAGGGTCTTTGCAGTTTTTCAAGAGAGATGTACATAACATCTCTTTTTACACCTAAAGCAACGCATGTTCCTTATGGTAAAAAAAAAACCCATAGACATTTCAGATTAAAAAAATGAGCCACTTTGAAGACACTAGCTTCAGAATGAAATGTCATTTCACAAACTGTATTTTTAAATTGATGGAAAATGGAAATGGTCATTTTAATTTGCAGTCAGGTACAAATTGCGTGGATGCTTAAGTATGGGCATCTCATCATGTGATCACTCAGCAGTTACCAGCGATAACAGGGCCCATGTTACTGACCACTGAGAAAATGCACATGCAGGAGGGGTGAAGAATTTCTTCTCAGGAGGAAAGGGGTTGCAGGGATATTTTTTTGAAGTGTGTTCATTTTCTAGTTGTCAGAAGAAGGCATTTGGGCAGGCTCAGAAAGGGAGAGAGGGAGAAATGAAAGAAAAACATACTCCCGTGTCAGCAGATCACGATATTCAAATCTCACCCCACACAAAAGCAGAGATTTCTGAATTTTGTGTAAATATGGGTGTGCGCAAGTGTGTAAAAATAGGCAATAGGCTTTTCTGCAGAAGCCCAACATTTAGGTTAGTGTTAATTGAATTAATACTTTGCCACTCTTTAAATACCAGGTCAGGTGTCATTTTAAAGCTGCAGCTATTAATTAAGCTATTAACTCACACACCCCTTTGCTCATCCTCTTCCTAACCCACCAGGGTAAAGCTCTTAATGCCGAGCGTCAGTTCAGGAATCTCAGCTGATCCCCTGAGCACTCGCCACTCTGGTGTGTGTGTGTGTGCCCAGTCAGACGCCATGGGAGTATGAAGTCACTGTGGATAGGTCTTCTAGGAGGGGAGACTGGCAGGAAGACGGCACGTACAGTATGAGCTTTTCAGCTTGTTCAGGTTCCCTGTCTGTTACGCCAGTGAAAATCTGACAGTATCTCAGACCTGGATGTATCTCTGCCTCCTACACTCACTCCCGTGCTTGTACTTCCTCTGGGCTCCCATTTGATTCCTTGCGGTTCCTCCCTGCGCTCAAATTAAGCTCCACGCGGGAGTGACATATTTATTCACTCATAATTGAGCTCCACAATTTTTCACGCTTTTAAGATTTGAAAGAAGATGCCATTATCTTTAGAAACGAGGTTATTTCCACTGTGGGGGCACTTGGCCCCCTCTTGCTCTGTGTGTTTGTCAGGTACTCATTTGAGGACATCTGTTCGCGTTTTGTCCCTGTTTTGTTAGTAACACATGTCCCAGGCGCGCACGCAGGCACACACACACAAACACACAGGAGTGATTTAGACCTCGGCGTGGCCGTGTTTTAATTGTGTCAGCACTCCTTAACTCACTGAGGCTAGATAATTAGATTTCTTTTTTTAGATAAAGAATACCTCCAGGCCATTTCGCCTAGGTAAACACGCCGTGCTCACAATCGGTGCGCGACGCCCAGGTGCCTCTGTGGAGGAAAGCCCACAGAGCGCTGCTGAACGTGACGGCTCCACCTGGGGCCCCGGAGGCTTCTGACCCGGGAAACGGAACAGACTCTTCCGATATTAGTGCCCATCCCGAGCAGACCTCATGCCCCCTGGGGCCGACCCCTGAATGAGAGAGCAAGGAAACGGTTTTGGGTGAAAGTGATACCTCCTTTCAGACAAAGCCGTGTGCAATTGGGCTTTTATTTAGTAACAAAATGGTTTGGATAATAATAATAATAATAATAATAATAATAAAAATAATTCATTTAGCTGTTGCTTGCATTCAAGCCAGGGTGACGTACATTCACGACAACGATAAAAATGTAACAATGAAAATGAAAAATGACCAAGACACAGCACTGTGCAGATTAAATCAATTGCAGTTCACGCAACTGATATGACTAAAATGTATATCTATGGAAAAATCTTTCGACCATACATATCAGGATTTACGAGTCGAGACAGCGGCTTGACCGGCGAGCTCTCCCCGGGCGCTTTCCCGATGAAACAGCTTTACGAAGTGCGCAGTTTTTTTCAACTCGCTGGAATTTACGTGCTGAAGGGTCCCGGATACGGGTCCCGACGGGTGTAGCTGCTGCCTCGCTCATACAGGAATCAATGCTGCGTTTTACAAAGGTAAGACGCGTCTTACACCCACGCCATAGGAATATGAGAGAGCGCCAAACCGGGCGTTTGTTTTCTCACCATGCGGGATTAAGCAGTTAATTAGTTTTTTTGGGGGGGAATTAAAATGTTTCGCTAAGGTCAAGACCGCAACTGGCTCCCCGTTGCTCCCTACACAACGTGAGATCGCCACAAGGCATCGAGATCATTGTAATTCTGCTCATAAAGAAGGCAAATAAATGAATAGCGACGCCAGCTGTAGTAGCTGCTATACTGATTATTATTTAATAAGCGAAGGATTATAGGATTATATTATCTTCAGTAATAAATAATGGAGGGGGAGGTTGTGCCTTTATGTTGGAAGCAACAACAAGCAAGGGACACGTAATGGCCTCGCAACCGGTAGGTTATTGAATTAGAAATCGTGATTTCGCTGAACCTTAGACCTTTCATATTCTCGGCACTTGGGACTTCGCTGAAAAGATGGTGTTTACTGTACCCACCTCAGCGAGAAATTAAATCTCGGAGGTCGCTTACCTAGTTAGGGCGGCCTGATCTCGTTAGTTCGGATGGGTTTTATTTGAGCTGATTGCGTTGCATTTCTGGGCGGACGCAACCTTTGGTTTTGAAGAGGAGGTCGGGGAGACTATTCAATTTTATTTCAGGACTCCTAGAAATATCATTATCATTACACATGCTGAACTTTCGGTCGCGGTATTTCGATCGACTTTAATTACTTAATTTATTTAGGATGGCTTCTTTCTTCTGTGAATGTAGCTGTAACCCTGTTCTACACCAGACACGGAATTGAATGAGCCAACAACTATATAAATGTATAAAAAATGTATAAAATGTATTTTATTCCGGAAAACCGATGTTTTCTTACCCATTTCTGTGACTTAAGATACAAATCGTTTTGCATCTAAGATCAGTGATGTTGGCTCATGTGTATGTGTTCATTCTTTTCATTAAGTTACTACATTTAATTTATAACAGGACAAGAATGTCCTTTTATAAAGTAGAGCGCACAGAATTAGCAGGAAAGCAGACTCGCATTTAACAATTCAGTTCCAGGCTACTTTATGTATGCTTTATATATAGCATATTCTTCACACAGCTGGTGGCAGTGAAGTTAGAACGTGTGTCTGCAATCCAGGATTAATTTCAGAGGGTTTCCTTGAGGTACTATTTTTACCCTTTAACAAAACGTGTGTGTCTGTAATTCTGTGTTGAAGATTGGTAATATTCCTGCTACCGCAGTGTGCGTTATTGTGTGGAGGAAAGCGATTAGACTTCAATGGTTTCAGAGGGTGGCTCTCCCCGCTAGTCTGAATAATACTTGGATCTGTTTGCCGCTTTCATTACTTTTCATTACTGCGGTCTTGCCTGCGTTTCTTCTTTTGGACAGTCTACGCAAAAAAAAACCTTCCATCAGACAGCTGTCAGGTTGCAGCTAGCACCTCCGCTGCATGAAAAACCGAGGAGAGTGAAGCACGCTGCTAGGGGCTGTCCATCAGACCGGTCACTAGACTCTTAGGACGACGAATTTTCATTTTCGTGGCGCAGGACCGAGGTAATTCGTTGAACCTTCGACTTGACTTACACGTAATGATGGTTTTTGATCAGACTTTGGTGGAACATTCCGCGTCCTTATTAGCTGTTGGTTTTTTTTTTAAAAATAATCTGTAGGTTTATTAGGGCAATCTTTTTGGAGCTAACATGTGCTCTGGAAATGGGAAGGTGACGTTGGCGGCCTATCAAAAAGCGAGCAAAGCGTTTAGCAACGCTGTCAAAGGCATGAGCCTTTAAAAATAATTTCTTAAGTGCACGTCAGGAGTTAGGGGGGCTTTAGTCACCGTTTGGAGCTATGCAGTCGTAAATTAGAACACTTCAGATAACATTTCCTTCAGCAGAAGCAACAAGAGTAATAGTTTTAAGTCCCCTAATTTGGTCGATTTAAAATTAATGCTGGTTTTCGAAAAAAAGGACGTTGCTTGAGAATTGCTTGATGTATCGTTTTCTGTGGAGGTCTATAATTTCTTGCGAAAGTTCAACCCTTGTTTAAAAATAAATAATAACAGTAATTTGACATGGGGGGAGCACACGAAAGTGTAATTGATTTCTGTAATATTTCAAATTGCGTGCAAATATTTCCGATTTTTTTTTGGACCGCCTTAAAGACTCTCTTCAAGTTGGCGTGTGTACGCAGCGGCCTCTAGTGTCAACTAGCCGTAAGTCTCCAAAATAAAAACTAACCCGAGACCCCGGCGGCTTTTTAAACCGTGTTTCCTGCCCCTTTTCTAACCGCGTCTTCGAAGTGAGAGTCGTGGGGGAGCTGGAGCCTGTCAATGCAGGAAACGGGCGCAAGGCGGGGTACACCCTGGACGGGACAACAGTCCATCACAGAACACACACAGCCAGCAGCTATATCACCCTGCAATTCACAACTTACAACCCACTGGAGCTCAGCAGGTGGGAGTCTGGCCAGTACCTGGTTGGGAGACCTCCTGGGGAAAACCTAAGGCTGCTGGAAGAGGTGTTAGTGGGACCAGTAGGGGTTGCTCACCCTGTAGTCTGTGTGGATCCTAATGTCCCAGTATAGTGATCCCAGGGTGTTTCTTGAAAAGAGTAGGGGTGTTACGTGGGTGTCCTGGCCAAATGTCCCCCTGGCCCTTACCAATCATGGCCTCCTAATAACCCCCATCTCTGAACTGGCTTCATCACTCTGCTCTCCTCCCCACTGAGAGCTGGTGTGTGTGAGAGGACTGGAGCATCATCCAGGGGGGGCTGCAGTGGTGGGGGTGGAGGGGATCCCCATTACCTGTAAAGTGCTTTGAGTAGAGTGTCCAGAAAAGTGCTCTATAAGTGTAAGCAATTATTATTACACACAAACTCCAGGGCCAGTTGTCCCAGAAGGCTTGTAACCTACCAGCAAGTCTTGGGACTGTGTGAGGAAACCCCTGCAAACAGAGAGAGAGAACATAAAGACCCCACACAGACAGCACCCTGTTAACCCTTTCACCGCCATGCCACCCTGATGTTGTGCAGCAGAATTCAGAGAGCGTGCCAAAACAACAACCCTCTTAATTGTGCACTTAATTATTAACTACTTCAACATTTCTGTTATTTACTGAGGTATGCTAGCATTGTTTATGTTTTTACTGATTTTAAAAATAGAGTTGCAAGCGTACAGTATGGCCAAGAGGGACCTGATTCTGCATAGCGTGAACATAGTCAATGTGAAAAGGCAGTTGAAAGAATAGGGGGTGCAGAGAAATCCGACAACTTGCAATTACACAAA